>NW_004955402.1:31438760-31527364 GCF_000276665.1 Chinchilla lanigera
TATATATATAAAATTGTGCTAACCAGGTACAAAAAATTTAAAAGATTCCAAGCTTTGGGCAGGCCAGGGGCATCTACCATTAGTATGAAATCTGTAGAGACAGAGACTCTACAGCCTCCCTTGCCAGACCAAATCACTATTTAATCAGTCTTCTCATGAAGGTCACCTTCTTACATAATAAAAACTTAATCTTACAGCTCTTTAAGTCAACTTTCATTTACTTTATGGTAATTAAATACCTATTTAGTGCCTGCCTCATTTACTAAGCCTAGCTAAAAGCACTCTGAAGTCTTGTGTTTCTCTAACACAACTGCCCTCAGCTTCTCTTGACCTTGGCTAGAGTAGGTATAACAGCAGCACTAGGACTGTGGATATAGTTCAGCGGCATAAGCGCCTGCCTGGCAAGCACAAGGTCCTGAGCGCAAGGTCGATTCCCGGTACCAAAAAAAAAAAAAAAGAGCAGCACTGGGTGAGGTTTCACTGAAGCACTTAAAAAGCTTTAGTATATTTTACTAATCATCATAAATAATTGTAGATCTGTATCAATTAAAGCATTTAAGGTGCCTCAATAATAAATATGACATTAAGACTAAACATAAATCAACTGATGACTAACCAAAAAATGAACAGAAACTATCATAAAATCCTAAGCCACAATTACTGAGAATTTTTTAAATAGAAACTAAGAATGACAAAAACAGCTCCAAATGCCTGACTCTCATATAAATCATATTGCAATGCCTGTTTTTGTCATTACTGCTTCTACTGAAGACGCACACATACACTTACTGGCATTTTTTTCGGATCACTGTAGTTCTTTCTATAATCACAATGCATTTTATTGCCTATAATCTAATTACTCATTCATATAACTGCTAAAAGAAATTAATGGATTGAGTACCAATTCATATTTCTGCTTTAGTAAAACATTTACAACAAATAATCTAATTGACAATAGAAAAACATGTATGCACATAAACACCAACCAAGACTAAGCAAGACAGTCACTGAACTATGTACCCATACCACATTATCACTAAAGTCTAGTGGATGATGTTTTAAAGACAAAATCTAGACCATAACGCTATGGGAAATAAATTAGAAACAAAAGGTTAAGTAGTGTGTAGTTTCTCTTTATGAGAAACCCAAAATATGAGAAATTTAAAGAGCAAAATAAAGGACAGTGATAGGAAACAGGTAGATTTTGGGGAAATGGGAAGGGATTTGAGGGTGGGTAAGGGAAGAAGTAAAAATGATTAAGATGTGGTATGTGTATGTAGCAATTCCCCAAGATGAATGTAATTACTATGTATTACAAAGATATACTAATAAAAAAAGAACAAAAATACAAAATAAAGACAAAATCTTTCTCTGAGTTTTAAAAAAGGTGAGGTAGATGTTTTTCTATCATTCATTAACAAACACAATTAAATTATTTCCATGAGCTGGTGCTTTCCACAACTATCACTGAGGTGGCATGGAATGTATGCACAGCCCACTTTGGCACACGCAGTCCCTTTGCAGAGCAACCAGGGGGACCAGGCTACTCCCTAGAAGCAGGTCTCTAGGATGTGACAAGAAGAGTGAGGGGCTCACTTTGAAGAAGGCCTCCATGAGTGTATGGTCAGGATGCAGATCTTTCCACTGGAGCTTCTGATAAGCACTATGAAAAGCATACAGAATGAACTCTGGCATTTTAGGTGCTGTACATGCTTCACAGTAATGCATCAGGTGCAGCCGAAGGGCTCCTTCATTGCCTGGCAACAGCTTGTCTAGAATTTAAAAAGAAAATATATACCTGAAAGCCTTTAGTTGATACATTTGGGATACAGGATAGAAGGAAGGAAGGATGGATGGATGGACGGATGGATGGATGGATGGATGGATTTTTTTGAGACAGGATTTCATTATGTCACCAAAGCTGGCCCTGACTGTGTGGTGATCCTCCTGCCTCACCATCATGAGGGCTGGGATTACAGGCATGTGCCATCACACTTAGCAGTTTATCTTTTTAAAAGGAAGCTATTATAAAACACAAATTTGAACTGAAAGTCTAAAATCTAGTTTTCAACATTTACCCAATTTCAAAGATTTTCATGTGTGGGAAGGGGGAACACTGGCAGATTAATAAGGTGAATACTATACTTGGGCAACTGCAATGAGCAGGTGTAGGACAGCTGGTAAGTAGCAATCAACTTTCCTTAAAAATTTCTAAATAGCTGGGCATGGTGGCCCATGCCTGTAAACCCAGCACTCAGGAGGCTGAGATAGGAGGATCATTGCGAGTTTGAGGCCAGCCTGGGCTACAAAGTGAGCCCAAGGCCAGCCTGAACTGCATATTGAGACCCTGTCTCAAAAAGACCAAAAAAAACCAGAAAAACCCACAAAAACCACCTTCTAAATATATGGCTTTTTACTCAAACATACTTCTACAGACCGCTGCCTACAGCATATATTGTCTCGTGCATTTAGCGCTTCATTTATTTAGCACCTTGGAGGAACGCAGTATTCCTCAAGAGGAAATGATCACACATTTCTCAAAAAAATGACTAAGTTGGGCATGGTGGTACATGCCTGTCATTCTGGCTACTCAGGAGAATGAGGCAAGAGGATTAAAAGTTCAAGGCCAGTCTGGGCAACTTAGCGAGACCCTGATTTAAAAGTCAAACATAAAAAAAGGGCTAGCAATGGAGCTCAGTGGCAGAGTGTCTCCAAGTTCCATCCCCAGCACCTGAGAGAAAAAAATATAAATATATATACACAAATGGTCAGTAAGTACTTCAAAAAATACTCAGCATCACTGATCATTACCCAAGATAAGTGCTAGGAAGGATTCAGAGAAAAGGGAACTCTTATACATTGTTGGTGGGAATATAAATTGGTACAGCCACTATAAAAAGCAATAGGGAGCTTCCTCAGAAAATGAGGGCTAGGCACTATCTGAAGAGTCAACAGCTACAATTCTTCCGTACCTGACAAAGGTAGAGCAACTTCACAAAAATGATAAGAGATTACAAACTCAGTAAATAATTGTATCAGTGACCTTGCCTCAATCACAGGTAATTGTCTAACAACTAAAATAAAATAAAATTGAATAGGAAAGCAAAGGTAAAATGACTTGAAAGACTTACGGAAAAAAATAAATATTAACCAGAGACATAAGTTAGCATCTCCCTACCTTTAAAATTCTGGTGCAATGAGTCAATACAGTCGGTGAACAACTGCACAATGCTGGAGGCCACCACAGCATCACTCTCCAGCCAGGGGTAATGCCACTGCTGACTGCTTTAAAGGAAAGAAACATGCTTAAAAATGGAAGTCCCCATGATTAACTAACTGTAGTTCCCAGTATAGGGCAGGTCTAGGTTCCAGAAAACACTGTATTATGTAGCCTTAGTACCTATTTAGTACCACTTCAAAGGCTTTAGATTCTTGGAGGTAACTGTATCATGTAACATCAACCATATAATTTTATTTCCTCTTTCCTACCCTTTGTTCTAGTGCAATTAAGTTTCAAAAGAGTGCTACCTAAGTACCCTTAAATTAACATCTTTTTACATCCAATTTATAATTTTCAACACCTTGGTTACATTTCAAATGCCTTAGAAAAATACCTTACATGAAGTTTTCCTCTACCCAAAGCATGAAATAAGTCAGTAATTCCATCAATCAATTCTATGTAACAAGAAGATGGCCACAAATTTAACAGACAAGAAATAATCAAAGAACTTCATATGAAAATTTCATTTTTGAATCGGGTCTACAAAGTCCAGTATCAAAATAAATTCTATTAATTTGCCTTGGAAATAAACAAGTACCCTGTGCTTTGATCAGTCTACAGTCACTACAAAATCCTTCAATTTGTACCTTATGCAAGGATAACGCTTTACTAAAAGCAAAGATCCAGAACCTTTCATGTTTTCCCTAAAGAGCTCTTGAAGCAGCATGGGTTTATCCAAAGACTCTTGAAACAGGAGTCAAAGACTTGAGCTTCAGGCCCAGCTTTGGCACTAACCAATCAGCTGAGAGATGAGAAACACATTCTCTAACACTTAAGTTAAATTAATGCTCTGGAAACACCTTATAAAATCTGACTTCTACCACTGTTGTAATTTTATAAAACTCTTGAAAGGTTCACCAGTTTTTCTTTGTATACTTTCAGAGACAAAAACACTCATCAGGCAACTCAATGCATTAGGTAGCTCTACTTCTCTTAAGTATTTTAAGTGCTTATGAAATGATGTTTTCATTTAATTGCACAGCTCCATGTTTAAAAGGTATTTCCCACCCAATAACCTGACAGTCAACTTAGTTCCTCAAAATAACTGAGGAAGGAGAAAATTAAGTCTCTTAACTTGTAGTGTTACATTATCAAAACCTAAGAGAACAGTACCTGTTTTTTTAAAAGTAAGTACCAAAAGCATCTAACTTCTTTATTGTGAAAAACTGGAAATAAGTGTCCCATTTTGTTCCAAAATAAATATCAAGACATCTCTGATCACCCCAGCTTAATAATTTCATAGAAAATGTCTAAAATTTTGTAAACATTTTCTAAACGTATATATAACCTGTACTAAAAATTGTATCTGTGAACACATCACCTTTACCAAACATCATTAGAACTTTAAATAAATAAATGTCAAAGAAATTCAAATATCTGAAAAACTATTTACCTTTCATTGTCCTCTAAAACCAGGATCCACGGCTTAAAGAGTTGGATGATTACAGAATGTAAGGATCTCAGCACTGAAACAGCAAAATTTTTAAAGAAACAAGCTCATCTTTGGTCAGTACCATTGGTAGTATTTTAGAAAAAATCTACTTTTTTATATATGCATAAACCTATGTTACTATATAAACAATGTTTAGGATAAGTATGCTCATATTTTCATTTGCTGCAATGAATTTGAGTTAGAGAATTTTTATTTATTATACTACAATGTCATGGGTAATTTTATAACATATTATTTCTAAGATAAATGCTTAATATTCAGAATCTTTTACTTAACTAGGTAAACAAAAGGACGAAAATTCTTTGCACCACACCCTGCAAAGGAGAGGCAGATATGAGCTGCAGTAAGAATCCTGTATTCACTAAGTAATGAACAAAGCCATGACACATATGTAGGCTTGCACCTGTACTATATTTTCTATTTCCTTTCCTTGACACATGATATACATCTAATAAGTCTATTCAAATCTCTTCTACTGGAAGGGCAGAACACCCTATTTCATGTTGTAATAGAAGCATGTTACCTGCTCTGTTGCCAGCAGATGTGTCTTGGGCCAAGGAGGACATTTCTGAGTCAATCAGCCTTTTGACAAGGTAGCCCAAGAGTGTCTTCACATGAGCCATGTAAGGATTCCATTTTGAGAATAAACCAAAGCTTTTAAAGTCCAACTTGGATAACCGAAGCTTATAGAAAAAGTCTGAAAGCCACTCTATGGTCTCCATTACCTGGAAGAGGTAACAAATCCAAAAATGCTTACTATCTACTTTTGGCACAGCATGAAAGACTGTGCTGAGAATATAGCAAGCCTTTGACTTTTTTCAATGAATACATATTAATTGTACAAATTAGTGGGTTTCATGTGACATTTCCACATGTGCATACATTGTGCCTTAATCATGTCCACCCTCCCCTCTACCCTTTCTTTCTCCCCTCCCTCCTTTAAGAGCTGTAAAGACAAAAAACATGAACAATAAATCAGCAGGTCTAAAACTCTTTTTCTGGAGCAGCAGAACCTTCAAATTAATCTTCATATGAACACAGAGGAGGTAAAATTGGTAAACCGGGGGCTCTGAGAGATACTACAGTGGTCTTGGGTGAGTCAGGGGGCTTAAGGGGCATGGAAGGTTTACTCAGGGGGTGCCCTGGCTTTATCTTGGACAGCTGGGCAAAAAATAGACTCAGGATTAATTTTTTTAAAAAGCAATCCTGACAAAGGGTAGCGAAGGAAATTACAGGGCTTTTAAAGATAATGCAAAAAAAGTAGCTTTGTGAATAAAGTATTATTCAAAAGCAGGTTTTCAAAATACTTCTAAATGTGCTCTGATTGTTTAAAAAACAAACAGCAAGGGAAATGGAAAAATACAAATACAATAGAACCCAAAAGCTATGCACCTGTTTGTCCGACAAGAGAACATCTGAAGAGCCCTGAAGCATGGCACTCTTGGCAGAAGATGCCTCCTGCTGGAAGCTCGGGGCGCAGCAGCCCAGGGCTCTCAGAGTGGCTTTCCAACACTCAGGGCTCAGCAGCTGCTCCGCAGAGCCTAAAGAGCAAGGACAGAGTGAGCAAGTCAGCATTTTTCTCAAACTAAATTTTTCTACTTGAATCAAAGAACACATGATTCAACACAGTAATAATTACACCCAAATTCAAACCAAATCACAGGAGTAACCTGGGTAAGAAGACCAAAGTAAAGAGAACCCATTAAAAGAATTGACCAGCTGTATATTTTACTTTCCTTTTTCCTGGTAAACCGGGTTGAAAGTGAGCTCTGCCAAAGCCATTGGAGCTAGAGTCAGGTGGGGAGGCTAACCTCCAACTCTTCCTGGGGAATGAGAAAGGTGTCACTTTCCTAGCTGGAAGTTAACAGCTGTCTACGAGTATGAGAGAAACAACAATAATAGGACAAGGGATCTAGGTACAGAATATAACTCCAGAATCCAGCCTCTTGAGAAGGTGTCTCCTAGTAGCTCAAAAATTCTACTCTTACCAAAGGCAAAACCTAAACCAAGACCCAGAGGCAGCATGTGGAGATCACCAAGCTGGCATTCCCAACTGGTCCCAACTCTGCTACTTAGCAACCTCACACCCCACAGGATAGAACAGCACCTCCTAAAGTGCTTTCCAAACAGACAGGGGGTAGGAGTCAAACAGGATAATAGGTTCACAGGAGCAGGTTCAGAGAGGAAGGATTATGGTGCCAGTTGCAATATGTGAGGTGGCAGGCATCTAGGAGACAATGAACTGTCTAATGGATACTATGGTCTGGATCACAAGGCAGAGGCCTGGAATCAAGCTACGGATGTGGGAATCATGTAGACCTAGAAGTATCAGGGAAAACAGGCTCACTCACAGAGAATGACTAGGAAGGACTAAGGATAGAATCCAGGGAATACCAACATGGCAACCAGGTAGAGAAGGGAAGCCAGGAGGGTGTAAGTCATAGAATCTAAGAGGTATAATACTGTTATTCTTGAGCCTTTAACTGAATTTCTTTTCCTGGTAAGTCAACATTTTTGGCTAAATATATGTCAGTGGTAAAAAAAACTCTTTAAACCTTTCACAGAAGAACCTGTAATACACATTTGATCAAATTTTGAAATTATAGAATGACTATTAGCTACATACATCTTCATTAAAACTTGTACAAAAGAAAAAAATTGGTTCAAATGTGTTTCCCTACCACCATTCTCCATCTATTCTGCAACTTGTTTTTGTAGGAAATAATTAAAGCTTGAAGTGCTTTGAAAATGAGAGATTACACATTTAAGGATCCTTCAGATGACCCAACGCAACAGATCACTAACTTATCTATTGATTAATTTCTAAGTAATACAAAGACTTGGTATAGGTGCTGGGGATTTAGCTCAGCGGCAAAGTGCCTGCCTGGCAAGCGCAAGGTCGTGAGTTCGGTTCCCGGTACCGGAGAAAAACCAAAAAACAAAACAAAACAAAAGACTTGGTATAAAGCAAAACTAAGGCTTTCATTACATCTATAAACAATATGAAATTGGCATGAAAAATTGTAAATACTTCTCACTGTCCAATGTTCAACAAAACTATACCCTAATGAAATTCAAAAAATTAAAAAAGATGCTTTATTCTTCCTCTAATCTTCCAATACTCCTATGGAAAACTGCAGGAAGTTGGGACAGAAATGGTGGGAATGTGGAAAATTTAATGTTGCTCTTTCCGTTGGCAAATATAAGTACAGTCTGTTATACCACGACAAAATACATGTGCAAAAAACAATTACATGTGTGGTAGGGGGAATGACCCAAAGTTTTCCCATTTGGAACTGCAATAACCAACCAAATTTGTTGTCTGTAGAGAAAGTAGGCCCTTTCCCACATTACCCCACTTCAAGACGCTGTAAAGTTAAGATTAAAAGGTAACAGAAGAATGTGGACTAAGTGCTGTCTTGCCCAATCAGGGCCCATCCTAGCATTCAGGACAATTATTGACCATTCTCATGTCAACTTTCGGGGCACTGTTTATCAAGTCCTTTAGGTGATGATCAGTGACTTCCAACTCTTGTATTATTGTATTACATTTTTGGATGATGTCTTTAGAGTGGTAAATATGGTATTAAGTATTCCCTGAGATCTGCTTAGCCACAATTAAACACACTTACTTTGCATCAGCAGCCTGAGAATGTCACTATACTGGTCAGGGAACTGGTAGAGTAGAAGGTAAGTCCAGTGCTTACAGAAAAGATTAAATGGCATCAAAATATCTTCATCTGGTTCCAGGCCCCAGGCAGTAAGTGCCAAATGAATGGACTCCAAAAGCCTGGTACGATCAGACAGAGGAGGTTTAGTGGTGTTTAACCATTGCTTAAGATCGAACTAAAAAGAAAAAGAAACAAGAAGCAGTTTTATTTACACTAGAAAATTAAGTGAAGTAGAAAGGTCTGCAAACTTAGTTCAAAAGGCAAAGATTACTTCATATTTACCAACTTATAAAAATGGAAACTAAAATGTACGGACAAGCATAGGGAAGGATATAAAAACTTCGCTAATTGGAACCATTACAAAACCATCTGTACTGTCTGGGATCTCAAGAGCTTTGTTCTTGTAATATAAAAATCTTACTGACCATTCTTTATTGGTTCATCACTTTATTCTGTTACTGAAAGATACACACTCTTCTATCTAACAGTAAGGTTCCTCTCCAAGGCCCAGATCAAAACTTATAGCTCACCTTCACTGGTCACAGGACCATAACCAAGCAGCCACTTTATGCAACTGTCTTGATTTAACAGCCATGTTTCTGAGCTGCATCATTTTCCTGCCTCAGTTAATAAAAATTCAGACTGTTGTATTACATTCCAGAATCCAAAACTATAAAACGTTACCGTCTATTATAGATTAAGATCAATCACTAGGCTCTAAAAAACACCAAGATTTTATCGCTTCTTAAGTGTCACAGAAATACAATTGAAGGTAAAATAGGTAAGGTCTGTGCAAATTTTTGGAAATTTTCAACTGGTTAAGTAAATCATTGCCTTAGTCTCACAGAGTATTCTATTCAAAATTAGGACAAAGACAAATTGTTTGTATGGCTTATTCCAAATGTAAGAGACTTGACATATTACAATTCATTTATCAGACATAATTTAGGCAAAAATTCAGATAAATTTAAAGGAAGGATGCATTAAACTATTATGAATATTTTCAAATCTGTACTGTTTTAGAAGAGGGCCTGGGAAGAGGTCCTTTTTATACTATGTTGACTATGATTATCCTACACAATACAACTAGAGTTCCATGCCCTCAAAGAGCAACTCTGTAGGGTCAGTCAGGATACCTGAAGATTATGCAAAGTGAAAAAGGCCTTCGACCTATGATCATCTGGAACCAAAACTCTGGGGGTGCTTCCATTTTTAGAAGCAACAATCATTTTTGTGTTCTCTGTTTCACAGCATCAGGACTGCATCGCTTCTTACCTTGGTTAGGAGCATGAAAATAATGTCACTGTTGTCCTCGCTTAGAAACTTCACCACTTTCTCATATAGCTGTATGAACTCCACAGGTGCAGCATTGGGAGTGAAGAAAGGAGACAAAAGAGAGCAGAGCCTTCTGTTCTTCAGAATGGTCTGAAGTACCTTTTTGCATTCTGATTCAGTGCCACTGACAAACACCTTAAAAACATGAGGAAAATATCACCAAATTCCCCCTTTTCGCAACTTTTATGTAAACAAGTAAGTTTCAAGGGGCACTAAAAAGGTGAGTTTCTTCTAAATGAAAATATGAAACAATCAAGAAATATATAAAATTAACATAGATTAGCCTATCACTTCCAATGTAGATACCATTTAAAACTCTGTATAATCTATTTGGATAAGCCACATATAAATAATTATGAGTTAACTGTACTATACAATTTTAAAGAGATTAAAATGTTGGAGTAATTTTAGTCCAGAAATTTGCAATGTGCCTACCACAGTTACTAAGCATTCCACATGGTTCTGCATTATGTCAAGAAAATAAAATTCTAAGTTACAGATTTTGTTGAGATGTGGCTTTAATATCTTTAAAAAGCTAACTTTCATACTTATATTCAGAATAACTTCACCTTTTTTAAACTTGGTTCTAATATTAAAAGAGTACAAAGATGTAAGTACTTAAATAATCCCAGAGTCAAGAAGGCTTTGATAAGGCTGACCACAAACAAAAATAATAAAGGACAAAACTAATAGGCGAATATATTAAAATTTAAATGTCCGTAAGGCAAAAAAAAAAGTAACAAACTAGAAAAATGTATGTACACATTCCAGATTATCAGGTTAATAGTCTGAAAAACACTTACACAGCAATCAGAAAGCACACAGTTCCTACAAGAATGTTCAAAAAAAAAACCAACAAAGGGGGAGAGCAGGGAGAGGGAAGAGGAGGGAGGGAGGGAAGTGTCCAAAAAGTTCACAGAGATACACAAGCATATTTATCTTGGCCTTACCATAGGAAAACAATCTACCTAAGTAACCCCACTAAGATTAATATCACACAACATATTTGTGTCATGGAACACTTTACAGACATTGAAACTGGACATGATGATACAGGTATTTATTAACATGTAAGAATATCTAAAAGATATATTTAAATAAAAAGAGATTACAAAATAACATGTTCATTCCTAAGTGTTTCATCTCTATACAACCATAAATAAGCAGGGATAATAGATCATGTTTACAAACAAATGAATACCCATACATAAGACAAACTGTAGTAAAATGTTAGTGACACAATTAGTATGTCCAGGGGGCTGGGGATTTGCAAAACGGCTGCCTGGCAAGCGCAAGGTCGTGAGTTCGGTTCCTGGTACCGGAGAAAAACCAAAAAAATTTAAAAATTTAAAAATTTAAAAAAATTAAAAAAAACAATTAGTATGTCCAGGTGGTTAGGACTGTGAGAAGTTTTTCTTCTTTACCACCTTTTATACTATCTGTATTGCTTTAATAAGAACATACTAAGTTTATGATCAAAAAAAAAAACTTCTCAGAAAAAAACTGATTGTAATGCCTGTTCAGTATCACTTGTTTATACACATCCATTCAATGGAATTCAAGTGGGAGTACATAATTTGTGTTTCCGCATTTTTTTAAACAAGTAGTGTTCCTTTCTTTTACGATACACATTTCACAGATCTATACAGATACTTTGCCTATGCTCTCGTTAAATGTCTCCACATTTAACTGTAAGCCAAACAGATAAATAAATGGTAGCCAAGAACAGTAACTGGGAGACAACTGTGGAGAAGTGGAGGGAGCACTTGAGCACTGTCAGAAGCCCTAGGCCCTGTCTCAGCTCCAGCACTCTCAGCTGCACTCTGTAAGGGACATTTTTTTTTTTAATTTTTATTTTTTTTTGACAGGGTCTCACTACACACCCCAGGCTGGCACCAAACTGACTACATAGCCCAGGCTGGCATCAAACTTGCAATCCTTCAGCCTCAACCTCCCCAGTGCTGGGATTATAGGTATATACCACCACATCCAGATTGTCACTCCATCTTTTAGAGACCAATTTTCTCATCTTTAAGATATAAATTACATCAACTGGTCACTGGAAGGGTGAAATATAATGCACTTAGAAGTATTTTAAAACAATAAAGAGCCTTATGAATGCCAAGAATATATGATGGAATCTTGATGTCTTCTTAATACAGATAATTTAATGTCTCTTAAATGAAAAGCAGTATTCTGTACCAAAAGCTCCATTTACATCTTAAGAAGTCAACAAGTCAGGGGCTGGGGCTTTAGCTCAGTGGCACAGTGCCTGCCCGGCAACCGCAAGGTCACGAGTTCAATCCCAGGTACCAGAAAAAAACAAAAGAACAAACAAACAAAAAAAGAAGTCAACAAGTCTAGTGAAATTCTGTATTATCTCTAATGTTTTATCTAGTAATTGTTTCTTTATTCTCTTTAATGGTTTGAACAATCTTTCATTCTTACATCTGATAATCTGAGCAACTTCACTGACAACAACAATATGCAATATTTGACTATAACAATATGTAATATAACAACCACTGTTACTTCCTATCATTTTGTTTTGAAACACTGCATCACTTTTAATGTTCTTGCTTTGTTCTGCTTATGTTTGTGATGTTATGCTCCTAATGTTCTTTTTTTTTTCTTTTACTACTCTCTTTAAAATTAAAAAAAAAAACAAAAACCCAACAATTCCAAGAGGCTCTGACTTAGGCAAGACTCAACCTGCAACAGAATGCTGACTGTACCTAACGAAGACATTGCAGACACTAAGAGTATTTGAACAATAGTAACAACACAGAATAACCTTACCTGTCCCAAGATCTCAATGCATGAAGTAAAGAACTGTCTTGTTGGAGGATGACGCTGTGTTTCATCACTGACATATTCTACAACAGTAAAGAAAAGGCTAATGCCAACTTTCTGAATCCCAGGTGTCGGCTGTAACTTGTAGGCATTCACTAAGGCCCTGTGGGAAAACATGGATACAAGTACTGCTCTATAGTGAAAGAACCTGTATTCACAGGTGTTTCTTTGATGCTGTACATTTCTCACACAGTATCTGTTAGCATCCTCAGAGCCCTATACAAATGTCATCTTAGAAATATTTCACCCAATAAATGTGTTCTTCCAACATTATCCAACAATTCACTTTCAACAAACAGTAATGATTTTATGCTTCCCCAGGAGAAACAAAAATCAACTGTAGAACTAATTAATATTCCTACACTTTGTAAGAAAAATTATAATTTTTCATATTTTGTGTGTAATTCAGTTATTTAACTTTTTATATCTCATATAACACAATTTTAAACATTTTTATACAGAAGAATGTTGACTTCTCTAAATTTTAGAAACTAAAACACTTGCTGAGGTTGAAGAAAAAATTTTTGTATGACAATAGGGCCTAGAATAAAGATGTCCCTTTTAATTTTCACATTTTTTGAGTGCCTTTCCCAGTGACAGAAACATCAACATGTGGTTCTCCTGATCTGCTCTTCCACCCCAAGTCCCCCAATTCAACCCTCAACAGGATTCAACACCCCTCCACACATCATCTCAGTTTGCAAACTTTTTCCTGCAAAGGAGCAGACAATAAGTATTTTAAGCTTTGTGGGCCATAAAGTCTCTGTCACAAGTAGTCAACCCTGTCAGAGCAACTTAAAAAGCCACAGACATTATAATGGAGATGGCTGTGTTCCAAAAAAAATTTATTTATAAAAATAGGCAATGGGCAAAATTTGGCCCAAAAGCCACAGTTTGCTGATTTTTGCACTAATTTAATTATTGGGTGTTTGAGATAGAGGGGAGGTATAGTTTATGTATGATTACTATTAAAGATAACAAAATAGTATTTTAAAATCATGGTATTGCCAAAACTTACGTGATCAAGTTTTCTGCATGCACAGCAGCTTCCACAATATTAAGGGAAGGTGGCTTGGCAGCTTCTGCTTGCAACTGCTTCACTTCTTTCCGTAAAATATGAAGCTGTTGGCTTACTGCTTCATTCTTATACATGCCTTCAAACTAATAAAAATTGAGGAAGTCAACAGATTTCCTCTGCATGCTTCTATTACAGGTATATTATTATAAACAGGACAACACAGAAGAGGAAGAGATTACCACACTTAGTATTATAACTTAACTCAAAATTTTGTTAAACCTGAGAGGGAAGGGAAAAATTTGTCAAAAAACCATTGAAGAATCTCAGGTTTTCCTACAGGAAATAGAGAGATCGTTCTCAAAGGGGAAGGCAGTGAAGGGGTGAGATGAAGGAAAAAGGGATGAAAAAAAGTAACTGGGACATATTATGTACATGTACCAACTCCTCACAAAGAATGTAAATATTATGTACTGCAAATATGTACCCCTCCAAAAAGGAAGGAGATCAAGGGATGGGGGAGGAGGAAGGAGGGAAGGGAAAGATGAAGGAAGGAATTAAGATGTGTTATGTACATGTACCAACTTCCCACAAACAATGTAAACATATGACACGTACTAATTAGCTAAAAAAATTTTTTAAAGAATCTCAGGTTTTCCATGAAGAATCTTCCTTCAGTTAAATAGGATTGTTTTCTTACAAAGATACCAAAATTTATATCGATAAAAATTGATATGATCTCCAATTATCAATGGTTAAAATATTTTATAGAATAAAATGCTACTTCACTCCTGTTTTGACTCCTCAAATCCTCAAAGACAGACCCAATGTCTTCCAATGTGAGGCTTTTCTTTTTTTATTTTAAAGAGAATAAAAAAAATAACAAAATAATAACAATATAGACATAAACAAAAAAAAACAAAAACAATAAAAATGATATAGAGTTTCAGAACAGAATGATAGGAATTAACAGCGGCTGTCTTATTACATATTGTTATCTTCAATGAAGTTGCTTAGATTACCAGATGTAAGAATGCAAGATTGATCAAACCATTGAAGAGAATAAAAAATAATAAAAAAAATTAGAAATGATACAGAGCTTTACTAGACAAGATGGCAGGAATTCACCAATGGTTGTTATATTGCACATTGTTGTCTTCAAACTAGTTGTTCAGAATACCAGATATAAGCTAGCAAAATTGGTTAAAAAAAGAAATTTAAGCATTAACTGTTTCTTTCAATAAACCATTAGACATCAGCAGTACAATTATCTCAGCTATCCTTCTAGATACATATACATATACATATATATTTTTCCCTTCTTTCTTTCTTTTTCTCCCTTTCCTCATCTCAGTTGTTCCTTTTCTGAGCAATTTCTTTCTCTTTCATAATATCTTTGATAAAATTTTATTGGTTCTCATAAAGACGTAAAACATAAAATTTATTTAGCTTTAAAAAAACTAAACTTATTTCAATTTAAAGGACAACACTTTTGGAGACTGTGTCATTTCTACTTGATACTGTTAACATACCTTTCTCTAAGTGATGATGACTCACATAGTAACTTTTGTTTGTGCATTTGACTGTCCTTTTGTGGATGTGGACAAATGCAGAGGACATTACAAGCCCATGTTGCAACACCGAGACAGAACTAAGGTGGGGGTCCTCTTCCCGACTGGCCTCGTGGCTTAGACTACTGAAAGCAGTATGTCTTTAGGAAATGAAAAATTTAGCACCCTACCCTCAACAACAAAGGCACAGCTATTATCCGAGATGATCAGTTCAAAGATGTCAGCCTACCTGACTACATAGGGAAATATGTTGTGGTCTTCTTTGACATTCTCGACTTCAACCTTTGTGCACTCTACATGGATCACTGCTTTCAATAATAGATGAAAAATTTAAGAAACTCAAATGCCAAGCTTCTGTGGATTCTCACTTCTGTCATTTGGCATGGATCAACATACCCAAGAAACAAGAAAGACTGAGGCCCATGAACATTCCCTTGGTATCAGACCACAAGGGCATTATTGCTCAAGATTGTGTGGGTTCTTAAAAGACTGATGAAAGCATCCCACATTCAGGGCCTCTTTATCACTGATAATAAAGATATCCTTCAGCAGATTACTGTAAATGATCTTTGTGTTTGCTGCTGTGTACACAAGACTGAGATTAGTTAGGACCTTCCAGTGCATTGACAAACACGGGGAATTGCACCCATCTGGCAGCTGTAGGCCTGGCAGTGGACCATCAGGCCTGAAGCCCAAAGAGCAAAGACTACTAAGCACTGGGCCATCTTAATGCCAGCTTGCTGAGGGCAGCCAGGAGAACAAAATCTCTTTTTCATTTTCTTTTCATTAAACTTTTACCTGAATAAAAGGGGAAAAAAAAAGAAGGAAAAGAAGAACCACCACCAGTGAGACAACTGTAGGGGCCAGAGGAACAGAGAGGAGAAGCCTGCAGGCTGATGCCAGGGGTTGAGGCTAAAAAGTGCAATAAAGTCAGACTAGGGAACAAGGGGAGCTGCCCCAGGAGCCCTTATGCAGCAGGCTACCGGGGAGTTGGGACTTTCCTGCAGGCACAGTAGAGAATGCTGGAAGTTGACAAACTGACCATCTTTCCCACACAAACATGGCCATCTTTCCAAAATCATGGGATAAATTAAATTCATGAACTGAGGTACCACTGTACTTAATTCATCAACTGATTTAAGTGAGGCCCTTATGTCCCTGTTAGTTACTATCATAAATTCTATACCGAAAGTTCCTGAAGAGTAATGGTCCTGTTTTTTTTTTTTTCCTTGGTATCAGGAATCAAACTCAGAACCTTGTGCTTGCCAGGCAGGCACTTGTGCCACTGAGCTGTACCTCTGGCCCCTAATGTTTTGCTTAGGGGCAAAACATCCTGTTTTGCTTACACACAACCCCAGCATGGCACAACTCTGAGATTACACTGAAGACACCTGTTTTTTATGATCATGATGATAACTTTCTTCTATAAAATGAACCGGTATTGTATTACAAGTCTTTGCCCTCCCACCACTGTTGACGGCTTTCTGACTAAACTCAGATGAAAGAGACTAAATGACTCCCAGTTCATGATGACAAGAAGCTGGAGACAAAAGAACAAAGTAGCATGATGGAGGCCCCTTCACTTAAGTCATTTTTAAGTACACAAAACTAAAAGTTGGACAAAGTGTGTCCTTCAGCAAGTTTTTACAATAATGAGAGGCCCTTAATGGGTCTTTTCCACCTTTCATTTCTAGGAATGGACAAATTTTTCACATGACAATAAATCAATCCTGGGTCTAGCAAGCATGCCCCACAATACCAAAACAGCAAAAGAAACCCAATCATAAATCACTCCATTTCCTCAGGGAATACCACTGAATTATTAAAGGCTTCTGTTAGGAGAGGAGATCAGAGAAGAAGCACGTCTTGCCTCTCATAAAATATATTCAGCTTTTGTATACCCCAACAAGCTATATATAGTTCAAAGACTTGTAGACAGCTGGAAATTTCCAGAACTTTCCTCCTCAGAAAAATTCTGTTGAACAGAACAATGTAATGCAAAATCTTTATAAATGAGTCATTAAAGTTAGATTTGACATCTAAACTCATATCTTATAAAGCTAACTTTCAAAAGTTGATCCAATAAAAGTGTTCAGTTAAGATCATGGATTCTCTAACCATACAACTCAGAGAAAATGGTACACCTGTTCATTCAAATAAGCTTTGACTGTTTTGATTATTTCACTCAGAATCACACTGGTAATCTTGAGAAGGTAGGGCTGAAGCACTAAAATAAAATGGCCTGGAAAAAGCACGCATATGAAATTTAGATATACGCAGGTCTGAATTTTAACTAAATCACTTAGCTGTGTGGCTGGCAAGTCTCCTGGTGTTTAAACCTGTTTCTCTGAGCTCATCCTATTTTTGTGAAGATTAACAGAGACAAAGCAAGCAAACACCTAACATAATACCCATGATATGAGAGTGCCTATGCAAGTAACAAAAAGGAATGTGAACAGGGCCAAGAAGGGCCATGGTACCCTCACTACCTTCCAAGATCAAGAGTCTAGGGATACGTGTCTTCCAGTAAAAAGGTCAGGTGGGCAGTGTGCAGTGCACGAGGTAAGATTTGTATAGAAAGCAGTAAGCTGTTTAAATGGGCCGAAGAGTAAGCACAAGCAAAAACAACCACTAACTTCTAGTAGGAAAAAGTTCCAACTTCCATTATGCCTTTCATAGTCAAATAATATCTACAAAATATCCAAAACTACATTAGATCAAGGAATTTAACCCACAAAGGATATAAACCTGTAGTTGTTCATTCCTTTAAAAACATCCACTCTGTGGCACTGATGTGTGTGAGGCACTGATGATATAAACACGAATAACACAAGGTCGCTGACCTCATGTAATTCAAAACATAGTAACAGCCATAGAACTAATTATAATACAAGTTGTAACACACTCTAATGAGCAGTGTGCCAGTGGCTTTCACTGAGTCATTCAACAGCTATTACAGGAACCTGCTACATACCAGGAGCCACAGTAGATGACAGAACTACACAAATGATTAAGAACGGAAACTGTATCCTGCAAGAATTCAGTCTGCCAGGGAAAAAAGAGCAGACAACGATAGCAGCACTGAAGCACAAGCAGTGATAAGAGGAGAAACCATCTCAATCTGGCAGGGGGAGTAAGGGGAAACCTCCAGAATGGTGGCCTGCACCAAAGAATAAGGGCTGAGCAGAAAAGCAAGAACTGTAGGTGGAGTGGGATAGAAGCAGCACATGCTCAAGGATGACGGGCTGAATAAATGTGTGGTATCTAGAAAACAGAGTCTACACCATTAGAACATTCGGGAAATGAGAGCAGAAAAAAGATGCAGTTAAGAGAAAATATCAAGAACAGGTTACAAAAGGTCCTAGAGTCACACTCCTTTTAGGTACTAGGAAGCCAATGTGGGTTTTTAGCCAGGAAATGTGATCAGATCTATTTTCATTTGTTTGTTTTGCAGTACTGGGTGTAGAACCTAGGGGCACTTTACCACTGAACTACATCTCTACCCTCCAGCCTTTCTTTTTAATGACACAGGGTCTTGCTAAGTAAGTTGCCCAGACTGGGATCAAACTTACAGTCACCTTGCTTTGGTGTTCCAAGCAGCTGGAATTATAGGCATTTGCCACAGTGCACATCTCAGATCTGTGCTACAGAAATGCATGGTGGTAGAATGGAAAATGGACTTGATGGGCATAGGTATTATGAGCAGGAAGCCTAATGCAATAGTTTCAGGGAGAAGTGCAGTGGCCA
Organism: Chinchilla lanigera; assembly: GCF_000276665.1. Classification (NCBI taxonomy): domain Eukaryota; kingdom Metazoa; phylum Chordata; class Mammalia; order Rodentia; family Chinchillidae; genus Chinchilla; species Chinchilla lanigera. The sequence continues at coordinate 31,457,686 of NW_004955402.1, forward strand.
TACCATAAGGCAATGGTAATGGAAACAAAGAGAAGGGGATCAAATTAAAGCCGTTTTGGAGGCCAAAATAATATACTTTGGGAAGCAAGTAGATGGGAAGTATAGGGTGGGGGTGGGTATAGAGAAGAACTGATACCAATGACAGCTCAGCACGCCATCTCCAGTTAGATGGAATTAGAAGATGAACAGGTCTGGAAGATAAAAATGAGATTAGTATGGGATCTATAGAGTCTGAGGTATCTACAGTACATTCAGGCAGAATGTTTAGTGGGCAGGTGGAAATCTAGATACCGAGCTCAAAAAAGAATTCTGGACTAGAACCATCAGTACATGGGTAAGAGATTCTTAATCTCTGGAATTACAGAGTGTTGTTGCAGCTTCACCAACCCTCTAAAGCCCATTCACAGACCCCAGATTAAGAACCCACACACACATAGTAAGTGAAAGCAGATGATATCATATAAGAAAGGGTATCCGGACTAGAACCATGCCCAACTAGCAATCTAATAATTGAATTAAGGAACAGAAACTCTGGAAAATGAGCAGTAGTTAAGAGATTTTGGGGGACCAAGAAAGAGCTCATGAAGTACAACATCATCTGATGAAAGAACACTATTGAAGAGAATCAAAACTACTGCACATAGCCATGAAGTGCACAATGGACACGTGCACTTGGAGGGCTAATTTTACACATAAACATAACACAACTGATCTTGCAGGACACACTCTCCCAGTGACACTTTCACCCTGAGTCATTAACACTCAGAACTCACCCTCCCAATCCTCCACTAACACCTCTCTCTGCCAAATTAAGTCATCCATAACAAAAGTCATCTATTTGGGTAATAGATGGCTTCAGCTTTAAGTACAATCTTTGGCCAAAAATCAGAAGAAAACAAACTGATTTGCATAATGTCCTAACTTCAAGGCACTTAGTGATTCAACTGTCATCTACCTCGCTCTTAGCTGTTAATGAGGAAACAGAAAATAAGTTTTATTTTCAATTGGTATAGTATTAAACAAGTACCATCCAGGATAGTCCCAGTCAGTAATGACTACATAATTTTCAAAAGAAATGTTTTAAAGCTTCAGGCTATAAAAATTGATCACTATCTTCACATAATGATCTCCAAATCTATCCATTTGCCTACAACTGACAAAATTTCATTCTTTATGGCTAAATAATATTCTACTGTGTTTACATTTCACATCTTCATTATCATTTGTCTGTTGATGGGCACCTATCAGCAGATCAGGTTGGTTCCATATATTGACTGTTGTGAACTGTGCCACAATAAACACAGGTACGCAGGTATCCCTATAGTATGCTGACTTTAATTCCTTTGGGTATACAGCAAAGAATGGTATAGTTGGATCAAAAGGTAACTCTATTTTTAGTTTTTTTGAAGAACCTCCAAAGTGATTTCCATACAAGTTTTACTAATTTATATTCCCCCCAGCAGGGCAGACTGGGTCTCCCCTACCACCACACATCCTCACAAACATGTTTGTGTGTGTGTGTGTGTGTGTGTGTGTGTGTGTGTGTGTGTATTTCTATATATATGGATGGGGGGGTGATATTCTTGACAATAGCCATTTGGACTGGGGTGAGATGTAATCTCAATGTAGTCTTGATTTGCATTTCCCTGATGGCTGAAGATGTTGAACATTCTTTCATATATACTTATTGGTCATTTGTACGTCTTCTTTTGAGAAGTGTCTGCTTGATTCACTTGTCTATTTATTGATTGGGCTGTTTGATATTTTGGTGTTAAGTATTTTTAGTTCTTTATTCTAGATATTAATATTCTGTAGAGTAGCTGGTAAGATTTTCTCCCATTCTGTAGGATGTCTCTTTACTGTTTCCCTTGCTGTGCAGAAACTTTAATTCAATGTCTCATTTGTTGATTCTAGTATTTCCTATGCTATTGGGGTCCTATTCAGGATGTCTTTGCCTGGCCCCTATGGCTTCAAGTGTTTCCCCTATGATTTCTTGGAGCAGTTTCAAAGTTTCAGAACTTATACCTAGGTGTTTGATCTATTTTGAAAGAGAGGCATCTAGTTTCCATCATTTATAAATGGATGTCCAGTTTTCCTACTATCATTTAAGAGGTTGTCTTTTCTCCAATGTATATTTTTGGCTCTCCGGTCCAGAATCAGATGGCTGGAGTTGTATGGGTTTGTTTCTGTGACCTCTGTTCTATTCCATTGGTCTGTATATCTATATTTGTGGCAGTTTCATGCTATTTTCGTTACTATGGCTTTGTAATATAATTTTAAATTGGGTATTGTGATGCCTCCAGCCTTGTTCTTTTTGCTGAGGACTGCTTTGGCTAGTCTGGGTCTTTTGTGTTTCCATATGCATTTTGCTATTGTTCTTCTCTAATTCTATAGAGAATGTTATTGGTATTTTGATGGGGATTGCACTAAATCTGTAAACTACTTTTGGTAATATGGCCATTTTAACAATATTAATTCTGCCAATCCATGAACACACAAGGTATTTCCATCTCCTAATGTCTTCTTCAATTTTTTTTCTCAGTGTTCTGAATTTTTCATTGTAGAGGTCTTTCACAGCCTTGGTTAGATTGATCCCTAGATTTTTTTTTTAAGCTATCATGAATAGAATTGTTTTCCTCACTTCTTTTCAGCTAGTCCACTAGTAGTACAGTATACAGAAAAGCTACTATTTAATATCAATTTTATATACTGCTACTTTGCAGAATATGTTTATCAGCTCTAAGTCTTTTAGTACTTTTGAGTTTTCAAAGTATAGAAAATACTCTGCAAACAAGGACAATTAGACTTCTTCCTTTTCTATTTGTAACCCTTGTCTGTCTTTCTCTTGTCTAACTGCTCTAGCTAAAATTTCAAGAACTATATTGGGTAGGAGTGGTGAGTGGATATTTTGTTTTGTTCTCAAAATCTTTACATTATCTTTACATTTTTAATTTTCCTTGCTGCTCTCTATCATCATGCAAAATATTTACTGCAGTAGATACTGGGGTTAACACTAAACTCCTAGGACCATTAGTGGGGGTTCTGAAACTTTTAGATCTTCCCACATTGAACTGAAAGGGCATTAAGCAAATTAATAAGGCCAGCAAAAAATCAAGAACTACTTCAAGAAAATATGCATATTTCTAATGAGGTGATAGCCACAGAAAAGTCTAATTTTTCAGATTATTTAGGCTTCTATAGAACTTCCTGACTGCCCTTTCTCATATTTTTCTTTCCCTTTTTTGCAAGCACCACTGACAGCTAAGAATTTTTCTTCTGAGAAAGGAAAGCATTTTAGAGTGCCTACAAAAAGATTTAAGTGGTATTCATATCAATCTTTCTTACCATACATAATCTTTCTGACCTCTTTTCAAAGTAACTTTGAAAGTATTTTAGAAAGATGTATTTTTAAATTAAGTTTATTGGTATATTTTAGGTATATATAATGATCGCATTCATCATAGGAAATGTGTACCTGTATATAATATATCTCAACTCTTTTCTTTCCCCTTCCCCTACCCTCTCTTCAACCCTTCTTCCCCTCCTTATTTACAAAAGCTTTGAGAAAAAGGTATATCTTATTGTTTGAGAATTAACAGCAAAAATTTATGAAAGAGCTAGATGTGGTGGCATATACTTATAATCCCAGCACTTGGGAGGCTCAGGCAGGAGTAATGACATGAGTTCAAGGTCAACCTGAGCTACATAGCAAGACCCTGTCTCAAAAAACAAAAACAAACAGAAAATGTGAAAGAAAAAAGGAACAAAAGCAATTTTAATTCAAAGGTCTGTATATATAATACTATGATCCCTTTTTCTGGAAAGGAAGAGATCACTGATAAGCTTGAGATTAAAGTTCCCTGGTCTGCTAGTGGTATTTTCCACTGTAAGACCCTGAGAATTAACAGGTCAAGCCCAAAAACCCAGCCTTTGTCTGGGAAGCAAATATTTACAACTTCTCACAGAGCAAGTTATCAACCCAAATTAGTTTTTATCTCACTAGTCACTTGTAAAATGTATTTTAGGAGAATTCCCTTCTCTGTAGGGAATTAACAAACTGGCCAAGATACACAGTTTTAAAACATGGAAAAATACTGTATTTGTAACAGCACAGATTGGCAACAAGGAATCCTCCTCGTAACATAATCAGATACATCTTCAGTATTTCCCTCAGACTCAAACTCCTCCCTAAGTTAACAAACTTTAATTCCAGCCTTATGTTAGCAAGTGATCTTTTTTTTTTCTTTTTTGTTGGACAGGGTGTCACTGTGCAGCGCAGGCTGGCTTTGAACTCACTATGTAGCCTAGGCATGCCTCCAATTCGTAGCAATCTTCCCTCCTCAGCCTCCCACATGCTGGGATTACTGGTGTGTGCCACCACACCAGGCTGTGATCATAAATATATATACCTTTGGACTTACTACAGCATTGGTAACTGGGGAAAAATACATGGGCAGAAAACTAACTTTATAAAGCACCTGGCCAAAAACACCTCAATGTTTAGAGTCTCACATGTTTACAACAAAATGTAAGAAAGTAAGTTGGACTCATTTTGACTTTCAGGTCAAGGTTCTTAAATTTAAATGTATACAACTATGATCAGAAAGTCAGAAATAAATTTCAAAGGTAATCAAAATACGGTAAGTAGAAAATGTTATTAGGAAAAGCTATTTTAGAGAAAAAAAGCTCCCAAAGAACATGATAAAAACATACTAGGACAGTTAAAATACAGATCTGCAAAAAAAGGAAATTTCTAAATTGTTTTAATTTCCAAAAGCTAACAAAAAGAGCTATTTTCCTGCAAATATAGTCAGGCAATGGGCACTGTCCCTCTCCAAATGTTTCTTTCCTATCTCAGAGAAGCTGAGTTCACTCATAGAAGGGTAAAGGGCAGGCAAAAAACATGGGCTCTGGACCCAGAATACCTAGGCCTCATGGCTCTGCCACTTGCTGCCACTGAGCCTCTACTTCCTCATCTAAAAAATAAAGACAATAATACCCACCTCACAGGGTTGACATGGGGCTAAAATAAGTTATGCCAAGTGTTTATATAAGGAAGGCCTGGTGTCAAGTGGTACTGAAACATGCTAGATTCAGCTCAGCTTCCAATCTGAAGTCCTTATATCACACATCAACATTTGCCTGTATGTCCAGTGCAAAAAGGTGACTGAAGTAGTTGAATTTTTAGTCATACTGTTACCTGTCTCATTTGCCTATTGGCAAGCTCTACCCAAATGATTTGCTTCCCATGAGGAACTTCCAGGGGTCTGCAGCAGCAACCCAAGCTCCCAATGGTTGTTCACACCAATCTTTCCAATGTAAACCCTCACCACCACCCATGAAAAAACTTTAAACAGACTGCTACAGCTTCTGACCTCTAGCTAATATCTCAGTGATTCCATTCCCCCATTGCTTCTAACTAAATCCAAACTTCAGTCATCAAAGTCTCCTGAGGATCAGTGTTAAGTCCCTTTCTCTAAAAACCTTATCAATGATTCTGCTTTTCTTTGAATTCCTATTTGATTATTGCTCTTGTGGGACTCATCTGGAACTCACAGAAATCTGTGATTAGGTCTGGGTGCGGTTTCATATCTCCTAAGACTATAAAATGTTTTTGAGACACAGTTTAACTCTTTCTCAATGATATGCCAATAGCAGGAACTCAATTAAAATTCTCTACATTATGAAGAATTTAAACAATCTTACCTGAACTGTTACAACTGCTGCTCCTTGGCATTTCTTACCCCCACTGCCTCTACACTCCAAATGTAGGGTGGTCTGCTCTTCTCGGTTAACATATTTTTTTGGCATTGTGTCCAACAGCTCACTATCCAGGGCAACCTGCTGACATTCCCGAAGAGCTGCCATTCTGGAAAACATCCCAGAAGGTAGATTAAAGTTTTAAGAAAGGTTGTATGAAAAGTAATAGGCTTCCAGTTACCCCCACCCAGCATTACAGCATAGTATTCCATACTAACAAAAGACCAAAGTACATCCATGTGCCTTGATTTAGTCAAATCTTGTCTCCTGACAGACAGAATAACCCAGAAGTTAAGAAATACAGAAAAAGCTTTATGAAAAAGTAGCACAACTTTTTAGCCAGAAACAAAGTTTTAATTAGAACCTGTGTTATATCAACAAGAGTTTGTAATGGATCCTGAAATATGTAACAAGTGAGAATTCTGGCCTAATTTAATCATCCTAAAAGGGTGCCTTATGTGCCAGTTAGATATTAGCACTTCAAAATGAAACTGTCAAAGACCAAGACTGCTAAATGTGAGTGGCACAGCACATGTACAAGGCCCTGGATTCAATCCTTAGCACCACCAAGGGGAAGGAAAAACAAGTTAAATATGTGTATAAGATATCAATACTGTTTTAACTGTATTTTTTGTTATTATGTTAAAAAGGAGATGCTCTTTTGTGCAGACAACATATACCTAATAAATGCCTGGACCAAACATAACCAAGGAAAAAAACTGTCAATAAAACATGATTTACAGGCTGGGGATGTGGCCAGTTATTGCCTTGCATGCACATGGCTCTGGGTTCAGCTCCTAGAACCACAAGAAAAAAAAAAAAAAAACATGATTTACATGGGATTTGTAAAGGTCAGTGGTAGAATACTCACCTGGCACTTGTAAAGCCCTGGGTCCAATCCCCAATAACACATACATACATACATACATACATATATACATGGCTCATTCACTGTTAATGAAACAGGTATCTCTACATATACTCCTTCTCCCAATACTACAAGCTTGAATCAAAAATCCTTAAACAGTTGATTATTCTATATCTACCATGTAAACTAAAAACACTAAATGTCTTTCTGACATTTTGACCAAGTACCTATGTTAATTCTGAAAAGAATATAGTTAAGAGAACAAAGCAGCCAGGTGTGGTTGTTCACACCTATAATCCCAGCACTCTGGGAGGCTGAGGCAGAATTTCTGATCACAAGTTGGAGCACAGTTGGGCAATTTAGTGAGACTGTCTCAAAATAAAAGTAAAAAGGGCTGGGAACTGTAGCTCATTGCAAAAGTCTTGGGTTCAAACCTCAGTACTGGGAGAAAAAAAAGAAGAGTGCGTGGAAAGAGCACAAATTAGTGATAAAATAAATCTCATTTCATCCCCATCCAATACCATCTTTCTAGTATCAGAAGGTGTCCTTGGGAAGAATAAGAAAGTCTCAGCCAACACTGTTGACACCCAGAAATGCCATCATAAGCAACAAGTAAGATTGGCAGCCTCTGAGAGTGCCACTAATTTCCATGTGAGACTAAAAGACTTGTCCCAAGTCTGTTCATCAAGCAAATCACCTGCAGCAGTCAGGCCAAATTAACCTTTGTTAAGAATGCTGATGAGGAAGCCAATCAGGTACTAAATCATACAGGCTATCAAAAAAGCAGGCACAAGGCATGATCTCTGAAGTCTCACACTCTTACCTGGCCTGCTGCTGCAGGACATTCAGGTCTGTGCACACCAGCTGGGTGGTGTCCCTTTGACTCAGGAGCACCTCTGAGGAAATCAAGGGCACAGGAGGCCTCATGGGGTTCAGAACAAGGGGAGGTCGGGGAACCTCGTGCTTCCGCAGGTTACTTAAAACCCTTTCTTTAGCTGAAAGAAAATTAAGTCATACTTATTCGGTAATAAGTACTAACAGATAATAATGAATACAAAGCCTTGCTACATTAATTTCACAAAGAATGCTGGAGATCTCCAGAATAATTCTGTAAACCACAGAGGCCTACATGAACAAAAATCACTACTTTTGATTCTTGTGAGCTTTAAGGGAATACTTACACACAGGCTTTATAACATTCTACTAAAAGCTCAGGAGTACATGGCACAATTCAATAGAACTATCCTCAAAATGTTCATAGTCTAAAAGCTGCTAAGCAGAAAAAGCTCATGACCATGCAATTCTGTACTACATCACAGGGTCTCAGAATGATTCATCCAATTTAAATACTTCATATTTCTGTACCTTATACAGACCTATATAGACACTAAGTGTCCAATAAATTCCCATCTCCTCTCTCCTTACACATTACATACATACCAACAAGCAGGTGGAAACTGAAGAACATGAAGAAAAATGCTGCTGCATGCCTAATTCTTTTCAAAAGTAAGATAAGAGAGGAAGGGAGAGGTCAAGGAAACTTTAAGTCAATAATTCAAGTAAACAAGTACTTAAGGGACTAGTATGAATTTCCGATTTCATTCCAGAGGTAACATTCAATTTTCTATTCTTGTTGAGCAAAATCAAAGAAAATTTAATAGCCACGACTTCGCTTGGCATAAGATGACTTGTACTGTTTGTACCCCAAACAGATGGAAGTAAACATTCCAAAAAGGTCAAGTTCGCACTGTCCCTTATAGCTGGTGTTTTTCCACTAGAATCACCAGTCTGCACAGATGTGGCAAAATTGGACATTCATCACTGGATAAGACTTGTGACTATATTAAAATTTCTTTCAAGCAACAGTATAGGTCATGATTTTAAGGAAAGACTGGGGACTTTTTCAAACCCACTATCTTACCATGAAAGAAAATATTTTAAATACAAAATAAAAGAGAAAAAAACAAGAGTATATTTAACTGTAGTCACCACTCCAGATCACAAATGACCAAAAAATTTAGTTTAAGAAAAAGAACTTAGTGTCACAAGTGTACTGTCAAAATTTTTCTATAATCATAACCCTAAGCTCAATCACTTGACACAATTATCACTTAACCTGTACTTACTTCAGAAAAAACTAAAACATTATTCAGAATTCTGGGTTCTAATTTCATTTGGGATTGCAACCTGTATTGATGGCCAGAAACAAGAGATCAGATACTCATTGATGAGTGCCAAGGTCTCTGGTGCCACATGCTAGCACTGGTGCTCATATGGGCCAAGTGCCCAACCACCTAACATGCTGGCTTTCTTCTCTGCTAACGCGGATAACCTGCACTGGGTTAATGAATTAACAGACAGTACTAGGACAGTGACCAGAACAAACTAAGGGCTTCATAAACTGCTAGCTTATCTTTAAGAGAAAAAAGTCTTTCAGAACAGTATTCAAAGCAATGTGAAAAAAGCACTACAGACAGACAGTTTACAGATCTTGCCACATGGTCTTCCTTCTCACTTAAAAAACTTTCAGAAATAGAAAATGACATTTCATATAGTTAGGTAAAGGGCCATTTTTATACTTACACTATATTTCTTCCTGTATTTCTTTTTTAAACAATGAGCACATATAGCTATTATAATTAGAAAAATTATATTATTTCAGGAAAAATAAAAAAGAGGGATACTTAAGAAAAAAATTTTGGAGCCTCAGATGACATTGTTCAGCACCTTCATTTTGCAGATGAATGAACTGAAGCCCAGAATGGGTCTTCTTTTTCTGTTCAACTAACAAGTTGGTTGGGGCCAAATTAGAATAAGAGACTATATTTCTCAAAATCACTTTGGTGCTGTATTGCACTATTTATAGTACTATGGGCAAAAATTATAATTATAGTTTCATTACATGTCCTACATTTGCAAAATATACTCAGTAAATTGGCTTGGCATGGTGTACACCTGTAATCCCAGTACTCTGAGAAGATGAAACAGAAAGATCGTAAGTTCAAGTCCAGTCTGGGAAAATTAGTGACTTAGCAAAACCCTGTCTCAGAATAAAACATTTTTAAAAGGGTTGGGAATATAGTTCAGTATAAAGGTTCACTCTCCTGTACACCAAATAACATTTTCTATCACCTTCTGTTGAGAAGTGTTTCAGCAGCTTTGTAGGTTAAATGGTCTCTTATGGCCTGCTACAGAAAACTGACAATTTATAACACTGTCTTTCTAGAAAAACACACTAAGAAACAAGCAACTTGGAAACTTCAGGAATATGATCCATTTATATGGCAAGGGTTCCAGAAACAGTAAAAAAAGAGCTTGTGAAAGAAAAACACAAGCACTATATCTGAATGTTAAAACTGTAAATCCCAAATAATTAACATTTAAAGTTGCACTTAATATAGAGTTTGGTAAGGAAATTAAAATGCCTTTTCAAAGCATCACACAAGAAATGAACTATGAGCATTCCACTCTCCTTTTCAGATAGGAACAGCCCTAGGTCTTGGTTTGGGGCAATGAGGTACAAATGAAAAGCCTGTGAGCAGCTTCTTGAAAGAGTTCTTTTAGGGAAACACCTCTTCCTGCTGATCAGAATGTGAATGTGAAAGGGACAACTTACACTTGAGCAGCCACCTTGAGCTGGAAATAGACCCTGCTGTGAAAACACCCAGACCTGCTGTGAAAACACCCAGGGCAGAAAGACAGAAGATCAGGAGTCCTCAAAGTCCTACAGGGATCATGAAGCTGCCCTACTGCTCTCAACTGCTTGTCTCCAACTTCTTTTATGTGAGCGGAAAATGAATCTCTATCTTGTTTAAGCCAATACAGGTAAGGACTCTTATCACCTAACCCAGCCCTAAGTGACAGATAAGTTAACAACGAACTTCTGAAAAGCAATTCTCATCGTAGTGATAAAGTGTGCAAGCCTTAACCTTCAATGGCTCTCATTCATTCATTCATTCATTCAAAGGGGCTAATGCTCACATGACTCACCCAACCACGGATCAGTGAAGTCCAGCTGTGCTAACAAGCTGCAGGGTGCGGCATGGGACTCAAGCTTGACCTGTGTCCAAAGACCAACAGTTTCCTGGAACTCATGATATATGCGCTCCATGTTCAAGTACTCCATCCACAGATCCTGCAATGGAACCACAGTACTTGAAATGACAGACACATCATACATTCACTTAGAATACTACATGGTAACTATAAAGTAAACCAGTAAGTTTCACTATGAGGTTCTCCCACACGAGGATGGCTATATTTAAAATGGCCACTAACAAGCTTTGTAGTTGTAAAAAACTTAGTTGTGTAAAATGGCTAAAAAGAAAAAACTTTTAACAGCCTCACTACAGGTATATTTATAAATTGTATACATATACTACTGGGCTAACTAACAAGTTATGTGCTTATATGACACAGGGAAAAAAATAGGACACTTTGAAGACAAAGATTAAAAAATATATTGAAATAAATAAATATACTGGAAATAATCAAATCTGAACTATATCAAGCTTCTAAACCCAAGTACCAATTTACTGGAAATACAGGGGACAGAAAAACATGTTAAGCTATACCACAAAGATAAAATCAGCAAAATGTAGACAGTAGAGAAACTATGGACAAATCACCCACTTTCTTTAAAGGGGAAAAAAAGGAATACAGCAAAGACCAACAGATCAAATAGGTAAGACACAACAACCAATGACAAAATGTGGGTCCTGCTTCAAACTGTAAAAATAAGTAAAAATAAACCTTTTATGACATTTATGAAACTAGAAATTGAAACATGAGATATTTGATACTAAAAATTACTGTTAATATTTTTCAGATATAAATGCTATTGTGTTATTTTATTTTAACTTTATCTTTTAAAACCTTATTATTAAATGAGCTCAAGATTTAGCTCCAAGATAATATGGGAGAGGGAACATATGAGCTATAGATGAGATGAGTCACCTGGTATATAAGAGGAAGAAGGACATGTCCATTACATTTGTCTATTTTTCCATATGATAGAATTTATTCACAGTAAATGATATAATAAATAGTAAATAAAATGATCCTTTATCATAATAAGATACAATGAATAGTAAAAAAAAAATGACACAAACAGAAACAAATATTGTAATATTCTCTTCCCATACTCCAATATCTATCTTACACATTCTGAACTATTTCACTAGATCATACATGTTAGAATAGAGGGTTACGTTTAAACAACAAAACTGTCAAATACCATCACATAATAACTACTTCAAAGAGTAACAGCAAGTGGTTGAATATGGACTATGGTTTTATGGGCCATGATTTTCTTTTATTTGGACGTTAAGAATTTTAAAGGCCCAACGAACCTCTAAAACTAAAAATGTCCTGGCTTCTCTATTAGGTACTGCTATGAAGCCTATATTGAAACCAACCATGGGACAAGGCATTCCAGACTCACAAGAGCAATTTTAGAGTAATCCTGCTCACAATCCTGAATCTTACCTATACCATACTGTTGCAGACCCTACTAAAGCCCTCATCTTTAAGTGGAATCCCTATGTTACCCTCTCTGCCTCTGTGCTGAATAGCTGTTGATAGAAGCTTACGATTAAAGCAAATACTGAGGTAAACATGGGTGAGCAAAAGACAAAACAACCCAGCCTTGAATTACAATCAAAAAAAGATGTTTTATATCAAATGGCAAGCCAAACCAAAAAAAAAAAGAAAGTAATTAATTCTGTAGATTCGAGGAGTCAGAATAAATCTCAGAGAAATAAGAAGGCTATGGTTTGTTTGTTTGTTTGTTTAGTTTTTTGTTTGTTTTTCTTTTTTTTTGTCTTTTTGAGACAGGGTCTCGCTATGCAGTTCAGGCTGGCCTTGAGCTCACTTTGTAGCCCAGGCTGGCCTCAAACTCCCAACGATCCCCTGCCTCAGCCTCCTGAGTGCTGGGATTACAGGCATGCACCACCACGCCCAGCTGTTTGTTTGTTTTTGATATGGGGTCTTGCTAAGTTATTGCACTACACAGATCAGGCTCAAACTTGTGATTCTCCTGCCTCAGTCTCCCAGAGTGCTGGGATCATAGGCATGCGCCACCATGCCTGGCTGCTCTGGTTAATCTCATTAATCAAATACTATGTTCAAAGGCTTTGGATAAGAATTTAGGGTGTTGTCTTGGTTACTTTTCTCTCGTTGCTGAGACAAAATACCCAACGCCTAAAATGAAGGAAGGAAAGGTTTATTTAGCTTACAGTTTGTGGAGGTTTCAGTCCGTACTTGGCTGGCTCTGAGGCAGAAGATAGCAAAGCAACAAGAGCAAAGCGGGGAATGGCAGTCGAACAGCAAACAGCCAGAGCAAAATGGAAGGAATGGCGGCAAGCAGCTTTTTTCCCTGCCTTACATTGTAAACAGGCTACCCCCACCTAAGGGGCGTGTAGCTCTCACATAATTTCCATGCCCTCCTCTTCCACAGGCTCAGGATGTATACAAAGTAAGCACCCAGGCTTCCTGCTGAGTTAATTAGCCAAACCTCTAGACTCCCCAAGTTGACACAATGTATCAACCGTAACAGGTGTGTAATACAAAGAAGACATACACATGACTCACTCTTCCTATGTAACTAGCCCTGTTTTCCCAGACTTACTTCTCTGTGCCTTGAACATTATTTCTGAGGCTTCCACCTTCAGTCCTCTTCTGAGTCTCAAAATTCTGTTACCAGTAAATCCTCATTTCCCACCCAGCCTCACTTCTGAATTCTAGATTTGTATCTCCTCTCCAGGCCAACTCCTAGAGTACAGAGCTCGCTAAAGCCTGCAAGCACTTCCTCTCCCAGCAAACAGCATTTTTACTGCTTGAATTGGAAATATGGAAACCCACGCATATCTGACCAGTCACAAAATCCTACAGATTATTCCCCAACACATTTTGATTCATCCATTTAATCACTGCTGCTTTTTCAATAATTCACCAAACAGACTTCAGAATAAACCCAAATGCTTCAGAAAGACATGTGGTCCTTAGTGACTTTATCCCATTCACATCTCTGGTTCCATCAGCCTCTCTCAGGCTGCTATGCCTCACACCATTTTGAACATGCCATTCGCTGCACATGCTAGTCTTCCTACCAGTTAACACCCTCTCTGCCACTTCCCATCCCGTGCCTTTCCTTTCAACCTGACTAACTCTCATTCATCCTTCAGGGCTCAGCTCACAGTTCACCACGCCAGCACAGTCTAAATCAGATGCTGCTCTTCTGTGTCCATCCAGCACCCAGAACATTCCACTCCCAGTCTTTACCACAATATGTGACAACTGTTTAGTCCCCCACTTAACAATAGCTCCTTTGAAGGCACTGCATCAGATTGTGGCATTAAGCATCTGTCACTTAGAAGGCACTCGATAAACAGTAATGGAAGAAAGGGAAGGGAGAAGAAAGGGAGGGAACAACAGAAAGAAGTCAAAGACTCCTCTTAGAGATGAAATACTATGTACAATGTAAAAGCAGGCAGGGGTTCCCGGTACCAGAGAAAAACCAAAAAAAAAAAAAAGCAGGCAGGTTTAAGGATCCAAACAAAAGTCTCTCAAATCTCTGAGGTTCTTAAATCCCATCCTGATGTTAGGAGTCAATGCCCAATTGAGTTAAGCCCCTAAATAAAAGCATCCAGGAGAGACATGCTTCCCCAACCTGGTCCTGTTCCCTGCTTACAGGAAACTGAGATTAGAAGTCTTAGTCTCAAGAAGGATTACAGACATCTTGGGGTGCCAGACAGAAAACAGCTTAGAACACTCAGAGAGGAGAATCACGTGGCCCCAGAAGGGGAACCTGAACTCAGATGCTGACAAGGAAACCTCTTCAAATACAACACAGGTAAGCTCCTCCTGCATAATGCATGGATCCTTACAATCCTTTCATGCTTTCTATGGTAAAAATGATTACTTAAAAGTACTCAGCTGCTGACAAAATAAGAAATGATACAGTCAGGGAAGGGCTATTTTTTGTTACAGAAAGCCTTACAACGGCTTTAAGCCTTCAGGTCTGGGCACAGGGGAGCTGGAGATTCAAAAGGGAACATTCCCCCCCGCCCCCCCACACCAACACAATAATTTCTATACCCACAAAATCCACAGAAACAATGTCCAAAACAATAAGCTGTTTTACCATAGGATTATAACTACAATCAATTCAAATTACATTCAGAAGTGCTAAAAGTAAGACCTGGCCATAGTTTCACCTGTTGATTTTGCATCACTTTTGCTAGCCTGTGAAGATCATAATGCTTTGGTAGAGAAGGGATATAGGTGTCTCCTTTTTGAAAATTTTCATCTTCTAGCCATAGTATGTATACATTGAAGAGCCTAAAAGACAAAAATAGTTAAACAAAATGTAAAAAGATATGCAGGCAAATCAAGTTTCTTATATTGCTAAGAAGGGTAGCACTACTATGTAAGAGTAAAGGAAGCTTGCAATCCAGAAAATGTGTCCAACAACCATCACCCCTCCCAAGAGACTCACAGTCCAGCAGGAGAGACCTGTTACACATCATTAAAATATGATGAGATAATTGCTAAAACAAAAGGTCTGTTGAAGGAGTTCTGAGAACTCCATTATTGATAAAGGGTTAAATACATTACAGAGAAAAAATAATTGAAGGAGGTAACTGTACCACAATCCTACAATCTGAATTTGAAGCTTTGCTTTGCAGAGCAATTTGGCCAGAGCAAATCTTAGTTCTTGGAAAGTATTACAAACCATTTTAAACCTCTGTACTGGGAGAACTTGGTGCTTTAAGGTCAATGGGCATCTCCTGCTTTAAGGAATCATAAAAAAAACTCTGCATGTATGTACCCTGTTTCCATGAAAAAGAAATAAAACATCAAAGCCAGTACCCCCTCATGAAAAAATAAAAATAAAACAAAGCTAAACCTACCAAAAATTTTCAATTTGCTAATAAAACCTTTCTTAAAAAAATATAATGATGTGTCCTTTCTTTTTGTGTTATTTTTACCAGGAACACAGCCCATTTACCAAAGATCACTGGTATTCTAAGCCACTGCTTGCACTCAAAGAAGTAGTTTGCACAAAAAAATGACTCTATGGGAGACCAGAAGGTCACATGGTATGGCTTAACTCAATAAAGTGGAAAATTACCCGCTTTACCTCCAGAACAGTTCCACTGTTAAAAAGCCCTTCCTTAGAAATTTCTTTCTTTTGCAGAGCTGTTCTGGTAGGCTTTGATAGTTGTTAGCCTGCTCTGACCCATTTGTTTGGGTTTATTTCTTTTTACATAAAGAAAGAGAAACTACCACCAGCCCTCTGATTATCACTCAGACTACAGCCACTGGACAGATGTACAACCAAATAAATCAGGGACACATTTCTCAAGGAATATAAATGAGAAATATTTCCAGCAGCAAACCTGTATCAAAACCACCATCCATTCTCAAGGAAACAGG
Organism: Chinchilla lanigera; assembly: GCF_000276665.1. NCBI lineage: Eukaryota > Metazoa > Chordata > Mammalia > Rodentia > Chinchillidae > Chinchilla > Chinchilla lanigera. The sequence goes on from NW_004955402.1 coordinate 31,473,752, forward strand.
GGAATGAGAGTAACAGCTTAAGATTCTACCACAACTACCAGCTCCAGCACACTACCCTCACTGCTGACAACAGAAATGGCAGGTGACTCTCACTCACCTCACAAGCTCTGCGTGCAGCTCTGGTGAAGTCAGGTAACCAGAGGTACAAGCCTGGCTTTCTGGCAGCCCTTCACTGCCCTCTGCTGGAACACGGAGGGCCTTGCTCGCAGCATGGTGGAAGTCAGCCACCTCAGTCAGACGCCTCTTCAGGTCCTTCAACAAACTGATGTGAGCAGCACTTTGAAAAAACCTTCTTCCAATACAGCCATCTATGGGTAAGCTTAAAAAATATAAGCACAGATCTATAACCTTTCAACATAAAATGTTCCATGTGGCAAAACAATCAATTAACAAGACAAGTTACAATGGCTGGGTTTCACTTTCTGATTTCAATTATCCAGTCAACTCTGGTCCAAAAATACTAGGCAGAACATCCCAGAAATAAATAACAAGTAAGTTTTAAGTAATTCGTGTTACCATATATTGTTATAATTGTTGTTCTACTCTATTATTACTTATTGTTGTTAGCTTTTTATTATACCTAATTTATTTTCTTAGTAGTGCTAGGGACTGAACCCAGGGCTTCATGCATGCTAGGCAAATGCTCTTCCACTGTACCACAAGCCCAGTAATGCCTTATTTAAAAATTAGGATTTATCACAGGTATGGGCTTATAGGAAAAACCACAGTGTAACTAGGATTCAATACTATGCATGGCCTCAGGCACCCACTGGAGGTCCTAGATCATATGCCCCTGAAATAGGGAGGGACTACTGTAAGAAACTAGTTTTTAGAAGAATTAAATGCTACATAAATTCAAGGCATCGTTACCACTCAGGAAGAGACTAGATTAAAAATGGTCTCTGCTCTTAAAAAACTGGCAGTCTAATAGAAAATAGAAGTGACAAAGAATCAACATCCTTATGTTTCCAAGGAATGAGTGAAGAGAATGGAGGGGCTGAAATTGAGGTGCAAGGATCTACAATACTGGACATTTCTACCTGGCCAAAGGACCTTCTTATCCAGTGGAAATGTTAGGCCCTAACACAACGCAAGTTTGCTCATACCTGCATTATTCATCACAAGGTCCCCTTATATAAGCCCCACAACAGTCACACATACAGTCTTAATTTGGGGCAATTTCTTTCCCTCTGCACCTCCAGAGGTTCTTGTACTAAAATTTGCCCAGTTCTAGAGTACTTCCTCCCTATTTTGGGGACAGAAGATGGTAAAGAAGAGCTGCTACATGATACTCCAACTCAAAACAGATTTAGTTCAATAAATGTTAAAGAAGGAGGGAGATTACTAGTTAAAGGTCACCAGAGAACAACACTGAGTCACACTCCACATGTAAGAAAGCACAGACTCAGCAGTGGGCTCATGGGAACATGTATCATACCCATACTGTGGTCCTGGGCGGTGAAGATACAGGAGGAAGAACTTCTGCCAAATGAGTGGCAGGAGTGGGTGATCTGAAGGCGTGACCAGAGCCTGGTGGGCCCAGCGGTAAATCAGCAGCCTCTGCAGGGATGGGACAATGGGGAGCTTCAGCTGGGCCTGGGCTTTCTGCAAGAGAGAAGAGGCTTTAGCAACCATAAAATGAACACAACTGCAGTTTGCTCTATATGATCTGAATGAAACACTAAACATTTTGTTTCAACTCAGTAAGAAAAAAATGTCATATAAAGTTCATTTCTCCCACTAATCCACTAACACTTCAACCTCCTTGGCAGCAAGCAATGTGGAGTAGCTTTTTGCTGTCAAGACATGTCACAAGGCCCAGAAACAAAATGGTGCTTAAGAGTCATCTCATCTAACCTCTTTCCCTTTCTGAGATGTCTTTCCATATAAAAAGCTATACAGCAAGGCAATAAAATGATACAAAAAAAAAAAAAACCTGACACCCAACTTTACCAATTTTTTGAAATTTAGATTTTATCTTTTACGTTTTTTTTTTAGACAGGGTCTCACTATGTAGTTCAAGCTGGCCTTGAACTCACTATGTAGCCCAGGCTGGCCTCGAACTCACAGCAATCATCCTGCCTCAGCCTCTGGAGTGCAGGGATTACAGGTGTGCACCACCACAACCAGCTTAGAAATTTACATTTTAAAAGGACCTCCAAGAATGATGAATTCCTTAAGAGGCTCTGAAATTCAAAAGTTAAATCTACACCATGGCATCTAAAATAGAAGCTCTTTAGATCTAAAGCCTTATTCTGGTCTTCCTCATACACCAGTGAGCCTAACCACCAACTGAGGAATTTCTAAAAAGAAACTCCCAATTACAATCCAGACGAGAGACTCAGAATCTCAGAAGTGGGATCATGAATCCTGATCTGTAATAAAAGCTTTTCAAGAGATCTGATGCACTTGAGCCATAGGCCAACTGCTTCAAAACAACAGTGATCCCTATAGTTGAACAATGAACATTACTGGGTTATGACTCTAGTTGTTGAAAGAACCTTTGGGTACTCACTTCAGCAGCACATCTACTGAAAGAACCTTGAGAAGTCAAGGATACACTTCAATTACGTGAGTATTTTAAGTGCTTGTTTGGTGGTTGTGCTTTTGCAATACACATTACGAAAGAAAACAGTTCACATGCTAAGGTGAATCTCTCAGCATTAAACTCTAAGCCATCTCCTTCCACTCAAATGTAGAATTACTATTTGCACCTTCAGAGCTTGGTCAGGGGTAAAAGCAGAGTTCATCACCAATTCTCCTTCGACAACTCTTCGGAGCTGGGAGTCTTCTTCAAAGATGGATTCCATGTTCAGCACGGTCCACGCAAACCAGACCTACAACGTCACCAGCAAACAGGAAAAAAATGAGCCACTCACTCCCCACTGGTACAATATATCCTAATCATTCACAAATTAAAATCTTTTCCAGGGCTTGGGGTGTGTCAGTGGTACAGTACTTGCCTAGCATGTATGAAGCCCTGGGTTTGATCACTAGCCCCACACACAAACACACACACATGCGTACACACATGCACACAAAACCCTTTTTTCTATGACATCTCAGGCAACAAGTAGTTTCTAAAATTAATACATTTAATACCTATTCACATTCCTATCATATTTCTAAAATTAGACAAAATAGGTAACTGGAAAATGTTAAATTCTTTTGGGAAGACTACTTTAGTACAAGAAGGATATTCCCTTATTCAACAATATTTTCTGGCAAGCTCTGTGTATATGAGTGACAGGAATGCGGGCCGGACATGGACTCTAACCTTAAGAAATTTTTCATCTATTAGAGAAGAATGAAATATAAGGAACCAAAAATGTGCAGGGAGCCATGTTGAAAAGCTGAGTTGAGGGGCCAGAGATCCAGCTCAGTGGTACAGTGCCTGCCTGGCAAGTGCAAGGTCCTGAGTTCGATTCCCAGTACCAAAAAAGGCTGTACTAGATAAGGCTTTGAGAAGAGAACAGCAGGAAAGATTCCTCTCAGAGAACCAGTGGAGGCAGAGGCACAGACAAGGAGAAGCAGGAATGAGTCTAGGTAAAAGTCAAGGAGCTGGTGCCAACTCAATCACAAGAAGCTATGAGAAAGCAGGAAGCAAGCCTAACAGATGGGAAGACGCACTACTGATTTACACGCTGAAACAGAGAAATAATTTTATGCACACAGGATGAGAGTTGGTAACAATGAAAGTAATACTGCTGCTGATAAAGATGACAGCAGCAGCCAATACTTAGCACTGATAATGTGGTAAGCACTGTTCTAAATGCTTTCCCTACAGGTGCAATCATATTGCCAGTTGACAACAACATAAGCAAGCTGCCCAAAGCACAGAACAAATGGCAGAATCAAGATTAAAATCCAGGCCATTTGGCTCCAGAGCCCACTCTTAACCTAAATCAGGACTCTGACCTATCCTCAGTTAACTCCTCTGTAAAACAGGAAGAGTGAAAGCATCTCAACAGAAAAGTTGTTGTGCCAATTAAGTTAAAAAGTACATTTACCCATTTGAATATTTTCTTCCTATTTCCCAGTATCTGTTATACATTTTGTTCCTTGTTTACCCTTTCAGTTTCTCCCATCAGACAACAGCAACCATTGTAAATGTCTATCATTTTGTTTTGAGGTCATGTACCATTTTTGTTGTTTTGATTTTGTCTTCATTGTTGTTTTGTCAGTTTTAAAATTTTTTTTTTTCGTTTTTTTTTTTGCCAGTACCGGGAATCGAACTCACGACCTCATGCTTCCCAGGTAGGCACTGCGCCACTGAGCTAAATCCCCAGCCCGGTTTTTTAATTTTTAAAAGAAAAAAAAATGTGATATTTAAACATGTATGTGCAATTTATTTCATTTAAGAGTATGGGGGAGACAGAAGGAAAGAAGGAAAAAGAAAAAAAATGGAAGAAAATCGAAACAAAGTTTTTATAAATAAGGAGGAGAAAAGGGATTGAAGGAAAGAGAGGCATTTGGGGAAAAAAGAAGAATCAAGAAATATCATATACAGGTACAAACTTCCTCTAATGAATGTGATCAGTATGTATACCTAAAATATACCAACAAAATTAATTTTTTAAAAGTACATTTATATGCAGCAAGTGCTAAATAAAGGTTATTGTTGGCTAGTAGTAATTTGGTAGTAAAGATAACAATACAAAAGGTCACAAGCATCACATATGGTCCTCTCAGCAGACTTTGTACCTGAGTGGGTGTGGCCAGGCCCTCCACAAAGGAAGGAGTGATGTTGCCTGCTACAATCCAGCTCACCAAAGAAGATAGCAGACTCCGGTCACAGTGGTAACCCAAGGCATTCTATACCAGGAACAGAGAAAGGAAGCATTTAAAAATAAAAATTAAAAAAAAAAAACATCATTAATTCTTTCAAGAGCATTAGCAACTGTCTCACTCCAGTGGGAGATTCTGTTATGACACAGATTTGAGGAAAGAATCTAGCAGCACCACAGTCGCAGGCAGTGTGCAACCACAAATAAAAATAAGCAGAACCTGTCCTGGGTGTCCTCTCCTTTGACTTGCCTGGGATTTGTGCTAGTAGACTGATTACTGAGGTAAGACACCATTAAAGCAAAGCTTAAATAAGTAGTAGCCACTGAGTAATATCAAGAACTGTGCATTTAGGAAAACCTTTTAAAAAGTTACTATCTAGTCAATGGCTGAAACATAAATTCTCTAACAGGTTACCTTATGTTGCTGGTAGAGTAATTTCTGTACACAGTCTTCCTGCATTAGCTGAAAAGCTGTTTTACACAAGTGATCCATGAGGAAGAGGATGGGCTGTTCTCGGTACCAAAGATGCTGGCTTATGAGAGCCTGAACCCAGAACTCCAACACAGCAACAGGACCCACTTCATTGGGCTGAGTGCTCACAGATATGTGTGCCTGTGGAGAAGCAGCTTAGCTAGTGAGAAAAGTAAAAACCAGTCCCCCGCTGTTTAAACACCAATAAAATACCATCTACCTCCACTAAAGCCCAAATACGTTGGCCTTCTGAGCCAAAAGCACTGTACCAAGGGATTCAAAATGACATCATAGGGCTGGGGATTTAGCTCAGCAGCACAGAGCCTGCCTGGCAGGCGCAAGGTAGTGAGTTCAATTCCCGGTACCAGAAAAAAAAAAACCAAAATAAATAACTAACTAAATAAAGTAATAACAATAATAATAATAAATTACATCATAAATGTGCTAACACCAGATGTTTTTGGTTGGAAAGATGGGCAAAAGTGTACCTAGGGGCTTGCAAGGGCCCTAACCTGGATCATGCTGTTGAGAAGCTTCACGTTGTCCCCATGGCTGGCTCCTGTTAGGTGCTGTGCCACCTTGTGGGTGACCTGCTGCGTGACACCCTGAGGTACACCACTGTCCAAGTGTAGGAACAGGAGAAGGTGCGACAAAAACCTGCCAAGCACACAGGATCATACAATTTACCTTCCATCGGGAGTCAGCAGAATTGTCAGCAGTTAATTACTTATGGGGGAACAGAAAAATGTTAATTGGTTCTATTTTTGGACCAAAATGCTATTTAGAGATTCTAATAATTCTTCAGGAATTTCAGAAGACTAACATTTTCACATTTAATGTGGGTTAAAAAGAATTCTATTTCCTGTAGAAGTGTGATGAATAGATCCAACACATGCAAACCCAAGTAAATTTAAGATCCTTCGAGGAAAACTCCAAAGCACCACTATTATTTCCAAAGCTCTCTCTCCTCCACTAATTAACAGAGATGTTTTCCAAATTGTTCAGGTCCCAAACTTCCCTACTGCCAAGATGCAAATTTTTATATTTAAAAAGGATTCCTCTGGGCCCTAACACTTTCTACTAAAGTGAGATATGCAGGAGAAAAACATGGGAAACCACACTTTATAAGCTTTCTCAGGTAAATCTCATCACCAGGCAATTCCAGACATACTGAATGAAAAGACACACAACACAAAAACTATACCTACCCCACTGCAAGGATCCTCCATACTGAGCAGAGCCTCCCCTTTCATCGCTCTGCGACCCCTAGGCAGCTGCTCAAGCCCTGCTCCTTGGACATAGCCTTCTTCGCATCTTGCTATGTATCTTATCTGTCTGCAACACTGCATTACACATAGTGTAGGTGATGAAAATATGTTTTCCTATTGTTAAAAGGGCAGTGCCATTTGCTGCTCAATGTCAGGACCACTATTCCCTAAGTTTCATGGAAATAACTGCTCTTTAAAATACTAATAAGCTTTAATAAGCAATCCAAAGTTAAATGAGAACAGACACAGCTTTCAAGATAATAAAAATGGAATCATTATGTGTCATTGTCACCAACTTGCATTCTAAAGTGGGGTACAGAAGTTTTCTGCCTCATAAAAATATGCACTGCTTTGAAATATTCCTTTTCTAGTTCAGAAACCAGAAGATATAGTCATTTGTACTTGCTGGGCTATTTCTGAAGGATGCTGCCTGCAGAGAGCTAATATACTTACTGCTCATTCTTCAGAAGGTAACACTGGCAAGGGTAAAACAAAGGAAGAATCTTATCCAGGACATGCACCACCGTTCTCAAATGCCTGGACTGGATCAGAATTCCCAACAGTGGGATGCCCTCTACACAGAACTTCACAATGCTATGGAAAAAGAAAAGACAATGAGCACAAAGGTAGCTAGATTAGTTCAGCCCAATCATCACACAGAAATACTAGATTCTGGAAGTACAAAGAAACATAAAAGTTTACTACCTCAGTGAATGGAAAATGTTTTGTACCTGTTTAATAATATGCAGTACTGACCGTGCTTTATCAGTTATTTTTAATTATGTTACTCTAGAATGTTTTTTTCCAGATGATAATTAAGAAACTAATAAAAAAAATGGTGCCAGGTACCACAACAGTAGCAGAACTTTGCTGTTTTCAGGGCACTTTTCTTTTCTTTTTTTTTTTTAATGGAATGTGGATTTCTATAGTTTTGGTCAGATGACTGCAAAACTTGGAAAAGCTGATGCTCATATTGATGCATAACACACTGCTATTATTGGTCTTTTTATATAAATATAAATTTTGAATTTTTGGAAACCATGCTGTCAACTTTGGAAAAAGTTATCCCAGTTTAACCATGTTGAATTGAGATTGTATAGAAATTAACAGCCATAGTGGTCCAGAAACGTTAACTTTTTTTCCATTTGTACAGGGGTAGAGCATTGTATTACTAAATATGTAGTCTCACCTACATGGATTTGATTACAGAAACTAATAAAGTATCCTCTAAATAAAAAAAGTTCACCTATATTTTCATTTTACAGATGAGAAAGGAAAAGTATTGCATTCAAATTATATAATTTCCCAGGATATGGTCAACGTGTTCTAGAACCCAGGTCCGCAAATTTCTATTTCAGAGTGCCTGCCACACCCCTATTTTGTTTCTCAAACAGTGTTTCTTCTAAGAGTCTTGAGCACTCTCCTTGTCTGGACATTCCCACAAGTTACTACAGCAAAGGCAAGATTCAAAAATGAACTTAATCCCTCAGTATAAACTGGCAAAAATTCTTCTAATATCAACTTGGAGTACAAATTTTCTGTCTTTAATCCATTTTGTGTGGAGGACCACCTGGGCGACTCTCCTTGAAAAAGGATCAATTGTCTCCATTTTGGCTGAGCCTGACCTGTATTTCCATGTGTTGATATATACAGAGCGGGCTAGGACTTTTCCTTATCCCTTCAATTGGCTTTAAGCAATGCAAATTGGCCCAGCCAAGGTGCTGATGGTAGTAGTCTTTAAAGATGGCAGGCGTTTCCCACCTGTGAGTTGGAATGAGGCAGAGGGTAGCTGGGATTGAGACTGGAGACAGAGGCTGTGACCTTCTGGAGTTTGAAAGATAACACATCAGAGCTGAAGCACCAACCCCAAAACATTAGATACTACCTCAACTGTGGTATGCAGATTACTCTTTCTGCATGTTCTTCTCTTGCATATGGCAGAGGTGATTTCTGGCCTCCTACCTAGCCCAGCTCATGGCACTCATGTACTTTCTGCCACTCTCAGGGTGACTTATCCTCAAGTCACTCCTTTCTTCACAAATGAATAAAATCCAGGTTCAGTCCTGGGCAGAGGCCTTTGTTCTGGAGAGCCATTATCATGGCTGGACTTCAGACCCCTTGGCTCCCCGTAACTACAAATACGCCTTAGTGTCCTTAGTCTCACCACAGATTGCACTGGAAGGGGCAGACTGGAATTAACTCACTAGAATTCCTATAACTTTTCATGGGATTAAAAATGTAAACTTCCTGGGCCACAACGAGGACAGGAAAGGGCTCTCTATAATTTTGGAGACTCTATCCTTAAGAAATAGTGTCAAATATAGAAAGAACTATAAAAGATGATCCATGTAAAGATGTACTTTTCATGCTTATTTATAACTGCAAAACTCAAATACAAAAATGACAAGTAAATTTGGGAGAAATCCATTAAATGGGAATCTTACTGCATCGTTGTAAAGTAATACATATGATGATGAACGGCAACATGGAAACATTTCCACTATAATGATACTAGGGGGAAAAAATAAAGTCTTATATGCATGATAATAATTAACAGCAAAAAATATTAGATATTCTGGGCCTGTTAGGCATGTCTATCATCCCAGCTACTCAGAAGACTGAGACAGTTTGCAAGTTTAAGACCAGCTTAAGCAACTTGGCAAAACTGTCTTAAAATAAATTGAGAAGGGCCAGGGACGTGGCTCAGCAGTAGAACATTTGCCTAGCATGTATGAGCCTCTGAGCCTCTGGTTCAATCCCAGTATGACAAAATGGGGAAGGGGGTGTTAAATGAAGAGGAAAAAACACAGGGATAATGTTATACCAAAATATTCACTGTATTAGAATGGCAGAAGTGAATGGCTTTTTCTGTACTTCCCTAATTCTGTGGTTTGGTTGTATTGCTTTAATTCTAGGGAGAGAAAAATCATTTCAAAAGATAAAATAGTGCAAAGGCTTTGCCATGAGGGAAGCACTTAAAATATTAGAAGTGAACAATAAAAGAAACAAAGTTATATATACAATATATAAAAGATCACTGCAAAAACTATTGAATAAAAAAAGCAATTATAGTATGAAAAAGATTCTGGACGATCTTCTGACCATTGTTCTCTGTGTTGTCTGTAATGTTATACTAATATACAACTTATGTCCCTGACTATTCTACTCCACCTCAACCCAGGCCCATTCATAAGATTATTTTAAATTACTTCACTACTCTAGAACACTTACACCAAGACGACCACACTGGAATCAGCCCAAATGGAAACACTTTATTCTCACCCTCAGGCACATTCAGGATTTAGTAATCAGCACTAAGTAAGTACTACAATACGTATGTTTAGAAAGAACCCACACCAGGGAATAAGGAGCTATAGCATTGAAGAAATCATGAAACATGTTCAGAAAAACTGTACTCAAAGAATCTACATTCCAGACAAGAAGTGTTATATATATTATAACCCACTTCATTCTCATAAAGTCAGTAAAATATTATTTCCATTTTAGAGATGAACCCAAGGTTTAGGAAACTATAAATGACACTAGAGCTACTAGAAACAATGTAAAGAGTGCATTCCTAAGAGCCTAAATAACTGTCTCTCCTTACATAACTGCCTTAGATAATTTCCAAATTTGTCTGTAATTTGGTCCTACCAACCACCTAATTACTTCTGTTCTTCAATAGGAACCACGGGCTTCAATCTGGAATGTTCCCTCATTTCTCCTCTTCTCACCCTACCCACTCAGACACTTCATGTGCCTTCCCACATCACTGCATCTATCCAAATTTGTTGACTATCTGCTAAGTACAATTCTAGAGACACAAAGACAAACAAGACAAAGCCCCTAACAAGAAAGATCTATGGATTTATTCAAACTTTATTTGAAATCTGCGTACTATGTGTGTGTGTATGCATGTGTATGTGTGTGTGTGTGTGTGTGTGTGTGTGTGTATATATATATATATATATATATTTCAAGGTGCAATAAATGAATATGAATCAATTTGGGCACCACTTCCCCTTGATAAGCTATTAAGCAAAGCCTATCTAGATGTGATGGCACACCCCTATAATCCCAGCTATTAAGGATTCTAAGACAGGAGGATCACAAGTTCAAGGCCAACTTGAGAAACACCACAAAACCTGTTCTAAAGTAAGATTTTTTTTAAAGGCCACATGGCTGTAATCCTGCACTTGGGAAGCTGAGGCTGGAGAATCACCATAAATTCAAGGCCAGCCTGGGCTACATAGTGAGTTCAAGGCCAGCCTGGACTATAAGACCTTATATAAAAAAAAAAATAACAACAACAAAAGATAAAAAGGGCCGGGAATATGGCTCTGTGATAGCGTGCTTGTGTAGCATGTGTAAGGCCCTCAGTGCAAGGGCCAATACTGAGGAACAAGGGGGGGAGGGGGAGCTGTCACTTGGCCCTAATTACCTCTCTATAGGTTTAACAGAGTCCTCTGATCTTGGGAGGTGAAAGGCAAGAGTCTAGAACACTGTACCTGTGGCCCACAGTCGTCATGGATAAGGCAAGATAACAGCCAATGGGCATGCTTGCTTTCACAGCCTTCAGGAGAGGATGAAACATGGGTGACTCTGCCATGTCAGGCACCGTGCTAGAGAAGGGAACAGCTGGACATTTCTGCTGTATTCCATAATCATTTTTGTGCAGTTTTAACCTCAAGATCAGATTCCAAGCCCATTGATTAAATGAGGTCTCAGGAGTTTCTCCGTATCGAACAATGCTGGCCAAATAGGAAACCTAAAACAATTATTTATTTTATATCACAGTACTTACATACAAATTAAATCAGTAAACTCATCTCTCATCTCTTTTTGTGATCAATAATGTCTTTGAAAAAGAATATACTACTTACTGGCCTTCAATTAATGTTCGTTATAGTGCATTAAAGCAATTTCTCATTCAGCTAACCACTTCCCCTTACCATCTAGTCACTTTGTAAACCTGATCTTAACTCAAGCAAAAAAGAAGTGATATAAAAGTTAATACCCAAGAATGATGTGCTGATAAGTAAGTTTCACAGTTGGGGTAAGGGGTATTATTTACAGCATTTGCCAATATAAGTGGTATAAAAACTCACAGTGAAGCCAGTTTTAAGCTACCAATAGTTATTTTAACAACCCAGCTTGCAAAATTCCTAAAAATTTAACAGTTCTAATCCAGTATGAGTGAGCTTTGGCACATCACTATAGATCAATTCAAATTCTGTAACAACAAAATGATTATTAAAAAGACTACATTTAAAAGAAAAGGTCTTTATCTAACCATTGAAGCCAATTTTAATTATTTTAAATTTCCAGGAATGTTCTTAGAAAACCTAAGGATTAACACTGTAACTTCTGCCAGGCATGGTGGCACACGCCTGTAATCCCAGGACTCTGGAAGCTGAGGTAGAAGGATCGTTGCAAGTTCCAGACCAGCCTGGGCTACAAAGTGAGCTCAAGGCCAGCCTGAACTGTATAATGAGACCCTGTCTCAAAAAGACAAAAAGAAAAAAAATACTGTAACTTCATCTCCCCAGGGCATTTTACAAACAAATATTTATGTTCTCAATACATAAGAGAAGGAAATACCTGCTTCATGCTTTCAGAAATAAGTCCAGCGTATGGTTTCTGTGCAAGGTACTTCTGATAAGCTTCAAGAACCATTAAGGCCACTTCAGCATGGAGTGCTTGATCCAGATGAAGGGTACCCTTTCAAGAGAAGAATGATCACAGACCATCTTATGTTTGTTTGTGCTTTGTTTTTGTAACTTTGAAAGAATTAGGCAGAATAATAAGAGATGGTCTTGGGTACAGAAGCTAAATGTTCCAAAAATCATATCCCCTAACGTGAAGTTATAAAACAACAATAGGGGAAAAAATGAAATCTAAAGAGCAGTTACACTGCACCAAATAGGTCTGAGTCATCCCCTACTCCAGCCATGAAAAAGCTATCTTTGAATGAAATCTCCCACCCCAAAATAGAATTCTGCAAAGACTTTGGGATATAAGTTAAGGGAATTGCCAAATATGAAAATGCTTATTATTAATTAAATAAAAAGATATTTAATAGATTAAAGTCTACATTCCCTTTTCCTGTTCCACTACTAATGAAAACTTCAACACTCAACAGCACAGAAAAGATACTCCTTCAGGAACCTGAGGTTGTCTATGGAATTTCTCACCCAGCCTTTGCAACTTTTGAAAAATCCACATCCTAACCATTCCACAAAAAATAACATTTCCAACTCTAGCGGGGTAAGGAGACTGTCACAGAGGAATCTTCATGCAGCTTTCTGAGAGTGGAAAGACCGAGAATGTGAAGGTGGAGAACAGCCCCTGTGGCTCGTACCCATGAGCACTGCGGTGAGAGCAGACCCAGATGAAACCACAGACAATCCCAGAAAATCAGGAACAAAAATCCCAGGCCTCATTCTGAACAACAGGCATCATGTTAATGCAAACCCCACAAGACAGCTATGAGGATTTTATGACTTGCTCAGAATAAAAGCTTGCAGATAGTTGTAAAGGGCTGGATTCTCCCCAATTTTCCCTTTAACATGTTAATATTTTCATCAAGGAGCTAATTAATAAGGCCTACAATTGGCAGGAAAGGTTTTTAGCAATCAAAATCACTTGACACAGCATCTCTGGAGACACATAATATATAACAACCTTTAATAATAAACCAATAATAACTGCAAAATCCAGTAATTAACATGTGACAAGAACTGTCCTACATGTTTGCAGATCCTCACTTGTTAAATCCTTACAATAACCCTATGAGGTAGACCTATTAATGCCAATGCTTACAGACGAGCAATGGAGGCCCAGACCATTGAGGAAGCTTGCTGAGGAAGTATCCTGGTCACATAACACAGAAGTAGTAGAGCTGGGATGAGAATGAGACAAACTGGCTCAAACTCAGGCTCATCATTAATGGACAATGCTTTAGAAAACAACTCTGGCAATGACATGCAAGACAAACTGCAGGAGGAAAAGAAACCAAGGGCAACAGAAGCAATTAGGAGGAACTACAGTAGCTAGCCAGAGAAAAAACAAAAAACACAAGTGAGCTAAAATTAAGGGAAAAATTTTCAACATGGAACAATGCATCTTCATTTAGAGGATGTTCACTGTACAAATCAGAATTAAAGAAAAGGTCCTAAACTCAGACAGCTAAGAGAATTTGTAGAACTTACAAATGATACTTAGAAATGTTTGAAAGGTTTTAAGAAAATGCTTCCTTAAAATAGAATCTCCAGTTCCTACAGAACTTTTTAACACATACCTGCTCAGTAAATCCCCAATTCAGTCCTTCTAGAATAACACAGGCCAGCTTATTCTTCACTGCTGTCAGGTTGTGATTCAATAACCAGTCCCGAATCACAGCTATCTCAGAAGCAGAAGGTTGCCAAAGATACAAAGGCAACTCTTTAAACAAGTATAAAGAAACCTTATTAAAAGGGAACAATAATAATTAAAATCAGGTCAGAGAGACAACCCCATATTGCCATAATTCATTTTTAAACTGTTTATAAATGTTTTTTCCAAGAAGAAATGAAGTTTTTTACACTAGTGAAATAAAAATTATAGATAAGTAAAACAAATGGGCTCAAAGCTATGATATACCAAAAGCACACTTAACAATCTTTTCTAAATATCAATAATTTTTAATATGTAAATTGATATGCTTCAGTTTAGGCAAAGCCAAGGGAAGGTCATCATTTTACAAAAAAAAAGCACTTTAGTTATTTCTTCAGTGACAGTTAAAAGATATTTCTATTTGGTTCAAAGCAATCTGTAGGAAAGGGTACAGGGTATAAGAAGTGGATGGATATACACATGAAATGAGATCCATCCAACTAGATGACTTAAAACTGGATTATAGGTACACAAAGGTTTATTACACTATTCTATATTTACATACATTTGAAATACTCCATAATTTATTTTTTTGTTAGTATGTGTTTGAAATACATGAAATTTACATTCATTTTGGGGGACTGGTACTAGTATATAACATATCTTATCATTTTTGATTCCCTTTTTCTCCTCTCCCTATCCCTAACCCTTTCTTTGAACACCTCATGCTACTCCAAAAAGCATGCCTTTACTTTACTCTTTATAACTGGGCTTCTCATATGACAGAAGTTAAGAGACAGTTTTCTCTGTCTGATTTCTCTTAAGTTTTTTAAATCTTGTTTACAAAAGGTCAACAGTAACTATTTTTTTAGTTAACCTATCTATGTGTAAAAAAGAAGATAAACCTGGGTTCATTTAATAAAGTTTGCTTTAAGGGAAATTGATCAGAAGAGAAATATCATTGCCATATGTTAAATTTCAATTCTTCTAGTAACAGTCCTCTTCATTTTTACAGTGCTAGAAATTGAACACACAGACTAGTGCACGCTAGGTGAGCACTCTACCACCGAAGAACATCCCCAGCCCTTTTAAAAAATGTTTTATTTTGAGAAGGGGGAATCTCACTAAATTGCCTGGGATGGTGTCAAACTTGCAATCCTCCTGCATGGAGTAGATAGAATCCTGAGTAGCTGAAACTACAGGCAATGTGCCACCATGATGTAATAGCCACATTATTTTAAGCCAAAAGGAGCTAGTAGAATTAATTATAGCATGTTTTACTTGTCCTGATATCCAAATATTTTCATTTCAACATAAAATTGCTACAAAAATGATTAAGATGTATAAAATTATTTTGTTCATACCATGTCTTTAAACCTCATCAAGTACACTTAGAGCATATTCCAATTTGAACTAGTCATATTGTAAGAGCACTAGAGGCATAAATAAAATCTGAATGATACTGTAACTGTTAAAAGAAATTCAATCTGTTATCAAGAATTCCCACAAAGCCAGGTGTGGTAGCACACGCCTGTAATCCCAGCACTCGGGAGGCTGAGGCAGGAGGATCATTGTGAGTTCCAGGCCAGCCTGGGCTACACAGTGAGCTGAAGGCCACACTGAACTGCATAGTGAGACCCTGTCTCAAAAAAAAAAAAAAAAAAAAAAGAAAGAAAGAATTCCCACAAAGAAAACTCCTGGCCTAGATTTCACTGGTAAATTCTATAATTCAAAGACTTAAGGGGAATCTTGCAAAAATTATTTCAAGGCAGAAGAGAGAATGCTTCTCAACTCATGTATGAGTTGTAATAACATTACACCCAAAATATAATAATGATAACAAAAAAATTATAGATCAATTTCCTTCATGAATACGTGCAAAATTAGTATCAATTCAAACTCAGCAACAGTTAAAAAGGATTATATGTGATCAAGTAGTTTTTCACTCCATGAAACAGTGATGGTTCAGTATTTGAAAAATGAAAACTTGAAATGTGATAGGCAACCAGTCAATGTAGTTCATGACATTAATAAAGGAGAAAATTCCTAAAATTATCTCAATGGATGCAGAAAAAGTCCTTAAACATGCACTGATTTAAAAATAGCAAGCCAGGCATTGTGGTGCATGCCTATAATCCCAGAACTTGGGAAGCCAAAGCAGGAGGATGACCATGACAAGACCAGCTTGTGCTACGTAGTGAGTGTAAGACCACCCTAAATTATACAGACAGACTCTGTTTTAAAAATAATAATAATTTTTAAGGCCAGGAGTGGTGGTACCCATTTATAATCCAGGCAATCAGGACACTCAGGATTGCTGTAAATTTGAGGCCAGCCTGGGCTACAAAGTGAACTCAAAGCCTGCCTAAACTTAGTGAGCTCAAAGCCTCCCTAAACTTCATAGTGAAACCTTGTCTCAAAAAAGAAAAAATAACAACTATTATTTTTTTAAAACAGTAATAATCTCAGTAAACTAGAAATACAAATTTCTTGGTCTAATTATATCATCAAGGAAAAACCTACTGCTGACTGGCTTAATGGTAAACTTTTTTATTGCAGTGATGAAGACTGAATCCAGATCTTGAGCATGCTGGGCAAGTGGTCTGCCCCTGAGCTATACAATCTCAATCTCAATGGCAAGGAAAGAACATTCACCCTTACAACTACTACCATTCAATACTGTAATCAAGGTTCTAGCCAAAATATAAAGTAAAAAAAAAAAATGAAGGCACAATGATTATAAAGAATTAAGAATTCTAGTAAGAATTTTTTCAATAAAATAAGATTTATATATTTTTAAATATATTGATGCTTTCACTGAAAATCAAAAGAAATCTCTGATTTTACTTGATGAGATTATATGAAAAGATACATGGATTTCACTAATAATTTCCTCAGAAGTATACTAATCTTTAAAATCACTGAGTAGGCCAAAGGAAAATAGGACATGAACTTGCAGATTGTCAGCAAACACACCTCTAGGTTTTATCCTCTAGGATCTCCCATGGAGGTTGGTCCTATTCAAAAGCTATCTAACCAAGAGCAATCTCCATACAGGATGTGTTCTCTCATGCCGGGCCTCTAGAACAGAAGGTTATCTTCAGGCATACACCAAATACATCAGTGAAAGTTCAAGGACCCCAGCCACAGCTCATTCCCAGGCTGTGAAGCTAGAGTGTGAATCAAGGTAGCCCAAAATCAAAGCCATCATTCTTTATGTTGAAGGCATAAGGGGCACCAAAAAGCTCAGCAAGTTCACAGAGCAGAAGAAAACTACACAGGGATAGTACAGGCATATTACACATGCACTCCAAAAAAATCTTGGTTTCTATCTTTACATTTACTATTAAGCATATTCCTGGATGCAGTTTATCACTAGAAGTACTGTGCCCAATTAAAAATGTATGTAGTTGTTGTCAAAACCAGAAAAACAATAAGAGAAAAACATCATGAGCTCAGTCAAGCTAAGGGAATGTGACTCAACATATAATTCCCCAGCCATAGGGTTCACCTATTTACATGAATTATATCTCAATAATGCTTTTGAAAATTACTCTGAAGATATCAATATGTAATACAACAAGCATTGTTAATTTCCTACCACTTTGTTTGTAACTCTGTATTGTCTGTACTGTTCTTTTGCTATTTTGTAAAAGGCTGTCTGTTAATGTTTTCCTCCTTTTATTTTTAAAATAAAAAAAAGAAAATTACATAAAGGTTGCAAAAGGGAGTGACAAAAATAAACTACAACTGTGTCATGTTCAACTTAAATTATTAGTTTTAATTATTTTTACATGCAATACTTTTTTTTTTTTTTTTGAGATAGGGGCTTGCTATGTAGTGCAATCTGGGCTTAAACTCACTATGTAGTCCGAGTTGGCCTTGAACTTGCGGTAATCCTCCTGCTTCAGCCTCCCAAGTGCTGGGATTATAGGCATGCACCACTATACCCAACTAATACTTTTATTTTAGAAATGTACTACTTTTACTTTTTCACTGGAATGATTTCAATGAGGCCTCTTTCTCAATCATAGCTATTTTCTCCAAGTATAAAATATAAAAATTATGAAAGCAAAGCCAGGTATAGTAGCATGTGCTCATAATTCCAGAACTCTGTAAGGCTGAGGCAGAATGATCTCAAGTTTGAGCACTGCCAGGACAATTTAGCAACACCCTGTCTCAAAATAAAAAATAAAAATTATAAAAGGGCTGGGGATATAGCTCAATTCTCAGTATCAGGAGGGAGGACATTAAAGAAATCCAAAGAAATTATGAAATAAAAATTCCTAATTAATGATCATCTAAAAGACCTGTTATTGAGGAAAGGTGGGAAAGTCAATTCTGAGGAGATTTGAGAGAATCAATCCAACTTTTAATAAGCAGCAGCTAATTCCATGTTGGCATGGCACATGGCACAGAGCCCAGCACACAGTCCAAGTTAACATCAGTTCTTTCCTCTCACCACTTCCTAAAGTGACACTGTCATTCCCAACAACCTCCCAAATTCTGCCACTGCTCCATTACTTCAAGTTTTAAAAAACGACAACAATGACAACAGTTTGTGCGCTTACCATTCCAACCTGGTCAATTGTTTCCTGAACTCTATCCAAAAGGATAGAAATGATCTCAGGATGAACAGCTGTGATGGCCCCCAGAAGCTCTCGACCAACTTTTGAAAAAGTCTCTCTGGTGGACAGACTGACGTAAGATACCTAAATGGGGAGTAGAAGGAGAGATGGTACTTTTAATACCGATTATAAATCAGAACAGATTTCCATAGATTTTTTTTCAAACAAAACAAAAACAATCTCACACTGAGCCTCAGTTCATACTATATTCAGAAAGATGTCAGAACTGCAGACAGAAAACTAACAGCAAACTGGGAGGTAGGAGGAAAGGGAGTGCAAGAAAATGTCAACTATTCATAACAATGGCATCAAGTGCTGGATTAAAACACATATCCAGCAGGTCATGGTGGAGCATGCCCGTAGTCCCAAGGACAGGGGTATCAGGCAAGGAGGACCACTTAAGGAGTCTGAGCCCAGCCTGGGCAATATAGCAAGATACTATCTCAAAAGAGCAGCAATGAAACGGTCCCTTCAGTGTGAAAACTTTCCTGGTTTTTAGGAAATCACTAAAATGATGAAAATCAAAATGCATTTCATGGAAATACATTATCTCTCCTACAAAATAAGATCCTTAACTATAAGAGCTTCTAAAATATCAATGTTAACCAATTCCTCTTGAGCTATATCTTTCCAACTATAGTTTATAACCCACTCAAGTTGATGGTTAGCATCTTAAAAATATAATAAAATAGAATGGAAAAATAAAAGAATAGAAAAACTTAGGAATGCACTATAGGCCAGGCGTGGTGCCACAAGCCTATAATCCCAGCACTCGGGAGGCTGAGGCAGGGGGATCGTTGCGAGTTCGAGGCCAGCCTGAGCTACAAAGTGAGCTCAAGGCCAGCCTGAACTGCATAGAGAGACCTTGTCTCAAAACAACAAAAAAAAAAAAAAAAAAAATGCACTATAGGGTAGATGTGGTGGTGCATGCTTGTAACCCCAGTTACTAGGGAAACTGAGGCAGGAGGACTGCAAAACTGGGGCCAGCCTGGGCAATTTAGTGAGAACCTGTCTCAAAATAGAAAGGGTTGGAGATGTAGTGCAGGGCTACAATGCTTGCCTAGCATGTGAAAAACTCCTACTTTAATCCCCAGTATTGTCTCTTCCCCTTCCCCAAACAAAAAATGCATCATAGGAGATTTTTCTGTTCCAATAACACACATAGGGTCAGAATGTAATATACAATGCAGTTTTACTGTGATTCTTGGTCAAAACACTGGAAAAACTATTCAAGACCGTAAATACTACTTCCACAGATCTTAAGAATGCCATTTAACATCTGTAAAAATACATTTCTTCCTAATTTTCTCAGACCACGAAGACAGTCTGGAATTCCAGATCCATCAAGGTCTTAACCTCATGTCTGGTTACAAAGCGTAAGTATCAGAACAGTGTACTTGAACTTGGAAAAAACTTTAGGTCACCCAAGTCTGTCATTCTCAAGGCAGAGTACTGGGAAATGATGATAAACTCAAGGAGAATCTCCTTTCAACATTAGAGAATGAACTATGCAAGGGTCTCATCTTAGCCTGTCATTTTGTAGATGAGGAAGATAAAGCCCACAGTGTTGTTTCCTTTTCTTTCCTTTCCTTTTTTTTTTTTTGTTTTTATTTTTATGTTTTTTTTTTAAGAGAGAGTATATTAGTCACTTTCCCTTCACTGAGAAACAGACCCACAAGTCAGAGGAGAATTTACTTTAGCTCACAGTTTCATCCACAGCTGGGCTCCAAGACAGAAACATCGTGGTGAAAGTGCCTGGGTCTCAGCCTCCCAAAAAGCTGGGATTAACAGGTGTATACCACCATGCCCAGCTGTAAGTTTTCTTTTCTAATGTAATACAGGCAATTCATAGCAGAATTAAACCAAAACTCAGATCTTCCGACTCTAAATTCAATATTCTTTCCACCATATCATTTAAATTGGTTTGTAGACTCAGTTTCCATATTGCTGGTAGAGGTGCAGAAATGGAATTTGGAGAGGGTAAAAGGTAGACAGTGAGAGCAACAGTATAGAATCTACAAATGCCAGACTGTGCCACGTTGTCTAGTCTTAGGAAAACTCATGCAGCAACATAAACAGATAGTAGAGGGAAATAGTATAATTCAGGCTTTTAAAATTCCCTATAGCAGGGGCTGAGGATTTAGCTCAGTGGCACAGCGCCTGCCTGGCAAGTGCAAGGTCGTGAGTTCGATTCCTGGTACCGGAAAACAAAACAAAACAAAACAAAAGAATTCCCTAGAGCAAAACAGAGTTTCTTTGATTCTCTTAAGCCATAAGCCATACTTTTAAAAAGCCATACCAAAAGAAACAATTGGACAACCCAAAAGAAAACATGTAATTTGTAAAACTTCATGTTCTAACCTCATATATCTCCAGAACAATAATTTTTATGAAGTCTTCATCCACATTGGTTCTTCTGGCCTGAGCCATCTGAGCAAAGGTAGTTAGAAGGCAAATTTCTTCTGAGCTATTCATGGAAGAAAGATACTTCTCAAAGTTGGCAAAATGTTCTGGGTCTGTAAGTTTGTACCAAAAAATTAAAGTGGAGAATGAATAAATTATATATTTCAGTTACTCTTCCAGAGAGAAAGGATATTTAGAAATATTTAAAGACACAAAAGATCTTCTACATGTATCAAGAAGAATGCTGGAATATGGTCCCTGAAATTCCAGTGAACTCTAAATGTAATGTAGCCTCTGAGGAGACATTTAACATCTCCAAACCTTGGTTTCTTCATCAATCACAAAAGGTTATTCCAGAAAATTAAATGATATGTCACTGGTAAAGTGCTTTGTTAACTACAAAGCACCACCACTGTCATCAGATGAATCTTCTTCAAAGGCATACTGCTGACTTTACAAGCAACCTGAGGTCCTACAGTAATTGTCAATCACAGGAATAAAGACACTACCAATGAACTGCCTCAACTAGCCAGCGACATAGTAGAGAATCCCAAATAAAAGATACTGGCTTATAAATGAACAGTAGAAACAAAAACTAGTCACAACCATGACTGAAATACTGACCTATATAATGTTCTGTCTAGCTTTCAAAGGTTGCTATAAAAACAGTATTCTGTCACTAGGAGACAGTATGGACTTTGTGATACATAACAGAAAACGAGATATTGCAAAAAGAAAATTTTAGAAAGAAAAAAAAAAGTCCATTTATGAAATATATTCCCCAATGGAACTTTTCACAATAAGAAGGTAACAAGCCAATATTCTTTTCATATGTTTACAAATTTGTAGCACATCAAATTTCCTGTATTTTAAAACAACTCCATCGTGCACTTATCAAACCAATTTTCATTTCCTTTTCCCCAATTTGATTTATACAGAAATTATTACACAGAACATTGTTAAAATAATGGAAAATGGAACTATCATTCTAATGTAGAATGTTTTAAGGTACATTCAAGGGAGAGACCTTACATTTTGAAGAATTCTATGAAAAGAACAAATGGGAAAGAACTTTCTAATTAGCTTTTGAAACATTATGCTAAGAACTAACAACATAAGCACTTACACATTTATCAAATTTGCTTACGATTCTACTTGTAGTCACAACGCTGATCATACTAGAAAAAGCTAAATTAAATCAGGCCAATTTTTAATAATCACTGCTGAGAAGCTTACTAATTAACAGCTAAAATTTTTTCTTTTGGAACTGTGATTTCAGAATCATTTTATCTTCATTACCACAGCTGAGAATTGACCATAAGGAATATGAACTACAAAAATTTATTAAAAACCAAACATGCTGGGAAGGTAAAACAAAAAGCCTTAGGCTTCCACAAACAGTAAAAATTAACTCTACTTCAAAAAAGACATTTAAGATTTAACAAATGAAGCCTGTCATGGCAGCACACACCTGTACTCTCAGCACTTAGAAGACTGAGGCAGGAAGATTACTGCAAATTCAGTGCTAGCATGGGCTACAAAGTGAGTTCAAGGCCAGTCTGGAACATATAGTAAGACCCTATTTCAAAAAAGAAAAATAGTATGATTGAAAAATAGCAAATTAGGGCTGGGGATACAGCCCAGGGGCACAGCACCCGCCTGGCAAACATGAGGTCCTGAGCTCGATTCCCAGTTCAAAAAAAAAGTGAAAAAATAGCAAATTAAAGCAGGAGCACTAAATGCAAAACCCCTCAAAGTTCAAACCTAGTTAGGCAAATGAAACTTCTCTACTGTGTCCCAGTAACCGGTGTGCCAACTGTAAAGGCCTTAAGACTAGAGAAAGTAAAAGGGCTTTAGGAGCCTAGAATCAAAGCAACAGCTTCCAGTATAGGACCTGAAGCTCCATAAGGCCAGGCTGGTACTTCATCCTCCTGGGCTAGAATCACTTCAGTTGCAGTGCACACAACAGGGGCATTGCAGACAGTTAAGTACTCAATAGAGGAAGACGGCTTTGTGAAGAGACCTAGCCAAGATGAAACTCTGTAAGGTGGTGCTGCTGACCATCCCTGCCAAAGGAAAAGTCTGTTTGTTGTGTTGCACTGTTTTACTTCACGTTAGCTGCCAAGGAACAGACAAAAGCTGTGAAATGCTCTTACCTGGCTCACTCCAACTATAGGAACAATCTAAATCTAACGCAAGCACCTCCCCAGCACAGTACAGAAAAATTTTATGAAGGAGAACAACATAAAAGAGTTCAGATTACCTCTGTAGAAAAAGAGTAACAAAAGTGGATTCATGAAGAACACTAAAACAAATGCGGGGAGGGGCTGGGGGGAGGACGATACACACCCACACCCACATACAAACAAAAGTACATCAATCTAGAAAGGGAAAAAAATTGAAGACAAAAAACCATGAAAGTCTGCAAAGACTACTTTGAAAATAGCAGAAGTTCAACAATTTTTAAGATTTTTTTAAAAGTTTACAATTTTCTTTTAAGTGACATACAGGTTTAAAACTCTGGAGAACAGAATCAATTTTTGGTATGTCTGAAAACCCTGTTAAGGTTGGGAATGATGGCACATGCCTGTAATCTCAGCATTCTAGGAGTTGCTGAGGCAACAGAATCTCAAGTTCAAACCCAGGCTGGGCAACTTAGTGAGGCTCTATTTCAAAATAAAAAAAATTAAAAATTAACAGAAATTTTAAAAAAGCCTGGAGATGTAATCAGTATGAAATAGCTGGCTATGTTCTCCCAAATTTTTTAAATATACAAGATATCATATCCAAGTAAATAGTCTAATTTTTTTCAACACTGTAACAAAAGTAAATAAAACACCTTATAGTTCAGTGTTTTCATGAGATTAGAACTTTATCAGGTTTTCACCAAAATTAATTATCTTAAAGTAAATTTATCTACCTCTTTACCTACTTTATAAAACAATACAACTTATTTTTTAAAACAGCAAAAAAAAGATATTAGTGGAACAGCTGGCCACAAAACTTTAACAAATTTCCAGACAATTAATATATACTTGTTAATCTGACTAGAATAATTTCATACATACAAAAAGTTCACTGTTGTGTTTACTGACATACCATCCGGGACTAACCAAATTTAGATTTTTAGATATGCCAGCTTCTACCTAATAAATCCCAAAACGAACCAGTCCCTTGAATTTCAAAAACAGCAGAGTAACATATTCTCCTAGTTCCCCTAAAAGGAAAAGGAAAAAAGCCATGAAGATGCACACAAAGGCAGGGAAAGCTAAAGCTGCCTGCTCTGGCAAAGCTGTACCTTGGAGCTGCCTCTTGCACTCTGCAGGCTGGGGGGCAGAGCCAAGCTGCTGCAGGTTCCCATGCTCCACCTGATGCATGAGGTAGAACAGCTTCCAAAGCATCTGTGCAGACAGTGTCCCGAAGGGCATTTCAGACATAAAAAGCCAAATGCCAAGTCTGTGTTTTAAAAAAGGAGAATTTTGAATATTAATTAGCTTCACCATATTAAGAAAGCAGAAACAAACCTTCAGTTCTTACAGATAAAAAGAAATTTTAAATCACTGTGCCATAACTTTTTTAAAATGCCTTGGTCATAAGCACCTTAACAATGAATAACAATAATACCAAATACTCATGAAACATTCAGTCTACACCAGGTACTGCTCTGATTTTCTGATGGCAATGTCACATATATATGAAATACACACACACATGTTAAGTATTCTTTATCCAATAAACTTGGGACCAAAAGGGTTTCAGATTTTGGATGAGGGGAGTGGAATGTCTGCACATGTATAGTGAGATATATCAAGCATGGGACCCAAATTTAAATCCAAAATTCATTTGCTTCATATAAACCTTATCACAAAGCCCTGCAAGTAATTTTATACAATATTTCTGGTGCACCTGTTTTGATTTCAACCTATCACTAGAGATCAAGTACAGAGTTTTCCATGTGTAATATGTTAGCACTAGAAAGTTTCAGCTTTTGGACTTTTTCAGAGTAGGGTATTCAATCGGCATATAGTATCAACTCATTCCATTCCACCCTAATTAAAACCAAGGCAATAATTATTGGTATTATTCCCAATTTATACACGAGAATACTAACACATAGAATAGAAGGCAGAGATGGTTTTGAATCAAAAATTCTCTTAAGATCTGCAGTACTATACCTAGATGGGATGTGTGCTAAGCTGTACACATGTTCACCTGTATATGAACGCATAAAGACATATGAGTAGTGGAAGAGAGGAATGAAAACCATCCAGTGGCTCCTCACTGATCACTGAAGGAAGTTCAAACTTCTTAGTCCTATATTCAAAGGTTTCCACATTACAGCTCTGGCTCATATTTCCAACCAGAATCTTCTCTGCATTCAGAATGTTAAAATATACTGACAAGCCCCTACACCTCCAGGCAATGTGCTAGATTCAGGACACCTTCGTCTGAACTCCACCTCAGCACTACAACAGAACTCCATTTATACCTGATTTTGGCATTATCATACCTTCCTCTAGTTATTCTCACCTTGGAAAGAAAAGTCCCGTGGAGACTGTATAAGATAGATTCCTAAGCTCTACCTAGAGATCCTGATTTTGTAGGTCACAACTGGGGCCCATGAACTTACATCTTTTACATTCATACTTGGTGACTCAGACTCATGCTTCTTTTCCTTTTCTATCTTTTCTGATACTGGAGACTGAACCCAGACCTCATGCATGCTAGGCAAGTGGTAGATCTTCCTGCTTCAGCCTTCTGAGAAGCTGCAATAATAGGCATGTGCCACCAGGCCTGGCTTAAGACTTTAGTCTTAAACCACACTGTGAGAAATACCTTAGTGTAATTTACATACACAGATTAGCGTACAAATAACTTGAGAGCAAAAACCAAGTTTTGTCCCATTTTTATTTTAACCAAGGACTTGCATTTTAATTATGTGCTAGCTAAAAGCAGTAACTCAGAAATAACTAATACTTAATACACTAAGACTTAATAGATGTTTAGTAAAATTTCATGTGAATATTTTCACTTTTAAAGAAATCTTTAAAACAAACAGGAAGATATTCAAAACTATTACTATATTTTGAGCACAGCTAGAAACTGACAATTTACAAAGGAAACAAGTTTATTAAGAGAAAAATAAAAAATATATGAATAATATTTGCCTATTCTTCATCTATGAATCTAGGCCAGCTGCACTGGCCCAAGCCCACAGTGACCTAGAAAAGGAACAGTTAGACTCCTGAGTAACACGTAAAGAAACTGTTCTAAGGCTTCTGTCCTCATGTGAAGTGTTAGGATGGTTAATTAATAAGACAGAACACTTCACATGGGATATGATGCTGTAATATAAAAGATCCCAAAATAATAAAGGGAAATTATACAGGCCAAAAGAGTAATGTCACAAAACACAGCATAGTTCAGACTATATGGCAGATATGTAATAAGTGTGGCTTAGGTTTTTGTTCTCTGCCTTTTGGTTTAGTTTGGTTTTAGGCTAAGAGAATCATCATTGTCAGGGGCTAGCCCACATCTCCTAGAGAAGAAAGAGCACTGTGTTGTGGCAGAACCTGATGCTACACTTGAGGTCAGAGGCTCATGAAAGGCAGTGAAGATGCACAGCTGTATCCCCGCCTATTCCTGAAATATATCCTGGGCTGAAGGAAGCAACCCAAACAGAATTATCAGAAGACAACAAACATTTATTTACACATCAAGGTGAGACCAAGAACCATGTGACATTTCTGTATTGTAAAGCCCTAACAGTAAGATGAGCCAATCATATACCAAGTGCTGTACTAAGTATCTACTGTGCCTCAGAGTAAGCATGGAAATTAAGTCTGCAATAAAATTCATTTTACCCTGCCCTAAAAGGTCAGGGGTAGCAAAACTCAGATATCGGATTTGAGTTATTTTAAGACAGAAAAAAGCCTGAAACATCATTTCAGCCTACAAGGAATATACTACGGATAGGGAAACTAAGGGTCAAGGATTTGCCCAAGATAGGAAATAGATGAAAAACACCAAGACATTACTACAGAGACCCTCTGTAGTCAGTGACTTTCACTCTAATCTTATGTCTCACCAGTTATGGTATGTCTTACCTTTTGGCTTTCAGCACATGCAGGACAGCTCTCAAAAACAGCTCATCAAATTCAACCTGTAGCTTCTCCATGGAATAGGGCTGTAGGGCCACTCCCATGCCTTCATTATGGCTCACGAACTGTGCCCAGTGGTCACTCACATAGCCAAGGGTCATCCTGAGCATGAAGAAAGACAATTCAGAGCTTTTCATTCACTCACCAGTATCAGCACCTTTACCTCACCTTTGTAACGTTAATGCATTTGAACACATATTTTTTGAGCACCTATTACCTTCCAAGTTCCAAAGGTAATATAATGGAGGAAAAGGAAATAACTTCCCTCCTAAAGCCTGCACTTACTGAAAAGCAAACAGACAAAGTAAAATACAGTCTGTCACACATCTGCTAAGTGACAATGAGAAAAGCAAAGCAGGAAAGAGGAATAAAGTATAACTGAAGATGAAGGAATGTGCAGGGATAAGGGGGATACCTGGGAGTAAGAGAGGTCTCACTAAAAGGAACACATGGAAAAATGTTCTGCAACTGAAAACTGTAAGAACCTGTGATAAATACAGAGAAAACAAAAACAAAGAATAATCATAACACTATAATATTAAAATACGTAAATATTTACATAATAATGGGCCCCAGTTGTGACCTACAAAATCAGGTGGAGCTTGAGAGTCTGTACTTTACAGAGAGCCTCCAGATGACTTTTCTGCCGACTTCAATGTGGAACCACTAATGGAAGTTATGGTAATGCCAAAGTCAGGCACGAATGGAGTCCTGCAGTAATGCTGAGAATAGATAAGGATGTCCTGCTCCTAAGAATACTGATCTTAAGACAATAATAATGTCTTTCTTTTGAGAGAATAAAATGACAAAGCACAGTCTTCATAAGCATGCAATCATACAACATATATATGGGCTAAAAAACAAATTTTATATGTGGTCTGATTTACGAAGCACAATCAGAAAATAAATTACTGAATGGACTTCTGATAACAAATAGACTTTCAGCTTTTAAGAAATTAATCTCCAGGTCACCAGCCACCCCTCCTTCCACAATCCCATTTTCCTTACCATTCACCAAAGGCTTGTTTCAGACCTTAAAACTGATATTCAGCCTTTGAGGAGAGCCTTTGAGGTAATCCTTTACCTGGCCTCATAAAGCTGACAGATACATAGCTAAAATAAATAAAAGTCTATTTGTTTTAAAAACAAATGTAGGGAAAGAAAGTTTTATAGTTTTATGGATTTTTTTTTCTGGGCGAGGTTGGAAAAATTAACAGCCTATATATACACTACAAACAATGATCCAGTAAAGACAGTTGATGAACAAAAAAAGGGTGGGGACAATACCAAATTAATTCAAACAAAAGCGGTACATATTTTTAAAATAATAGAAAATAAAACTATCAATTCACTTTTCACCCAAATACTACATAATACTGCTTACCCAGTTCAAATATAACAGCCACTGATTAAGGCTTTGCAATTACTAAAATGTTATATACCATAAATTAGAGAGAAAACAAGAAAATAAAGACATAAAAGAGCCATGATGAATTTTCAACAGCTAAATTTCAATTCCAAGGCAAAATCTGGGAGGTAGACAACACTTTAAGAATGCAAAAGCAGAAAGAGCCTGTGTTTGCCTTGACCCTTCTCTCCAGTTCAGACTTCAATTCAGCTGCAGCTCTGAGGACCTTAACTCCAAGAACAACTGCCTAGTAGATCAGCTGAAGCTGAGATAATTAACCAAATATTTTGACTGAAATGATTCATGAAATTCTGTCTGGTAGATGAAAAGGAAAAAAATTATTTTATGAAAAAAAAGACCTAAGTATAAAATGCCAGTCATCCCAATTATGCAATACCTACATCTAACCAAGGTAAAAGCAAACAGAGAAGAATGCACCAACAACACTATCACCTGATCATATAACCGATGCGCTTCACAAACTGCCTATAGCGTGCTCTGTTAAAGGTTTCCAATCCCACAGCCAAAAGTTCCACTAATGAGTTGGCAAAGGCAAAAATTTTCATCATCTCTTGAGGTCTAGTTGTTTCAGGCAAATAATCACCTAGAAGTTAATCAGGTAAAAGGCAAAAATTATAATTATTATGAAGAACAGTGAAGGATACAGATGTTAAGTATTTTAATGAGGAACAAAGCCAAGATGGAAAGGAATTAATGATCCTTTTACTTGAAATAGTACAAATATAAAAAATAAGATATTTAAACTGGGCAACATGTAAACTAGTTATCCTTCTCACATTTAAGCACTAAGTGGGAAATTAATAAGCATAAGAGAAAGGAAATCTACAACACTAAAACAGGAAAACCTCAATCAGGAGCCTACACAAGAAGCAAGTCTGGATGCTTCCTATGTGGAGCTTGCCATCACTACATTTTATTTATAACAAAAGAAATTGGTCTACCTTTTGCTTTAAACCCAAGAAGATGCTGAAAGAGTTCATGAAATGGAAACTGTGATAAAAGGATAACCAAGTCATCTTCATTAAGGAGAATCCAACTGGTTTCAGGGTCTTCATCCTAAGGGAAAAATGCAAAGTCACGTCAGCTGATCTGATCAGATCACATTATGGTCTGGAGTTAGAGGAGTTAAATTATCATACACGTGGTAGGTATCCTTATGACTCCTCATGGACTTTTCCTCTGTAGGGGACAATGACTCTTAGCATATCATTTTAAGATAGAATAATTCTAGTCTTAATGCAAGTCTCAAAATGTGTCTTGAGAAACATCCCGGAGGGGTTGTAAAGAGTTAACTTTGCAGTCCTGACTTAGCCCTGGAATGCTTCTCCAAAGACAAAGAACACCAGGGCCCAGATAACCACCTATGACCCTGCCTGGGTTGTTTCATCCCTTCCATGGCCCTAGATAAACACTGTAACCATAAAGCAAATATATGGTTATCTAAAGGGGGACATATAGAACAGAGCACAGAAAGTATATATCATTGTGGTTGGGCTCATGACTGAAGCCTGACCCGGTTACATGGCACAAAGAAAACAACATGTGGCCAGGGCTACAACATTCCTTTCTGTTACCATGGAAACCAAAAATGTATATAACCTTGGAACAAAGACAGGTCCACGCCCACTTCCCTGACTTGCAAGTCGGGATGAGAGGTGACCGGTCTAAATAAAAACTTTGTCTGTTCTCTTTGTCTCTTGCGGAATACAGCCCGAATTTTTGCCGTAACACCTCCAGGACAGATTTGCAGCCTCAGTTCCACATAGCTTGAAAAGGCTCTGAAACTGCCAAGCACAATTTCATATGCATCTGGATCATGTACCTACTTCAAGCGCTGAAACAGCTCTTGAGATTAGCTCTTGGAAATTAAATTTCCACCCCAAAGAAGATACACACACACAAGAAAAAAACCCTAACGTGCAAATCCTACCTACAGCTCAATGCTGTGGTAACACCAAGTAGAACTTAAGTTATTTTCCCTATGATTTTCTTTCCCCAAAACCAAGGTCTACTGCAGTACTCAATGGATTTGTGAGGAAGCAATTAACATTTGCTCCAGATGACTAAAGTTCAGCTGTCAAT
The DNA here is from genome assembly GCF_000276665.1 of Chinchilla lanigera. NCBI lineage: Eukaryota > Metazoa > Chordata > Mammalia > Rodentia > Chinchillidae > Chinchilla > Chinchilla lanigera. The sequence goes on from NW_004955402.1 coordinate 31,504,356, forward strand.
TAGTGCTGCTGAAAGCAGGATAAAAATATCAGAGATCACAGACAGAGATTATCTAGGGCTGTCTTTGGGGTCTTTTTGTTTGATTTAGAGCCCTAAAGTCACCTTGGAAGCCAACTTAATTTGTGTCCTAAGACATACTACATTTAAAAGAGAAGGATGTAAAAGATCTGGAGTGAATATCACACCTCAATTTCAATAAACAACTAATGTAATTCACTCACCATTTCCTTATACCATTCATGTTTATCCCCAAATAGATGCTATGATTTAGACACCATTTGTCCCCCATGGTTCCTGTGTTGGGAGCATGGTCCCAGGATCCAGTATCGGGAGGTGAAATGGAACTTTAAGCAGTGGAGTCCAGTAGCAGGTCCTTAAGCCTCTCAGGGTGCTGCCCTTGGAAGGAACTAAGGAAGTTCTCATAGGACTCTCACAAGAGGGACGTTATAAAAAGAGCAAGCTAATCTCATCCAGCTCTCTGTCTCAATGTTTTGAGATGTGATCATTTTTCCTCCATACACTCTACTCATCTGATCTTCCAGCTTCCAAAACCATGAGTTAATTAAACTCCTTTTCTTTATAAAACTAGCTTAGGTATTTTATTATTGTAATCTAAAACAGACCTATACCATGTCCAAAATGCCTAACAAACTCTCAGAAACTCTATTCAGAGCACTAGTTCTCAACTCTGGGTTTACGTTAGGATTTTGAGGAAGGTAGTGCAACATCTGGATGTCTGGATTTGGGCTTGGATAAAGGTGTAAGTTGTCTAAACTATTCTAATATACAGCTAATATTAAGAAACCACTGTTCTACATAATCCAGAGTGCCTTCCTCCCCACAGCTCTTTCTGATTCAACAGCATTTCTTTTTTTTTCTTTCAACAGCATTTCTAACTTTCTCATCGACTCTTAAGGTCTCAAACTCACTCAGTATTTAGTGAGTGCTAACCAAGAGCAAGGTACCAATGTAAGGCCCCTAGAAACATGAGTATCCGAGACCAAATGCAAAAAACCTACCCCTCCTGCCCTAAGAAAGACCGCTCTGAAAAAACAAACCACTCCACTATAATCATTTTTCCCCCACTACAATCTTTAAAGGACCATACCAGTTCTGAAGAAGCTCTCTTCAGGATGGCTCATTCTCTGGCAAAGGTGTTTGCATTTCCACATCATTTACCACTTACCACCACTTTACCACCTACTGCAAGTCTCAGGAGGAGTAAAACAACTGTGAAGGAGGTACCCACTTCTGAACGAGCACTTGGCAAAATACAGACAAAACCCTCACAGCTACTATTGTTGCCATTCTGAGAACTGTTCACTTCCCACAAAGACAGGAAGATTCTGTAAATCTGATAGGTGAGTATCCTAGATAAGAACATCAAATCAGGATCTGGACCAGAAAGAAGCACTAGGTCTTCTGATAATTGGCTGCAGGAAAAATTTCTTACAAATACACTATCCACATATACAGTAGAAAAATAACAATCATTATCTTGAGAAGCTGGATTTTGGTCATTTTGTTATTGTTGTCATTCGGATTTTGGGGGTTTGCTTTTGGTTTTTTTGGAGGGGAATTTTGGTCATTAAATTCTCATCAAAAAATAGAGAAAACTAGCTTCTATCTTTCAAACAAGAAGATCCAAATAAGGAGTTTGTAAGTGTTAAGGTAGACTCTTCAGCCAAGCTGTTCAATACTCAGACTTGGACTATCTGTAGTGAAACCTCAAACTCCAGAAACTTTTAGTATATAATAGAAAATACTCATAGAAATTTCCCTTAGTATGGTTGAATTTCACTCCCAGGTTTCTCCTCCCAGGTGAACAAAAGGCTATTCTACAGAAGTGAGCAGCACAGCACACTGGCTCACAGCAGTGGCTCTGGAGGCTGCCCGTTTAATGACTGGATGTCCTGAGACAAGTTACTTCATCCCCCTGCACTTCAGCTTGCTCACATGTAAAAAGACAATCACACAACAGTACCTTCCTCCTGAGGTTGATGGGAGAATTAAATGAGATAATATGTGGAAAGTGCTTAGAGTAATACCTGGTACACAAGAACAATTCAAAAATGATTCATCAAAGCAATGCAGACACATTACCTCTTCTCCTCCCTCATCTACTAGTGTCCAGTTCCCAGATGCAGGTCCTGAAGAGGATGGCTTCCACTCACTGGGCTTCATGTGGCACATAAACTCTGCTCGATTTCTGAAGGACAAAGGAAATGACTCCAATTGCATAAACACAGAAAGCCCCCTATGAGTACATCATAAATCTCGTATGCACCCCAAAGAAGATTCAGGTATCAACACAACTTCAAATACTTTAAATGAATAAATAAGAACTACTAAAATCAAGAATACTAAAACCTCACTAACTTTGGTAAAGATATCACAATTCTGAATTAGTAATAAAGCAACTGCACAAAAGCAGTTGCACTAATAAGTTCTCACTCCACAGGGATACTGAATACATACGGACTTCCAGGAGTAGTGGGGCATGCCTATAATCTCAGCAATCTGGGAGACTGAGGCAGAAGGCTCTCAAGATCAAATCCAGCCTGGGAAACTTAATGAGACCTGTTCTCCAAAAAAATAAAGTTTCAAGAGCTGGGGCTGCAGCTCAAGTGATTACAGCACTTGTCTAGCACAGGTTCAGTCCGCAGTATATGAATGAATGAATGAATGAATGCAAGCAAGCCAGACAGAGAGACAGACAGACATGGATTTCTACAGTACCTTCACTCAAATCAGCCTTACAAAATATTGCTGGGGAGACATGTTTAGGCAATGTGCTTTACTGAATAAAAAAGATAACCCACAGGTATGCACAAGCTTGTTTAAGCCCCAGAGTAGATATCAATGCAGAACATCTGTGAGTGAAATCCTACTACTATATGTTGGAGATGCCTCTGTACACAGACAGTAACAGAGAAGAGGAAGGAAGAATTCCTGCCAGCCAGCTTTCTCAAGCTGGATCTGATGAGCGGGTATAACTGAGATAGTTTCCTTTCAGTCCTTTCTTCTTTTCTCTCTGAAAATTCAACCATCCCTATCTCTACCCAGAACTTTTCTGCCATGTCTTGTAGTTTTATAGCTCTAATGCTGGCCTTTCAACTAGACAAGTGTCAATTACAAAGTCCTAATATCCCTGGGTATGTAGCACTTGTATGTTTTCTTGTAAGCAGTGTATCAAAGACCTTAAACTTTCCTCCCTACAAAGTAGCTCTTCTTTCTTTTCTATTAGTGCTACCAATGCCCTCCAACCCAAACTCAAAAGTCTAGTTATGTCTGACCTATTCCTTTCCTATATTATTTAATTAGCTACTAAATCCTTTCCTGGAAAGATGACCTTTGGGTTCCCCTCCCCTGTCCCACTACTACTACCCTGAAGCAGGTTGGGAGGTAGATAGACTTCCCAGGCCCTCAGAACAGTGGCTGTAACAATATTCAGGGTTGCCTATGTACAGATCCTGCCTTTTCCCCAATCAAGGATGTGCCCTCTTCAAACTGGGTTGCGTTCTGGGGCCAGGAGAGACAGATGTTTGTAACCGTTCAATTAAGAAGAACCACATATTCTTCTGCCTCTGTCCATCCTAATCTTCCTAAAATACAACTTTTACTCCTGTTCAAAAACTCTGCACTGTTACAAAGACCCATTCATATCAAATCCAAATACCTCTGCCTTAACTTAAAGGCCTTCTATTCTCTAACCAACTCTAGTTACTCACTTTTATGATCATCTTCTGCACATACCTTTACCCCAGCCAAACTGATCTGCCTGTCCTCTGTCCAGCCACCCAACTTGTACTGAGACCTTTTTCATACTATTCTCCCCCACCTACATACTTCCCTCATCTTTCTCTTTCACTGAAAGGCAACCCATTCTTCAAAGCTTGTTCATCTACCATAGAACCCTCTCTGGCCACTCTTTATTCTCTCATTGCTATTGCTATAATCACAGATTTACAATTTGGCACTTCAATTGCCCTGTACTCCCTACCTTTGTCCAGCACTAAATCACTTCTTTTAAAGAACATATTGTTTCTTTTGCCTGCACCACCTTTCACAATGACTTATCCAAGAAAAGAAATGAACTAAAAGGGGAAACCAAAAGAGTTTAACAAGCAGTTAAAAGGGTAACTTTCAGACAGGAGGTATCAAACCCAAAGAAAATCTGCAATGTTAAGCCCTACAATGCTGATACTTCCCTTAGCAATTCTTCTTTGGATCTAGACAAATAAGAAAGCCAGTACTTTCAAAAAACGGAGCATTTCAATTTCTACTTCACAAAATCCTTCCACACTTACTTGACAGGAGACATCAGCAGGGCAAGGGACTGCATGAAATGAAAGACCCCTGATGGGTTGTTCAACACTTTGATCTGAAATCAGAAAAAGAAAAAGAAAAAGAATACTGTACAACACCAACAACCCAAGGGTCCATAAGCTTAGTTCACAAGCACTCTAACAATAAAGTTGCTGTCAAGAGAACAAAGCTGAAACTAGCACCTAATCCCCAAGAGTGAGACACAGCCCATGGATTACCTGGCATCACTGTCTCAGCTGTACTCAAAGAGCACAGGGAGCTAAGCAATTTACATCAATTACCTATAACACAAGAAGCGGACAATAACGCGGCTTTCATCCAAAGAGAAACAAACTAAAAGCAAAAACTCCCCTTCGTTTTTAAAAGACTCAGGCTTCTCACCACCAGAAAGACTTAAGTAAAGGAAATATAGAGAAGTTGAACTTGACATACATTTGACTCCTGTGCAGCTGGATGGTTGCTATGATTAATAAAATGACCCAAAGGCAAGCAGCAGAGGAGACACTATAAACCAGACAATAAACTGCTAAGTATATGAAAGCTGTTCACAGAGGCCTGAGCTCTCTGTTAACAAGAGCTGGTGGTTCCTGTTTTATCCATACCAAGGGCAGTATGAGATGAATTAGTTTAGAAAGCTACGTTCAAGCACTCCAGAAAAAGTAGCCCCAGCAAGCCTTCCCACACAGGAAGCATACAGAATTAAATACCACTGAAACCACCAAGTCAGACTACAACTGAACATTTTCAAGTCTGTCATAATCTCATCAATTGTGGGTGGCCCAAGAAGTTTTGGTAAAATTACTCCTACAAATGTATAGATCTATTTCACCATGCTCATAAGTGAAATAAATCAAACATACATGTGTAAGCACCGCATTCTTTCACTAGTATAAAACCTGAAAGAGTTAATTTAAACTCGGAGGTATGATAGACATTGTGAAATGATAGGAAACCGCTCAAGGGTAAAGGGCAACTGGGATGTGGGAAAAGCAAAGGGAAAGAAGGAGAAATTTTGTGTGTATGTATATACAGGATAGTTAACATGGTTGTTCTACTGTCTTCTATTTCTTTGCTGAAAGAAACTGTCAGTGAGTCCTTGGTTGATCAGTATTGCATGTCTATATGTTTTCATGCAAAGCCACTTTGAAGATATCAATATGTAATACAATAAGCATTGTTAATTCCCTACCACTTTGTTTGTAACTCTGTATTGTCTGTACTGTTCTTTTGCCATTTTGTAAAATGTTGTCTGTCTGTTAATGTTTTCCTCCTTTTATTTTTAAAATAAAAAAAAACAAATATATAGATCTATTTCAATAATGTTATCAATAGTTTTAAGTCTTTTTTTTTTAGCAGTTTCTTCAGGATAATCATTTACTAAAACCTTTACCCCAGTCCTGCACAGTCAGAAAGAAATCAGTCATACCTGAATGAAAGGAACAGCCCACTTACTAACACCAGCGGGGCATCGAAGAATATGGTTGAGGAGGAAGAGGTGATCTCCAGGACAGCCAACTCTTTGTAACACTGAAACCTGAACAATAAAGGACTCAGGCTTTAGCTAATTAAAAAGAAGAATTTATCTAGATAGCTAAAGCTATTTACCCCATGTGTAAGTACTTGCAATCACAGAATAACCAAACATAAGATATGCTCTTGACTGGTTGAGTTTCTAACACAAAGGCCCACAGAGCCCCATGAATATGATAAAAATATCTTAAGTAGTTTCTATGCAAATCTAATTTTTATTTTCTGACAAATTATACAGCCTATGTAACCAGGCATATGTGGACAGAAAAAGATCAAATAATTTACTCTATTTTTATTTGGTAATAACTTCTCAAATCCAAACGAGTATGCTTGGAACATCACCCCATGTTTAAGAACTCTAGTTGAACCTAAAAAAACACACAAAGAAGCCCCATGAATAAACAGAACCAATAAACAAATATCCACTCGCTTGGCTACACACTTTTAACATTGTTCTTAAGTTCTCCAAATTCTGAGACTCTTCCTCTTTCCCTTAAAAACATTTTTCAAGTTAAGACGAAGTTCAACATTAAACATGCGATGTAAAAAAAAGAGTAACGTATGCAAAATATTTAAATCAGATACTTATTTTGTGAACATGCACCTAGTCTTCTGCTCGGCATACTTCCCCACTGCTTTCCCTTCCTGAGTTCAACTCTGAGCTGAAGACCAGAGTTCACTGAACATACCACTTACTAGAGTGAAAAGAGTTTAGGCTGAATAAAGCACTGGATAAATAACTTACTACCACATGTTATGATCAAAGACAAGTCACTCACTAAATGAATTAGCTAAAAAGCTACTGAAAAACAAATATATAGCAAAATAAGAGATAATTCTTAAATTATTAGGAAAATCAAAGAAGGTCTACTATCTGTTTTGTCCCCTTACCAATTTTTGCAGCCAGAGAAGAATATCATCATGGAACTGAGTATCTTCATTTACTCTCCTGGTAAACATAAACAAGACACTAATGCACTCCTTCAGGTGACACAGATCAGAGGGAAGGCTTTCTGTTGGTTTAGAAGCTATAAATTAAAAAGAGAAATAAATGAGTCCCATATAAATCGTGTTTTGGGTGGAATTTTGGTATCTTCACTTAAACAAAACAAACTTTAAAATGTTTAGTTCAACCAGACATGGTGGAACGTGCCTGTAATCCCAGCACTTGGGAGGCTGGGGCAGGAGGATCACAGTGAGTTCAAGGCCAGTCTAGACTGCATGAAAAGTTCAGGGCCACTCTGAACTACATAGTGAGACCCTACCTCAAAAAATCAAAATAAAATAAAATAAAATGTTTAGTTCAAACGAAAATCAAAAAAAGCAAAGCAAGTTGCATCAAGATATATGAATTTCTAATCAAGCTTGGTGGCTTGTGCCTGTAATCCCAGCTACTCAGCAAACTGAGGTAGAAGTGCTGAGACACTGTGTCAACAAAATAAGAAGAGCTGAGGATATAGCTCAGCATTCTCTGGTTCAATCCCCAAGACTACAAAAAGAAAGCCAAAGAAGTATTTTAATTTCTATTAGATAAGCATTTCAAAGCAAGGAAAACTAAACTCTTTCACAATTTTTTTTTAATTTGAAAACCAGCAGATCTCTGGCCCCACCCCCAGCTCTTTGATATGTTAAGAAAACAAAGGAAAGGGGAGATGAATTTTTACTTTTAAAGGATCCTAGTATCTCTCCCAGAAATAAAAACTGCATAATTCCAGAAGCATATATAATGCTCAACATGTCATGCAGGAAAGGCTAATTTCTTAACATGTTTCCACCAGCTTAAACTACCAGTGCTGGCAGCAACTTGTACCACTGGTGGTATAAATAGATCCAAATAGATCCAATTCTTTTTTTTTTTTTTTTTTTTTTTTTTTTTTAGGGGGCTGGTTTTTGGTTTGGGGAATTTTTGTTTGTTTGTTTTTTTTTTTTAGTTTTTTGAGATAGGATCTTGCTATATAATTGAGGTTGGCCTTAAACTCACTATGTAGCCTTGCCTGGCTTTGAACTCATGGTGATCCTCCTGCCTCATCCTCTTGAGTGCTAAGATTATAGGCTGCATCACCACACCAGAGTAGTCAATCACTTTTATCAGTCTTTTTACCAATAAAATTAATAGAAAGTCTATATAAATGGACCAAATCTAGCTAGTTGGTTGAATCTGAGTAATTACTGCCCAAATATAAATATTAATACTATTCATATCAATTAAAAAATTATAAAAATAAATTTGTTTCATTAAAAGAAATTTATATTTGTGAATAAGAAAAATATTTTATACATAAAGGCAGTTGATTTGTGCATAGTACATAAAATATCATAACATGTTTGGCTGTTTTTGCAGCCACAGTGGCACCCATTTTTTCAGATAATTTTCAGTAACATTTTCTCTTCATCACGTGCATGCATTTCTAGCTGATCCTAAATAAGTGTTTATAAACTGAGTGTATTTCCAAGTAATTTGTACCCATGGCATTTCTTCGTAGTTAATACTTTATAAATAATTAATTTTCTAAAGTTTAACTTGTCTTACCAAGTACCCTATTGCTGGTATATATAATATGCATTTACAACTTAGATCACAACTTAAATGTACTACAATTTTTATACCATTTTAATGTTTTCTTTAAGGAACTATAATATGATTACACCTGGTCAGCTAAATCAATGCCTTTCTTTCCATGATTGCAATCAGAGACACCCTGAGAAGCAATACAAAAACCACCCAATGGGACAGTCCTGTATGCACCACCAGTGGTTTAAGCCACCCAATGGGACAGTCAATTCAAATCAAAGCTGTCCAAAAGCAAGACATACAAAATTATCGCCCTGTCCTAGACATGTTAAAACACAAAGAAGTATGAAAAATTTATAACATTACAGATCCTCAGTTAAAAATTAAACAGAGGGCTGGGTATTTAGCTCAGCGGCACAGCGCCTGCCTGGCAAGCGCAAGGTCATGAATTCGATTCCCAGTACCGGGGAAAAGAAAAATTAAACAGAACAGTCCAACAAACTAGACAAGAAAAAATACCATACAAGAAACAGAGGATGAAAAAGTAATCTTAATTTTAGAATCAAACTCTGTTTAGGTCGGGCATGGTGGCACATACCTGTAATACCAGTACTCAAGAGGCTAAGGCAGGATGATCGCCATGAATTCAAAGCCAACCTGCACTACATAGTGAGACCCTGTCTTAAAAAAATTTTTTTAAACTCTTTTTGTACTCTACCTGGTAATACAAAATATCAAGGACAAAGAATATCAAGGGATATTACTAATAATTAGTGAGCTTTCTGGCATCCTAAAGAAGCAGAAAATGACATCCATGAGGAAGGGAGGCTTAACACTGCTCCCAAGAAATATCTCGAAGACAGGTCAATTCTACCTGAAAGACACAATATTAAACTACAAGCACAACTGATACCTTGTAAGACTGACTAGTACAGTCAACTAAACCAATTTGTATGACTCAACTATATTTTTCCATTTTAGTACATAAGAAAAGATGAGATCTCCATTACTTACCTTGGCCTTGTTGATGAATTGCTAAAGACCTCAGAACAGCTGAGCTGCTGAGCAATGCATAGACATAAGACTCCACTTGCAACCTCGAGAGCACAGAAGTGTAAGAATGAAGGGCCAGAGTTTGGTGGAGGTGTTCAGATTTGGCATCAAATAGCTTCTTCAGCTCCTCCAGTGCATTTTCATTCATCTCTACTCTCTGGTACCGATGATGGCCCGAAACTTTCACTTGATCTGCACAGATACCCTACCAGTGGATAAAAGGATAAAATATGAAACCAGTACTCTTTGCATTTGAAGCAATCAGGTAGTAGGTATATAATACACAGACTTCAGTATCATTTCCAAAGAGCTAATAATCATGAGGAGGGGACAACACTACTGTGCAATAAGTAATACCAGTGAATAAAGGACCCATATGCCGCAGAGAACACTGCCAGTTACAAACACATTTTAGAAGGGGCTGGGGATTTAGCTCAGCGGCAAAAGCGCCTGCCTGGCAAGCGCAAGGTCGTGAGTTCGGTTCCCGGTACCGGAGAAAAACCAAAAAAAAAAACAAACACATTTTAGAGAAAAATAACACCAAGAAGTCAGTGAGGAAAGGTGCAAGAAAACAACAGAGGATGTCCCTAAGACTCTCATAATGAAAATCTTACTTTCTACTTTATGAACATTGAGGCCACTATGATATTCCTTCAGCTTCAAGTTACCTCAAAATATCTCTGAGTCTACCCTCATTATTCTTTGCAGTTCTGCTCAAAAGAAACCTCCACCTGGGGTGGTAATAGATTCCTGTCACCCCAGCATTCAGAATGCTAAGGCAGCAGCGTCATGAGTTCAAGCCAGCCTGGACTACAGAGTAACACACTGTCTCAAAACAAAAAGAAAAAGAAACTTCCCTCCTTTCCAATACTAATTCCTCCAGCTCAGGGGCTGGGGATTTAACTCAGCAGCACAGCTTCTGCCTGGCAAGCACAAGGTCGTGAGTTCAATTCCCAGTACTGGAAAAAAAAAACAAAAAAATTTAAAAATTAAAAAATTAAAAATAAAAAAATAAAAACAAAAACTAACTCCTCCAGCTCTGTTCTTGATTTCAGCCTTCTTTTCAATACTTCTAAATGTTTCCCTCTCCACAGGCTCCTTCCTATATACGAAGAGAGATACACAAGTCTCCCAATAAATGGTGGTTAGGTATCCATCCTTCAACACCAAGCTTCTGAAGAGTGACCTTCTCTTCTTTGCCATCCTTTCTAGGTCACTGTAAAATGACATTATGGTCACCTTGGCCTCCATAGGATCCCACCTAATGAACTTCCTTGTTTCTTCATCTCTCAGCCTTAACACTCTCCACCCATTAAACATTTGTAGCATTATGACCAAAGTCTCAAACTAATGATCTACGGGCTGAGTTTGACCTGGAGACATAATTTTCTGGCTTTGTGTATATATACTAGTTAACTGCTTACATTGCCTTTTAGTACCTCTCACACAAAAATCCAGGTTTCTAGTTTCTTTCAGAAAATGTAGCAATGCTGGACTATTACAACCTCAAAGCAACCATCTGCCAGAACTCAAGAGCGCCTGCCCCCAGTAAACCAGGCATGAGCTTCCCCAGTGACCCTTGTCCTACTCTGCCTACTTTACTCCCACAGGTTACAGGCCCTGCTTTTCCATTTGACTTTGTAACCCCTGCACTCCTCAGGCCTAAGACAGGATTAACGTGGGTACAAGGAGCACAGTGTGGGTCTGAACAGCATCACAGGAACCGCAGCTCCACTGAGAAGTCCCCAGGCTCTTGAAAGTTTTACAGAACACTAGGCAAAATACCTGTACAGACACTTGTTCCTCCTTAAAATGCCACAGTCGGCTTTTAGCATTTTGGCAATCAGATGTCAGAGTAAGCAGCTCAGCTTCAGCCAGCAGCAATTGCTTTCTGCATCGTGAGTAGTTCAAAAGCAGCTCATAAAATTCATGCCTGTCCTGATGAGCCATGCTGTCAAATTCTTCTAAATATGACTCAATATTCTCCAGCCATGAACCAGGCTCCAAAATCTTTAGCTGTTCTTTAGTAAATGGTAATAGTTCTGGTTGAGATGGGAGTTCTGGGTAGAGTCGCTCATTACAGAGCAAGGGTTTCACGGCCACCAAAGACTGTACTTCTGCAATTTCAGCTGGCAACTGAGGATACAGTTTCTTCACTTTAGGGGGCTGGGAAATTTCTTTGGCTTCATAAGAACTCTGCAAGCCAACACTTTGAAGTATTTCTGAAGAACAACCCAGGGCTTCTTTCTTATTCTGAGTTTCTCTGACTTGTAAATTTTCCATTTCCTGCTGAGTACAGGAAAAAGGTGTGCTTTCTGAAGGTCCACATTGTAACAATATATTTTCCTCTCCTTCTATAAAGTTCTTGGGGGTTTCAACTTTGTTTCCCATGTTGTATCCAGAGTTTACCTTAGACATGATCTCATCAACTCCCACACAGGCTCTGATTTCTTCCTCTTCTTTTAGGGGCCCTGGGTGACACGGCAGACAACCATCACTGTCTACAGTCAGGGAGGTGAGTGGTATATCCAACATTTCACTTTCATTCTGTCCAGTGACATCACTTTGGAGCTGGGAATCAGTTAAGACCTTCAGATGGTCTCCTTTGAATTCACAAGCTGGAGGAAGGATTTCCTGTTCTTTGGAAGTTTTTGGAAGGGAGACTTCATCAGACTCTTCTGTCTGAAGGGTTTCATATTTCTTCTTTTCCTAAAAACAAGATTTAATATGAAATAATATAACAATAATTAATGCTCTCGGCATGAGGAATTTTTAAACTGTACATGAAATCTAAATTTTATCATTCAACAAATGGAATATAAATGCACTTCATAAGCAATGCTTCATATTTAGTATTATTCAATTTTGAGTAGGCTGAATTTGGATATTCATTAGTCTAATTCTAAAAGAAAAAACATCATGGTAAATAGCAAATTATGATTCAAACTGGGAAAGTCTTAACTAAGTTGTCCTTCATTTTGCTATAGGTTAAGTAAACAGAAAAGTCACCAGTTACCTTAGGCTATCAGAGGTTTTTCTTTATCTTGACAAACATATTAAGCTCAAGCAAAAAAGGCTGGAAGAACTTGAGCACCAAAACAAACAGCTACAACATTAGATTATAACCTACAAGATTAAACAAACATTCCTGAGCCCACACTGATGAGCAGTTACCTGAATGAATAAATTATTTTTAAAAATGGGTGGGAGCCAGAAATGGTGGCACAGACCTATGATCCCCGATCTCTGGGAGGCTAAGACAGGAGGATCCAAAGTTCAAGCCTACCCTGGACAATATAGCAACTCAGTAAACAGGAGAAGGATCTTAATGGAAAAACTGTTGAGAATCAAATATATTCTAAATTTTAATTAACAGTATTGTACCAAAGCTAACTTCTCGGTTTTGAAAATGTTCTACACTACAGAATGTACAGTTATACTGTAGAAGATGATAGCATAAGAGGACGCTATGTATACAGGTACCCACTGGGTAATATTTGCAACTTTTCGCTAAGTGCAAAATTACCTCTAGAAAGCAAAACCATAAAAAGTAAACCATCAAAAAAGTACAATTATGGTTTAACAGAAATTCTAGGCATTAACACACAAACTATGTAACATAATCTAGGCTAAATTAAAAAATTATGGGAAAATTATTTAAATAAAGTTATTACATTCAAATCTGACTGCAATCACTCAAATGCTTCCTTTCATGCACTTTTCAGGAACAGAGTTACACACCGTTGGTGTTTTTGGATTATTGTTTTCTAAATGTCCAGCAAAAATAGCTGACATAAAAATACCCAAAAAGGTAGAGCCTTTATATGTCAGGAGCAAAAGATAAACATCTTTGAAACAAAATTTGAGATCTGCTTGCTGAAATGACCATTGCAGCCAGCCATTTACAAACAGTAATGATTCAAAAAGCAGTATGCACCCTCTACAATAAGAACTGCTGAGTATCAGAGTCAGGGGTCAGGCACACAATGCACATCTTATGCAAATTTGTTTACTAAACTGCCTAAAGGGGCTGGGGATTTAGCTCAGTGGCAAAAGTGCCTGCCTGGCAAGCGCAACGTCGTGAGCTCGGTTCCCGGTACCGGAAAAAAAAAAAATAAATTAAAAAAAAAAAATAAACTGCCTAAAATAATGAGTAACAGAAAAACATCATATGAATAATAATTGAAAAAGCAGCCAGGTATGGTGGTGCATACCTGTAATCCCAGCACTCATGAGGCTGGGGCAAGAGGATAGCTGCAAGTTTGAGGCCAAGCTGGGCTATGTAGTGAGTTCAAGCCCAGCCTCTGAAAGCATAGCAAGAGGACTATTAAAGAAAAAAAAAGAAAAGAAAAGAAAAATGAAAAATGAAAAAGTAGCCTCATTTTTTCAAGTGTACGTTTAGCATGCTCATTATAAAAACAATAAAAACAGGTTTCTCAGACTGGGAGATCAGAAGGAAAAAATTCAAAAGGAGAACAATTATTGGGAGTGAGAGAAATGTTGGTATACTGGTCAGGGCAGAGGACAAGTTTCATTGAGTTGAAAAATCAGATAATGAAATAAATAAAACAATTTCATTTACAATAGTACAAAAAGAACAAAATATTTAAGGATAAACTGAGTGAAAGAAATGTAAAACTTGTTATCTGAAATTATAAAACATTATTGAAAAGAATCAAATACTTAACAAATGGAAAGACAGTCCACATCTTTCACAATATTAAGATGCCAGTGCAGGCCAGGGATATAGCTCAGTGGCACAAGTGCCTGCCTGCCAAGTTCAAGGTCCTGAGTTCAATTCCCTTCCTGGTACCAAAAACAAAACAAAACAAAAAAAGACGCCAACGCCCCTCAAATCCGTTTATAGACTGAACACAATCCCTAGCAAAATTCCATCTGCCTTTTTTGCAGAAATACACAAGTATTTATAACAAGTTTAGTGTGTGTGCTGCTGAAGTGAACACAGGTTCTAATTTCTTTCCTGCTGAATTATCTTGGCACTCTTGTTAAAATTAGTTGACCATAAGTAATGGTTCTATTTTTACAGTCTCTGTTCTCTTTTATTGATTTGTTTATTTATTCATATACTAGCATTATATTATCTTCATTGCTGTAGTTTTGTAGTAGGTAGAGTTTGAAATGCTAGTGTATTTAAGAATTCTCTAAATTCTCTTAAATTCATATTGAATTTAAGAATTCTCTTAAATTCATATCGGAATGTAAAGACCTAGAACAGACTTAGACACACACGCATACGCACACACAAACCACCTTTTAGAAAAAATGTTGGAAAACATACACTAGCATTTCAAACTCTACCTACTACAAAACTACAGCAATGAAGATAATATAGTGCTAGTATATGAATAAATAAACAGATCAATAAAAGAGAACAGAGACTGCAAATAAAACCATTACTTATGGTTAACTAATTTTAACAAGAATGCCAAGATAATTCAGCAGGAAAGAAATTAGAACCTGTGTTCACTTCAGCAGCACACACACTAAACTTGTTATAATACAAAGAAATTAGAATCCTCATATGTTGCTGGTGGGAATGAATGAACCATGATGTAGCTACTATGAAGTACAGGATTGTGATGGCTGCACAACTCTAACCCCATGGTAAAAACCAACTGAATTATACATTCTAATTAGGTTGGGTGAATGGTATGTGAATAATCTCAATAAATCTGTTAAAAATAAAGATTAAAGAATTAATAAGAAATGAATGAAAAGGAAATAAAGAGTAGAATATAGAATACAGGGAGCTAGTTTTTTGTTTTTTCTCTTAAACTATATTTGGGATGTTAAATGCTAACTAGGCAAAAGAAGAGGGCTAAAAGCAATCACAAGATGGACCACAGAATCTTGGCCTGGCAAACCTTATCTCCTCTGATCCACAAGGCACCCAAGACTTCTTCTGCACCCTGTATCTTGGGCAGTTTTTAACTCCTTTTGTCCCTTCAACCACTTCATTTCAACCCTTTCCCCATTCCAGGATGGCCCTTGATATTTTATATTCTTCCTCTCTCCTAATCACTACTCCCAAACCCACATTCTGTACATATATCTACCTTCCCAGGAAAAATCACAATCATAACAGCAAGAATTAAAATAGTCAGATAATCAATGAAGAAACTTCCTTTATTTGAGCTTCTACCACTCCAGGAAGAACACATAAACCTTTGTTTAGGCTTTTAATTTCCATGTAGGTAGAATTCTCTTATCTGTGTTTCAAAAGTATAACCAGCCAGGCATAGTAGCACACGCCTGTAATCCCAGCACTCAGGAGATTGAGGCAGGAGGATCGGGAGGTTGAGGCAGGAGGATTGGGAGGTTGAGGCAGGAGGAGCGGGAGGTTGCGCAGGACCATCGCTGCGAGTTCGAAGGCAGCCTGGGCTACATAAATGAGCTCAAGCCCAGCCTGAACTGCATAGAGAGACCCTGTCTCAAAAAGAAAAAAAAGTACAACCAAAGAAAACTCTCCACCCTTACCTGTGTTAGGGGAGTGTCACCTGGTACTGGAATTTAAAATGAAGAAATTACTAAATTATCCAACAAATACTTATACTAACCATGTGCTCTGGCACACTTGAAAATTTATCTTTACATGTTTCTCAGAAAGCACAAGGGAGATCCAATGAATTCAAAAGAAACTGAACATTCATTTCTGAGTGTAAATCTATCTCATGTTTAAATCATAAAATTCATTCCCTTTAAAACAGGCCTCAGGGTATATGCCTGTAATCCCACCTTCTCAAGAGGGTTAAAGCAGAAGAACTGAAAGTTTGAAGCCAGAATGCACAACTTAAGTTTTCTGAAGGCTTGGGGCTGTAGCTCAGTGGCCATGTATAATCCTGGGTTCAATCCCCAGTACTGAAGGAAAAAATTTCATTTCACTTAGAAATGAAAAGAAACCCAGCTTCCAATTACTTTGCCTCCTTTAGATGAGTAGTGATAAAGGTACACCAAGACATCTGTATACATAATAATCATTATAGACTGTGAGATAAAATTTAAACTCCACAAATAATGCATTATCAAGCCAATGTACAAATTACAAAGTACAATGTACAAATAGGCAATGTATCAATGCCTATAATTTTAAGCAAAGGTATTTTTTACAACACAGATGGCTAAGCAGATCAAGAATATACAGTTCTTTATTTTTTACCTCCTCATAAGTTACACATGGGCAGAGACAATCTTAAAATTATTCAACTGGAGAAAGTATAATTGGAAAATTATACACAAGCGCAAGTCAATAATAAACACAGAAAAACATACTTAACTACACATTACAGTAAATATGCCCAGAAGTGTTGGTGTAGGGAGAAAAAGCTAAAGAACACACAACAAACTATTACCAATAGTTATCTCCAAGAGATAGAATTCTGGGCATTTTATTTCTAGGATGTACATTTCTGTGTGTGCAGGTGTGGGGGTGTACTAATACATACCTTTTTCAGAAATGAGAAAAGAGCAGAAAAGTATGTAATCATTTAAAAAAAGTTATTTTTATGTTCTGAAAAACAAATGGGAAGTTTCTACTCATCATTTGCAGCTCTTTCTCTATCAACTATATTAAGTAAAACTACAACTTTCATTTCCTAAATGATGAGGTATTTCTTCATAAACAATGATGGTTCAATTTTTCCCTTTTATACAATACCTGTCATTAGATTATTTTAAAAGGTGGGGTCCATGTATCAGTCATGTCTGCATCCCAAGCAGGTAGCACAATGCTTGGCACAGAATGACTTTTAGAAAAGGACGAAGGGAGTATACCAGCACAACTATCCAATCAAAAACTCTCAAGAAAAATTCTCCCAGCTCTCTTTGGGATACACAAGAATCCACACCAGCAGAAGAGCTTTAGAGGGATGAATGGGAATATTTGCTATGAATACATATTTTGCTATGAATACTAATTCTACTTTTCCTTGGCTACCATTTCTTTGATGTTTGTCTTACAATCTTATTTCTTGTACGAACAATATTTTGCTTGTTTGATCTCTCCTTCCTCCTTCCCACGCTTTCTCTGCTTACATTTTAGGATACCACACTCTCAGTGAAAGCTGTGGAGACAAAAGGGTTAAAGTTGTCTGCACCCAAATTTCTTGGACAATACACTTCTGCCCAATACATACTGGACTGGTCCTAATACATTGCACTAATGAGAACTAAAAACAGCACAAAATACAAATAAATACAAAAACTATCCTTTCCTTCCTTGAGTTGATGTTATACCTTTCCCAACTAGATTAAAAACACACAGCTATACTTATCTAAGTCTTTTTTTTGAGGCCTAAACCAGAGGCCTTGACAATTTGCCACTCTGATGTACAAACTTCAGTTATAATACAGGTTTTCCTAGACGATTAACAAAAATTTTTCAGGATGCCCTGAAAAATGCCTTTATAAGATACAGTATCTACACTTGCCAACTTACAATCTTCCCCAAGTCTTCATTCTCTTATAAAAACCCCAATCTCTCACCCTGACTTCGAGATTTCTCTCTTAACTCCACTAAGCCAGGAGTAGTGGCATAGGCCTGTAATATTAGCTGAGAGAAAAAGATCACCAAGAGTTTGAGGCCAGCCTGGGCTACAATATATTGAGTTCAAGGGCAGACTGAACTACTTAGCAAAACCATGTCTCAAAGAAATCTAAAGACATTTTTGCTTCTCCTATATTTCTTAACTACTGGTAAATTCTCTTACCACCTCCATCACCTTCTGTATGCCATCTGGCATGGCAAAGAGCACTGGAAACACATCTGACCTTTCAGCTCACTCACTCTTATACTCCTTTGCTTGTGAATGTCTAAAAGACTTTCATTTCGGGGCTGGGGATTTAGCTCAGTGGCAAAGCGTCTGCCTGGCAAGCGCAAGGTCGTGAGTTCGGTTCCCGGTACCGGAGAAAAACCAAAAAAAAAAAAAAGACTTTCATTTCAAAATTAACATATCCAAGGAACAGTTAATGATTACTTGTTTGATCAATCTTGCATGTCTGTATTTGTTTTCCTGAGAAACCACTTTGAAGATATCAATACGTAATACAATAACCATTGTTAATTTCCTACAACTTTGTCTGTAACTCTCTATTGTTTGTATTGTAATTATGCTATTTTGTAAATGGATGTCTGTTTGTTAATATGTTTTCCTTCTTTTATTTTTAAAATAAATTTTTAAAAAATTAACATATCCAAACTGAATTCCTGATTTTCCCCCAAAAACCCTGTTGTACCCATTATCTTCCCCACCTTGGACTCCCTAATTGTTCTCACATTCCACATCCAAACCCCAGCAAATCTTCTTCACTCACATTTCAAACACTTCTCCCCAGCTCCGCTCCTGCAACTCTGGTTGTAGCCACCACCACCAATCACACCTGAATAATTTTAAGTCTCTTAGATGGTCTCCTTGCTTTATCCCTGCCCTGGACAGTCAATTCTCCACAAAGCAAGCACATGATCCCTTAAAGCACCTCTTGGATCAGGTCACTCTGCTCAAAACACAGAGGCAAATGTGTAGTCATTCAGACAAAGCTCAAGTCCTTAAAAAGGCCTACCTTCCTAACTTCATTCCTACACTCCCACCTCACTCACTTCACCCTAACCACACTGCCACCAAGTAGATCCTGGAATAGGATAGGCAGGCCACTGCCTCAGGGTTTTTGCTCCATTGCCTCCTGTGCCTGGAACCCTTCCCAAAAGCCACAGGTGAACTCTCTCATCTCTTTCAGGTCTTAAAAGTCATCTTCAGGGCCAGGTGTGGTGGCACACCCCTGTGATCCCACCACTTGGAAGGCTGAGGCAGGAGGATCGCTGTGAGCTTGAGGCCAGCCTAGGCTACATAAGCGAGTTCAAGACCAGCCTGGACTACATAATGAAACCATGCCTCAAAAAAATAGTCATCTTCATTAAAGGGCATCCTTGTCCACTTATTTAAAATTGCAAGCCGTCCTAACCTCTTATCAGCACTCCCCAACTCTTTTATCTTTTTTTCACAGCATTTATCACCTTCTACCATGAGATATATGTACGTACATATATAAATATACTGCATATTGATATGTATAAAGAGATGTATATATACATTTTAAATGGGTTTTGTGTGGTGTGCTTTTGTCTGCGTTCTCCCTCCAGTCTAGAATATATGCTCCTTTAAAGCCAGATTGTTTTAGATCTTTCTCTTTCATATCCCAAGTGTCTAGAACAGGTTCTGGGTATCAATGAGTATGTGTCTGACAAATTAATGGCTCTTAGGAAGCACCAAAGGAGCTAATTAACATAATACACCATCCCTCCAACTTCACAACCATTCATGTCAGGGAGGGACTAGAACAAAAATCATTCAGGCAGGGAGTAGGCAGACTGGGGATTTGAAGATATCTCAGTGTCTATTATCAGCTTTCCAGGACACATCTCAGTCCATCCTTAGCAATCACTAGATGCTCTTACTACTCTTAAGTTGTTGGTATTCAGAATTTAATATTAACTATAAAAATACTTTCTATGATTACAAATTTCTCTATTTTTGCAAAGTTCAAATCTAAGAATCTATTGTTCTTAGTAGGGCACCATGGTGGTACACACATGTAATACCAACACAGTAAGACACCCCTACCCCCGTTTCAAAAAGAAAAAGACAGCTGTTCTTAACCCAACTTGCCAAGATCAATGAAAAAAGAATCCTCAAAGCTGGGGAGTATTTTAGCAAAGAATGATACTGAAAGAATGAAAACATTATTAGGACTATCTCTCAAATATCAGGCAATGAGCACCAGATACCTAGCCATGGATGACCTAGCAATATGAAGTCACCTACCAGATGACTAACATTGAGGAATGCAGGCTAGCTGCTGGATAAAATCCACAAGCCACTCAGCTATCTAAAGACAACAGCACATGACACTTCCACTTCCTGAAAAGAGCCTTAGAACTAATTTATGGCTCTGTAAATAGCCATAATTATATCACAAAGTTTTTTTTATATCACAAAAAGGTTTCATAAATGTAGAACTTTATAACCATGGCCAAACCATAGCCAGCATTGAGAAATGTATCTATTTACTCTAACAGAATTCATTTTCTTAAATTGACAAATATAAGGGCCTTGCTCGTTGGGTGGACTTCACTTTTTCATACTATTTAGAGAAAATTTATTAGAGTTTTTTTCTTAAGTGACAAAACTTGGAAATACTCTTCAATACTGGCATTTAGTTCTTAATTCAAAAAACACTATCAAGTGACTACAGGAGCTAGAAAGGGTACTGGAAACAAGATAGTCCCTCCCTCCATGAGTTCACAATCTAAGAGAGAAAAGAAAAGTTGGCAAAGTAACTACAAGTGAGATAAGGGACCTAAGGCCAGGCATAGTGGAGGAAGGAACAGCACAATGGTGGTAAGGAAAAGTTTCTAGGTGTAACCACTGCTTAAACTAAGAAATATATGAGCAGTCATTAGCTAGATGAAGAGCGGCTAGAAAAGGAGTTAAGGCAGAGGAAACAACAAAGGCAAGGCCCTGAAGCAGAAAAGAATATACCAGTGATAGTGAGCCTTTTAGAGCTTTCAATGACACAAACAGCCCACTGCGGCACGCATGCCATAGGATTGCCACTATTGACATGGTTAGAGTCAAAAGTGAGTGGTGAAAAAAAAGTGAATGGTGACAGAACTAAGCTAAGGAGGGTGAGTACAGAAAATGCTTGAACACTAGCTTCTGGGGGATGGGAAACCTCTTAAAGATTCTGAGGAGAGTATCATGATCAGTTTGGGGCTCTTTTGTTGCTTTTTGATTTGGTTGGTTTTTTGTTTTGTTTTTTAGTTTTCTGAGACATGGTCTCACTACGTAGTTAGGCTGGCCTTAGGTTCACTATGTATGTAGCCAAGGTTGGCCTTGAACTAACAATGAGCCTCCTGCCTCAGCCTGCCAAGTGCTGGAATTATAGGCATGTACCCCCATGCCCAGCCAGTTTTGTTTTTTAAAAATATCAATTCAGCTTCAATTTGGAGAATGGAAAGCAAGAATGAATGTGAAGAGGTCAGCTCAGCAGAATCTCAAAAAATCCTTTCTGGAGGAAGGTCATGGTAGCTACAATGGACAAAAATGGACAGAATTAAGAGAATATTTAGGAAATAAAATTGGCAAGATTTAGTGACTGTGTTTGGAAAGTGAGGAAAACTTGTGTGTCAAAGATTTCTGGTTTGACCAAAGAAATCCAAAACGAAGACATCTTCAAAATTGTTAAGAAAATGGTGGTGTGGTGGGGGGTAGCAAATTTCAGAGTCTCAGGTTCAGACACTGAAAATGACAACTTGTCAAAGAAAAATGTAGAAGCAGCTCACCAGGAATTGGGAAACAACTAAAAGAAAAAATTAGAAGCTACAGAGAATTCAGAAAGATGGTCAACAACTCAGAAAAAAAAAGGAAACAATTAGGACTCTCTCCCCAGCTCTTGCAGTCTATGGGGAGGGGAACCTGACTCCCTAGAAGCAAGTTAAGAGCCCAGGGCGGGGAGATTTAGGGGGAAGGGCAACAGAGCCTATGGCCATCGTGAACTGCAAAAACAGCACGGGGTTTTGCTCTGAGGGGAGGACTACCCACTAAGAAAAACCCAGGTTCCCACAGATTTACCAAATCTAAAAGAACTTTATGGAAGACCTTACATCAATATGCCTCAAATTCTAATGAAACTGAAAAAGAAGCAGTACCCCCAAAGTCATTCCTATAAAACAGCATTACCCTGATTAAAAAAACAGAAAAGAACCTGTTGTAGTCAGGGTTTACAAGGGAAAGGATTTAATACAGAACACACAATTTATAGGATTATTTTATAAAATTCACCCAAAGAGTCAAATGCAAAAGAGTGCAGGAGATCTATCCACACACCAGAGACCCAAAGAATCCAGTTGAGGGCCTAGATCCCATAGCAATGTCCTGCACGAGTCCAGCTGAAGGCCTGGAGCCCCAACGATGTCTCATTCAAGTCTGTATCAAGGATCTGCACCAGGAAGGCCCCAAGGTCAGTGCTGGAAGCTAGAAAGTCTGTGCCAGCAGGATGAAGGGTCTGTGCCAGCAGGCTGAGGGATCTGCACTGGAGCCAGGAAGCAAAACTCAAGGTAAGGACCAGAGTTTCCTCAAAAAGAACCGCAGTCATCCTCAGTACCAGTGAGGACCCGAGCTCCTCCAATGATAACAGCCGAGTTCATATCAGGAAAACCAGCTTGACAGGCTTCTCCAGAAGAATCAATGGTAGCACACCATCTTCCCCTCCAGTTCTCTTTTTTATGCTGCTGGCAACAATCCTTAGGTGAGCCTTCCATACCCAACATCATGCTAATTCAGTTCATCTGAGTATTACAAGTTGACCACTAGCTGCTAATCCACCACTGGATCCAACAAAATAAAACAGAACTACAAGCCAATCTCTTTAATGAACAGTGATGGGGAAAATCCCCAATAAGATACTAGCAAACAAAATGCAATGAATCATTAAAAAGATCATACCTCATGACCAAGTAGGCTTCATCCCAAGGATACAGGGATGCTTCGACATACACAAATCAATATATATA
>NW_004955402.1:31527464-31547822 GCF_000276665.1 Chinchilla lanigera
ATACCTAGGGGGAAATGTGTACTAGGGACATTTTAAAATCCAAGGGGCTACTAGCCTTGTTGGAAAAAAAAGTAAGTAGTATAGAGCAGAAAATATGAAAAAAGTTATAAAGATGTAGTTTTGGTCTGAGAAAATTTTTGGGTTTTTTTTTTTTTTTTTGAGACAAGGTCTCACTATGCAGTTCAGGTCGGCCTTGAGCTCATTTATGTAGTCCAGGCTGCCCTCAAACATGCAACGATCCTCCTGCCTCAGCCTCCTGAGTGCTGGGATTATAGGGGTGCACCACCATGCCTGGCTATAAATTAATAAATGTAATACACAAATAAACAGAAGCAAGGAGCAAAATCACATGATCATCTCAATAGACGCAGAAAAAGCAATTGACAAAATCCAACTTCCATTCATGATAAAAAAAAAACTCTGAAAACAGATATAAAAGGTCCTTATCTCACTCTGACAGAAGTCATTTATGATGAACCAAGAGTTAACATCATATTAAATGAGGAAAAGTTGAAAGCTCTCCCTCTAAAATCAAGAACAAGACAAGGATGACCACAATTACTGTTCAATAACATTCTTGAAACATTACATGGAGCAATTAGACAAGAGATAAGAATAAAAATAAAAGGGATATGTGTAGGAAAAGAAGTCAAATTAAACAGAATTTGCAGGTGACATGATCCTCTACACAGAAAAACAAAAAAATTCACCAAGATTCCTAAAATTAATAACCAAATTCAGTAATACAGCACAATACAAAGTCAATACACAAAAATCAATAGCATTCCTATACACCTATAATAAATTCACCAAGAAAGAAATTAGGGAAACAATACAGTTCACAATAGCATCAAGAACAATTAAATATCTAGAAAATTAACCTAGGCAAGGAAGTGAAAGACTTCTACAACAGTACTCTGAAAAAGGAGATTTAGGAGAACATGTGAAAATGAAAAGATATCCCCTGCTCCTGGGTAGACAAAACCAACACAGTAAAACAAAAGTCCTAATTCCAAAATGGATATACAGATTTAACACACTCCCAATTAAAATACCAATAGCACTCCTCACACAACTAGAGAAAAAGACCTTAAAATTCATGTATGTAATCAAAAGAGACTAAGAAAAGCAAAAGCAATCCTGGGCAACAAGGCAAGACAGAAAGTATCACAATTTCAGACTTATAAAAACAGACAAACCAAAAGACAAAAAGACAAACCAGATGTGTACTGGAACAGAATAGAGGATACAGAAATAACTCCAAGAACATTCAGCTACCTCATCTTTCACAAAAGGACCCAGAACTTACACTGGAAGAAAGCTTCTGTAATAAATCGTGCTGTGAAAAGTGCCTTTCCACATGCAGATGACTGAAATGGATCCATATCTCTCACCATGTACTAAACTAAAATCAAAATGGATCAAAGATCTAAACATCAAAACAGAAACACTTAATATGCTTGAAGATAAAATAAAACTCTTGAAGATATAGATGCAGGCAGAAACTTTCTAGATAGAACCCAAATTGTTTAAGAGATACACAAGAGCCAACACATAGGATCATACTGAATCAAAAGCTTCTACACAGCAAAGCAAACAACCCACAGAATGAAGAGATGACCTACAGATTGGGAAAAAATATTGTGCCAGCTATTCCTCAGAAAAAGGAAAAATGCAGCCAGGAAGGAAGGAAAAAGGGAAGAGGACATAAAAAGAATTAAGTAGTAGATATGTATACCAGTTCCTCGTGATGAATATAATTATACGGTCCTGCAAATATGTACTAATAAAAACTTAATAAGCAAAAATTTTAATAATTAAGAAAATAAATTATATATATTTATATAGCAATGCTGTCTGAAATGTGTCAATCAAGCAAATTGGCTGTTCATAATTCTTAAACCTAAGATTTTTAATTTTTTAATTTAGAAATTCCCTTACACAAAATAACTTGAGCGAATCCTCATTAATGTTTTTAAGCATTTAAAACACTGTATCTATGGACAGATTGAGATATATGAAATAATTATGAAATTATTGGAGAATCATGATTTATGGCTTTAACCCAAGTTTTCTTGCTAAGTACATAATTTGGGGGTATGCTTTAACCTCTCTAAGCTTTGGTTTCACCATTTATTTGGGAGAAAAACCTAGAAGTTAAGATTCTGATTCAACTAGAGACCATACTCATAAGTGAAATAATAGGACCCACATGTGTAAACATCATATTGTCTCCCTAGTGTAAGAACATGAAAGAGTAAATAAAACCCAAAATGTACAATAGAGAATATGAAAGGGAAAGAAATTGTGCAAAGGAAGAAACAACTGTTGAGGGAAAGAAGAAAAAGAAAGTACTACAGCAATATATACATATGTATATAGAACAATAGTTGGGATAACTGCACTGCTGATACATGGTGATTTATTGAAAGGAACAGTTAATGCTTAATTTTTTTTCATATATTCTGACCAATTTTGCATGCTTATATCCAGTAATTTGAGCAATTTATGTGAAGCCAACAATATGCAATATAACAACCATTGCTGAATTCCTACCATCCTGTCTAGTGAAACTCTGTATTGTCTCTAATGTTTTTTTAAATTATTATTTTCTTATTCTCTTTAATGTTTTGATCAATCTTCCCTTCTTACATCTGGTAATATGAGCAACTTGGTTGAAGAAAACAGTACGTAATATAACAACCACTGTTAATCCCTATCGTTTGTTTTGAAACCCTGTATCATTTTTAATGTCCTTGCTTTGTTTTGTTTGTATTTTGCTATTGTTCTTTTGTTTTTAACTATTCTCTTTAAAATTAAAAAAAAAAGATTCTGTTCTCCAACCCAAGTACGCATTGATTGGTAAATGGATAAAGATGTGTGTGCGTGTGTTTTTAATACAACAGAGTACTACTCTGCTATAAAGGACAGGCTTGAGACATTTCTAGGAAAACGGATGTACCTTGAGACCATACTCTTTAAGTGAAATAAATTGGACACATATGTGTAAATACTGCATTGTTTCTCTGGTGTGAGAAACCAAAAGTATAAATAAGGAGCAAAATGTATAATAGCTATTGGGAAATAGGAAGAAAATGTTCAAATGGAGAGGGGAACAGGGAGTGGAATGGGGGAAAGGAAAGAAGGGAAAAGTTTTAAAAAATAAAAGGAAAACATGGAAACAAAACTTTTGTAAATGGGCTAGGGAGGAGGTATTGAAGAGAGGGTAGTGGGATGGAAAAAAGTGTTATATCATGTACAGGTAGGAATTTTCTATGATGAATGTCATCGTTACATATACCTAAAATAAAATCTGATTTTAAAAAAAGATTTGTTCTCTACAGATAATGTGTATGCACTAAGTACAATTTTGCTCTGTGTTCAGATATCTTATATATGGCTGGCCAGTGACTATTTTTTCTTCCTCCGCTGCCTGGATACTTCTTTACCAAGCCAAAACAAAACAAAATTATTTTTCTTAAAAATGTTTCTGATGTAATCCCAGCACTTTGGAATTTACTACACGAAAAAGTAACACTTCACAGACCTGGGCACACTGATATGACTAACTTCATATAGCGTTATAAAAACTCATCACAGTGAAAAGGCGCCACATAAATCACTACGATTTATTAACTATGGTGCCTATGCTTAGATTATAAATACCTTGTTCCCATGAAAAAATCAGGTTATGCCATCATATGTAAATTACACCTGCTCTGAAACATCACCCGCTTCTGAGAAAGGAAATTTTCTGTACTTGTCATACCATCCTCATTGTTTCCTTCACGTAAATTCTGTTCCACGTAAAGCCTTTTAGCGGTACCACTTAAACTATCCGCCGTAAAAAAACACACAGGAACAAAAGGAAAATCCAGACTACATCTAAGCAAGTCAATTTAAAACCACACTAATACTGCACATAGTTTAACCCTGGTAAGAAGAAAATTTCAAATATGCCCCTACTGTGAAACTCCTGCCTTAACATCCAGACATACATGCCCCATCGTAAACAACCCCACAATGAGAAATAAACAGCAGCAGCACCAGGGTGGCCCTGAACTTTGAAAGTGAACAGGACTGGCACATCACATCGGTCTACTTTACAGCTGTTGCTCGCCATAAAACTGTCAAAAAATACCTTCTCCGCACGAGGAGAGGTCCCTTCCCTCCTTATGCATGGGAGGGACGAAAAATGTCCCCACGTTACAGAGGAGAAAAGAGGGAGTCAGAGACGGGGCTGGGGGTGGGAAATAGCTGCTTCACAGCAGAAAACCAGGCTTCGGTGAAGAAAGGCAGGAAGGCAGCTAAAAAGAAGAACCCACTGAGGTCGGAGGAAGAAGGCAAAGCGAGCTCCTGAAAAGTGTGGCAGGCGAACGTGGAAGAGGAATGCGCGCAGCGCCGACGTAGGATCAACTACTGAAGTGGAGGCGGAGGACGCGGACTCCAGGAACCCGAGCAGAGCCGGCCGGGGAGGGCGGAAAGACAGAAAGGACGCAGAGCGCACACGACAGGGGCTTGGGAGGGCGGGCCGGATCTCACCTTGGGTTTAGTCCGGCTGGCCTTGGCCTTGGCCCGGCGCTGAGGCTTCACTGCCTCAGCCATAGACCCTGTCTCCGCGCCGTCGGCGTTTGTTTTGGTCAAAACCCTGCGCCTCACGCAACCAGCCCGGTTCCGGCCTCCTAGAGGTCACATGAGCGGACCTCCACCACTCGCTGACAGGAGGCGGCAACTGGAAGCTTCTACGGGCAGCAACGTGGGTCAAACCAGTTCGGGCCTATTTGCACTTGCGGCGAGCGGCCCCGCCCCTCTCCAACCAAGCCACGCCCCCTGCCTGGAATGAGGCGCTTCCCAGCTCCTCTCTGCGAGATCGGATGGATCGTAGTAAGCGCAGCAAGGAGAGGCGACTCTACCTGCTGATCAGTCCCCCTGTCCCTTCTCGGCTCTACAGGGGCCCCAGTGCTCTCGAGAAGGCTTGACAATCTTACTTGTATCCTAAAATGATCAGATCCAGTCATCTTAAATCTAGATCTTCACTGCACTAAGGAAAGAAACCTCGAAATCCAACAGAAATGCACTTCATTTTGTTCTGCTCTTTAGAATGACAGATCCTGTTGTGTTGGCTCACGTCTGTCTGTAACTCCAGCACTCCAAAGGCTGAGGCAGTGGGATCGAGAGTTTGAGGCTAGCTTGGACTACATAGTGATTCCCAGGGCAGCCTGCTGGACTAAATACGGAAACCTGCCTCAAAAGAAAGGGGAGAGGAAGGTTGATGCCTTTTCGGATGTCACGGAGATTAAATGTACTATTTTTTTGTTGTTGTTGGCTGGGGTTTTTGTGTTTTGTTTTGCTCTGTTGTGTTGGACCTTTGAGACATGGTCTTGCTATGTTGCCTAGGTTGGCCTTGAACTCGTGATCCTTCCTCTGCCTCTGGAGTTTCGGGATTGTAATGGCGCGCGCCTCCATGTCTAGCTTTTGAAACTAAGAGAGTCATTCTTGCTGTTTTGTTTTTGTTTTTAGTTTTGGTAAATATGTACCAGATTTACTTCCAATGGGCTGTAATAATTTTCACTGCAACTTTGAGAATTAGACTACTTTTTAATCTCAAGATAAAAACATCCTGATCAATTAAAAACAAGAATCAGTCGTTCAAAAAAGGTCTATAAATCTCGTACTATGACATTCCAACACTGAATATGACTCCGATGCATAAATCGGCCAGCGTCTGACAAAGTGCTTGTCCTCAGAGGGGTTCTGTGAAAGCTGCCCAACTCAGGAAACAGCTCTGGGGGCTTTTTTTTTTTTTTTTTCCTTCTATAACCTCCCTCAACGCGCTTAGAAAATGCCATTCTACAGTCTCTGTTGCCATCTGGTGGCAATTTCCCAATGGTGAAACCTCTTTCAGGTGTTTGAGATGTATGTCACTCATTTTACAAATACGGTAGTTCACTACTTCCTGTTTGTCTCTCTGTAGGAAGCATTATTTCATCATTCTTGATTACAAAATATATTTTGTAAAATTGAGAAGGAATCATGTTACTGCTAAATTCCAGGTCCTGAAAAATCTTACAGAACAAGCAAGTACCAAAAAATGTGAAGAGTCTTCTTAGAGGGGATCTCTTGCATTAACAGACTTTTGTTATCATAGGCAGCAAAACATTAAACTTGTCCTTTTTTCTATTATTCTCCCTCTCATGACTGCCCCTACTTTTAAAAAGTAAAAAAATTATATGAGTTATAGCAATAGTTATGTGTATCACCAAAGCACCAGACACTGCTAGTCGCCCACTCATACACCATGCCACTTACATTTCTGAGTACACCGTCCCATATTCCAAGAATCAGCATCTCCTTGTCTCAGAGCTCCATTTGGCCACATGCATGGCAGGCTGCAGCAATCCAGAGTGACACATGGAAGTTGGCTTATAAATACAGCTATGGGTTGAATTGTGTCACCTCCCCAAATTGATATGATGAAGCCCAAACCCCTAGAATGTGTCTTATTTGGAGAGGGCATATTTACAAAGGTAATCAAGTTAAAATGAGATCTGCAAAGGCAGATGCTGACCCAACACGATGGTTGTCCTTTAAAAAGGGGACAATTTGGACTGAGGAACATGCCTAGAAGGAAGATGTTGGGAGAAAAAATAGAGAAAAAAATGGGCATCTACAGTGTGAGGAAGAAGGTCAAGAACAGATCTTTCGTGCATAGTCTCAGATGACGCAGCCAACTACACACCTTGGTATCGGACTTTCAGCCTCCAGAGCTGTGAAACAAATTTTTGATGTTTAAGCCATCCAGTGTGTGATACCTTGTTAGGACTATTCTAGCAAATTAATACAAACACCCAGCTCCCTCATCCCTTGATTAGACAAAGTTTGAAGCCTATGTTCTGTGCTGTTTCCCAGGGTCCTTCAGAGGAATCAAGCCCCAGTTTCCCTTTGCAGCAACCTATTTAGTAGTATACTTCTTACTCACTTCCTTGTCTTCCCTTTCTAATTTCCCATTGCATGACTGGTGTTTTCTGTGCTCATCTTGTAAATAAACTACTTGATCTCAAATCCTTTCTTAGGGCCTCCTTCTGGGAGACCTCAAACTCAGTCAGCTGGGTACTCTAAAGTACAGTGTCAGCCTGGGATTTTCTACAATTACTCCATACCCCGCCAGATGGGAAGAGTCTCACCGGAAATGCAACAGTGATATGTTTGTGCTACAGCATCACCATGATTAAGGCTTCTCCTTTGAGAGACTAGGGTGGAATGGAGGTGGAAAGTCTTGTGCAACATCATTAGCATTTAAAG
Source organism: Chinchilla lanigera (assembly GCF_000276665.1). NCBI lineage: Eukaryota > Metazoa > Chordata > Mammalia > Rodentia > Chinchillidae > Chinchilla > Chinchilla lanigera. Next base: position 31,534,767 of record NW_004955402.1, read on the forward strand.
ACACAGGTGCAAGTGTAGCTCTAAAGAAAATAAAATGTGTTGGTTATTGCTGCACTGAAGAAAATTACAAGCTTAGGTCATTCACAGAAGCTGTTAGGGCAGTATTTAAAGAGATGCAAATAAATAAATGAAATAAAAAGATGTCTTTTATAAAACTATAAAAACCCGTAAATATGGGAATAAATGATGTTTCTTCTAATGACTGTAGCCTCCTTTAGATGTCCTTATTCATAGTCAGGCAAGTACACCAGCAATTTGTCGTGCCATGCAAATGGTGCATTCTGGACCAGACTGGAGCAAAGCCAGAAACCACATTTATGTTCTCAAACAAGAAACGCAGACCTATCAATCACCTTCCCCTGTTGCACCTATGCCTCTCCTTCAGCTCATAAGTAATGGAGGAGAAGAAAACCTCGAGCTTGGTTCAGAATAGGTCAGCTATATGGATTAATTGTTGGTCTTTACATGGTTTGCTACTATTGGAAATAAGCTCCAGACTCAAATTGTCAGAAAGAATGCACTCAGACATCAGCCAAGAAGACTCGACAAGGCAAAGTTTAAAATTTACTTCTGCAGAAGAACTCATCTGCACTCAGACATGAGGCAGCAGCTGAGCAGCTGAGCAACAGGAAAGAAGGGTTTTTAAATCCTAACGCATGGAAAGCTGCTATCCTTTAAACTCATTAACTGAATTCACAGGCTTACAGTCTATTGCATTTGGCTAGTTTAAGTGGTGCAAGAGGAGGAACTGAAGAATTGCTGAGGCGGAGGAAGAATGGGAAGGGAGAGGGTGTGGGTAACAGAAAGTCCTTAGCTATTGATTCACTATCTTTGGTCTGTTGCTATGTTCCCAAAATTTAGGTGTTTCCGTAATTTCAGCATGAGGGGTGGAGCCACCTAGGGTGGACTATAGTCTAAAATGAAGGCCCTCCTGTTTATATCTTTTAATAGAAAAGACAGGGCCTCAGTTTCTTACATTATCACGCTACAGACCCACTCAGGAGTGACCGGAAAACCCTGAAGAGAAGTGATGCCAGTAGACAGTGTGTCAAGAAATCCAGCTCATCAGCTGGATTTCTTGACACAAATAGAGCTGCCCTATCCAGCTCTATTTGTGAAGGGAGAAACAGCCCTAGATAGATGATAGATGGATAGATAGATAGATAGATAGATAGATAGATAGATAGATAGATGGGCAGGCAGTTCAATCTAGGCAGTGGCACATGACTTGACCGGTCAGAGAAAAAAAGACTGAAAATGAAAAAGCCAGAGAAGAAGCATGTAGGTGGGCCTGTGGGAAGAGGCAACAGAACGGGTGAATCTTTGTGTCTCTTTATCAATGCCATCTGAGACTACCCAACACACAGAAGGTGTGGAACGATCGATCAACTGGCTAGGCTGACTCATCCAGTGGAGTGAGCTGGACAATGCCATGGGTCACTCCAGTGCTTCTTCAGTGGGCTCATGAACAGAACAGTCCTGGTGAGAGAAATGGAAACTATGACCAACTCTAATCTAGTGACTACTGCTGATTATCTGACCAAGTAGTGCAGGGGCTGAGGCTAAACCCTAAACATAGTACTGTTATTGGGTAGCTTGTTTCTTAAAAGGGGCTCACCAACTAAATGTTACCAGGTTCTGGATAGCTCAGTTCTCCTTCTGGAGTTCAATTCCAGGTTCTTCTCACCTCAAACAAAGAATTGAATGAAATGAGCCAAAAGCAATGGCAAAGTTTATTCAAGAAAGCAAAAATGAAAGGTGGGAGAGAAACTGGCTCTGCAGAGTGACCTTAGACTGAGTACACAGAAAAAGAGAATGAGAGTAAGGATGAAAAAGTACATGCTGCATCTGGGAAACATAGTGTGGGCTATAGAAAGTTACGACAGCAAAAGCTTCATGGCATCAATGTGTCCTTTTATACTGTCTAAATCTCGAGAGAACTCTTACCTACAAGTAGTAAAAGCCAATGCTGAGATCCCACACCTCAGGCTGTTACCAGATCTAGTCCGTCCTATTGAAAACCTGGTCAAATTCCCTGGAGAAGTCCACATGCAGGGCTTTGGGAACTGTTCTGTGCAAGTGTCCAGGATCTTGTAGTTAACAGTGTTGCAGAACACCAAAGAAAGACTCTTTGCACTGAGGAGTGGAGAAGGCAGACTTTTATTAACACCAGACGGCTGTGGAAAACTGAGTTTTCAAATCATCCGCCCGAGTCCACTTTGTATGGGGTTTAAATATGGTTTGCAGGCAGGCAGCACGAAGCTGATAACAGGTGGATACATAATAGGCTACATACATTAGACAAGGCAATTTTTAGCAATTCACTTAAGAGGAAATGTTCACCATTGTATAGGAACATCTGGGGGATGACAGGAGTTATTTGTGTGGGGCAAGCAGAGTTAAATGTGTCTTTGAGTGGGCCAGTCTTCCCCAAACATGTTGGCCTTGAAGCAAGCTAGAATCAACGCATATTCTTTTAACTAAAGGAAACACAGTTAGCTTGACCTGTCATTGTTGATGGATAAAGCTGGGACAAGACAGTCAAGGTTTTAGCTGAATTTAGTAAGCTAGCTATATGACAGGCAACAAGAGCCTGTGGTTACAGCCCTCTAATTGACTTCTAACTTTTGCTATAATATGTCTACAAGTCTGCTATTCTGTAAGTGCCCTTACAGCAGATGTTATGGTTTGTGTGTAGATGTCCCCCTAAAGCTTCATTCAGTCATAGGCTTTATTTGGAGGTGGCTGAATCTACAGTGTGTGTGATGGATTCATCGTATAATGCTGGGATTAACAGTGGGTGATTGCTGGTTAAGTCCACTGATTATATTGGCACCATCCTAATCCCAGTAGACTGGATACAATATAAAGGACAGAAAGAGGCTTGTCTCACTCCCTCCTGCTTTTGCTGTCTTCCTCCACCATGCACTGTTGCCCTCTGCCATGTGCCAAAATTTGCAGAGTTGGGACACTGGCCCAGATGAGATATTATATGGTGCTTACATGGCCACAATATTCCAATAGGTAGATTCAGATATTCGTTATAATTCCAACAGGTAGAAAACACAGGTCTGTGAAAGAAGAGGTGAGTGACCTATGTCACCATGATTTCCACTGACCTATGTGAAGGAATTTGTGCTTCTTATCCCTTCACCTTCAGCTTTGCTGGACTCAAGCTCCAGGCTCGAAGAGCTTGGCAGGGGATAAAACTACCAGGGACATCAAAAGGGTCCCACTAAAACTGGCCAGCACCTGGTCATTTAGGATTCCTCCAGCCACTAGACCAGCAAGAAAGGAGTAACCATCCCCACAGGACTAAGTGATTATCATGAGGCAAAAGGGGCAAGATAGGGTAGGGAGGAATATGTCTAGAGCCTGGGAATTTTTCTGGGGTACATCTTTGTGCTCCTATGTATGGTGATAAATATAAATTAGCAATTTCAGCAAACAAGGTCTGACAAGAGCTTGATAACTGAGGCTAAGATCCCACAGGGCTGATGATCTTTGGCTACAAGAGACCTTGCTATCAAACAACCTAAATAAGCAGAATCACTAAACAAGTGTATCAGGAACCTATAACATGAGTGTGATTTATTTTATTTGTTTTGTTTACAATATTTTTTTACTCATGAATTCCTTCAGTATGGTGTACAACATGATGTCCCAATATAGAATGTAAAATTGGCTACTATAACAAAATACCAGAGTGTCCTAAACACAGAAATTCATTCTTCTGCCATTCTAGAGGCTGGAAATCCAAGAGGAAGCAGATCAATGTGCCAGTGGGGCTAGTTTCTTCTCAGGCCTTTCTCCTTGGCTTGCAGATAGCAGATGACCACTGCTCATATCATTTATGGATTTAGGACTGTCTGTAGCAACAGGACTGTAGCTTATCCTACTAAACTACCGTGTGTGTGTGTGTGTGTGTGTGTGTGTGTGTGTGTGTGTGTGTGTATGAATGTTTGAAAGTTGGGTCTTGAAGAAAGTGGTAGGATAGAATCAAATTAATGTGGGCACAGATGAATCTGAGCCACACAGAGGCAAGACTGTCAGTACACATCCATAAGCCTTCGGTGCCTGTCATTTCTGTAAGCACCCACCCAACTTTGAACTGCCCAGAGCTATGTCCTGGCCTGAGCACCCTCTGAGACTTCTGGAACCCACTCTGAGACCATTACAGGTTGCCCAGATGTGCCAGGTAAGTAAAGCTCCCCAGGAGCAGCCCTCAACTTCCAACTGATTAGAGTCCCCAGCAGGATTAGGCTCCAGCTGCCCACTCAGTAGCTGGCTTGATAATGTACGCTTTTTGCTATCCTTACTTTCTCTATCTCACTTCTTCACTCCCATGTTGGTGCTTCCTGGGATCACTCCTGTGAGGACTAGCAGCCCTCTACACACACACACACACACACACACACACACACACACACACAGTTTCTTTCACAGGGTGCCTTAACTGCTCTGTGACTCAGGCAACTTCAGGTTTTCTCCAGAAAACATGAGCCCACGCCAGAGCCTGGAACATTCCCAGGTGCTGATACAGATGTTTAGGTTGTGACCAAAACTGCTGAGGAAACTGACCCCAGCTCTATGGCAAAAGTCCTTAAACCTGAATATAAACTCTATACCCTGACTCCCTTACTGTGAACAAACCTACATGCTGTAACATACTTAAGTGCTCATAAAAATGCTTTGAGTATGTTATATGCATATCTCAGTGAAGTAACACTGCATTTGATACACGACCTCCATGATTAGCAATTTGTTTTTCTGTGTTCTAATAACTGCAAATGTGACAAGGGGTGGGGGTCGCATAAAGCTTTGAAGAGAAAACTTTATTTTACTTCATATCAAACTGACAGAGCAATAAAAATATTATTTCCCATTTATGAAACACTCTTTCATCAATTACACTCACCGATAGAAAAGACAAATCCCTGAAGAATTGCCAATAATAAATAATATACTTAAAACTACACCATTCTGAGTGCATAGGAAAATTTCCTGAGCCTGTTCAGTTTGGGGAGGTCAATGGCCATTTGCAAATTTGAATTTTTCAAAAGGATATCCAACTGACACAAGTTTCCTGTCATCATGAGGCGTTGCCACATTCAGTAGTCTTCATCTTAAAAGGGAGGAAAAAATTCAGTCTTTTAATTAATTTATCCATAGTTCTGGGAAAGCTGTTGCACCAAGCAGGAAAGGAAAATATCTGCCTTTTGTAGTCACGTAGAGCACAACATACCAAATAAGTAACAGTGCTATTTTAACTTGCAATTCATTAAAGTGTGTAACTTTCTGTGTACCAATGTTGTACAAAAGGCAATAACCTCCCTGCTGTTTGTGGGTAACAAAGCAAGACCCAGATATTTGCAAAAGGGTTAAGACTGACTCTTTAAAGAATCCAGCGTCCAGTAAATAAAAGATTCTCAGTGAAGATTCAGGATTGAAGATTGCCTCTGGAACTCTAAAATTCTCTTGAGAATACACAAAATACCATATTTCACTGATTCTAGCATCTTTTTTTCACCTAACAATCTCAAATTCAAGTAGGCTTGGCCATGCATGACCCCTCACAAGTTAACTGACAACTCCCCCCACCTACCTTATTAGTGGTACACAAAATAATGGTATATTACAATCTATGGCTTCTTAGATTAGATTAAATATGCTGCTCTGTAGTTCAGTACACAGTGATTCATATAAAAATAAATCTAACATTTAAACCCTGGTAATTTTCTGAGTTAAAAAATGCTGGCAAAATTAGGCATTTTAAATTTCAGCATGAGCACCACTGCATCATGAATTAGAAGAATAGTGATACAAAATGAGTTTGTGCTCTAGACCCAGTTCCATCTCTAATTAGTAGAGCCTTAAGGAAACTGATTTCACACTTCCGGGCCTCATTTCTTCATCTGCAAAATGAGAAAGTGCAATCAAATGCCTTCTAAACCTTCCAGCCAAAAAGGAAGGTAATTTAAAATCTTGTACCATGGACAGTGTGTATCACTGTGGAAATTCCATCACCGTGCTGCCCAAAGCCAAAGGAGATTCTTCCGCAGCTGATCATTGGACTCCTCTCCAGCCACCTTGTCCCCTCCCCGAAAAGCCAACGCTTCAATCCAGAGACGGCCCTGTTTCCCAAGTAGGAAATAATTCCTTCACAACCTTAGCAACTGACTGGGAAAGAATAATTCTTCGATCTGTATCAATTTGTAAACGTCATCAAAAAAACTGCAGAAATCTACCAGCTTAAGTTGAACTAAATGTCTACTATAAATTTAAAATATCAAGAAATTACAGCAGGGGTTCACTTCAAAGTCTTCTTGACTGACAAAATTTGGCTACAGATTCTGCTGCTCGGGTGCCTCATTCCATGCCATAGAAGCACTAATTGGAAAAAGCTTTCTTTTCTGAAAGAAAATAAGAAGAAATGTTACTTGACTAATCTGTTCATAGTATCACCCACTTCTGCATTGACAGTGTATTCAACAAGCATAAATGTGTTTAGCGAAGGAAAACAAATGGTGAGGAATTAAATGAAAAATGGAATATGATAAAAATGGCAGTGCTTTATGATAATTTATGTATTTATATTTTTGTGTATTTTTAAATTCAAAAATTATCATCTTTCCCTAAACATGTTAGCATTTAGAACAGGAATAGCAGCTAAAATCAACAAATGCAGAATAAATCACAAATTCCTAAATTTTCCTGTTTAAATTTCAATTCCAAAGTTTCATTCAAACTATTTTCAGTATTATAATAAGTTGCTACTAATTAAACTAAGCTTCCTTCTTTTTGTTTTCTAAAACTTAGTCAATCATACATGTATGTGTCGAGTTCCTATTAACTGAGCTGGCACAGATATTAAAATCATACCACTTGAGAAAGACAACTTAAGTAACCATGTAGTGATTAGCATCTTTATGAGAAATGATAAAAAAAAAAATACAGTGAATGTTCTTGCTGAGTGCCAGCTAAGGAAAAGGCAGGTTTGCAAAAAATGTTACAGTGTATATTCATCAACCTTGTTCACAAGATCTGGCACCATGAGACTTCTGGCTCTTCCCCAAAGTCAAAATGACCATGAAAGGTAAACGTTTTGCATCGATTTAAGACACTGAGGCAGTCAGGACAGCACAACTAAAGACACAATAAAGAACTTCCCAAGCTGGGCATGGTGGTGCAGGACTAGAATCTCAGTGCTCAGGAGACTAAGGTAGGAGGATCATCATGAATTCAGTTCCGGCCAGCCTGCACTACATAGTTGAATTCAAGGCCAGCCTGAACTACATAGCAAGACCCTGACTCGAAGAAAAGGGAAGGGAAAGGGAAAGGGAAAGGGAAGGGAAAGGGAAAGGGAAAGGAGAGGGAGAGGGAGAGGGAGGGGGGAGGGGAAGGGAAAGGGAAAGGGAAAGAGAAGAGATGAGAAAAGAAAAGAAAAGAAAAGAAAAGAAAAGAAAAGAAAAGAAAAGAAAAGAAAAGAAAAGAAAAGAAAAATGACTTCCAGAACTGCTTCATAAAGTGTGATGGAATGAGTGTGTTTAAGAGAGGTGGAATGCTTTGAGGGGGATTACTGACAATGTACCTTTTACTGTGATTAATTTGCTTGATTTAAACATTCACTGTATTTTGCTATCGTATCACACATGCTTTACCCAAACAGGTAAAGGCAAGAAAAGAAAGATATAAAAAAATGAAAATAAACTCTTGGCACTCCCAATTCCCTGCCCCATATGCCATCATCGTGCACCGTGTTCTGGAGAGCAGGTTTCACTGTGAATCTGAAGCCATGGATCCATTTAAGGCATTTTTTATTTGCTTTTAATAAGGGTTTTGGTCCTCTCTGATGAAAGGAAGAAAGAAAGAAAGAAAGAAAGAAAGAAAGAAAGAAAGAAAGAAAGAAAGAAAGAAAGAAAGAAAGAAAGAGGGAAGGAGGGAGGGAGGGGAGAAAGAGGAGGCTTATGAGATGAAGAAATGATGAGTGGTTGTAAAAATTACAATTTATTTGTAGGTCAGAAAACTGTATCTAGGTAGGAAATGAAATGGTTTATGTCTTCAATTTCCATATCTCTACAACAAATTTACTGAAATATTAAATATATTTCCTAAGCAATTTAAAAATTTATGTTGAAATATAAATAGAAACTAGCTAAGTATTTCTACCTGATTAAGACAATTTGATTCCCGGTCTATAGAGCTTATTAGTTATATGCACAAAATAGGTATTTTGTTTTGCAGTGCTGAGGGGTTGAACCTAGGCCTTTGCAATAAGTAACATCCCCAACACTTTTTTTTGAGCCAGTCTTGTCAAGTTGGCTAGACTGGGCTGAAATGCATGACCCTCCCACCTCAGCCTCCCACAACCCTCACATTACAGGCACGATCCCCACCTCCTACACAAAGTAAGTTCTTTCAGCGGACTGAAGCAACATCCTCTAGGCTAACTTCCAAGTAGTTTTCAGTGGATAAAACACTGTACAAAATCACCATGGGTTAAACCTGGTTTGTTTCATAACTGATAGTAAATGTCTCCAATACCAAACTAGAGATGGTGAAAGAGAAGCTGTTCCAGTTCTCTTATGACTTCCTATATCTAGCCCACCCACTTCCGGTCACTTCCAGGAACACACAAGATCAGGGAAATGGAAATGGACTGACTCTTCAAAACAGCTCTTAGTCAAAGAAGTAGTACATTCTTATTGTGGAAAAATTAGAAAACAGGATAAACAAAAAGAAATGTTACCTGTTGAAGAATACATCCTTTTAGAATTTTTTTCTTTGCTCATATACACCTATAATAGTTTTACTCAAGGAGAGGCCTGTTTGGGTTTCTTTTTTTTTAAGTACCTTATATTTTATAAGGAGTTTCATTTAGTATTGCTATTTTGGCTTCTGAGGTATTCCTTCACATTTGATAAGACAGATTTTGACCTGGGGCATGTTCCAAACCTCTAAGTGCCAAGAGAACCAGCAGCTATGTGGGTCATCTTCGCAGCTGTGCTTGGTTTAGTGGTATTTAGTTCTCTCCAGAGAAACCTTGTGGTTTGCTACTATGAAGTAGTAATAATTTGGTACAGGATGACCTCTGTGGTGCTGTGGTATGTTTGGTGAGTGTTACATCTACATTTTTTTCACAACTTTTTTCTTAACTTGACTTCCCCCTTTTAAGAGAATGTGGGGGTACTCGGAAGATTAAATGACTTCAACAGTGGGGGAATCTTGTGTGTTTTGTATGTGAGCATGCCTAAATGTAAATTTCTGATAGCTACAAAAGGTTCAACAAGAGCAGAGTCATAAGATAGTTAAAGGGAAATGCCCTCATTCAAATATGTGTAGAGTGGTTTCCAGTCAGCTTCCACACAGGCCAGCCTGAAGGGACACCACACCCACCAATGTGCTGGCCTGATGCAAGGGCTGGCTTCTTCTTGGTGGTCACCTAAAGAAGCGTCAGTGCCTTCAGAAACACAATCACCAGTCCAAGTTCAGCTTGACTGTGAAGATTAAAGGTTCTTACCTCTGTATTACTGATACAGCAAACTGTAGTCAGAAACCAAAGAATAATCAGGGTCATCTGCAAAGAGCAAAACACGGAACAAGTTTAGACTACTATTTTTTCATAATACGATCTCAGCTCTTCTCAAGCCAACGTACTGCACTTAAATATTGGGTGACTGCTGTTTCCAAAGAGGAAAATATATCTGACAATAAAACCTATAATTGGTAGTCATGACTACAAGCCAAAGAACATTCTGGTTTGAGGGGGAGGTTTTGGTTTTTGGTTTTTAGATCTCTTGAGACAGAGTCTTGCTGGCCTTGAATTTGCTTATGTAGCCCAGGCTAGATTTGAACTCACAGCAATCCTCCTGCCTCAGCCTCCCAAATGCAGGAATTATAGGCCTGCACCACCATGCCTGGTTCCAAAGAACATTCTGGAAATTACTATTACTATTATGACTTTGTCATTTCTTATCCATGCCCAGATATTAGCATTCACACTAAAATCATCTTCAAAAATTGGATAAAAATGAAGTCCCAAAGTGGTAATAAGGTAACAAGAAATAAAATAAATTATCACTTATTCATTAATATAAATTATCATATTATTATTATTTCAAAGGTGAAATTTCAGCGGCTAAACTTTCTATTGGTCATTAAATTTTTACTGAACTGCCAAATGTAGCATAAAATGTTCTCTTCTCTCCCTCCCTTGAAGGTAAATAGGTGAACCTTTGTTTCTGCTAAGAGTAAATATTTTTTGAGACCTACTGTGCCTAGTACAGAGCCTAGTACTGTGTTAGGTATTGAAAGTGATACAAGAAAAGACCAAGTGCCCACCCTCAAGGATCGTGTAATTATCCAAGAAATACAAGTAACAAAAGATGCTAAGAATGCAGTTTCTACCAGACGTATCACAGGAGTTGCAGGTGGGCAAAGGAGCAGACTGACTCAAAATAACCTTTGTTAAGACTATCTTATAATAAGTTTTTTTTTTTTTTTTTGGTACTTCAGCAGCTGAATGCTCTTGAAAAAGCTATAAAATAGACCAGTTATCAAATTTCACTCTGACAAACCATATATAGTAAAATTCTATTCAGGTTTATTCTTTTGGGAGTTTGAGTCAATTTAATCTTTTCATTCCCCTTATTTCAAAATTCTAGCTATTCAATCTAAAGAAAATCTGACAGAGGAATTTCAAAAGGCTTTTCTTGATGCCATACCTGGTAAACTTTTAGGAACTGGGAGAGGTCCTCGCCTATAAGAAATGAAAATCAAAGTATTTCAGATAAGCTCTTGTTATTTTTAAAATTTTCTACTTCATGCTACAGTTTTCTACTTCATATTATACTCTAATGAGCTACTTTAATCAGCTTAGCTTTCTGCACTGGAGCATCAAGAAAGCTCAGAAGCAAGTGACCTGTACCCCTGACCTACTGAAATCCAAGGTGCATACAAATGATGCTATGGGCCACAATGAATAGCAGTCAGGAGCACAGAGCTCCATCTCTGCAACCCAGGCTGGAAAATTTAACAGCTTCGTCTTCTAGCTGTTTCTCTGCCTTCAGGATTCTTTATACAAGGGGCAGCAAACTTTCCCTGTAAAGGGCCCAATAGTAAATTATTTAGGCTACACCATCTCTATCGCAATGCTACTCAGCTCTCAAGGGAAAGCAGATACAGACAAAACATAACCCACTAAGGGCACTGTCTTCTCTTAGAACTCTATATGAACACTGACATTTGAATTGTATATGATTTTCACATGTCATTAAATAGCATCCTTTTGATTTTTTTCAGCCACTTAAAAATGTAAAAACTGTTCTTAATTAGGCCCTACACAAACAAGAAATCAGATTTGTTTCACAGGGTACCATAGTATGCTGACTCTTGGTTTATACAGGCTATAAAAAGGTATACGATTCATAAACAAGTAATGAATAATATCATTGAAGCATGACATAGTCCTCCTTGAACTATGACTACTAAAGTTCATTTAATGTTTGTCCTAAAGGTGCTATGTCCAAAAAGCTAGCAGTGTTGCTAAGTAAAGGCAGTGCTGTATATGTTGAAACTCTAATATCTTACACATGATAGATAAGCATAATTTCTGTCAATTTAAAACAAACTTTAAAAATATAATATATGTTAGAACAATTTTTTCTTTTTCTTTCTTTCTTTTTCTTTTTATCCCCCAGCACTGGGAATTAAATCCAGGACCTTCACACTGAGCTACATCCCCAACCCTTTTTACTTGAATATTTTTAATTTTGAAACAGGGTCTCACTAAGTCACTAAGTTGCCCAGACTTTGCTCAAACTTGTAATGCTCCTGCCACAACCTCCCAGAGTGCTGGGATCACAGGTATGCACCAACACACATGGCTATCTTAAAACACTAATAATAAAATAGGTTGTTAAAAGTATGTTTTCAGCCGGGTGTGGTGGCACACACCTGCAATCCCAGCACTCAGGAGGCTGACGCAGGAGGATCCTTGCAACTAGCCTACATTACAAAGTGAGCTCAAGGCCCATCTGAACTGCACAGTGAGACCCTGTCCCAAAAAAGACAAAAAATAAAACAAAAGTATTTTTTCATGTGAAAGGCAGCTGGCTATTACCTTGCCAAATTAGTTCCTGTAGCCTTTCCTGGTGCAGCTGCATTCCGGTTGGGGCAGTAGAAATTCTCATACAGAATGGGTGCTAAGAGAAGCATTAAGAAACAAAACAGTAAGAACATGCTGTCATTTGGGTCCAGAACACCCCCCAAAGGCCCATGTGTTGGAGGTCTGATTCCCAGCTTGGCACTATTGAGAGGTGGCAGAACCTTTAAGAGGTGGGCCCTAGTGGGAGGTCTTCAGGTCACTGTGTGCATGGTCTCACAGGGGACTCTAAGAGTCAGGTCTCTTGCTCCTTTGCTCTTTCACATCCCTGCCTTGAGAAGAATGATTTGCTTTGCCACACCCTGACCACTATGAGACGCTCCCTCAGCACAGGCTCATAAGCACAGTGGCCAATCCACCATGGGCTGAAACCTCAAAACTGTAAGCCAAAATAAGCCTTTTCTCTTATAAGAATTTACCTGAGGTATTTGTTACAATAACAGGAAACTAACAAGCAGGTGTCTTACATCCTCAATAACACTGGACAAGGAAGACAAATCGAACTATAGAACTGCTTACACAACCCTGCCCACCCTGCCACCCCATGCACCTGGTGGAATCTGGCCAGTTTTGCGTTGATTCACAAAGTACTCAATGTCCTTTGCAATGCTGCACATTTCTAAACTTTTACGGACTTGTTCATACATCTAAAAAAGAAGATAAATAATTAAGTAAAGGTAGGTTGAGGATAACTGTAACATAGCTCTTTAGAAAAGAAGATGTTGAATGGCTCTTTTCCAAATTTTGTTATTTTTTAAAAAAACAGAAAATATTCTCAAGTCCCAGAGTCATATAAAGGCATTTCTCTTGTATATTTACATAATTAAATTTTTTAAAATTTTTATTTATTCCCATTCAACCCAGCTATCCCCCTGCCGGGTATTTTCCCAGAA
>NW_004955402.1:31548582-31550736 GCF_000276665.1 Chinchilla lanigera
GCCCCCAAGTTTTTTAAAAATTCCAGAAAATGTATCTTTGTGGCAATACAAAGATTTTGCTGAAAAAATGTTTAAAGAAAGCTGATAGAACCAAAAACTAGATACCAATTCCCATGACACAAGAACAACATCACACACACGTATAAAGACCATTACTTAACTGGAAAAAACATTCTTCCATTCAGTTCAATGGGTTTTCTGAGTGTTTAATGATTCTTCTAAATGAAATGTTCCAACTGGGTGAGGGTGGCTACTTCTTAGCAATGAAGGTTATGATGACGTAAGATCTGGGGACTCAGTTACTATTGCTTTGTCTAATCCTGGATAATGGCACTGGGAATGCTGTGGGAGACAGTCTTAATCCCTAAAGAGACCACTGCCCTGGACATAGGTCAGTGTGCTTGTACTTGGTGCTGGCCTGAGTGATCCTATCCCAGACTGGAACTGGAACTCACATTGATGGTGTGATGTCTCTCCCTTCCACACATCAATCTGCATTTGGGTTCCATTCTCTATTCTCCTGCCCTAACTCTGAATTTGTTCATTTAAAAGCCTGTAGTAAAATGAACCAGAAGTCAGAAAGATTCCATGTGTATTTGGGCCCTTATATTGAGTCACTGTGTAGCCTTGAACAATTCACTTTACTTCTCTGGACCTCAAATGGAAGCAGTGGAGAGGGATGAAGTAGTAGGTATCTACAGTTCTTTCCACTCTAATGAGTCAAATATTCAAAGCCACAATCCTTTGTGGGTACCTCTGACTTACCTCATCACTTGTGACACACTGTTGTGACAGCTGATTCAAATGTAACCACAGTGCATTCCGTAAGAAGTTTATTCGTTCACACTCTTGAGTTTCAAACACCTACAGAAAAAAAGACCTATAAGCACCTATGTATGCACAGAAAAGGGCCATTCATTAAGATTGCTGTGACTTAAACAGCATCAACCCTCAATTATCTGTAAAGCATACTGTTCAATTTATAGGAATACTTCCTACCACCACCACTGAGGAAGTTCATAAATTCTTGCCACAGATAAATAATGCAAATGGATTATGCTGGTTTATGTCTAGATGTCCCCCAGAGCTTTATGCACTCATAAGTGGGGCTTTTTGGAAGAAGATTAGATTATGGGGGCTCTACAGTTGACTTGCTTTTAGGGGGTGGGGTCTCGTCAAAAGAGGTGAGTCATCGGGGGTGTGACCTGGGAGGGTACATCTTCCTTCCTGGCTCCTCCACGTTCTGTTTCCTGCCCACCATAAGGTGAGAGGCTTCCTCTTCCATGTCTTCCATCAGGCCTTCCTGCCTCGGATCTAGCTGACAATGGACTTAACTGTGAGGCAAAATAAGTTCCTCCTCCTATAAGTCGAGGGTATGGGTAGTTTGTCCCAGCAATGAGGAAAGTGACTAAGTATTGGATTCTAAAATCACACCAACACAAACAGGGTTAGCCTGAGTCCTAAAGGTAAGAAGTCATGATGGTCCCCAGATGCCAACATTCCAGCCAGCTGACACTTCTGACTGCCGGGGCATCTCCACTTAGGGAGATGTCAGAGCTTCACATTCAAAACATTGCCCCTCCCACTCTGGGATGAATGTACTTGACTGCAAATGTCACAGTTGTTGAAGCTGGTTAGTGAGGACGACATGGGAGCTCTCACACTTGTCTTTTATCTTTGTACATGGTTAGATTTTTCCTTAATAAAATTAATTTTATTGGTACACTTTTGATATACACAATGATCATATTTATCATAGGGAATTTGTACCTGTACTTAATATATCTTGAGTCTTTTTCTCCCCCATTCCCCTCTCCTCCCTTTAACCTTTCTTCCCCTTCTTACTTACAAAAGCTTCCATTTTTTCCTTCTATTCCTTTTTTATCCTTCTTCCTTCCCCTTCCCATATTGACTTTTTTAACTTTTTTTTTTTTTTGAGACAGGGTCTTGCTATGTAGTCCAGGCTGGCCTTGAATTGACTAGCTTGGGCTGGCCTCGAACTCATTGTGATCCTCCTACCTCAGTCTCCCAAGTGCTAGAATTACAGGCATGCGCCGGCATACCCGGCAACATTAATTTTTAAAAAAAATCAAAGCCGGGCATGGTGGTGCACACCTGTAATCCCATCAGTCGGGAGGCTGAAGCAGCAGGATC
>NW_004955402.1:31552706-31554355 GCF_000276665.1 Chinchilla lanigera
TCTCCATTCTTCGTGTCTCTTGTCCCTTTATAATCCCCACTCCCCCTCTAGGGTTCACGTTGGCTGTACCTGCCGGTCGGGTCATCCCCAGATGTAATGGGGGACCTCAATATCCCACTGTCACAAAAGGACAAATCAACTAGACAAAAACAAAGAAATATCAGAGTTAAACCAAACCTTCAAACAAATGGACTTAATAAATATCTACAGAGTGTTCCATTCAAAAACAACACAATACACGTTCTTTTCAGCAACATATGGGTCTTTGTCCAAAATAGACCACATGCTCTTCTGTTCTCCATCATGGCACAAGATCAAGGTGAAAAGGAGAACCCCATGCAGGAACTTTGCATCCACAAGCTCTCTCTTAACATTTGTGTGAGGGAGAGTGGAGACAGGCTGACCAGAGCAGCCACACTGTTGCAGCAGCTCACAGGCCAGATCCCAGTATTTTCTAACGCTAAACACACTGTCAGATCCTCAGGTATCAGGAAAAATGAAAAGATTGTTTTTTACTGCATGGGGCCAAGGTAGAAGAAATCTTGGAGAAAGGACTAAAGATGCAAGAGTATGAATTAAGGAAAAATAACTTCTCTGATACTGGAAACTTTGGTTTTGGGATCCAGGAACACATTGATCTGGGCATCAAATATGACCCAAGCATTGGTGTCTATGGTCTGGACTTCCATGTGGTACTGGGTAGGCCAGGTTTCAGCAACTCAGACAAGAAGGGCAGGCAGCCTGCACTGGGGCCAAACACAGAATCAGCAAATCA
The DNA here is from genome assembly GCF_000276665.1 of Chinchilla lanigera. Taxonomy (NCBI): domain Eukaryota; kingdom Metazoa; phylum Chordata; class Mammalia; order Rodentia; family Chinchillidae; genus Chinchilla; species Chinchilla lanigera. Next base: position 31,553,482 of record NW_004955402.1, read on the forward strand.
GCAGGGAGGCTAAACACTAGTTCCAGCAGAAGTATGATGGGTTCATCCTTCCTGGCAAATAAATCCCATTTCTGTCCAAAAGGTCACTAAAATGCTTTCAATGAAATGTTAAAAAAAAAAAAAAAAAAAGACTACATACTAGCCCATAAAGTATGATGAAGTAAATGCAAAAGAATCAAAATTATTCCATGAATATTATCAAATAGTGCAATGAGACTAGAAATCAGTGGCATAAGATATCACAGAAATTATGCAAACACATGGAAATCAAATAATACCCTCATGAATAATCAATATGTCACAGAGAAAATTAAAGAAGAAATTAGACAGTTCCCACAATTAAACAATAATGCCAATATAACATACTGGAACCTGGGACACAATGAAAGCAGTCCTATCAGGAAAGTTTGTAACAGAGAATTCCCACATCAGAAAAAGAGCAATCTCAAATAAATAACATAATCGTTCACCTCATGACCCTAGAAAAACAAGAACAATCCAAATCCTAAGTTACTACAGGGAAGAAAATTATAAATATCTGAGGAAAAATTAATGAAATTGAGATATGAAAATTATAAGGAATCAAAGAGCTTTGAAAGATTAAACAAAATAGACAAATCCTTAGACAATACTACCAAAACAAGGAAAGAAAAGATCCAAATCCATGCAATAAAAAATGAAAAAGGTGAAATCACAATGGATTCTACCGAAATCCAGATCATCAGTAACTTCTTTGAAAACCTATACTCCGATAAAGTAGAAAATTCAGAAGAAGCCAGGCATGGTGGTGCATGCCTGTAATCCCAGCACTCAGGAAACTGAGACAGGTGAATCACTGCAAGTTTGAGACCAACCTGGGCTACAAAGTGAACTC
>NW_004955402.1:31554455-31556149 GCF_000276665.1 Chinchilla lanigera
AAAAAAAAAAAAAAAAAATTCAAAAGTTACTGCCTGAACAATAGTTTTTTGGATATCAGCAAATATCAATTTTTGAAAAATCAAGATACATTCAACAAAGTGAATGATACCCTATTCAACAGTGGATGCTATATACTAGCTTTTTTAAAATATTGAATATCATAACTATTCCATCTTTATGCTTTTTGTAATATGAAACGTGAAACATACACAAGAGCATAATTAATCTCTATGTATGTATTACCACACATTTATCAACTCATAACCCATTCTGTTTTACAGACATCTCTACCAGCTATTCCCTGAATACTCTGAAGCATGTGCATTATTTCACCCATAATTACTTTAGTACTTCTGTACTAAAATATGATGTTATTTTTATCATAGAATATTTCACATAGAATCATAGAGAGCAACATAGTGAATAAATACCCACATATAAAACCACCTAGCTTTGTCAAAATTTTAGCTATATTTGCATCTGATTTTGATAAGGTCTCTATGTGAATTCCCCAATCTCTATCACTTTCCTTCTTTTCAAAAGATAGCCTAAATATTATCATCCCCATGCAAGTGTTAATAGTATATATGCATCCATGAAATATATGTGATATTACTTTGCACCTTTTAAAAATCTTCTACAAATGGCCTCTTTCTAGCCTTTTCATGAGAGTATGAAACTAAGAAAATTAAGCAGAAGAGAGTGCTTTACAGGGGCACTGTGATATGATAGACATAGATCAAATAACAAAAGATCAGGCTGAGGTGTAGCTCAGTGGTAAAGCCCTTGCCTGGTATGCACAAAGTCCTGGGTTCCATCTCTAGGACTCCCAAAAAAAGTAATAACAAAACCACAAGTCCTACCAGATCTCACATCAAGGGGATTTCTGGCATCCCTTAAAAGTTAATACCTCTCAGTAATAACTATCAATGTGGATGTTCTCAATTCCCTAATCAAAAGGCACAGGCAGAATGGATCAAGAAACAAACCCTAATGATAAGAAATGTATAAGAAATACATTTTAAAACATATGTATGTAATCCCAGCACTTGGGAGGCTGAACCAGGAGGAGCACCATGAGTTTGAGCACCCCCTAGACTACATAGTGAGTTCAAGGCCAGCCTGAACTACATAGCAAGACCTTGTCTCAAAAAAAAAGAAAAAACACATTTAATCCAGAAAGAAACTAACAGCTGAGCATGGCAGCACACACCTGTAATCCAAGCACTTTGGAGGCTGAGGCAGGAGGATCATTGCAAGTTTGAGGCCAGCCTGGGTTACAAAGTGAGCCCAAGGCCAGCCTGAACTGCATAGCAAGACCCTGTCTCCAAAAAAAAGACACCAAAAAAAAAGAAACTAATGGATTAAAATATCAAAAGATGGAAAACAACATTCCATACAATGGGAACATGGAAAAAAAGCAGAAATAGCTACCCTAATTCCAAAGTAGATTTCAAGCTAAGACTGATCAGAAGGTCACTACACATTGGTTAAGGGAGCAATTCAATAGGAAGAGATGACAAACATATATGCACCAAATACTGACACACTCCAAAATAAACACTAATGGACATGAAAAATCAGATGAACACAATATGTCCCCATGTAGGAGACTGTAGCTGACTTCCACTGTACATTAGTAGCCGTCCTAAGCATTAAGTTTCTGTTATCCTGCCTACTTCTCCAAAGAGAC
>NW_004955402.1:31558109-31575732 GCF_000276665.1 Chinchilla lanigera
TCAAAGAAATTGAAGAAGTAACAAAAAGACTACCAACTAAGAAAAGTCCAGGTCCCCACAGATTCACTACCAAATTCTACAAGAACTTTAGGGAAGACTTAATGCCAATATTCCTCAAACTCTTTAATGAAACAAAGGGAAGCAATAGTCCCAAAGTCATTCCAGGAAGCAAGCTTCACCCTGACACCAAAATCAGAAAAAGACCCAACTAAAAAAGAAAACTACAGGCCAATCTCTTTAATGAACATAAGTAGAAAACTCCCTAATAAGACACTGGTAAAAGAAAAAAAAAAAAAAAAAGACACTGGTAAAACAGAACACAGCAAATCATTAAAAAGATCATACCCCACGATCTGGTAAGATTCATTCCAGGGATGCAGGGATGGTTCAACATATGCAAATTAATAAATGTAATACACCATGTTAACAGAAGCAAGTAGAAAAATTACATGATCATCTCAATAGATGCAGAAAAAGCATTTGACAAAATCCAACATCCATTTATGATGAAAACTTTAAAGAAAACAAGGAAAGTCTTTATCGCAATCTGACAAATGCTATCTATGACAAACCAATGGCCAACATCATACAAAATGAAAAGAAACTGAAAGATTTCCTTCTAAAATCAGGAACAAGACAAGGATGTCCACTATCACCCCTGTTCAGTACAGTCCTCAAACCATTAACCAGATCAATTCTCAATTAGACAAGAGAAATAAATAAAAGGAATATGGATAGGAAAGGAAGAAGTTGAATTATCATTATATGCAGATGACATAATCCTCTACATATAAGACCCCAAAAATTCCAGCAAAAGACTCCTAGAATTAATAACCAAATTCAGTAGCATAGTAGGATACAAAGTCAGCACTCAAAGATCAATAGCATTCTTGTACACCAACAACAAACTTTCCAAGAAAGAAATCAGGGGAAAAAATAACTTTTGCAATAGTGTCAGAAAAAATGAAATACTTAAGAACTAACTCAACTGTTATGGCCTGTATATAGATGTCCCCTCAAAGCCTCATGAGCTCATAGAGGGTGCTTTGCAGAGATGGCTGGATCTAGGATATGTGAACATGGATTAAAGTTGTATGAATATGGATTAAGGGTATGATAACTAATTAGTCTGCTGTTTGGTTAAACATAGTTCTGGGTGTGAATGATGGGAAGACCCATCCTGGGGGTGGATGGCACTACCCAAAAGGCTTGTAGTCTGGATGGAATAAAGGAGAAAGGGAGGCTTGCGGTTTGCTACCTCCTGCCTGCTTTGCCATGGACCATTGCTCCTCTATGGTGCCCTTCTATAATGCCTGCCTTTGAGCCACTTGACTATGGACTGAAACCTCTACAAACTGTGAGCAAAAATAAACCATTTCTCCACTAACATACAGGTGCTGGGTATTTTGTCTCAACAGTGAGGAAATTAAGACACTAACCAAAGAAAGTGAAAGTCCTCTACAATGAAAACTATAGAACCCTGAAGTAGAAGATAGAAAATGCTATCAGAAAATTGAAAGATATCCCTATTCCTAGATAAGCAGAATCAACTCAAAATGGCCATACTTCCAAAACTGTTATACAATTTATTGTAATCCCAATCAAAGTATTAATAGCATTTCTCACACAACTAGAGAAAGCAATCTTAAAATTCATATGGAAACAGAAGAGAACTAGAAAAGCAAAAGCAATTCTTAGCAATAAGGGCAAAGTAGGGGACACCCCAATCCCAAACTTCAAGTTATACTACAAAGCTATAGTGCTAAAAACAGCATGTTACTGGGGGAAAACAGATCTGTAAATCAATGGAACAGAACAGAGGAGGCCGAAACATTAGGCAAACTCAGCTACCTTATCTTTGACAAAGGGGCCAAATATTTTCACTGGAAGAAAGCCAGCCTCTTTAACAAATAGTACTAGGAAAACTGGCCATCCACATGCCACAGTTGAACCTAGACCTGTATTTCTCACCATACACTAAACTAAAATCAAAATGCATCAAAGATAGAAATATTAAAACAGAAACAATCTGCTAGAAGATAAAATAGGTAAAGGTCTTGAAGACATAGGTGTAGGAAAAGACTTTCTGAACAGAACCCCAGTTGCACAAGAAATAATACCAAGATTCAACAATGGGAACACACCAAAACAACAAAATGAAACAAAAGCTTCTGTACAACAAAGGAAACCATCTACAGAATGACAAGACAGCCTACAGAGTGGGAAATAAAATTTGTCAGCTACTCCTTGAAGGACTAGCATCTTACAGAAACTCAAAAAACTAGGTCCCCCCCAAATTTAAAGACCCAATCACAAAGGGCATCTGAAATCAACAGACACTATTTAAGTGAAGAAGTACAAAAGGCCAATAAGCATATGAAAAAAATGTTCAGCATTGGTGGCCATTCAAAAAATGCAAATTAAAACAACATTGAGATTCTACGACACTCTAGAAAGAATGGTTAGCATCAAGAAATTAACCAATAACAAATGCTGGAGAGGCTTTGGGGGAAAAAAACCCTTCTTCATTGTTGGCTGGAGTATAAACTGTATGGAAATCAGTAAAAGGATTCCTCAAAAAACTAAAACTAGAAATTCCACTTGATCCAGCTAGTCCCCTTCTAGGTATTTTCCCCGAAGAGTTAAAGAGTCATACTGTGGTGACATATGCATACTCATGTTTATAGCAGCACAATCCTGCCAAATCTTGGAAACAGCCTACACATCCATCAACAGATAAATGGATAAATAAAAGGTAGTATTTATACACAATAGAGTACTACTCTGCCATAAAGAAGGATAAATTTGAGTCATCTGTAGGAAAATGTATGCAACCTTGAGACCATAATGTTAAGTGAAGTAAATTGGTCACATAACCTTAAATATTGCACTGTTTCTCTCATATGAGAAATTCAACCTATAAATAAAGTACAAAATATAAGACCGACAATAGGAAAAAAGGAGAGAGAAAAAAGTTATTGTGATCCAGCGCGGATAATGTATATAAAAGTGTACCTTGATTTAGCATACATGCCTTGTGTCTTTTGTATTTACTTTTCCATTAGTCTAGCTGTTAACCTATATGTATGATAATTACCTTTATAAGGATTTATTAGATAAATAAATGAACCTAATGCTGGCAAAAAATGGGGTGGAGGGGAAGAGGAAAAAAGAACTGAGATGTGTTATGTACATGTACCAGTTCCTCACAATGAATGTAATCACTACGTACTGCAAACATGTACTAATAAAAATGAAAAATAGAAAAAGAAAGAAAGAAAGAAAGAAAGAAAGAAAGAAAGAAAGAAAAAAGAAAAAGAAAGAAAGAAAGAAAAAGAAGAGTAGCCACAGGAAAGCAAACCTAAGGTTATGTCAGGTTGGCCTAACAAGGACTTGGAGATTACTTCTTCAAAAAGCATGACTGGGGTTTGGGGTGCGACAATGGTAAAGCACATGCATTGAGATCATGGGTTCTACATTCGGCACCCCGCCTAAAAAAAAAAGTATGATTGTGAAGAGAAGAGAGGATAGCACATGGAAAGTGACAGCTGGCGGGTTTTCAAGCTAAAGCTAGAAATGAGCTGAGTTTGTTGTGTACAAGATAACAGTAGCACATATTAAAGGGAGCTGTGCCCAAGGGGCAAGGGGGCTAGGAAAAGTCAGCTAGATGAGATTTTTTTTTCTCGAGGTACTGGAGATTGAAAGCAGAGCCACATGCATGCTAGACAAGTGCTCTACTACTGAGCTACATCCCCAACTCTTTTTACCTTATTTTGAAACAGGGTCTTGCTAAATTGTAAACTTGTAATCTTTCTCTCTCAGCTTCCCAAATAGCTGGGATTAAAATCAGGCATGTACCATCACATCCAGCTGTGAAAGGGAGCAGGCACTTTTCTACTCTAGCAGGAGAAGGGGGACTGTGAGTCAGTGGTTTGCATACTTGAATTTAGAGGTTCCTAGACCTTACTCCCAGAGTTTCTAATTTTGCAGGTCTCAGGTTGGTCTGAGAACTGCCTCTCTAACAAGTTCCCAAGTGATGCTGCTGGTCCTAGGACCTCCCTTGGAGAACCAATGGTAAGAAAATGTGTAGATAAGGTGGCAGAAACTTGAGGAAGTTTCCAGATTCTGTCTTTTAGACTTTCTCCGGGAAATCATGAGGTCATATGCTGAAATGAAAGAGGGTAGTGGTGAAATGAAAAACGTGAAAAGAGTAAATACTACTCCAAAGCCTGCTCACCAGCCACATACATTCCTCACAGAACCTAGCAAGTACAGGCCAGGCTCCCAAAAGTAATTGCTCATGTTTATTTGCATACAGACCAACCATTAACTGAATCTGCTAGCTCATGCCTGCACCTAACTAAACATTAGCCTAAAGCTCCACCCAGTGTTGGAAAGTGAGGTCAGGATGCAGAGAGGAGGGAAGGCTAGAGTTTGGAGGAAATGATTCCAAGTCCTTCCATTCTTCCTTAAATTCCTGATTTCTAGCTTTCCCTCATGCTCTCAGAACTGAGGTGCCATAATATGTCTCAGGTGAAAGACTCGCTGGCCCCTCCTGAGATCTTCTGGTTCCAGGTACCTCACAGGCCTTCATGTGCTCACTCCGCCACTCTTCTCGGATCTTGTCCAGTGCGTTGATGTGCTGCATGTACGCTTTGTCTACAATGCAAGAAAAAGCCTCAATTCAGAGACTAGATCATTGGCTCATCAGAGTTGTGATGAGTTCACAAGGCCTTCAACAGCCACGAGGTGGCTGTCACTTTCCATGAACCAAGCACGAAGCAAGAAGTGCCTCAAGGAAGAAGTGAGAAAAGCTGAGAAAAACCTCGGCCTGGGTTTTCTTTATCTACTTCTGCCTCAGTAGCTCCCGTCCCTTTTCATTTTATGGAAAATTCTCCAATGAGAGATGCAACAGAACTGCCTTGAGTGCTAAAGCAACACCAAGATAATAAGTCTTTCAGCAAATAATTTTTTATTTATAAATATTTTCTGTTAATTTTTTTTGACACAAGATCTTGCTATGCAGTTCAGGTTGGCCTTGAACTCATTATGAAGCCCAGACTGGCCTCAAACTTGCAGCGATCCTCCTACCTCAGCTCCCTGAGTGCTGGGATTACAGGTGTGTGCCACCATGCCCAGCTTTTTTCCTTTGAATTTGTACAAACCAATATACTTTGGTTTTTTTATTTAGAGGCTTCCTAAGCGATGGCCTTCACAAGAGGCTTGTTTCTGGGAATTAGGAAGCTTCACAACTTCTGGTTTGGTTTTGGATTTCAGGGATGACAAGATGTTGCACCTCAGCTGTTTCTTTCACAGTGGTTGAGCGGGCTGCAAGGGCTGAAAGAGTCTTTTAAACAGATAGCCACAAAAACGCAGATCAATTCCAAAGCAACACCCCCAGGACTCCACTCCCACTGAACCCTTCCACTTAAGGCAGCAAGACCTCCACAGGCAGCAGCCAGAACCTGCCATCTCTTGCACTGCCTCCCACTTAGAAGGATTCTTGTATACTTTCCCTTCCTCCCTCCTCTCCCTTCCTTCCCTCTTCTCTCTTCTTTACCTCCCTTCTAACATCTTGTTGACCCTACTGTAAATACATATATTCTTTATTGTAAAGCTACTTTTCTCAGAGACACACAGGATAATGTACCACTGACCCTCCCCATCCAGAGGAACAGCCCCCTCACCTGAGTCCTCTACTGCAGTCTTTGAAGTGGCCAGCTTCACAAAAAGCTGTGGAGACAAAAAAGAACAGCACTCAAGGACGCTGGGCCCGGCTTCCACAGAGAAGCACATGTAAAAGCAATGAGTATGAAGAAACAAGGTCTTGTTGAAGTTGCATCTACTTTTCCCTCATGAGCAAATCACTCAGTTTGCCCTTTAATCTTCTCATCATTAGAAAACGGCCATAAACATAATGCCTTATGTCTTACTCCTGCCCTCTGGTTGCTGACAAACTTACGTCAAGATTTTATAAAGTTAAGTTTCCAATCTGCCCAAGCAAGAGGCAACAAATAAAAGAGCTGTGTTTTGAAAAAGATGAAAAAAAAAATCAGATCTCTTATGCTACCCTTTGCTCCCCATGACCACACTTTCCAGTGCTTTCCCCAACCCTAAAAATGTGACAATGTTTTTTAAAGACTATTAGTTGTTTTTAACCTGACAAATTTAAATCCCAATCTTTCACACTGTCAGCTCTTCTAGGTACCTTTTCTTGTTGCTTCGTGTTCACCACATTGGCACTCCGGTGGACAGCTTGCTCTGCCTCATCTTTGTCCCGGCATTTCTGCTCATAGGTCTTCTTTGCCTTTGTTGTTACAAAGAGAGGGCCGAGACAAGTGATCGGGTTATAACTCTGGAAAGCAGCCGCCTTAGCCCTCTAAGCCCAGCAGAAACGGGACACTCTGGTTAGGAGACCTTGGACTCTCAAAAGGCAGATGCTCGTTCTTGTCAGTCTCTGAAATGTCTCTCTGGCTCTAGCCCTCTCCCAAATTAGGGAGAGTGGCAACTTCATCACAGAAGTAATAACTCCAGTTTAGTAACACAACATACAGGAGCTTTAAAAATTGACTGAACACAAGATTAAATTTGAAATAGGCAAAATTAAAATGTGTGCAGAACTCCATGAAACTCCATGATATATAATCCAACCCTTATGTAGCAATCATTATTCTCAGAATTTATGTGCAATCATTGGTCACTGGTACCAACACATTCTAATTATGCCTCACTATTCTAATGTGCCTGGCCATGACTATTGAGGGGGGGACCAAAGACATCATTTCTTTTACCTTAGTATAGTCATGTTCCTTTTTGATTTAAAGAAAGTTGTTTTAAGTAGTTTAAACATAGGCCATCCCTACTTTGTATCAAAATAAAAACTGAAAGGTCTAAGGATGAATCACAGTAGTTTGATCCCCGGTAACATATGCATAAAAACAAAAAAACAGGTAATAGTGCCACCATTACCACTAATATACAAACAGTTCACAAACTATAATCATTAGTGAATCAAGGAAATAATTTTGTTTCAACTATGGAAACAAAGCCTTGACTTGCCTAAACAAAGCCAAACTGGTGACCCCAAAAATTAGCTAATAAATAAAAATGGTGGGAAAACTGCTTGACTAAGAAGGAAGACACTCCATTTCTACTCTTTGTTTGGCTGGTTTCTCTGGGGCTGTCTATAACCAGAGAGTAAGTGCTAAACCTGAGGGCATATGTTCAAATCAAGGGCATCAGTTCAAATCCTAGCTCCATCATTGTCTAGATGTTCTTCAATAAGCTATTTAGCCTCTCTGGGCCTCAGTTTCTCCCTCTGCACAGTAAGAGTTTTATACATATAAATGCGTATAATATATATTTGTTCTCAGGTGTCTATAAAAGTAAAAGCAGATATAAGTGTAGTTCTATAGCGATTACACATTTATAAACAAAATTGTGTCTAGAAATGGAATTCAACCCACAAAACCCATAAAATTAAAATTAATAATAACTTTTTAAAATAAAGTATCCTTTGTAGACAATGGTTTGTGCTTACTGAGTATTTCATGTGCCTCCCTACACTACTCAGCACCCTCTGCATTTCAGTTAGGGTTAGTCTTTCAGTAAAGAAGCTTACAAGTCTCTCTATATTCTGTACACATAAAGAAATATGAGTTCATAATTTTTCATAAGAGAAAGAACATAAGATATTCATGTAACAAGGTCCATGCAATAATTCTTTTCAAGCAACAATATGTTGGAAACATTTCTCTACATCAAGCATGATCCCTGTAAATCAAAACTTTCAATGGTTGTAAAATGTACATATGTCTTAAATAGGTATATTTGCCATAATTTTCTTAGTCAGCTCTCTAACGGTGGATATTCAGCTTGTTTCTCATTTTTTAGGCATACCAATACACTAATTTTATTTTGAGTACTATGTGATATACACAGGAAAAATTCTTAAAAATGTAATTATCTAGCACAAAAGCATCTATACATCAGACTTCCTTCCAAAATAGTTGCACTGATTTATACTCCCACCAATATTATATGAAATTACTTACTTCCTCATGCTCTCACCAACACCAAGTTTAGTCAGTATTTTTAATTGTATCTAACACGGAGGAGAAAAATGCTAGTATACTGTTTTATTTGCATGTCTTTCATTATTACTAAAGTAGTTTCAGGGCTTGAGTAAGTAGTCTATAAATTATTACATCCCCAAAACACTTGTTTTGAGTACCGTATCTCTGATACTATATTGTATTATATTTGATTTCATGTTTGGCTTCTCCATATATTGCAAACTTTTAAAAGGTAAGAAATAGTGGTTTATCTTTCCTATTTTATGTCTTTTGTTATTTTTTTATTGGACCATTTTTAAATTCAATTGACTTTTTAAAAGCTCAGTGTGCATTAGGACCACTAGCCAGGTACAAGATATGTGTGTCACAAATATTTTTCCAAGTGTTTCATCTATCACAGAAGTATATATGAGGTGGCGAGGCGTGGTGGTGCACGCCTGTAATCCCAGCACTCAGGAGGCTGAGGCAGAAGGATCACTGTGAGTTCAAGACCAGCCTGGGCTACAAAGTGAGCTTATGGTCAGCCTGAACTGCATAGTGAGAGCCTGTCTCAAAAAGACAGGGAAAAAAAAAAGTATATATGAGGTGATAATATTTTTAACTACAAAGAAATCTTAAACCAGGTATGGTGGTACACACTTGTCATCCCTTCACCTGGGAGGTGAAGGCAGGAGGATTGCAAGTTCAAGCCCAGGCTGGGCAACTTAGCCACTTTGCAAGAACTTTTCACAAAACAACAACAACAAAAAAGGGCTGGGGACATAGTTCAATGTGCAGGCCCTGGGTTCAATCCTCAGTATCAAAGAAAAAAGCCTTCAATTTTTATCCAAGTTACTAGTTCTTTGCCTATTCATTTTTTAAAAATATGACATGTTAAGCAGTTTTTCTCTGTTCCAACACAGTCCTTATAATTGTATTTTTAAAGACTACCTAACATATTTAACCTTTCTCCAATTGTCAGTTACTAAGTCATCCACAATGCTCATTATTGAATATGTTCATGCCTTTGTTGTTCATATTTTGTATGATTCCTGAAGACAGAGTCTTAGAATCTTAACCTAAGATTGATGGGGTATTCATGTTACAGCAGTATAATCCTTAATAGGTAAATCTTGGAAGCAGCCTATTAACAGATGACTAGATAATGAAGATGTACATGTATGTATAGCAGCCATAAAGAAGAATAAATTTGAGTTATTTGTAGAAAAATGGAAGCACCTAGGGACCATAATGCTGAGTAAAATCAGTCAGACACACAAACTTAAATATCACATGGTTTCTCTTATATGAGAAACCTGAAGTATAAACAATGTAAAGAGTAAAATAAGAAATAGATGATAGGAAATCCGGGCCAAAATGACGCAGTACCAGACCTGGGAGGAGTTCAGTACTGTGGCAGAGAAGCTCTACCTCGCAGAACCGATGAAGGCCAGAGTAGGCAAGCCACTGGGAATTTGTGTATTGAAGTAACAGATGACTTAGTTTGTTTGGTGTACAGAACAGATCAAGCTCAAGATGTGAACAAGATTGAGAAGTTCCAGTCAGCTGATGCGACTTATGGTAGCCATGGAGTCTAAAATGTTACCATGGAAACAGACTGACAGTTTGAAATGACTGAAATGAAGATTCTGTACTTTTTGTAAGAGGTAAATATCTTTTGAAATTGATAAAGTATTGGAACAGAAAATACTTTATGTAACTAGGTGGGCTATTCAAAAGTCAAGAGATAGTTTTTTGTATTTTCTTTTTAATATTTATCTTAGAGCTCTAGGAATATAAATGCTTTCAGTTAGAGAACCATTATTTTTTGGAAATTGAACAAGAAATGCATCTATCTTAGAAACTTTCTGTAGAAACTATTTGAGGTTGGGCAGAATGTATAATTATTTCTCTGGTAAATATGTATCAGTAATTTTAAAATAAAATACCAAGAAAAGCCAGTTCTTACATTTAGTTTATCTGCATATAAGAGAAAGTTAAATGTAACCATTTCGGTGGATTGTTATATTTCTTTTGGGGCATAAACTTTGCACTATTAATACACAATAAAAGAACAATAAATATATATGGTAACTAGGGAAAAAAAAGGAATAGATGATAGGAAACAGAGGGGTAGATGTTTTATACAGGAGAAGGGGATCCAGAGATGGAGGGAAAGGAGGGGAAGGGGAAATAAAAAGGACTAACATGCAGTATGTATATTGTATCAACTTTCCACAGTGAATATATTCATTATATATCACAAATGTATACTAATAAAAATGTAATTAAAATTAAATTTTTAAAAAGATTGATGGGGTATGATCACATTTATAGCACCAAAAAGATACTTCAAAATGTCCTTTAGAAAGGCTTCCCAGGCTTCTGGGAAGATGGAACAGCTGTACTTTTCCCAATTCCTCTACATTAGTACAATTAAAAACCCTAAACATTATGCATAAAACAAAAATAAGATTCTGAAGATTTCTCAAGATGGAAGAAAGATGTTAAAATTATACTGCAAAAACTTTAGAGCAGCTACTCTAAGAGTATTCAGCAAGCATTTACATACTTAAAACAAATGAAAAATATAGTATTTGCAAAGAAATACAAAAGCTCAGCAAAGAAAGAGAGAATATAAATAATAAAGTAGAAATTTTAGAACTGAAAAGTGTAACCAAAATAAAAAATTTCAATGGATGAATTCAAAAGAATGGAAGAGACAGAAGGATCAGTGAGCTAAAAAAAAATAAATAAATAAGCAGTTGCTGGGCACAGTGGTACGGATTTATAATCCCCAGGTACTCAGGAGGCTGAAGCAGGATTGTGAGTTCAAGGTGAGGCTGGGGAACAAAATTTTGTCTTTAAAAAAAAAAAACTACCTAATATGAACAGAGATAAATAAGCTAAAATATAAGGACAAAAGAAAAGATGTAACATTATTAGAAGCCATGGAGACCATGTGAAAGTTGCACAATTTATTTCAAGTGCTGAAAGAAAAGAACTGTAAACACACAATTTCATATCCAAGTAGAGCATGGTAGTGCACACCTCTAATCCCAGTACTCGGAAGGCTGAGGCAGGAGGATTGTTGTGAGTTCAAGATCAACTTGGGCTACATAGTGAGTTTAAGATCAGCCTGAACTACAAGACCCTGTCTCAAACAAAAAAAAACAAAACAGAAACCTTGGACTAGTAGAAGGAAAATAAAAGAGTGTGACAAACAAAAAAATGAGTAAATGTAGTAGCTCTTCTTTCTCCTATCAAATTTTCTAAATTATTTTTGACAAAAGAAGGAAAAAATATAATACTAATATAGCTCTAAATATAAGTAGAGGAAATAATTAAGAAAATTATGTGTATATTTTGATAAGCCTGTCTCTCTGTGCAAAAGCTTGCCCCAGGCTGCTCAAAACCTAAAAGGTCTCGGGGGAAAATCATATATTCACCAACACATTTTGTGTACTACACTGACACTGACATTATCCCCTATTAATCAACTGTTTTGAGATAATATCTATCAAAGAAAAATCCAGCTCAGCAGGACGGACTGTACACGTCATCAACAGTGGCGACACTTTCATATCATGTCACAGTCAGAGTATCGTAATACACATCCATACAAAGAGGAAGTCATAAATGCTCTCAGAGTAAAATTTGTTGTATTCACAGCTAGCAGATCCATGAGAAGCTAGAATGAGATGCACAACAACTTGCCTTACCTCTATCTTGCCAAGTATTTTTAATAAGCTACTTAAAGGAAAGAGGACTTTTACAATTTCCAGTTATCTTAAAGCAGGAAAGAGTCACTCAGTAAGAGGTAAACAATCAAGATTCAAAATAGCCACAGGATAAAGGCTCAAGTACAAAATATATGGCATAGTGCCATACACATATTTTTGCATCTTGGCCTTAAACATTTAAATTGACTTGCTTTATTTTCCCAGGTTATCAGAAAGATAACACCATTGCATTTTCAATATCTGATTTCATCTTCAAGCCTTCCAAGGCCTTAAAAAGAAAAACCAAATCACTAAAGATTACTTTCCCTAAAACACTACACTGATAAATAATAACACTGTTGACATGCTATTTGAGTAGGAACATGCTCAAACACTGCAGAGTATTCCTGAAAATGTCCCTAATGCCCACTTCCAGAAAAAAAAGGCAATAAAGCATGACTCACCTCCATGGTTTTCTTGAACTGTAAGTTCCTTTGTTTATGGGCAGCATCCATTACAAGCTCTGTCTGTAAAGGGAGCACAAGTGCTATTAGTGAAATTATTTCTTTTTTTGCAATGCTAGGGATCAAACTCAGGGCCTCACGCATGCTAAGCTACCAACTGAGTTGCACAAACAGCCCAGAAATTATTATTAATACCAGTTTATCTTGAGAGCTAAGTGTTCAACATGAATTATTGCACTGAGTCATCACACCATCTGGAAAGCAGTTGTGCTATTTACTACCCTCATTTCACAAATGAGGAAGCTGCAGAACCCAGAGGCCAAGCAATGTGCCCAAGGCCAAAGGGCTAGTCAGTGATGGTGCCCATCTTTGGCCTCAGGCAGTCAGACTTTAAAGCCAGAAAACTCAGGCACCTTGGAGACCCACTGATCACCTTAGAACATTCTCTTCACTAAATCTGAAATCAAGAAACTTTGGTTTCAAAGGGGAATTTTCAAATTTTTGTTAAAGCACATTTGTATTTAAAAGAGGTCTTTATTCTGTAAGCTTATGTTAAATTAGGGACATAAACATTTACTTCTGTAGCTCATCAATGACACATGTTTCACCAGTAAAGAGCCCAGGAAATATGAGGGGGAAAAAATGTTTGTAGGACTGTTAAGAGATGCTGCTCTCCTACTCTTTACACCACCTAACTCAGCCGAGATAAATTCCAGTGAGTTCACTTGGTAGCAATTTCCCTGGGATTATTAAGTTTTTGTCTATCACCATAACATACAGAGATGGATTTTCAAGATACTTGGAGGGAATACTTGAGATGGTCTCACTTCAAATATAAGCTTGTGAGGTACATGAAATTCCCTTGGGAGTGCCACAATGGCCCACACAGAACTCATCATTTATCTTCAAGCCCAGATGAAAGAGATGTACCAAAAGGTGACCATTCACTGGTAATGGGGAGGACAGCATAGATGCAGAAGAGACAGTTGGAGCCCCACATGGAAGAACACACAGTAGATCCTTGCCATAGCAGGCAGGGAGCTGTGGGCTTATGTGAGCAACTATGTCCTTCTGCCAGGAGGAGGAGCAAGAAAGCAGTAGCCAACTCTAACCTGACAAGCATGACCCCTGAGGTCCAAGAAGTGATACACTGTATGTGCTCACTGCCACTCAGTGACACCAGGTCCACCTCTGTCTGCTACACTGCCTCATCTCCCCATGTCAGTGTTCACTTATAGGGTGATGCTATTCATGTTGACCCCAATGAATCAAAGGTTCTCTTTCATGTCTTTTAGGGGAAGGTCTCTTCTAGGACTCAGCATTTCTGCTTAGACCAAATCCAGTGGAAATATGGTCGTATTACTGACAACCCAAAGCGTGCAAAACACAATCATCTCTGCTATAGAGTGGGAGAAGCAAAATGGAGAGGGAAAGGAGAAGAAATTTACAAATGACCCACATACCCCTCAGGTAAATTATTGAAATGACTGCTTTGTGGCCCATTTTCCACCTATCTTCCCTCAGGATGTATTCTCAAAATGGGAAGCATTAATGTTAGTTACAGAGGAGGCTCCCTGCTCAGCAGATGGCTCTTTCCATAAGCATCACAAAGATCTCCGTGACCATCCTCATCTTAGCTAAAACACAACGATGTAGGCACTACAGGACAGAATGACTGACCATGTGCTACCTTTATCATGCTAAGGACATTTCTGGGCTGGATAAGAAATCTTAGCATCCTCAAACATTAAGACTCCTGACAATGAGACCCAAAGAGCCTTCCCTACCCTCCCAGCTCCCAGAGATAAGGTAAGACCCTCTCACTGCTTCTCATAATAGCCTTTCACTCTGCTGGCCTTACCATTAACATTATTTCTTCCAGGAGCCTCCCCTGGTCCAATGGATGAGAGAATGTGCTCCCACTGTGTGTTCAGATGGCACCTTGCTTTCCCCTGCATCATATAGGTCTCATCATGCTTTATTGTGAATCTGTGTCACACCAGCCTGTCTGGACATGCTCTTTGCTCAATGACAGAAGGATAACCATGTCCATCTTGGTGTCCACCCTCAGAAAATGTTAGTTGTAAGTGTGAGCAGCCATAGATTTCTTACCAGCCATTCACCCACACCTTTCCCATGCCCGTGTTCTAAAATAAACCAACTATGGTTTTCTTTGATAAGTGGAAATGGCTTAATTTCCAAGAAGTGGAAGACCAAAGCGTGCAGAGTTTGACCATTAAAAATGAGAAGTTAGCATTTACATCTTTTCCCTAAAGTTTAATTTAAAACAAAATTAAATACAGAAGTGGTGCAACTCCAGAGTTCATTATAACTGAAGAAATTACAAAATGATTGATAAATTTTGGACTTTTCAAAGCCCTTAACATATTTCCCTGCTGTACAGGGAACTTAACAGCAGCAAGCTGACATAGGCTACTCTACTGCATAAGGGAATTCAGAACTTGTTTAACTGATACGTCACAATTTGGTCTGTGCAACTTGTTAGAAGGGGAAGTTTCAGAAACCTGGTTTTTTTGTTTGTTTGGTTTGGTTTGGGATTTTTTTGTCTTTTTGAGACAGGGTCTCACTATGTAGTTCAGGCTGGTCTTGAGTTCACTTTGTAGCCCAGACTGGTCTTGAACTCACAACAATCCTCCTGCCTTAGCCACCCGCATGCTGGGATTACAGGCATGAGCCACCATGCCTGGCTTACAAACCTAGTTAAAAAAAAAACTCTCCCTGAAAAGGCCAGAGCTACCAGAGACATTTAAAAACAAGAGGAAATGATTCTCCTCCCTTCATAATGGAAGTCATGTGCATAGGTCCTGGTTGCCTAAGACACTAACTTTTGAAAAATTGAAATTCCCCTAGAGAGGTGAGCAGGCCTGGCCATGTCAGCATAAAGTTGTGTCTGACCATTCAATGGGTGTAACATGAATGCTATTTCTGCTCATAAAAAAAATCTTTGTGCCAGATGCACTCCTCTGGCGTGACAATGGAGAAAATGTGTGCAACTGCTTGATACAATATTCCTTAAACGTTCCTATCTGCCTTTCCTTCCTAGTAAGAGGTACAGAACAAGTACAGGCTGTGAATTGGGAAGAGGTCAGGGGATGCTAAAAGTAGGTCATGACATGACAATAAATGAAAGGTAGGGACGCTAATAGGAGGCTACTGCCCAAGTCAGGTGTTATGGCTTGTATCTAGATGTCCCCCAAAGCCTTATGTGGTTATACGTGGAGCTTTTGGTGGTAGCTGGCTCTAGTGTGTGATGCTGGGTTTCAGGATGTGACATTGGGCTTGATTCATGGTGCAATACTAGGATTGTGGGTGTGAGTGCTACCCACCCTAAGGGCAAGTAGCCTGAATAAAATGTAAGGGACACAGAAGGCTGCTGTGGTCGTTGTTTACCACTTGTCACTTGTCACTTGCTGCTTGCTGCCTTCTGCCTGTCTGCTGTGTGATGTCCCTCTGCCATGCCACCCTGCCCTGGCACCAGCCAACTATGAATTGAAACTGTGAGCCAAATAAATCCTTCCTCCCTTAACTTTGGGTGCTGAGTATTTTGTCTCAGCAATGAGAAAAATAAATAAACATTGGGCATAGTGGCACATGCCTATCATCCCAGTACTTTTGGAGGCTAAATTAGGAAGATCCCAAGTTCAAGCTCAGCTTGGGCAACTAAGTAACTTAGTGAAAACTTATCTAAACATTAAACATTAAGAAGGGCTGGTGATGTAGGTCACTGTGAAGGCCATGTATTCAGTCCCAATACACACACACACACACACACACACACACACACACAGCTGTTGTCCACACCAGATATCAGTGGCTACCAAAGAAACCACTCCCTGACTCCAACTTAGAACCACAGGCAAAGTTGCCAAGTTTGATGTAAGGGTACAGTCAGCTTTAATTGTTGGCTGTTTGTTAGACATACACCCTGCAAATAACCTCTGGGCACTAAAGAGCCAGGATGCAGAAAGGGTCCCAAAGGGACCTCCAAGAAAGGTGAGTCACCAGAAGTCCACACAGAGCTGACCTAGGAGACCTGGGCAGAAATCTTGTGGTGCCACATAAAGAAGACTTTGTGCTCCAGGTTTCCAGTCTTAAAGCCTGGGTACAGAAGGAAATTCTGGAAGCACCTTAGTTGGCTACAGGGTAAAGCTAAATATACAAGTCTTTCGGGGACAAAATGGAAAGGAGTCAGAATTGTGGCTGGTCCAATCTAAGTAATACTTTGTTATGAGCATAGAGTTATTTTTCTGATCCCTATAACTTCCCAAATATTTGTCGGTTTTATAAACTGTTGTTTACTCTCATGTCCTTCCATGTAGTTAGAGTAAAGCCTCTCAGTGAAAAGAGCCTATGCATAGCTTCTGTGAAGATAAAAACAACTTGGACTTCCCAGGCTCTCTGCTTCTCTATTTGTCAAACAGGATTACTCAATATATGATGGACTTCAGGGCAAGTGTTAGTCTCCTCTAATTCCTTGCTCTCCCCTCGTTCCTTACCCAGGAGAAGGGGTGTGATGGGGAGCTCACCAGCTGGGATCTGTCAGGAGCTTATATGTGGTACTGTTTTAATAATAGCAACATATTTGAAAAGAAGGGGTGGCCCCTGAGTCCTGCAGGAATTTTAAGGAGAACAGACCTAGGTGCAAAAATGGGTACAGAGACACAGCCACCTAGACTGAGTCCTTACATGGGGACTCCAATAAATAACTTCTCAGGCTACACAGAAGCATCATTGTGGGGGGGTGGCAGCAGAACTGAGGAGTTTAAATAACAGAAAAGCTCAGGGTTTTCTGCAGGGGGAAGGGTGACCCGCAATCCCAACCTTTTTCCGTTGTAGCTTCTGCTTTTCCCTGAATTCTTCCATTTTCCTGGCCTCTTCTCTCAGAGTCTGCGCAAGCTGAATGTGACACTGAGCCACATTGTCTACTTCTGCAAAAAGAATTTTTTAATAAAACAGTAATGAAGCTCTATATCTAATTCAGCTACACAAAATTCAACATGCATAGTCACAAAGGAATGAAAGCAAATATTAAAATCATTTGGTCACCAACATTTATTAAGCTCTTTCATGTGCCCAGCATTTCTCTGGCCACCAAAACCAAGGCTAGAAAGCCCTTATCTTAGCCTCCTACCACTAACTGTTACTAACCTAGCATATGGCCAGCGCTGGGGAAAAAAAAAACACAGCCAAGGGTGCAGCTCAGAAACCTGTATCCCAGGATACATTCCTAAAGCCATCATAATTTCAAAAGTGAGACTTCATTCTCTTTAGACAAAATCTTGGGATCCTTCTATCTCTAAAAGTTCAGGAGCCTGAACTTTTATTTTTTTTTTTATTTTTTTTTTTTATTTTTCTCCGGTAC
>NW_004955402.1:31578130-31585628 GCF_000276665.1 Chinchilla lanigera
ATACATATAAAAATAAATCTAGAAAGACTGACAGATCTTATCTAAGAAAAAAATTTAAATTTGTGCTGTCCAAATAACCTTGAAGATATATGAAGAGAACAAAAAAACACTTGAAATTTATATAACTAAGAGAAAATAGTTACATTAAAATAAATTTCTCAAGTAAAAATAATATTTATATCCCAGTATTTTAAAATCATTTAAAGAACATGAAGGCTGGGGATATAGCTCAGTGACATAAGCGCCTGCTTGGCAAGTGCAAGGTCATGAATTCGATCCCTGGTACCAAAAAAAAAAAAAAAAAAAGAACATGAACTCTAGAAAAGAGTGGTTAAGTGGCTAATATGCAACTGAAAATATATTCAGCCCTAAAACTACTGAAAATATGTTAAACTGTAAAACCCAAGATATGTCATTTTTACCTTTAAGTTTTGTAAAATTTCGAAAGCAAGACAAGTCTGTGTATTGATGAACATAGGGAGAAATGACCCTATTGGCAGGGAAAAAAATCAGCATTTTTTTGGAGGAAATGTGATACTTTGTTAAGTCAAAACTTTTTAATGGAAAAGAATAAGGCAGAGTTGCATGAACTGAAATAGAAAGCTGTCTATGATAAATTAATTAAAATAGCAAAGTATAGAGAAATATATATAGTATCTTCTTGTATTAAAACTCTCTCATGTCTATATATGTGTATATGCCTGCTAATAAAAAAAGAGGAAAAGACTTGTAATGCATAGAAAATGGCCTAGAATGATATTTACCAAACTGTAAGCATGATTAAAATTTGATATTTTTCATTTAAAAAACACAGGCTCTGGGCCTATCCCAGATTGTGAACTCTTGCCATAGTACATACTAGTATTTATGTTTATGAATATGTATGTACATATATGTACCTACTATATTATATATATTACCTTCAATTGCATTAAAATGCCTGTTGGTATATTTGCCAATAACTGTTTATCACGGAGAAGTGAAATTCTAATGTCTACCATTTCCTTTATAGTTACATGTCTCATTTAAATATAAATTTTAATATAAATTTACATTATGCAAATATGAAGAAAATAAAACTTTTTTGAGAAAGAAGAAAACAAATAATAGTAAAAAGTAAATTATTAGATGACTTTGCCTATTCTAAAGTTCCTTGACCCAACGAGTAGCCTTACATAAGAAATATAAAGAGAAATATGTAAAAATACGTAAGAAACATGAAATATGAAAAAACACCACCTTTACCTTGAGAAATAGATTAATTGATGAGTTAAAGAGAAAAGACACCTTCTATTGAAAAGTTATAAAAGTTAAGAGGATTATTTATCCCTTAACTAGATAATATTTATGCTTGTGCTATTATGGAATATGTATTTTGGATTTCATCTCTGGTTCTCAGTTTATAACTCCCTCCCTAAGGAGGATCATGGAAATTCTAATCTTCCCTTGCTTTAGTTGACCATAAAGAAATTCTCTTCCTTAACTGCCTGATAATAAGTCATAAGACCCTCCTCAATCCAGAGAATTCCTGCCCCATTCCCTGGAGAAAAGGATGCATAGAGAACCAGGAAGGACATGAATAGGCAGGTCTTGTTGGGGCTCCCACTTCAAACATTAGAAAGCAAGCTGTGCAGTGAAGTCTCCATAAAAACCCAAGAGGACAGGGTTTGAAAGCCTCTGTGTAGGTTCCTGAAGGCAGGTGTGGCTCGGAGAAGGCAGGGAAGCTCCATGTCCCTCTCCTATATCTTACCCTATACAACTCTTCAATATCCTTCATAACAAACCAGCAAATGTAAGTAAGTGTTTCCCTGAGTTCTGTGAGCTGCTCAAGCAAACTAATAGAATCAAAGGAGCTGTAATGAAGCAGGATATACAATCCGTAAGGGAGTTGTGCACAGCGTGGTTCCCAGACCTGTGGCCTCCGCGTCATCACTTGGAAATTTTCAAGACATGCAGAATTTCAGGTTCCGCTCCAGACATCTTTAGTCAGAAGCTCAGGATGGCCCCAGCAATCATGTTAATAACCAGCCATCCACATGGTTCCAATGCTCACTCAAGTGTGAGAGGCGCTGCTCTAAGAAAACCAGAGGCACATCTGCTGCACAGGCACGGAGCCGCTTCCAGCTCATTTCAACTCTGCAGAACTCGCCTTAGAAGTTCCTCTAATTTTTTTTCGTTCAAGAAAAAATTGCTGGCCTGGGATATAGCTCAGTGGCACAAGCATCTGCCTAGCAAACGCAAGGTCCTGAATCCAATTCGCAGTATGAAAAAAGAAAGAAAGAAAGAAATTGCTCATCAAATTTATTTTTTTATTTTAAACAATAAAAGAAGGAAAACATATTAACAGACAGACATCCATTTACAAACTAGCATAAGAACAATACAAACAAAACATCAAATTTAAATTTGCCTTTGATGACAGACATGGAGCTTACCAAAGACAGCAAACAGTTTTTTAAAATCACTTACGCTGCTTGAAGACTTCAAGGGCCCTCTTCAGGGTGCTAAAAAACAAGCACACACATCATTTCAATTCTGAAGATGGCCTTTACAGTCTATTATAATGCCTCTGCATGCTTCTCTGTGCCACATCTTAACTTAGAGCCTACAGACTCATCTTTTCTAGTGAGCTTAAGAAGACAGCCAAAGATGAAGACTTCTTAAGTCCAATTTCCTTAAGCCCAGGCAGAAGCAATTCTTCACTGTTTGCCTCAGTAGGGCAAGGTGCCAAAACTGTGCTTCATTTTCCCAATGATAACAGACGAACCTCTCATAAAACCAGTTGTTGTTATAAGTACGGCAATTAGAATCACAAAAACCAGGCAATAAAGGAAGGATTCAAACCCTGGTCCCGAATGCCTCCTTTTTATTCATTCGATCATCATGTATTTATTGATCATGGGTCAAGCATTGTGTCAGATGTTGGTGATTCAATGGTGCAAGACAAGCAGCATTCCAGACCTTAGCGTCTAACAGATGAGACAGACATTAAACAAGTTGAATTAGGTTTTCTATTGCTGCATAACAAACCGAGCAGCATGAAATGATACATATTTATTATCTCACAGTGTATGTGGATTAGCAGTCTAGCCATGGTTTCACTGGATTCTGTGCTTAGAGTCTCACAGACTGCAATCAAGGCTGGCCAGACCGCATTCTCATTTGCAGGCTTGGCAGGGGAAAAATCTACTTGAAAGTTTGCTAGAAGCCTATACAGTTAATATTTTATTCTTACCCTAAACAAAGGAATCCCCAAGAATGTTTTAATTCAAAACATCCTTCCTACCAAACCATTATCCATATATTTTTGCTATGTTTAGTTACTACTATCCAATTTTTTGTGTTTTTTTTGAGAGTCTCTCCACGTAGTCCAGGATGGCCTTGAACTCACAGGGACCCTCCTGCCTCAGCATTCCAAGTGCTGGGATTACAGGTGTGCACCACCATGCCTGGCATTATCCAATATTTTTATTCTAAATTGTTTTTAAAATCCCCAGAATTGACATGAATACCATTTCTTTATAAACTTTAGACTTATTCATGTCTGCGACATCATTTGCTCACTACTCCTTTCTGAACCTCAGACCCTTTTCTCCTAGGCTCTTTTGCTTCTTCCTGAGGATATCATTTAAAAGTACCTTTACTGAAGATCTGTCTTAAATTTTTGGTTGTCTAAACAATTTTCATTTCAAAAATTTTATTTGTTTAAGAACATATTTATTTTTTAGCCTTTATTGAAAAAATAATTTCTCTGGGTATACAATTCCAGGTTGATAATTATCTTCTCTTAGTACCTTAAAGATATAAATACAGAGTGTCTGGTTTCTCTGTTGGTGTTGAAAAATCAGCTGTCACTCTAATAAATATATGCTCATTAATTTTTTTTTGAAACAAGATTTCACTATGCAGTTCAGGCTGATCTTGAACTCATTTTGTAGCCCAGGCTGGCCTCAAACTCACAGCGATCCTCCTGCCCCAACCTTCCAAGTGCTGGGACTACAGGCATGCGCCATCCTGCCTGGCTAAATGTTCATTAATGCATAATCATTCTCTCTGTGCACCATTAGACTTTTTCATTATTTTGAATCTTACTTAGTTTGACTATCCTTATGTAGTTATGAATTTATCATTCTTTTTTTTTTAAGAATAAAAGAAGGATAACATAATAATGGGGGGACTTAGCAAATTACAGACAAAATGGTAGGAAATTATCAATGGTTATCGTTTTACATATTATTATCTACAAAATAGTTTCTCAGGAAAACAAATAGACAAATAATAGTGAGTTAGAGACAAAAAAGGTAGGAGATTATCAAGAGTTGTGCTATACTTTGGTATCTTCAAAGTGGCTTCTAAAGAAAATAAATAGAGCTATACATGAGTGACCTATTGAAAAATCATTAACTATTCTCAATGGTTGTTGTAGGAAACACATAATAATAAACATACATTATGAAATAGGATAGGAACATTACAAACTTAACACAGTTATGGATAGAGTAGTAGGAAAATATCAATGGCTGCTGTAATACGAATTTATCATTCTTGAAATTTGTTTTCCTTTTTTAATCTGAGGAATTATGGTTCCCATCACTTCTAGAAAATTCTCAACTTTTGTTGCTTCAAAGATTTCTTCTCCTTCTATTATATCTTCTGGATCTCTGATTAAATGTGCATGATACATTACTCTATTCTCTATATCTCTTAATTTTTTTCCTTTTTTTGTTATTCTTTAACTTTTTAAAATAATTTTTAAATTTTATTAGTACTATTTTTCCTGTGGTGAGTTCTGAGTGATTTCATTTTCTAAACTTTATGTTTTAATCAATAAATGAAGATTCCATAGTTACCATTTCAAAATGTGTATACCCCGTGGAATGACTCAGTAGAGCTAATTAACATACACATTATTTCACCTACAGACCTACTATTTTTTGTAGTGACAACATGTAAAATCTACTGTTAGAAATTTATAATACAATTCTTTCTTGTTAACTATAATCACAGTGTTGTACAATTGATGTCTTGACCTTACTTCTCCTAACTGAAATCTTGTATCTTTTGACCAACATCTCCCTAACCATGATCCCAGGGCCCTGGTCATGTTTTCATTTCAAAAATTCTTGGAAACTTCTGAAAGTTATGTCACACATACATTTAGTTCATATTTTTTGTTTTCCTTCCTTGTTGTCTTTTCTTTTCTCCCTGCCATCCTTCCTTCCCACTGTCCTTCCCTCTTTCCTTCCTATTTTTTAGTTCTGGGCATTGAGCTAACAGGAGCTCTACCCGTGAGCTACACCCACATCTTTTTACTTTTTTTTCTTTGAGACAGTATCTCACTAAGTTGCCCTGACAAGTCTTCAACTTGTGATGCTCTTGCCTCAGGCTCCTTCGATGCTGGAATTAGAGATGCATGCCACCCTGCCCGGCTCACTCTTTTATTTTCTTACTTTTTTGTTGTTGTTGTTTTTTTTTTTGGTACCAGGAATCAAACTCAGAACTTTGTGCTTGCCAGGCAGATGCTTCTGCTGCTGAGCTATGTCCCCAGCCCCTATTTTCTTTAAACATATTACATAGGTTTGGTTCTTAGATCTGTTAATTCCAGTCTAAAGTCTATGCACATCCCTTACTGCCTCTTATTGCTTTTGTTGACTCATATTCATTTTCATGTGAGTGTACATTGCATAATGAGCTCAGTGTTTACTGTGGTTCTTTAGAAAGGGTCTTCTTCATTCATGTTTGTTAGGTAAGTAGAGACTTGACCACCTAGGGCCACTTTAAATTTTTAGATTAGGATTCTTCAGACCTCCTTAATGAAATTTGGTGATTTGTCATGCCAACTCTTGTCTGCTCCATTAGGACCTCTGAGGGGACACTACGTGCAGAACACTGAACCAATTATGAAGCCTTTCCAAGTGTAGGTTCCTATATGATACGAAGCCAGTCTGTATATGAGGAAGAGTGTTCCAAAGTAGGTACCACATCCTGGTAATTTCTGCATTCCCAAACTATTCAGTGAATGGCTGAAGAATAATTATGGTGCAGAAATCTCACATTGATGGTAAGTAAAGAATTGTACAAAGACATTTCTCATAATTATATAAAATACATAAATATATAATGGTAATTATATAAAATTCATAAATATATATTATTTTATAATTATTTTATTTAAAATATATTATAAAAACCAAGAAGTCCTTCTATTACATTTCTAGTATAAAATTATACATAACTTCTATGCAAAAAAATCCATATAAAAATTTTCAAGGAAAATGAAATATTAATGATAGGTTGTAGCTTCCTGGTTCATTTAAGTCATCTTTCTGCTTTTCTATATTTTTTCACAATTGGAAGGAAGAAAATTAAAATTCTTTTCACCTAACACACTGCAGCCTACTGGCCAACTTGATGTGCAAAAGTGATGGGTGCTTCAGACAGTCTTAGCCAACCTGGAAACCCAAGAGATAGGCAGCACCTACTTGATCTCCGATTGTCCACATGGCTTCTTCCTAGACAGGCTGAGCAGATCTTTGCCATATTTCTCTTCAATCGATGCCCTAAGGGGAACAGAAGAGAGGGCCATGGATCTTTCTCAGAGCTGACCCTTAATAAACACACCCAGCATGGTCCTTAAAGGCTAAGCTGCCCTTTACAGTAGTAGCTCAGGCATAATGCCATTCTCTACAATGTAAACTCCCTTTAAAATGAGGAAGAATTATAAAAAGAACAGTGGCCTTCACTCATAATGTGGTATTCCCCAGATAAAAGTCCCAAGCATGGACATCACAACAAAACTGAGCTTTTGTTATTGAGATAGGGTCTCACTATGTTGTATGGCTGGGACCACAGGCAGATGCCACTGCACCTGACTTGAGCACTTTTTTCTTAAGCAGAGAAAGAGGTACATCCATCAAATGCTGCACATTGAGGCTTAGCCCTCCCCCCTCGTCCATAAGTGGTTCCTTCATCATTCTGCAGAGTTCCTCATTCACAATCACTCCAAATATCTGCACTAAACCAAAGGAATTTAAGATATAAACTCTGCAGCCGACATGTCTCACAAAACACCTGCTTGTTCGTCAGTGTTGCAGGGTCTGTCTGTAGCACAGAATTCCCCTCTTCCTTTCCCCTCTTTCCTGTGGACTCTCTCAGCATCTTCACTTTTTGTCCCAACTCCAGCCTTTCCAACTCATAGTATTAGGTTAAGATGATTCAAGCTCATCTAACCCACTTCCTTTCTTCAGATTTTTCAAAATTATATGAGTAATAAATTAATATATTTTCATTGCAAAGCACAAACCATACTATCAGTATGGACAGAACCACCGTGTTTGAAATATGAGTTTGCCACAGGGTCCCTGATTTGTTGCCAGTTTCTCATTACCACCAAAGAAGAAAGGAAGAAAAGAAAACCACCAGATTAATATTATTGGACATATATCAATGGGCATTCTGATAATGTCCAAGAGTTCTGAGAAAGCAGATTTACTAGACA
>NW_004955402.1:31586068-31619686 GCF_000276665.1 Chinchilla lanigera
AAACATGCAGTGATCTTCCTACCTCAGCCTCCCAAATGCTGGAATTCCAGGTCCTGCTAGCTTTTGGGTTTTGAGTCTGCTGCAAGATCCTACCTCTTCAATTTACTGGTGATGAGGAGTTACTATCTACTTGGCCCAGCCGCTGGTTCTTTGGCACTGGCCTATGGTATTTTTTATGACCCTTGGGCAATCTGTCTTGGTATACCAGGAAGAACTGGTTAGAACAATTATGTCACTTTGGCTAAAGTGGTGCAATCAGCAACAACAATGGACTCAAACACAGCCTAGAAAATGACAAACTGTTGTAACTATTAATTTGCCACCATTAACCATATGAACTAGATTTGTGGTTACATAGTAAAATCTAGAACTAACCAGAAAATTGTATGCAGTAAATAAGCCTTCAATATCATTAATTTACTCTCAGGGGAGAAAGTTAAAAAGGGGCTGGGGGAAATACAGAAAAACAGAAAAGGAAGAGATTAGAAGCAAAGCTGGAGGACAAAGGAAAATCACACAAACTTTGGGAAACTGGTGAAGAAACAGAGAGAGCGAGAAGAAATAAAAACAAGAACATAACAGAGAAACAGACAAAAAACTAGAAACAATGTTCATACTCATACAAAGACAAGAACTATCAAGAAAGAAAAGGAGAAGAAAAAAAAAATGTCCACTTCGGAGCATCTCTGCTGTCACTGGTAGAGTAGGCAAACAGAGGCCAGATTAATCCCAGCAACCTAGGCTCAGGGAGAAAGCACCATTTGCTAGCTCCTGCGCTGAGGTCTCTCTTCACTCTCCCTGTGAGCTTCAATTCCCACTTCAGATCCTTCATGGATCCCAGAGACCCACCTTCCTCTTTCTTCTCCTATATTCCAGCGTCTGTACACTAAGTCTCATCGAGGCTATTTCTCGGCTGTTTGCCACTCCACCACCTTCCTAGAAGGCTCTTTTTTCAGAAATCTTAAAACCTATTCTCAAATTCCAGCCACTGCCGCCCACTGCGTCCATTGCTCCATTCTTCTGGTGCGTTTCTGCATAGAGGTCTCTGAGATCGCCAGTAGTCACCAGGCCTCTGCAGGTTCGAGCTGCCCCTCCCATGCAGTGAGTCCTAGACAACTTTTTATTTTGAAGGCCTATTGCTTTGAAATGCTCAAGATATCAACTGTTCTGACAAAATAAATTTATTGAACTTGGCTAACATCAAACTTTGGCACATGGGTGTGATACAACTTAACAGGAATCATCGATTCATCTATAAATACAATAAGGGATAAACATACACTATAGCTTGCATTGCGGCTTTTTGACACTCACAGATTGGAAGAAAACAAACACCAAACGTCTTGAAGAATATTAATGGAATTAGTGTCTAATGAGGCAAAATGTAGTAACTTAAAGTTATGATTAAGCCGGGCGTGGTGGTGCAC
Source organism: Chinchilla lanigera (assembly GCF_000276665.1). Taxonomy (NCBI): domain Eukaryota; kingdom Metazoa; phylum Chordata; class Mammalia; order Rodentia; family Chinchillidae; genus Chinchilla; species Chinchilla lanigera. The sequence continues at coordinate 31,587,496 of NW_004955402.1, forward strand.
ACCTGTAATCCCAGCACTCGGGAGGCTGAGGCAGGAGGATTATTGTGAGTTCAAGATCAGCCTGGGCTACAAAGTGAGCTCAAGGGCAGCCTGAACTGCACAACGAGATCCTGTCTCAGAAAGACAAAAAAAAAAGTTATGGATTAGCCTATCTACCCTGGATAGGTATTCAGAACATGATAGTCTTTAAACAAGCCATTCCAGTCATGATGAGGTGATGTATGAATACATGGATACATTTAAAGCACTGTTTTTAAAGTTAATTCAAGTAAAGACAGAAATTCCTCTTTAAATGTTTAGGCAGATCATTAATTATGAGCTATTCAAAAAAAAAAGAGCTAGTCAAATGTGCACAGGTTACTACAGGAAAAATTTAAAGGTCTGATAACTTGCAGTAAATTTTTAGGAGAATTCACCTACTTAGACTTTTTATATGCCTGCCATAAATGAAACTGAAATAGTAGAATGGCTGATCAAATAAGTGACCAGCACTCATTAGGGCTCTGGATGATTTTTTGTCTAAGAACTCATGCTGGTATTGATGATTTTTGGTCAAGAGGGTATGAACAGGAAGAATTATACAGCAGGCTATATTTTAGATGCCAGTTCACATTATTCTGTTCAAGCTGCACTGAGAGGTTAAACTGGCTCACCACAGACTTTGTAAAAGTCTCCAGAAGAGCAACAAACTGAACTCTTTGAGATCACACAGGCTGGAAATATGTACATGTCTGTATACGGTGTCATCAGCTCTGCTCTACAGTGCAGTTTAGTCAGTTTTAGTTGCACAGGTTTCCACTGCACTTACGGTCTGTTCACGCTAAATTTGGCCAAAGATGAGCACTGTCCACCAGTAAATGCCTCTTCCACTTTGAATTCTGAGCTAACTTTGTGGCCAGAATGCAGTGATCAAAACACTATCTTTTTACAGTGGCACAGGAAGATGGTAAAAATTTCCTAAAGTGCAGTAGATTTGCAAGTATTGTGCCTTGATCTAAACATTTTATTAAGCAGGTGCACTTGACAGTATAGAGGTCATTTGTTATGGTGCTATTTCAATTAGTACAGATTTAGGACCCTGTAAATTTTTCCCATAACTTTTTACAAAGTACTTCTTTTATTGCAATCCTATTTTGTCTCTTGTAGGTTATTGAACGCAGCTTGTCTAGAAAGAGGACAGGGCTAGATTCTAAAATTTATCTGCGACTATGGGAATGACACACGATAGATTTCTAGATACTTTTTGCTGCTAGTTTTATGCAATATTTATTGACCATCTTGACAAATATTTATCTTTGTAAGCTTAAAAGTTATTCTTTGAAACTTTTTTGTTTTTGTTTTGTTTTGGTGGTTTGGGGGGGGGGCGTTGGTACCAGGAATCAAACTCAGGTCCTTGCGATTGGCAGGCAGGTGCTGCAGCACTGAGCTGCATCCCTGGTCCTATTATTTGAAAGTTTATTTTTTGTATTTTATGGAAAAAAGGAAAACAAAATTTCATAACAAAATAATAGGAGAATAACAATAGTTAATACATTGAGTACTGTTGTCTTTGAAGTAGTTATTCACAGTATAAGATATGAGCATAAAAAAATTCTCCAAACAATATTAGCACAAACTTTCTTTTCAATGAACTAAAGAAAACTAGTAGTATAACTATCTTGTTTTCTTTTTTTTTCTTTTTCTCTTCCTTCCTTTTCCCCAGCCTAGTTCCTTTTTCTTTTTGAACAATTTCTTCCCATTTCACAATATCTATTGTACATTTTGGACCTTAGTTACTCTTTCAGTTTCTCATACCAGGGAGATAACACTATGTTTACACATGTGAGTTTGATTTATTTCACTTATGAGTATGACATCCATTTACCTACAAAAGTCTCAAATTTCTCCTTCTTAATGGCTGAATAGTAGTCCATTATATAAAAAGACCACACCTTTTTTATCCATTCCTCAGTTGATGGGTATTTGGGTTGTTCCCAGATTTAGCTATTACAAATTGTATTACTATAAACATGGATGCACATATATCATTGTGATATAATGCTCTTAATTCTTCTTGGAAGATACCCAGAAGGTGAATACCTAGGTTGAATGGCACCTCTAATCCTAGTTTTTTCAAGAATCTTCATACTGATTTCCACAGTGGTTGCAACAGTCTACACTCCCACCATCAGTGGAGGAGGATTCCTTTTTCCCCACAGTCCCTCCAGCATTTGTTATTGGTTGACTTCTTGATGACAGTCATTCTTTCCGGAGTGAGAGGGAATCTCAGTGTTGTTTTAATTTGCTTCTCTTAAACAACCAGTGAAGAAACTTAACCAAAAGACAATACAAAAACACTGGCACATGAAGACCATATGTTACCATATGCATGAAATTATTTTGGGGTGGTGTGAGCTTTTAACATTAACACATATTAAACTCTTAAGTCAAATTAAGCAGACCCAGCATTGACATGGTGGCCATAACTTTTTGATGTTAGTAAAAACAAAATTGCTGACTTCAAATTAAAAATCATACCAAAGTTTTGATACACTTGTCTTAAGATATTAAAGGAACATTTCAAAACACTGAAGAGCCCAGATTCTCAGATGTGTGTCCAGATTCTCAGATGTTTGTTGTGTGGGTTTTGTTTAGTTGTATTTTTTTTCCAGTGAATTTCAATCCTCAAATATGTGGTTATCTTGGTTGTATTGGCACAATCAGTGGCTGGTATCTTCACCACTAGCATTTGAGCAAGTTTAATCAGCAAGCAATAGTTTCAGTTAAAGTTTCAAAACACATGTAAGAATCAAGTTGAACTTGCTGATGTAGAGATTAAACCTCAAGTCACTGTCACTTTAGTAACTGCTTACTGTATTAGCACTGCACATGCTGTGCACATTCTGATTTTACTAAAAGAATTGAACTGTGCAGTCAAAAATAAATAAATAAATAAATAAATAAAAGGAGCAACAACACAGAGGGAGAAGGCCATGTGATGGAGGAGGGAGACCTGGGAATTAGGGACCTATAAGTCAGCACACCCCAAGGGCTGTCAGTGATACCAGAAGCCAAGAGAAAGACATGAGACACATTCTCCCCTAGCGCCTGCAAGACAGCATGGTCCTGCCCTCACCTCCTCCCACACCTCCCTCGCCTTCTTCATCTCTGAATGGGGCTGTAGTCCTTACCACCTAGGCCACACTCACTCCCACCTCCAAGCCTGTCATTATCCCACAGGTATCAGCCGCTTCTGCACCTATCAGAGGCGCCTCCTCCTGCCAGGGCTACTTCAAGGATCTCCTCCTCCATGAAGTTACACTCGTCCTTTTTTTTCTTCAAATTCAACATTCTCCTTCTCAGGAGAGGTCCTTCAGTGTTATTCATACCACACTGCTTAATGTATTTTGTGTATTTACTACATTTTGTTTGCTGTTTCATTCATAAGTCTTATCTCTCAGGCTGGTTCCTGAGAACTTCAGAAGAGATATCGTTTACTTCTTGCGTATCACTGGGTAACCTTCAGAAATGCTAAGCACAATCAATAACATTACACTGAGCCAGGGGTAGTGTGGCATGCTTGTAATCTCAGCACTTTGTGAGGCTGAGCAAGAGGGTCACAAGTCCAAGCCCAGGCTAGTCAATTTAGCAAATTAGCAAAATCCTATCTCAAAATAAAAAACAATAAGGGCTGAGGATGTAGCTCAATGTGAAGGCCCTGGGCTGAATCTCCAGTACTGTAAAAAAAAAAAAAATTACTGTTCCTTGCTTGGGTAAAGGCATCCTGGCCTACCACCTTTGGAGAGGACAAAGCAACATACCTTTCTTTTAAAAAGTCCTCAAACTCTTTGCAGTTCTTGCGGCCATTGTTCAAATGAAGGATGATGGTATCATAGCCAATGGTGCTGAGGAAATCAGTGCTCTGGTGGAAAAGACAACATGGTGTCAGAGCAGGAACAGCACAGACAGCAATCCTGAGGCCTGAAGAATGGGAGGGACAGAGGGGATGGGAAGCTAGCAGTGGGACTTGCCTGAATCGCTCTACACCTAAGAGAAGCAACCAAAAAGAACAAATAGAAGAAGTAAAAATGCATACAGCTGTAGAAGAGTTTTTTCTTTTAAATGAAGAAACCAAAGGGCCACAAAACAGGAAGTGGCAGAGGAATGAGATACACGGATGAGGCAGGAGGCCTGGCGTAAGCCTCTCCCTCCCTTCCACTTATACCCCAAGTCAGGCCAGCAGAGGGAGGAGGAGCCGTACACCCGCTGCAGCCCTCTGCTGAGTGCACCTTCAGACTGCTGGGGGAAAACTGAGTCATGCTCAGGTCCATTTTAATTAGGGCCTATTGTAAGGGTATTTTTTTCAGTTTTTCCTCAAACTTGCCACCAGGCGTGACTCTGACATCTCTTCCCATGGCCAGTTAGCTCCATTGAGGACCCAGGGTGTCTCTGCCAGGCACCTGCTGCAGAGAGAAAGGGGCCGACTACCCACTGGGAAGCATAAAGGGGAATGAGCAGCCAGCACATGCCACGTGGTTGCTGGCCCCCACTTAGGGGAAAAGACTCAAGTGTTTTCAAAATTAACAGTTTAGGCATATTTTATTCAAGGATGTGCCATCCAAGGATGGGTCTGTGGACACTCCCACTCTAGCACAGCCAAGGCAGAGCAGACAAAAAGGCCCCTTCCTTCCCAGCCCCAATCTGCAGAGCCAGTGCAGCTCGGAGTGGGGTGAGGGATTTCTAAAGCTACCTCTCTACCCACCCAGGACACTGCAGAAGCAAAATACTCTCTCATCCACTTGCTGCAACTCATGATGGCCTGGCTGAGCAGTGGTCCCATAGGCAGGACCAAGTCCTGAAAGTGGTTTAACACAGCCCCTGAAAACTTAGGTAGCCAAACCTCACATGGCATTTTTAGAATGGATTATGTACAAATATTACAGGTAGTCACATGAATAAATCAAAGTTAGAAATATGTTGACTTCTAAGCTTTATGATTATTGCTTCAGCATGGATTTAGGTTGTGGGAAGCCCAAAAAAACAGCCCCCACAAAGCCTTACCCCCTCCACACAGACCCAGCATCTGAAAGTACCCAGCTGTCTGTCTGTCAGCTGGTCTCAGAGTACCCAGCATCTGAATTTGATGCTTGCTATCACCAAAGGAAGTAGCCTTTCTGTCCCAATTCTACTGCAAGTACCTAGGATTACATTCAAGTCTTGGGCTACCCCTACACCTCTCTTCTAGAAAATCTGTCTTAATATTATGTACATCAAAGGCCTATAGTAGGGCTGGGGATTTAGCTCAGTAGCACAGCGCCTGCCTGGCAAGAGCAAGGTTGTGAGTTCGATTCCCGGTACTGGAGAAAAACAAACAAACAAAAAAAAAGGCCTATGGTAAAACATCTGTAAAGTAAAAATGCCTATGCTATTCCTGGCCACTTATATCAGAAAAGAATAGTGAAAACAAAGACTCTTGAATGAATGAGTACAAAGTGTCAATGTGAAAACTGGTTTGTAAACAGAAGTCTTTGATCCTCCCAAAGAAAGATTCTTGAGTTGTTCTGTCTTATAATGTTTATTTAGAAGGTGGTTTCCCTTTTCTTCATGAAGGTGTCAGATACTCTGAGAGAGACAGAAAGGGTAAAGCTTGACTAGAAAGGGTAAAGAGACAGAAACCTTCCTGGAAACAACCCAAAATACCAGAACTGCCAGCTGCCAGCCTTAAAAACAAAATTGCTGCTTCAGAGGAGTGTCTACACGCTCCAATGCAACCACGTTACATACTCTGAAGCAGGCAAAAAACCCTCAGAAGACGGTGCCCAAGGCCAAGTTCAAAGTGGTGGGGAATTTGGCTTGGCAACGTCTCCCTGTGCTGCTGAGAGCACCTGAGTGGTAAACTGACTAGCAGAAATTGGACTACAAGGACCACGCAGAAGAGTGTGAACGCAGTCCAAGGTGCACTGAGGTGAATGTGCACTAGGAGAGCATGACAGAGCTCTCTCAGAAGAGTGTGCCAAACTCATGACTCCAGTATACTCAGCTTGATCACCAGAACCCTCTGCACCATACCCTTGATTTTTCTCCTCACTTTCCTGCACTGTTTTCCTCCCTTACCTGCAAAAGGACAATATGCATTCCTACCCAAGGACCTTTACATATGCTTTTACTATTTCGTGTCATTAGTAGTTATCTTTTTAAAAATCAATTGACTCCTTATAGAGGATTTAGATTCATCCACAGTATCTCTCACTTTAATGGTGACCAAGATGTCTGTTAACTTCATAGTAACTACATACTAAAAATTTTACAAGTAGGAGAAAGAGTTTTGTTTTGGGGGGCTACCATTCTTCTAGGGGATCATGTATATAAAACAGGAACAATAAGCCAGGTATGGTGGTACATGCCTATAATCCCACCACACTGGAGGCTGAGGCAGGAGGACTACAAATTTGAGTCCTGTCTAAGCAATTTAGCAAGTCCGTGTCCCGACATAAACAATAAAAAGGTCTGGGAATGTAGCTCAGAGGTAGAATGCCCCTAGGTTCAATCTCCAGAGCTGGAAAAAAAATGTACCTAAAACAAATGGCGTGTACAAGGAAAATCATAAACTAAGTACATAAAACTACAAAGAAATACGTAATGAATGCAGTAGAAAAAAGAGAATAGGCTAGAGTTGTCAGATAAAAGAAGAAACTGAATATTTTAAAATGAATAAGACTCACACGAGGAATTTTTAAATATCAAATCAGTAGACCGGGGCTGGGGCTTTAGCTCAGCGGCACAGCGCCTGCCTGGCAAGCGTGAGGTCGTGAGTTTGATTCCCGGTACCGGAAAAAAAAAAAAAAAAAAGAAAAAGAAATCAGTAGACAATGAAAAAATAACAAAACTTGTTGAGAGATAACAAAACAAAAAATGTATAGGTCTAAATACCTACATTAGAAAAGAAAAAATCATTTTAAAATTAGTGGTCTAGCAAGGCATGGTGGCATATGTGTGTAATCCCAGCACCTGAAAAGCTGGGGCAGGAGGACTGCTCTCTGAGAGTTCAAGACCAGCCTGTGCTACATAATGAGTTCAAGGCCAGCCTGACCTACACAGCAAGACCATGCCTCAGAATATGGAAAAAAAGGGTTGGGGATATAGCTCAGCAGCACAGCATCTGTCTAGCAAGTGTAAGCTCCTGAGTTCAAGTCCCAGTACCGAAAAAAATTAGTCCTCTAAGCTTTTAATTTAAGTAGCTAGGAAAGGAAGAACAAATTAAATTGTAGTAGGTAGAAAAAAAGAAATATAAATAGCGGGATACAATGAGATAGAATAAACAATAGAAAACATCAATGTAATCAAAAATCAGCCTTTTGAAAAGTTTAATAAAAATCAATAAACTAGGTTGGCTAAAAAATAAGACAGAGGAAGAGAGAAAATTACTAATATCAGAATGAAAAAAGAAACACCAATACAGATTTTTAATCCATACCACAGATTCTACAGATGTTAAAAGATAAGGGAATATGACAAACTATGATATAATCTGTTTGAAAGACATAGAATAAAACAGATATCTGAATAGCCTTACATCTTTAAAGAAGCTGAATTCTTTTTTTTTTTTCTTTTTGGTCTTTTTAAAACAAGGTCTCACTATGTAGTTCAGGCTAGCTTTAAACTCACTTTGTAGCCCAGGCTAGTCTCGAATTTGCAACGATCCTCCTGCCTCAGCCTCCCGAATGCTGGGATTACAGGCGTGCGCCACCATGCCCAGCAGAAGCTGAATTCATAACAGAAAGACTTCTTACAATGAAAACATAAAATCCAAGAGACTTTATTGTGGAATTCTGTCAAATATTTAAGAAGATAAATACCATGAAACTCTTTCAGAAAATAGAAAAATCAGAAATACTTCTCATTTTATGTATTCACACCTGATTTTATAAATCATAACCCTGTTACCAAAAAAAAAGGTATATTACAAGAAAAGAATACTACAGGAAAATATCTTTCATGAGCAGATATGTAAAAATATTTTCCAAAATATTAACATGTAATATCCAGGAATATATAAAAGTATAGTACATCATAGCCAGGCACAGTGGCACATGTGAGTTTGTGGCCAGCCTGGACTACATGGCAAGACCCTGGCTCAAAAACAAAACAAGTCAAACTGCCTTAATTTGCAAACAGCATAATTACATACACAGAATATCTTAATAAACTGATAAAAATTACTATCACTAAATAAATGTAATAAGGTTGCAAGACATAGGAACATATACAAAAAAACCTACTTTCTCATGATTAAGCAAAAGAAAAGGAAAACTTTTAAACATCATTTACAATGGCATAAAAATAATAAACTATTCTAGAATAAATACTTAAGAAGTTGTGTAAAATGTATTGACAGGAATTAGAAAACAAAATCACTGAAATAAATGAAAATAGATGAAAAATAAATGAAAGAAGGCCTTAATGAAGGTGAACATATTGCATGTTTATGAATTAAAGGGTGAACTGTTAACATACCAGCATTCTCTCTTTTTTTTAAATTACATTTTACTGGTACATTTTAGCTATATATAATGATCACATTCATCATAAAGAATTTGTACCTGTACATAATATAACTTTTTTCCCCATTCCTTTACCCCCCCCCTTCAACCCCTTCCTCCCCTCCCCACTTACAAAGCTTTGTTTCCATGTTTTCCTTCTTTTCTCCTTTGGTTTTACTTTTCCCTTTTTTCCTTTCATATCAGCATTCTCTACATTGATTTATACACTCAACACAACCCCTGTCAAAATCCCAAAAGTCTCTTTTATAGGTATGTGCAAATTAACCTAAAATTTATGAAGAATTACAAAGAACTAGAATAGGCCAAAAAAGAAAAACAAAGAGGATTTTCACCACCTGGTTTCAAATTTTTCCATGAAGTTATGGTCATCGGAACAATATAGTACTGATCTGAGGATAAACAAGATCAATGGAACAGAACAGAACCCAGAAATAGACTCATTTGTCTATGATCAACTGACTTTCAATGAAGATGCCAAATCTATTCAATGGGGAAATGGCAATCTTTTGAAAAAATGGTCCTGAAACAACTGCTTACACTGTTGGAAAGTGCACTTACACAGTCCTCAAACTATGCCAAACAATTTAATTTGATAAATCATAGAATCAAATGTAAAGCTAAAAAGAAAATATAGGAAAAAAAAAAAGAAAATATAGGAAGATACTTTCAGGAACTTCCAGTTGTCTAAAAGAAACCTGTGTGAAAAAATAAAATAAAATAAACCTGTGTGGTTTGAGAGACTTAACCAATCAAGGAAACATGCACTTGTGCATGCACGCACACATACACACACACACACACACACACACACACACACAGAACTAAGAAAACACTGAAAAATTGGATTCATCAAAATTAAAAGCTTCTGCTTATCAAAACACGTTGTCAAGAAAAGTAAATGGTTTCTGGCCACACCTGTAATCCCCACACTCTCGGAAGCTGAGGCAGGAGGATTACAAATTAATGGCTAGCAAAACCCTATGTCAAAACAAAATAAAATAAATAAATAAATGGCTGGAGATGGAAAAAGTGCTAAGGCTCTGGGTTCAATCTCCAGCACTGATTTTTTTATAAACAATAGAAAAAGAATAGAAAGTTAAATTCCAAGCCACAGGCAGGAAGAAAATATTCACAAAACATATACCTGTCAAAGGGCTTGTATTAGAATATATAGTTTCAACACACTAGTAATAAAAATACAAGTAACTCAATAAAACCTGCACAATACTTGGACTTTGGGGCTGAGGATTTAGCTCAGCAGCACAGCGCAAGCCTGGCAAGCGCAAGGTCATGAGTTTGATTCCCAGTACTGGGGAAAAAAAAAAATACTTGCACTTTAATGAAAGACACTTCAAAAAAGATATTCCTTTTGCCAAAAAGTTCACAAAGCCAGGCATGGTAGCACACATGTGTAATCCTAGCACTTGGGAAGGTGAGGCAAGAGGATCACCATGAGTTCAAGGTCAGCCTGGACAACATAGTGAGTTCAAGGCCAGTCTGAACTACATAGCGAGTAGTTCAAAAAACAGAAAAACAAAAAAGTTCATGAAAAATTCCTCAACACTACAGTGTTGAAATTCAAATTAAAGTCACAGTGCTATCCTACTCCATGCCTACGAGAGTGACAAAAATTAAAGTCAAAATTGATTGTAGTCAAGAATGTTAAATGCTCAGAGCTCTTTTGCATTACTAATGGGAGTTTAAAAAAGCACAATAATTCTGAAAAAAGTTTGGTAATATCTCAAAAAACTAAACATGTACATATCCTACAAGCCAAATGCAACTGCTAAGCAGTTAAGTGACATTAAAATATGCATCCACAGAAAGACTTGTATAAGAATATCTATTGGTATATACACAAGATAGGTAGGATAACTGTACTAATAATTTCTATTGGTTTATTGAAAAGAACAGTTAATGCTTACTTGTTTGATCAATTTTGCATGCTTATGTCTGCTACTCTGAACAACTACTTTGAAGATAACAATATGCAATGTAACAACCATTGTTAATTTCCTATCTTGTTTTGAAATTGTGTATCATTTTTATTGGGTTTTTTTCCTTCTTTTTATTCTCTTTAAAATAAAAAAGATAAAAAAGAATATCCACTGGAATGTATTCACAGCAACCAAAAAATTAACCCAAATGTCTAACAACTATTCAATCACTAAGTAATCTATGTTATATTCATACAGTGGAATACTACTCAATAAAAAGGAAAGAACTATCAATATATAAGACAACAGGGATGAGTCTGAAGAACCACTAGGCTAAGTTAAGGCTGCTAGATACAAAAAAAAAAAAAAAGAATTCATTGTCCGTTTATAGGAAGTTCTAGAACAGGCAATGAGGCAGGAGATAGCTAAGGAAAAAGCTCGAGAAAGAAGGAAATGTTTAGGCATGAATTCCTAATTGTTCTATGACACTCTGCTCCCTTATTGAGAAGAGATTACTATCAAAATTAATTAGTCAGTAGGTAGCTCCTACTGCATAGTATGATGGCACTTGTGAAAGGACAAGACCAGCCACACAGTAATTATAAAACTGAAAGATCATAGCCAGTTTCCCAACCAAAGGCAATACTCTATCAAATAAGAGGACTGTAAAGGTTTGCAGCCTCTCGTAGACAGGTTTCTCAAACACAGTCTTCTACAACCTTCTCAATCCCTTTGCAAACTCTTATTCTCCTTGTAGTAAAGCTCTAAGGAGACTATCAAATGACACAAGACCTCTGCCTCATTAATAAGGCAGTAATACCAATCCACCTTCAAGCGGCAGATCCATACACAATTATTATACACAGTTATTCCAGAAGACACAAATTGGTTCTGACTTACATCTCAAAATAATTTCTTTTCTGTTCCTTTGCACTCCAACTCCCAATTTCTGTTTGCTTTTTAATGGGAAAACCTCATCACAAAAGAAAAACAATACACTTGGACAATGCTCACACTGGGTTTTAGGGACTGCCCCCACCTTTCTGCTTGGACACTATGAAAAGACTTAAGAGACCTAAGACTTACACAGGGGAATTCTTCTACAATAGAAAGGTTATACTCTAATTTGAAGCACAACTTGGAAGCTACTCAACCATAATACTGTCAAAACTCTCAATTTTCTGGGTAAAAAGGGATATAAGTTCTCAAAAGAAAAAAATCTCAAATATCCCTTCAGAGAGTTCAATATTTTGGATATATTTTTACTGCTGAGGAATTACAACTGTCTAGGACCAGATCCAGGGTACCTGCAATCTCAGACCCCCTGCCATCAAAAACAGCTTCTTTCTTTCCTGGGAATGGTTAGTTTCTACCTCTGGATACTCAACTTTGGACTCATGGTGAAACCTTTATATGAGGCTGTCAAGAGCCTTGAGTTTGAGCCCCTAGAATGGGCAAAACTAATTACAACGCCTTTCAGGAAATAAAACATGCCTTCATGCAGGTTCCAGCACTAGAAATAACAAACTTAAGAAATCCCTTCTTTTTCTTTGTAGCAGAGAAAAAGAAAGAGTTGCTCCAAGAGTCCTGATCCAAAAGCTAGGACAAAATCCTGCTGCCCAGTGGCTTATTTTTTAAAGTCTGATAAGAGTAGCTGCTAGATGGCCACCACAGCTGAGGGCAGTAACAGCCACAGCCATGCTAACAGAAGAGGCTATAAAACTTACTCTGGACCAGGCATGGTGTCACACACCCATAGTTCCAGTACTCAAGAGGCTGAGGCAGGAGGATCACTGCAAGTTGAAGGCCACTCTGGGCTACATAGTTCAAGGCCAGCCTGAACTACATAGTGAGACTCTGTCTCAAAAAAAAAAAAAAAAAAAAAATTACTCTGAGGTAAAAGGACATTTAATGGTTGACAAGAGAACAGATTACCAAGTATTAAGCCATGCTCCTAGATACCCCTGAAATTACCATAAAGGAATCCTGCTTTCACCAATTCCTACAGGTTTAGGAGTTAGCCACTCTTGTGAACAAGTGATTTCTCAAACCATGGAAGTAGCCAGGACATCAATGATCTGCCCATAAAGACCCTGAAGAGGAATGACTGACTGATCAACTTTATCCAAGATGGACACTGAAAGATAAGCTATGCAGTTGTTAGTTTACAGAGGGTCCATGAGGCCAATCCTTTAGCCCCAAAACCTCTGCTCAAAAGCCAGAACTCATTGTACTAATTTAAGCATTGATACTGGGAAAAGACAAGAGCTGAAGTATTTACATAGATTCCAAATATGCTTTTCTGATGCCACATGTCCAATCTGGGTAGAAAGAGGCTTGTTAAGTAACAATCATCTGTAAAGTAGGAAATTTTACAGCTCCTTGAGACAGTCCATCTTCCTAGACATGTCACTGTCATTCATTGCAAGGGACACCAAAAGGATATGCCTAAAATCTCCTGAAAAACAAAAGGCTGATAAAGATGCACAAAGGGCAGCTTTACATCCTCTCAAGGAAGTACCTCTGTTCTCAGTTCCTAAGGAACCACTTAAACCCACTTATACCCTTCAAGAAGTTAAATAGGCCTTAAAGTTAAATAGACAAGGAAGAGTAAAGTGAGGACCATGATGGTATCTGGGAAATAAACTAGTCCTTCCTCAAGAGATACAATGGAAAGCTGTAAAAAAAATCTTCATCATTCTTTCCACATGGGTGGAGATGCTGCGAAAGGAATCATCACTCAAGTTTTCACGGGCCAAGGCTAGCAGCAACTACTCAGATCTGCCAAGCTTGCCCTACCTGTACCTATAATAACTCTGGCAGCACCAGGCCACTTCCTTTGTTAGAGTTTATACAGAGGAAAGGGAGATATCCCGGAAAGAACTAGCAATTGGATTTTACCCACATGCCACCATGTGGAGGGTTTAAACAAATATTGGTCCTGATTGATACTTTCATGGGTTGGACTGAGGCTTTCCCTACCCACTCAGAAAAAGCCACAGAGGAGGTCAAAATATTCCTCAAGGAACTCACCCCTTGGTTTGGATAACGCCAATCCTTTCAGAGTAACAACAGGCCTTCTTTTGCCTTTCAGGTAACTCAAGGGGTAGCAAAGGCTTTAGGAATAAAATACTATCTCCACTCTGCAGGGCGAACTCAGTCTTCTGGAAAGGTCAAAAGGGCCAATCAGACCCTAAAACAAACTCTAGCAAAACTTTGCCAAGAGACTTTTGGGTCTTCACTGCCAACAGCTGAAAGGTGGAACTAAATACAAGTCCATATGAAATGGTATCCGGGAGACCTTTTCTATCTTCTGACATCATGATAGGTCCTGAGACCACTAGATCCTTACAATATATATTCAACCTGGGAGAAATTCAACAGTATAGCAATAAAGTCCTGCCAGCTCATAGACCTGGGGGACCACTTAGTGTCTACCCTGGGGACCCTTCCTAAGATTTCTGCAGACCAGTTAAGACCAAAGTGGATGGGCTCTTTCCCAGTCATTTTAGCCACTCCAATTGCTGTAAAATTGACAGGTATGAAAAAAAAAAATTTTTTTTATATTGACAGGTGTGGATAGCTAGATTTACCTCTCTAGGATCAAGCCAGCTCCACTTAAGCCACCCAAGAAAAGCAACCAGCAGAAGAGATAGATTTTCTTATGAATATGTTGAGGACCTAAAGTACCTCTTCAAGAGGAAATGAAAAGAGCCAGCCACAGATAAGTCATTCTGTAATGAGTACAAATAATGATCATATTTCTGAAAGTTTTGATATAATCTTAACTACTTTAACTGATCATAGTTTGCATACTGTTTTAGCTCTTGATCTATTCAAAAACTTTGAGACTTTCTGTTACAAGGACACTTTATCAGACTTTACTTGGGAAGACACTACAACTTTTCTTGAGCAACGACCATTGAGGTATAACAATGTAAGTGGGCACTTACTGTAGGATTGGGGCTTCTATTTTGCATTCTTATTTTATTATTTTCTGCTTACTCCAGCTTACTCTCTGGTGCTACAAATAATTTCCTTGCTGCATCCAAATACTAACATGTTTATAAAATCTCCCAGCTACTTACCTTGACTTGCTCTATAAAGGTACCTATGATTAGTACCAACCCACTATCAATCCCACACTTTTTCCTTACCTCTGTGTTATGGTTTGTGTCTGCATGTCCCCCCAAATCCTCAAGCAGTCATGAGGTGGGCTTCTAGATTTATGATTGATTCATGGTCCAATGCTGGAATTATGGATGTGAGGGCTACACCTGCCCTGGGGCAGATAGTTTGCATACAATATAAGGAAGAGAAAGAGGCTGCTTGCCACTGCTCTTCCTTTTTGCTCTTGTTGCTTTTGCTGTTTTCCGCCACCATGAACTGTTGCCCTCTACCATGTGCCACTCTGCCTTGGAGCCAGCCAAGTATGGACTGAAACCTCCATGAATCGTAAGCTAAATAAACCCTTCCTTCCTTAATTTTGGGTGTCAGGTATTTTGTCTCAACAACGAGAGAAATATAACTAAGACACTCTGTCTATTCAAAATACCTCACACTCTCTTAAAATCCACCATTCAATCCCTGCACAAGATTTCTGGTTATGCCTACTTCTTTCTCTCAAATGAACCTTCCAGGCATATCCTCCATTAGTCCATTCTGACTAGACTCTCCTCAAGACATCTTTAGACCCATCTTTAGACTCTCCTGAAGACATCTCTAGACCTCTCACGCCTTAATATGTCTACCACTTATACAAATCTACACCACCAAGTTTAAATCACTTATGATGACTATATTTCTGGTCCAATATTTTCTGGAGTCTCCCTTGTCACTCAACCTCCAATCTGTATAGAGGTCATAGATCACCTTCAATACTCTCAGGTTATAGGCAATGTCACTCATAACTCTACCTATGCCTTAGATCACAAGTCTACCATCTTCTCCACCACAGTGTTCTCTTTAAACCAATCTGAGTCTCTGCATTTCTCACTGCAACAAACCCACCCAACACACAAGATAAAAATTCTGGCTTCTGTCAGGAAAGACCACCCGCTTCTCAAATCCCTAATCTCACCTCTAGCTTGCTGCTTTTTGCCTCAATTCTGGCCACTCACCTCTAGCTTGCTGCTTTTTGCCTCAATTCTGGCCACTCAATTCAGCCAATATATCACTTCCTCATCAACAGGGACACACAGTTTTTCATCAATTCAGAGACATTACCTCTTTCACAAAAACAAAACCCAAATGTATCTCAACCACAACCTTCCTCTTTTCAACCATTAACAGAAATGGCATTTGCAACTTGATGTTTCTTCAGGGAGGCCACTAGCACTTACACAACATCCCCTTTTCTAGCTTGATTTGGGTACTTGTCTTATTACCCCAAGACTGTTCTTTGTAGAAGTAAAGCCTTCCTGTGCCCTTTCTTCTAACTGGACAGGTGTTTGTACCATATCTCATCTAGTCTCTGATACAGAAACTGCTCCCAACAAACCAGCCTTTTCCAAATTCTCTTTTCACCTCCATTCAGCCAAAAAGAGCAATTACTCCAATTCCCAGCTTGGTGGGCTTGGGAATCACCATGGGAGTAGTAACAAGAGTTATGGGACTACGAATAGCCTCACACACCTCCCACAACCTTTCCTTCAAGCTCTCCAGAGGTCCTTTCCCAGAGAGGACAAGGGTTCTACAAGCTGAAGGGACTTATAATATCAAATAAATGCCTTCACCACAGTGGTCCTTCAAATAGCAGCGGTCTACAATGCAACAGAGGGATGTCGCTGCTTAGCTATGAGAGGACAATGCTGTTACTATAACCACCAATCAGGTACTGCACAACATAATGAAATGCCCTCAAAAACCATGCATCCTGATTAAGAGAACAAGGGCTAAATAGTTGGATTTCTTGGAAATCTACTTGGGGAGGGCTCTCCTGGCTACTATACTTTCTTGGCCTACTAGTGGAAATCTTTCTCTTACTTTGGTTTGGATATTGTCTACTCAGTGTCTCACAAAATTTACCTCTTCCAAAATCTAACAAATCTACCTAAAAATTATGACTGAATGGGGATTCTGGCTTGTCTCAACTGCAAAAGGCACCAAATACACCCCTTCTAACACAATCCCTAAGGAAGCTGCTCACAGCTGGGCACAGTGGCACATACCTGTAATCCCAGCACTTGGGAGGCTGAGGCAGGAGGATTGCTGTGAGTTCAATGCCAGCCTGGGCTACAAAGTGAGTTGAAGGCCAGCCTGAACTGCATAGTGAGACCCTGTCTCAAAAAGACAAAAAAGAAGAAGGAGAAGAAAGAGGAGGGAGAGGGGGAGGGGAGGAGAAGAAGGAACTCAATCCTCCTACCTTATGCCCACTTCCAACTAACACATCCCACCCAGACCATTTTATCATGCCCAGACTCCACCCTAGATCATTAAACCCTACACTAGAATAGACACACTCTTCCCCAGCCCCTAAATTAGTCAGGGCAAGAGCTCCATAACCCCTGATAAGTAGAAACAACAGCACTCTCAGTGGGAAGCAGCTTCGAACCCTCAACCAGACCCTCAACATCCCATAAAATGTATGGGGATTATGTCTCTAGGGGGAAGTTGAGGCACGAGCTACGTAATGAAAAAGCTGGAGAAAGAAGGGAGGGACCATCACCTTACAGCCCCACTTTCCACACTATACCTAAAACATAAGGTAACCAAGGCAATAGCTGGAAAAAAAAAAAATCCACCTTGGAACCTGCTTTCTGGGACTACACCTACCTTCTGAGTTAAGCATTAGCCCAGGTCCTGGAGGCCCAGCTCTAAATACAAGGGGAAAGGTAACCAGGTAACCAGGTAACAAGGTAACTTAGCTTAGACACAGTAAATCCCTGAGCATGTCCCCAGCCGTCTTCTGCAACCCTTGCTGACTTCAACCCTAACTGCCATGCCAATGACTATGCAGATCTGACTACCCCCATGGGTTTTCGATACCGTAACAGTTCCTACAAGGATCATAAAAGGTCAAAACTCCAAAAGAGGGGCCAAGTCAAACTGCTCATACTTCAGACCAACTCTTCAGTCCCACCCCAAATTGCCCTCAATTTTACCCCAAACTGTAAGGTTCAAAACCCTCGGCACCAAGCCCCCTTAGAGCCAGGAGTTCTTACTAACCTGCTCCCATCTGTGGAGAATATTTTTGTTTTGTTTTGCTTTGGGTTTGGGGTTTTGGGTGTTTTTTTTTTTTTTCCTTTTTTTAGAGAGGAAAACAATAACATAAAGTTTCAAAACAGGATAACAGGAAATTAAAAATGGTTAATATATTGCATATTGTTATCATCAAAGTAGTTGCTCAGATAATAAGATATAGGCATGCAAAATTGATCAAACAATGTAAGAATAAATCAATCCTTTCAATTAACTAAAAAAATTAGAAGTATAATTATATTAATTATCTTGTATATATATTTTTTTCTTTTCCCTTCTTTCTTTTCTCCTTTTCCCCATTCCAGTTGTTCTTTTCTTTTGAAAAGTTTCTTTCCTTTTCACATTATCTATTGTAGATTTTGGAGCTTATTTATTCTTTCAGTTTCTTACACTAGGGAGACAAGACAATGTTTATACATGCAAGTCTGGTTTACTTCACTTATGAGTATGGTCTCTAGTTGCATCCATTTACCTACAAAAGGCTCAAGTTTATCCTTCTTTATAGCTGAGTAGTATTCCACTGTATAAAAAGACCACATCTTTTTTATCCATTCTTCAGTTGATGGGCATCTGGATTGTTTCCAACATTTAGCTATTATGAATTGTGCTGCTATAAACATAGATACACATGTATCACTGCAGTATGATATTTTTAATTCTTCTGGGAAGATACCTAGAAGGGGACTAGGGAACCTCTAATCCTAGGGTTTTCAGGAATCTCCACACTGATTTCCACAATGGTTGTACCCAGTCTACACTCCCACCAACAGTGGAGATGGGTTCCTTATTCCTCACAGCCCGTCCAGTATTTGTTATGGGTTGACTTCGTGATGATAGCCATTCTTTGCTGGGGTGAGATGGAATCTCAGTATTGTTTTAATTGGCATTTCTCAAATGACCAATGAATGATGTTGAACATTTTTCATATATTCATTTGCCATTTGTATTTCTTCATCTGAGAAGTGTATATTCATCTCAGATGCCCATTTTTTGATTGGGTCTTTGAATTAGGAGGGGCCTCATCTCTTTCAATTCTTTATATGTTCTAGATAGAAGTCCTTTGTCTGAGGGACAATTAGCTAAAATGTTTTCCCACTCTGGGAATCAAACTCAGGACCTTGCGATTGCCAGGTAAGCACTGTGCCATTGAGCTACATCCCCAGCCCTCTAGGTCTCTTCTGTTTCCAAATGAATTGTAGGAATGTTTTCTCTAGATCTGTGATGTATGCTAATGGTATTTGGATTGGGATTGCATTAAATCTGTGTAACAGTTTTGGGAGTATGACCATTTTCACAATGTTGGCTCTTCCTATCCATGAGAAAGGAATATCTTTCCCTTTTCTGATATCCTCTTTGATCTCTTTTCTCAGAGTGCTGTAATTTTCAGTGTATAGATCTTTTAGTTCATTTGTTAGATTGATTCCTAAGTATTTCATTTTTTTTGGATGCTATTGTGAAGGGTGTGGTTTCCCTAATTTCTCTCTCAGTGAGTTTGTTGTTTGTGTACAGGAATGCTATTGATTTTTGAGTGATGACTTTGTATCTAGCTACACTACTGAATCTGGTTACTAATTCTAGAAGTCTTTTGGTGGAGTTTTTGGGGTCTTCTATGTAGAGTATCATTTCATCTGCAAACAATGATAATTTAATTTCCTTTCCTATCCTTATTCCTTTCATTTCTCTCTCTTTTATAATTGCTCTGGCTGATATTTCCAGAACTATATTGAATAGGTGTTAGTGGACATACTTGTCTTGTTCCTGATTTTAGATTGAAAGATTTCAGCTCTTGTCCATTTAATATGATGTTGGCTGTTGGTTTGTCACAGATGGCTTTTATCAGATTGAGGTAAAAGCCATCTATTCCAATTTTCTGTAGGGTTTTACCATGAAAGAGTGTTGGACTTTATCAAAAGCTTTTTCTGCATCTATTGAGATGATCATGTGGTTTTTGTCTTTGGTTCTGTTGATATGGTGTATTATTTATTTGTGTATACTGAACCATCCCTGCATTCCTGGGATGAAACCACTTGGTCATAGGGTATAATCTTCTTGATGATCTACTGCATTCTATTTGCTAGTATTTTATTGAGGATTTTTGCATCTATATTCATTAGGGAGACTGGCCTATAGTTCTCTTTTTTTGGTTGGGTCTTTCTGTGGTTTTAGTATCACAGTAATACTTGCCTCCAAGAATGAGTTAGGGAGAATTACTCCCCTTTCAATTTCTTTAAAGAGTTTGAGGAATATTGGCATTAACTCTTCTCTAAATTTCTTGTAGAATTCAGCCATGAATCCATCAGGACCTGGGCTTTTCTCTGTTGGTAAGTTTTTATTACATTTTCAATTTCATTAACTGATACTGAGTTATTCAGAATTTTTATATCTTCTTGTTTCAGCTTTGGTAATTCATATGCTTCTAGGAATCTGTCCATTTCTTCTGTGTTTTCCATCCTTTGCAAGTAAAGATGTTCAATATATTGATGATCTTCTGAATTGTGGAGTGTATTTTGTCTTTCCTCTTTCAAATAAATCATTAATCCTGCTGGTACTCGGTTCTTCTTCTGGGACATCAAGAACCTGGACAAGACCCCCAACCTGGTAAAACAAGATGAATCTAGTAAAAGAAATAAGAAGAGGGCCAGGTGTGGTGGTGCATGTACTCCTGTAATCCCAGTACTCCTGTAATTACAATACTCCTGCAATCCCAGTACTTGGGAGGCTGAGGCAGGAGGATCTCTGTGAGTTTGAGGCTAGCCTGGACTATAAAGTGAGTTCAAGGCCAGCTTGAACTGCATAGTGAGACCCTGTCTCAAAAAGACAGATGTTTAAAAAAAAAGAAAAAGAAAAAGAAAGAAGTAAGAAGACTGATGGTAAGCCTCAGGAGAGAAATTAGGAGCTGAGTGGGAAGGGCCAGGAAGGAGCTTTCTAGGATGATATAAATGAACATATCCATGTGAGCCATATCCCTATGAACGTATCTCTTAGAGGTGTGGGCTTGGGGATTCTGTGACTGTATACAATTTTTGAAACACTAATTGATCCATACACTTTATGTACATTACACCTGAAAAAATTAAAAAAACAAGAAAAAATTATGACTTAGAGGAATAATGGGAAGACAGCAGTCACCAGAAGGAAAAAGAGAAATTAAGGCTTAGATATAAGTCTGGCCTTAGAGTCCTGGCTAAAGCAGAGAGAAGACAGAATAGGAAAGGGACAAGAGCAGAGGAGTGATCTGGGGAAGGTGGAAGGCACTAGCAAGGGTTGAGATTGTTAAGTGACCATCTGAGAACAGATCCAACCATCTAGCAAATTCCCCAGAAACCCAGAATATAAAGTTTAATAATGCACAAAGTATAAAAGAGATAAATAGCATTCACGTTTTAGTCAACAGGTTACCACTCTACCATAAAGCCACTTCAGTTTTAAGACAGAAAACTTGCCAGAACCAGCAGTACGCATATATGAGCCCCACACAGCAGATGTGCGGGCCAAAGAATAACAAAGACAATCTAAGTTCAGTGATAGAACACTTCTCCAACAGGCAGAAGGCCCTGGATTCAATCTCCAGCACTGTCCTTCATAAGTCTTGTAAAGAGGCCAATGGACATCCAGACTAGGGACAGAAGTTTAAAGGAGGCAGTGTCAGCGAGTAGCAAGGTGGAGGGTAATACTGCTCACCAGCTCTAGCATTTAGATGTGCTTTCTCAGTCATCGAGGCACAAATACTGTACCCCTTCTTCCTGCCCAGCCCAAGCACCATGTTGCAGGGCCTTCAGGGCTTGTTTCTCTGCTCCTTTCTCACCTCGTCTATCCCTGTGAGTTTGGGTAGAAGATAAAGAGAGCAGAGGAAAAGGAAGTATCACCTGGAGCCTTCAAGGTCACCATGAGGTGTACAGATGTTGCCACTGCACATCCTCCCATTTGATTCTGTGCTGTATCCCAAGCCCAGACTGATCATGATGTCTACCACACACAGGTTCTCCAGGCATGGGCTCCAAGAACCACCTGAGCTAGAATCACCCAGGTGGCTGATTAGATATGTAAATTCCACGATCCCACCCCAGACCTGCCAACTGTCAACCAGTGTGAGGCAAGGGAATCCCCACTGTTTCACACTCTTTCCAAGTGGCTACAATGCAGTTTGAGAACTGCTGCCACAGATACTATAAAAGATATAAGACTCATCACAGTTCCTGCCTGCAGAAACTTACCGGAAAAAACCTAGAGAATAGGAAGATGAGAGAATGACATTTAAAAAGTGCAAAGAAGGAGCCAGATAAGACTCTCCGTGGTTTGCATTTCATTTTAAAACCTCTAATTTTGAGTAAAACATGCAAAGTGGCATTGATACCTTCTGGAAGCCCAGAAAGCCCCACTGAACTGGAGAAAAGGCCATTTATTTTGCCTTGCAAAGGCAGCATTTGAGGCCTGACTTGTACGACATAAGTGCATTCCACTTTGCATTGAAGGAGCACAACATGGTCATAAACAGTGAGATGGACTTATTTCCATGTTTTACAAGTGGAGAAAATGAGACACAAGGAAGCAAAGTTCTCTTTATCACTGCCTCCAGCCACACTACGGAAGATTTCAAATGTCAACCACTGTATTATCCAAATTTCTCAGTTATTTATTAAAAGCTAAAAGACAACTGTAGGTCTGGGGTAAAGACCAAGGACTTCGTTTTATCTCCCTATGACTTGAACCTTGATATTTTCTTTCCAGTACTGAGGACTGAGCCCAAGGCCCTCACTCTGAACTATGTCCCAAGCCCTTTCTTAAATGTTTTGTTGTTTGAGAGAGTCTCGCTAAGTCATTGAGTTGCCCAGGCTAGGCTCAAACTTGTGATCTTCCTGCCTCAACCTCCCAGAGTACCAGGCATAGGTCACCATATCTGGTTAACTTTAATCTTTCTCTCCTTTTTATTTATTACCCAAAGAGGCAAAACCAACAGATCAAACTCTGCAAATACAGATTAATTATTAATTAATATTAATAATTATATTAATATATATTGAGTACTGGCTGTGTGAAAAAGAGCATACCAAGTGTTTTACATACTGTACAGAAATCATTATTATTATCTTCTTTTATAGGACAAATACTGAGATGTAAAATTTATTGTTTGTTGTTGTATTCAGGGACTCAGGGTATTCTCACTAAGGTACATTCCCACCCCCACCCCTTTTTTAAATGTTGGGGTAGAATCTTGCTAAATTACTAAATTGTTCAGGCTAGGCTCTTGTGATCCTCCTGCCTCAGCTTCCCAGAATGCTGGGATTACAAGCATCTGAATTCTGAAGTCTATATCCTTAAACTTCTCAGCCACACAACTGCTCTGATTTGAGCACAAGGACTCTAACATTTTGTCAGTCCACTTCTTTGCAATTTTAAATGGAAAACACTCAGTCCACACTTGAACTTAAGTCCCATTTCTACCATTCACAAACTATGTGACTCTGAGCAAGTGCTTCAATCCCCCGTAGTGTTAACTGACTGGCTGTAAAGTGGAGATTATTGGAAGGAGGAAAAGAAAATGTACTTTAAGTTTGCCAAGTACTTCACAGACTAAAAAAGTTGAAGAAGACACATTCAAAAAAATTCTAAGGCTAACACATAAGCAAAACAAAAAATAAAAGTGCTTTGACCATGTGATATTTCTTCATCAAAAGGAAACGATGATGAAATAAATATAGTCTATTAGCTAATCAGAAATATGTGTAGTTACAGGGTGTGGTAATGCATGCTTATGATCCCTGAACTTGGGAGGCTGAAGCAGGAAGATCACAGTGAGTTCAAGGCCCTCCTGGACTACATAGTGAGATCAAGGCCAACCTGAACTGCATAGTGAGACTCTGTTTCAAAAACACGAAAAAACAAACAAACAAACAAACAGACTAGTATGGTCATCTGGGAAGCAACTGAAGAAGTGTCAGAGAAACCTCAGCAAAATATATGAAAACTGCTGCCAATGTCTTCAGCCATGTTCTCCTAGGCCCAAGGTCAAAGACACTATAATGGTCGTGTCCCTCAGTTTTCTCTAAGGTAATAGTAGCAGACTGTGAAGGCAAAAATGAAATCCCACCCGAGTCCCTGCTCCAGGATTTCTCAACAAGCCCATACTCTGCCCATCCCACCTCCTACAACCCTCACCACCCCAGCTTTGTCTAGGCTAGATCTACACATCTAAATGTCCTCCTCGCAGTTAAAAAGGCAGTGTAACTGGATTGAAAATGAGTGAAACTAGAACCTGAGAAAGTAACCCTGCCATGCAAGAACACAATAAGAAGGGAAAAAAGACTGGAAGGATATGCATCAAAATGTTACAAGTGCCAGGGGTGGTGGTGCATGCCTGTAATTAGGAGACTGAGGCAGGAGGATCGCCTCAAGTCCAAGGCCAGCCTGAACTATGTAGCAGGACCCTGTCTCAAACAAACAAAACAAAGCAAAACAAAAAAAATGTTGGAAATAACTCTCCTTTTAGCACTTTTCAGTATTTTCTAAATTTCCTGCAATATATTTACATTATTCTTACAATCTGAAGCTTTTCTCTCTGTCTCCATCCCTTAACAACAGATCAAACCTTCTTGTGTATTGCTCTGTCTCAAGCCACCAACAACAACAGAAAATGGGAAAGGCCCAATGAAGAAGCTGAAGCTTTGCAGGAATTTCCGTGAGGTAAAGAGCAGATATGACTAGATGCAAAAGGCTGGAAGACAGGCAAAACGGCGAAGAAAGCATATAAACTCTCCTCACAAATCCTAGAGCCGTAGCCACAAGCTCCGCGTCAGCAGGGTGCTCGGAGGACACTGGGAGCCCAGCCAGTGCCCTGCCCCACACTGGGTGGAAGCACAGCAGCTAGTTCAGACGGTTCTGCCAAACCCACAGCTAATGAGGCTACAGCCTGCAGCAGGCTCCTAACATGGGCATGATGATCACAGCAGCAACAGGGCGCATGCCTAGCAGCCTTCAAAGCCTCCACAGGAAAATTCAAAGAAAAATGTGTCAGCACAGCTCTGAGGACTTCCAAATGCCTTCCCCTTTCCCACTTTCCTGCGTCAGAAGCCAAAAATATCAGAAACTGCCAATACTAGTATCTATTAGAAAAATCACAGAGTGTCAAGTACAAAAGGCAGAAAATTAAACATAAAAAACAGTGGCTTTCCTTATATCTCAACAATAGCCATTTAAAAATGCAGTTGAAAACATGAAGATCCTATACACAATGCTGACAAAATCTCAAACTACCTAGGAATAAATCTTTTTGAAGCAAAATTATAAAATATTACCAAAGAACACAGATCAAGATCTCAGTATATTCTAAAAATAAATCCTAGCCCAAAATGGGAACACCCACTGTTGGAAAGGTTCCATTTCACCCAAATACACCTACAAAGTTAAAATAACTTTAAATAAAATAAAAATGTTAGTGAAATTTCTTTCTTAATTAAAACTCATCATAATGCCCTCCAAGGAAAGTAGGTGAATAAAACTAGCCCCTAAAATGTTGAAAAATATAAATGAGTGAAGACTTACTCTATAATTTAAAAAAATATATATTAAGGTACTGAAAGTGTTACTGGACCCAAGTCTAGCTATTCATAGGCTAATTAAGTCAAGAGAAAAGATGGTCTGGCAAGAGAAGCAACTTTATTCAACAAGACCATTAGGCAGAAGATGGAGGGCTCTTGTCCCAAAGTCTATCTTCCCAACAGGGTTGTTTTTTATTAGGTTTTTTTTTTTACACTTTTTAAAATTTTAAACCAAGCATGGTGATGCACACCTGTAATTCCAGCACTCAGGAGGCTGAGGCAGGAGGGTCACTGGGAGTTTGAGGCTAGCCTGGGCGTGAGCTCAAGACCAGTGTGAACTGCATAGTGAGACCTTGTCTCAAAAAAGACAAAAAAAAACAAATAAATAAAATTTTATTTTAAAGAGAAAGAAAAATAAAGACAATGATACAGAATTTCAAAACACAATAATGAATTTTTTCTATTAACATTATGAAATAATAATAATTTCATACATTTATTTGCCAATTTGTATTTCTTCATCTGAGAAGTGTGTATTCATCCAGATGCCCATTTTTGGATTAGGTCTTTGAATTTGGAAGGCCTGATTTTTTTCAGTTCTTTACATGTTCCAGATAGAAGTCATTTGTCTATGGGACAACTGGCTATAAGGAGGTTAACAATGGTTAAAATATTGCATATGGTTATCTTCAAAGTAGTTGCTCAGATTACAAGATATAGGCATGAAAAATTAAATAATGAAAGCACAAACCATTCTTTTCAATGAACTAATAGAAACTAGTAGTATAATTATCTTAGCTATCTTGTGTATATATATATTTATATGTATTTTTTTTCTTTTCCTTCCTTCTGTTCTCCTTTCCCCTATCCCAGTTGTTCTTTCCTTTTGAGCAGTTTCTTCCTCTTTCACTGGATCTTATTTGCTCTTTCAGTTTCTTACATTAGGGGGACAATACGATGTTTACACATACAAGTCTGGCTCATTTCACCTATGAGTACGGTATCTAGTTGTATCCATTTACCTGTGAAAGCCTTGAGTTTATCTTTCTTTATAGCTGAGTAGTACTCCATTGTATAAAAAAGACCACATGTTTTTTTCCATTCCTCAGTTGATGGGCATTTGGACTGTTTCCAAGATTTGGCTATGACAAAGTGCACTGCTATAAACATGGATACACATATATTGCTGTGGTATGATGTTTCTAATTCTTCTGGGAAAATATCCAGACAGAGAATAGCTGGGTCGAATGGGACCTCTAATCCAAGTTTTTTGAGGAATCTCCACACTGATTCCTACAGGGGTTGCACCAGTCTACACTTCCACAGTGGTTGCACCAGTCTACACTCCCAAAAAAGAGAAGGGTTCCTTTTTCCCCACAGCCCCTCCAGAATATATTATTCGTTAATTTCTTGGTGATAGCCATTCTTTTCCAGGGTGAGATGGAATCTCAGTGTTGTTTTTATTGGCATTTCTCAAAATACTAATGATGTTGAACATTTTTTCATATATTCATTTGCCATTTCTTCATCTGAGAAGTGTGTATTCACCCAGATACCCATTTTTGGATTAGGTCTTTGAATTTGGAGGGCCTGATTTTTTTCAGTTCTTTATATGTTCCAGATAGAAGTCCTTTATCTGTGGAACAACTGGCTATAATTTTTTCGCACTCTGTGCATTTCCTTTTAATTCTAATGGTGATTTCTTTTGATGTGCAAAAACGTTTTAATAGAATGAAATCCCAGTAGTTGATTCTTTGAAGTACTTCCTGTGCATCAGCAGGGTTTAGAAGTGGTTTATATAGGTGTTGATGAGTATCACCAGAATGGTAGGCACCTTGTCACAACAGGTGGGTCAGATTATCACCTACTCATCAGCTACTGTTCAGTTTTTCAAATCTCAAGAATAAAAATCATTATTCTATTAGGCTGTTCTTTTCACTGATTAGCTTACCCATGTGTATTGACTGACATATTACACATGGACAGAGAGGGTAGCTGCCCCAGAGTGGGCTAGAGGGGTTAGCTACCCTGAGGCCCTCTTGCTGACTATTAAACTCGTGGTAACGAAAGATAACGTCCTCAATACCCAGCTTCAAAATCATTTTAAGTATATTAATAACATTAATAATCAGGTAAGGGGCTGGGGATTTAGCTGGCAAGTGCAAGGTCATGAGTTCAATTCCTGATACCGGAAGAAAAAAAAAATCAGGTAATTAGCCAGGCATAATGGCATACACCTGTAATCCCAGCACTCAGGAGACTGAGGCAAGAGGATCGCCCCAAGTTTGAGGTCAGCCTGTATTGGGTTGATAATATCCCTTAGTTATTGCAGGCTGATCAGATCCACAATCTCCTGAACGAGTGTACAGCAAAGTCTAAACAAATAAAAAAGAGGCAAATGGAATGATTTCAGGGCTCCAGGAGGATCAAAGCCTTCTCACAGAACTCAAGATTCTCTCAGGGCTAAAATCAAGACCTTCTCTGGGTGGCCCCTATTTATTTGGTTATGAGAAGAAGGGAGGGGAGTACTCAAGAAGGGGAGAATCACTCAAGGACTTGCCAAGTAAGGTATTAAATTAATTCTTAATAAGGATTCAGTTAATCTACCCAGGAGTGAGATGCCTGAGGCTATAGTCTTTATCTAGTTGAGACTGGATCCAGGTGTCCTTGGCTGTGACTTTGTCTTATCCTTTGAGGCTTTCCGGCTTCATCCACCATTACAGGCTTTAGTAGGGATTAATGACTCATACAGGTTCACTTATTATGAGTCTGCCATCCATTTCCAGACAAGCAGCCTAGGCTTTGGACAGATTCACAAGTGAACATGAAAAGCCAATTGGTTAATTTAAGTCCTGCTGGGGGCTGCTTCATAGTGGTCTCCATCAAGCCTGGGATATACAGTGAGTTCAAAACTAGCCTGAACTACATAGAGAGAACCGCTCTCAAAAAATAAATAAATAAATAAATAAATAATGATAATAAATCAGGTAAATAAAATACAAAGAACAAACCAGAAAAGGCCTGACAGCTACATAGGGAATTATTATCATATGATAAAGAAAGCATGTGAAATCATAAATGTCTTGTTCAATAAATGTTACTATGACAATAACTGCCCATTTGTCAAACACTATAATAAGAGCCCTCCCATAGCCAGGTGTAATGGCGTGTGCCTATAATTCCAGCACTCTGATGGGGCTGAGGCAGAAACATCACAGGTTATAGCCCAACATGGGCAATTTAGTGAAACCCTGCCTCAAAAAAATAAATAAAAATTATATAAAGACTTGTTAAACTAAAACCTATTGGTCTGTATAACTAATGAAAAAGAGTGAAAATAAAAATAAATAAATAGGGCTGGGAATATAGCTCAGTGGAACTGCGCTTCCCTGACAAGCATGAAGTCCTGAATTCAATTCCCAGTACCAAATAAATAATAAATAAATAAATAAACCTGCCTGGCAAGCATGAGGTCCTGAATTCAATTCCTGGTACCAAATAAATAAATAAATAAATAAATAAATAAATAGCTTTGTTAACAGGCTAGGGATATATCTCAGTGCAAAGTGTTCAATCCCCAGTACCTTAAAAAAAAGAACCCTAATGTCATACTCTAAAATAAATCCATGGTGAATTAAAGATCTAAAAATGGAAATAATAAACAAATAGAAAAAATATAGGAATATAAATTAACAGATCACTTTATTCTGATTAAGGAAATATAGTTTATCAAAATGGGCTATTTGAGATTTTTAAAAATTTTGACATAAGATACTACTTTTAGCATGAAAACTGTGGGGAGGAGTTCGCTGGGGATTGAAGCCAGGTCCTGTTGCACACTAAACATGTGCTCTATCCACTGAGCTACAACCTCCTTTGCTAGCATACAAATTTAATATCATTTACATCGTTAGGGAAAGAATAAACTTCCAATTAAATAGTGCTGAGATACCTGGTTAACCATGTTTAACATTAATGCTTCTTAAAATTTTATGGAACCTCTTGCAGTTCTGTGCAAAGGGTTGTTTTCAAACCCCAGTACTAGAGGGAGAAAAAGTTAAAGGTCTGGAGGGTTGAAGGATGCACCTGAGAGAAGTGTGACCATCCCCATCCCAGGGTAAAATCAGCAGTCTCTCTGAGCTTTCCTCCTGGTCCACAGGATTCCCTAGAAGATCCCCAGACACGCCCAACATACTGGCCAAGACAGAGCAGGCAAGCAGGAAGTCAGCTATGCCCAAAACTGAGACTAAGTCCCAGGTGAGAGACCAGGCAGCAAATGTCAATAGTCCAGATAAGCCAAGAAAGCAAGCCAGATCAAATAACAAATGTGCTGCCGCTACTGTCAAAAGCAAATATAGAACCAAGAGCCAGGAATCCAAAGTAAGTCACACCTGGGGGAAAGTCCACAGGTGTCACACCAGCAGGTGTGTATTCCTTCTCACTCCACCTGCAAAGTTTGAGCCCTGGCCACAAGGATTCCAAATGGCTTCTAATGTCACAGCCAACTCCAATACAATTCCAAGTCTTATCCCAACCACAGTACAATTTTGAAGGCCTTTAATTTCTGCCAACTACCTTTCTGGTTGAACTAGATAAGCAAAAGTAAATAAAGCCTAAAATCAAAAGCAACTGAGGACTTCAACAACCCCAACCCTGCAGAAGTCATATCTGGAGTGCACTGCATTGCAACTAACTTGGAAACCTCACCTTATTCTTTATGCTGACAAATTGCAAGTTAATAGAAAACATTTTGTGTAAATTTTTTTTTAAAATGCTTTCTAAGGGAAAGCCTAGCATCTATACCCTTATTCCCACTCAATTTCTTGTTTTACCCGTCTCCATTCCTGAAACCTTAATCCGTAATTAGAAGAATCCTCAAAAGAAATTCCCTTATGTTCTCTGGACTTGCATTTTCCCAGAAAAAAAGTGGATTTATAATTTCTTACAAGTTTTGAACCAGATTTATCAGAAGTGCAATTAAGCAGAATATCTGTATTCCTAAATATTCTAGATGATCAGAGTCTATTTCCTTTCCTACAATGTTCTAGACTTGAAGTGCTAGGGAATTAGAATTAGAAGACAATTTAGAAATTAGCTGTATGATTAATTTCCCTTTTTTATAAACGAAGAAACTGAAGTCAGAGTGGTGACTCCTGCCTGTTCTCCCAGCACCCAGAAGCTGTGGCACGAGAATCATAAGTTTGAGATCAAAAGAGAGTTCCAGGCAAGGCTGGACTACATGGCAAGACCCTGTTTCAAAATGTAAAAAAAAAAAAGGAAGAAGAAGTAGGGGAGGAGTAGAAGGAGTAGAGGAGGAAGAAGAAAGAGGAGGAGAAATAGAAACAAGCCTATGTTACAGTTTGACCAAAGTATACCCTTCTTATGATCAGAAATATATAACTACAAAAGGCTGCCTACCAGCATATCCACGTAAGTGTAAGACTAAGTCTGCCAATCAGATTAACTTTGGATCTGAGAAATAACACCAACTAATCTACTGTTTATTCTAAGAACCTCGCATCCTCTAGGTGCATTGGTCTTCCTCAAAATACAGGTCTCTTGTTTCTACTCGTTCCTACTGAGTCTTTAGAAAATTGACAACAATTTGTGTTGCCCTGGAAGATTTTTCTCCTAAGTTTTAACTAAACTTAGGCTTTAGATTTAATTTGGGGGTTTTGTGGTGGTGCTGGTGGTTCAGGGGATGGAACCCAGAGCTTTGCTAAGCAAGCATGCTACCACTGAGCAACACCATTAGTCCTAACTGATTTTTAGTTTTGCCATTACTATTTCACTGAGGCCAGCTCAATTTCAGTGTATTTTGGGTTTTATGCACTTTGTGTCTGTAACTTATAACAATGAGAATGTTTTATAGATTCAAATTTCAGACTTAAGAGTCTCTTAAATATAAGGATCTTTTTCTTTGGGTATGGCGTGTACTAGGGATTGAACCCAGGGCCCTGCACAGGTTAGGCAAAGACTCTACCACTGAGCTATGACCCAAACTCTTTTTATTTTATTTTGAGATAGGGTCATGCTAAGTACCCCAGGCTGGCCTTAAACTTGCAATCCTCCTGCCTCATCCTCCTGAGTATCTGAGATTATAGGCCTGTACCACCACATTTAGAAAAATATGAAGAATTTAGATGTATGCTGTCTTAGTTACTTTCCTACTGCTGAGACACTATCCCCAACACCCACAACTTAAAAAAAGAGATGTTTATTTGGGGTTATAGCTTTAAAGGTTTCAGTCCGTGGTCTGGAGGGTCTAAGGCAGAAACGGCATGAGGAAAGGGCATGCTGGGAGAAAGCTGCTCACATCCTGGCAGCCAGAAAACAGAGCAAGCGAGAAGGGAGGTGCTGGGGAGGAGCTGTACCCTTCCAGGTCCCTCTCCCAGTGAACCACCTCCAAACCAGGCCTCACCTCAGAGAGCAAGTCAGCTACCACACCCCATGATCCATCAACTTCCACACATAGGAGGCTTCTGGGGAACAACCTCGATCTAACACCTAGCACAAGTTATAGGAAGTATTTTTTCTAGCACATGTTCATCAAGGTCCACTGCTTTTTTTTCTGCTCTAACTCACTGTTTCTTATGCATATCATCGAATATGTAAATTCTGAGCAAGAGTACTCAGGGTCTTAGATGTGAAACACAAGGACAATTCAAACAGAATTATTTATTTTGCATTTTCAATGAAAATGGCCTGAGCTAACTCATTATATATAATTTTTGAAACTAAGTTAAGTGGAAGACATATGCCCATGCAAAACTGCACACACATATTTATAGCTGCTCTCTTGATAACCACCAAAATTTGAAAGCGATCAAGATGTCTGACAGCGGGTCAATAGATAACCAAACTGTGGTACATTCACACAATGGAATATTGTTCTGGACAAGAAGAAATGAGCTATCAAGCCACAAAGACATGGGGCAATCTAACATGTATATTGTTAAGCCAGTCGGACTGCGCATCG
>NW_004955402.1:31620031-31623988 GCF_000276665.1 Chinchilla lanigera
TGAGGCCAGTGGATCATTGCAAGTTTGAGACCAGCCTGGGCTACAAAGTGAGCTCAAGGCCAGCCTGAACTGCATAGCGAGACCCTGTCTCAAAAAGAGAAAAAAAAAAAAAAAAAGAAATCTTCTAGAATGATGTTCACTTAACTGAACTGGTCTCTGGGAGTGAGATACTGAGCACATTTTTCTTTTCATTAAAGAGTATTTTTTTGAGCCTGGCATGGTAGTGCACGCCTGTAATCCCAACACTAGTGAGGCTGAGGCAGGAGGATTGCTGTGAGTTTGAGGCCAACCTGGGCTGCAAAGTGAGTTCAAGAACAACCTGAACTGCTTAGTGAAACTCTGTCTCTCAAAAAGACCACCCCCCTAAAAAGAGTATTTTTTTGACATGCTATTATAAAATGGTTATTTCTAAGTCAAGGAAATAAAGATTTGCTATAAGTATGTGAGGTGATGGATATTTTAACTAGCTTGATTGTAGTAATCATTTCTCAACATATATGTATCTCAAAACATCACGGTTTTTGTTTTGTTTTGTTTTGGTAACGGGAATCGAACTCAGGACCTTGCCCTTGCCAGGCAGGTGCTTGTGCCACTGAGCTGTATCCCCGGCCCTAAAACATCATGTTTTGAATTCTTCAAATCTATGTAATACTGTCAACTATACTTAAATAAAAAATGGAAAAACTCACCCATAAAAAATAATAATAGAGCCAGGCATGGTGGAACATCCCTATAATCCCAGCACTCAAGAGACTGAGGCAAGTGAAGCATGAGTTTGAGGCCAGGCTGGGCCACATAAACGTGCTCAAGGCCAGCCTGCACTACATAGTAAGACCCTGTCCCAAAATAATAATAATAACAATAACAATAATAGAGTTGGGCATGGTGGTGCACGCCTGTCCCAGGAGGCTGAGGCAAGAGGATCATTGTGAGTTCAAGGCTAACCTGGGCTACATAAGTGAATTCAAGCCCAGCCTGTGCTATAGAGCAAGATCCTGTCTCAGAAAAACAAAAATAAAATAATAATAATAATAATAATAATAATAATGGGGGAAGTAAGTAGGGATAAAACATGGAAAATCTATGCTCTTGCTCAGTTTTCTGTAAACCTAAAACTACTCTACATAATAAAATCTGTTGGGGGCCGGGAAGATGGCTCAGCAGCACATGGCAAGCAGATGGTCCCGAGTTCGAATCCTCGTACCAAAAAAAATAAATACATAAAACCTGTTATTTTTTGGAATGTTGAAGATGAGGTAACAGCATGATTTACCCTTCTAGATACTTACTTGAAACAAGTTTTTAGTGACCTGATCATTTCAGTAACTTAGCTTTTGTCAAACTGCTTCTTGTTGAAGCTGTACTGTCTCTCTTCCTCAAACACACTGGGTCCTTTCCAGTCTCGCTTTCCCCTCCTCCTCGCTCAGCCATTCATAAGGATAAAGTGGCTCCACTTCATACTTTACAGCCCAGCTCACCTGCCACCTCCTCAGAGAAGCCCTCCATGACCACTCTGTTCCCCGTACATATCCATAATATGGCAGATAAAGACCCTTCCAAAATAATCCCTTCACTAGATGGATATGTTACTTTATATGGCAAAATGGATTTTGCAAGTATGGTTAAATTAAGGACTTGGACATAGGAGGATTATTCTGAGTTACTTACATGGAACCAAGGTAATCACAAGGGCCTTAAGAGCCAGAGGGGCCGGAGATATAGCTCAGCAGCACAGCACCTGCCTGGCAAGCGCAAGGTACTGAGTTCAATTCTCGGTACCAAAAACAAAACAAAAAAAGAGCCAGAGAAGCAGAGTAATATGATTCCTGGTTTTGA
Organism: Chinchilla lanigera; assembly: GCF_000276665.1. Lineage (NCBI taxonomy): Eukaryota > Metazoa > Chordata > Mammalia > Rodentia > Chinchillidae > Chinchilla > Chinchilla lanigera. The sequence goes on from NW_004955402.1 coordinate 31,621,868, forward strand.
AGATGAACCCAGAAGCCAAAAAAACACCAGCAAAAACTAGAAGCTGGAAAAGCAAGGAATGACTCTCCCTTCAACCCTGCCCTGAAGCCCCTCCTAGGAATGCAGTCCTGCAGACATCCTGATTTTAGCCCAAAGAGATTTCTGGTATTCAGAACTGTAAGACAGGCTGGGAGTGTAGTTCAGTGGTAGAGCACATATATATCACATATGAGTCCCTGGGTTCAAATCCCAGCACACACACAAAAAACAAAAAACAGAACTGTAAGATAAATTTGAGTTGTCTTAGCCGGGTATGGTGGCACACACCTGTAATCCCAGCACTTGGGAGGCCGAGGCAGGAGTATCGTTGCAAGTTCAAGACCAGCCTGGGCTACAAAGTGAGCTCAAGGCCAGCCTGAATTGCATAGCCAGACCCTGTCTCAAAAAGAGAAATATATATATATATTTGAGTTGTCTTAAGCCACTAAATCTGTGCTCATTTGTTACAGCAGCAACTTCATACATCCTTTATTTCCTTTATTGTAATCTCAAAGATCCCTATATTTGTTTGGCTAATTTTTTATAGCATCAATAGGAAACTCTATGCAATGCAATCACCTTTAATTGTATGGTATATTTGGCTACTGTGAGTCCCACACACTAGGATATAACCTCCCAAAGTCTGGTATTGCCTTTAGTACAAAGGAACTACCTAGTAAATACTCATTAAAAGCAGAACTTTTCACCTTATCTCTCCCCGTCCTCTCTTTTCTTCTCATCTTCTTCTTCCTCTCTTCTCCCCCACCTCCCTCCTTGGCTGCTTTTATGAACAGCTCTCTGCGGTCACATCTGCCACCACCATGCCCTGCCCTGCCCTGCCACAGGCCTGCAGCCACGGGGGTCAGCCGACCATGGACCGAAGCGGCTGAAGCCATGAGCCAAAGTATCTCCTTTAAGTTGGTTTTCTGAGGTATTTTGTCACAGCAGTGAAAAGTGGCCTAACAAGGTTGACCGGGAAGGAACTGCAGTGCCAACATTTAGGATTGTTAAGGCTGATAACGCTTACAGCCAAATCTTTTCTGAAGCAATTCCAAAAGTTTACCCTGCCACCAGCAACCACTAAACTCATGGGTGCCCAACCTTCTGGCTTGCCCAGGCCACACGGAGTGTATGTACATAAATCTATAAATAGGTTAAAATACTATTATGGTAATTGCTGTGTTTCACTCACCAAGTCCAAAAAGCGCATGGCATCTCTGCTACACGTGGGTGCCAGTCTGTGAAGTGTGAAGTGCAGGGGTGGAGTTAGCAATGCACTGTGCCCTCCTTCACACAGCGTTCTGCTGTCATCCACGCAGTCCGCCCTGCAATCGAGCACTGCACAATTGATTCATGAAAAATGTCACTAGAAATCACCCAGTAGTGCCCAGGGCCACGTGCAGCCGCAGGCTGAGATGGACACATCTAATGGCTGTCTTCCTTGCACTCTCCCCAGCAGAAGGCACTGGCACTTATTATATTTTTTTTAACTTGAAACATTTATAGAGGAAAAAATGTAATGTTAGTCCTGTTTTGTTTGTTTGTTGATGGACTGGTTGGTTGGCTGGATGGATAGTTGGTTTTTTCCTGGTACTGAGGAAAGAATGCAGGGCCTCACACACGCTAGGCAAGCACTCTGCCACAGACCTACCTTCTAGCCCCCAGTACTGTTTTAATTTGAATTTTTTTTATTAGTGATGTCAAACATTTTCCATATTTTTACAATTCATTTTTATTCCCCTTTGCGAGTTGGGGAGATCACTTTTAAAACAGGATGTGGGAAAATACGGAGAAAGCAGACAAACAAACAAGCTCCTGCTCCAAGGGAACAGCCAGCACTTCTACATCCTTCTCTTCAGGAGGCGTCTGACAGGTGTTCAGGTCCACTCGCTCACTAGCACAGCTCCTTCATGCACCATCTCCTCTTCTCCCTCTGTGCAGCAAGGCTGAATAAATCTGACTAGGGGAGGCAAGTGCAGGGCTGCATTCGGCCTTTCCTTAAAATTTTGATACTCGTTCATGATGAGGAGTTTCTTTAATTCTTTTCATTTGTTTGTTTGAGACAGGGTCTTGCTATGCAGTTCAGGCTGGCCTTGAACTCAC
>NW_004955402.1:31624438-31631085 GCF_000276665.1 Chinchilla lanigera
AGTATTTTTCCTACTTTTAAACCATAATTTTTTGGGATTAGAATCTAAATTTCACTTGTTCTAACAATTCTTTAAATTGTAAAAGTGATTCCACTCAAAGTTTCATTCATTATTTCAATTTTTAAAATTAACTGCAAATATACTATGTTGACACACTAACGCATCACCCACGAAGTCACCCCCTTAACAGGAGGACCACTTTATCATGTGGGGCACACTGTGTTTGACAGTTAAGCTTAATAGATCTCACTATCCTCACTGCACAACAGGAAGTTCAAGCCTAAGTAGTTAGCTGCATGGCTTCAAGCAAGTCATTCACATCTCTAAATAGAAGAGTGTGTGACCCCAAGTGATATCCACTCAGGACCAGGAGGGCTGTGGCTGCCCTTGGCCTCTGCTCCCCACATCCTCTTCTCTCTGGATCCATCATAATTCCTTCTTGAATGACTGCAATCATTACTCACTCAGAGTTTCTCTGAGCCCTGGTCTTTCCCAGCTTCCACCATCCTCATCTGAAACCCTGCTCACAGCTCTCATTTCCCAGTTCTCTGACAGCAGACAGGTTCAGGCTTGCTGAGCCTTTGGCCCTGGAGCTCTTCACTTTAGCTTCTGCAGGGAGAGGCCAGATGCTCACAGGCAGTGCATGAAATCTGCAGCTCATCTGATCCCTCTGACTTACAGCTGAAGACACCTAAGCAGAGCATGAAGGTCCCTCATCCACAGATGCCCGCCCACTGTGCTGCCTAGGGAAGAGCAAGGCCTGCCAGCCACGATGGTAACTGTGGGCTGGGGCTGGTCAGAGACAAGGTCAGCCACTCCCAGGGGCAGGAATCAGATGGGAATCCTATTTGAACAGATGGGCACTCATATAGGACAGGCAGATGTGGAAGCCTGCGCTTGGGACACACTGCCTATGGGTCTGGTCCACGGTGCCCAGCTGGCCAACAGCGCAAGTGCCAGCAGAAGTCCGGCTTAAATGCTGTTTATTCCTCAGAGCTCAGGTATTTGAGTCCCTAATTCAGGTATGATTGGGCAGGATCTGGATCTCCTGGAATGAAGAAGATAGTGTGTGTGTTGGACAACCAGGGATATATTCTTAAAGCAGAGTCCCAGAGGTGAGGCCACAAGGCTAAGAGCAGTGAAGGGACTTAGACTCTTGTTTCTAAGGTTTTCATCACTTGCAGCCACTTAAGAACAGGTCATTTCCAACAGCTATTCTTTAAATAGTACAGCAGAGCCCCTTATCTCCCTTCTGGAGACAGGTTCAAAGACCTCTGGTAGATGCTTGAAACTGCACATACCACAGTACTAAACCCTAAATACAGTATTTTTTCTATATATACATATATACATACTTCTATATATACATACTTATGATAAAGTTTAATTTATAAATTAGGCACAGTAAGAAATTAACAATAATTAGTAATAAGGAAATAGAACAATTAACAATACACTATAATAAAAGTTACATGATGGTGATTTCTTTCTCTCTCAAAATATTTTACTGTACCTTTGCTTTTCTTAGTTAAAGGAAACTTGACTCCTCTGACATATCTGAGATGCCACCATCGTTATCTTGTGCTTCGGGGGCAATAGAAAGTAAAGGTGGGGTCAGTCAAACACAGGCACTGTGGACAGGGAATCTGATAACACAAATGACTATCAAATGACCAGTACGTGGGTGATGTACCCAGCGTGGGTACTCTGGATGAGGGGTGATTCACAGGTCAAATGCAACAGAATGGGGTGGCTCAAGATTCCACTACACTTAAGAATTGTCTATTCTGGAATTCTCTCCTTAATATTTTCAGATTGTAGTTGATCACGGGTAACTAAAACCTCAGAAAAGGAAGCTGAGACCCAAGCGTGATAGCACACACCTGTAATCTCAGCACTTGGGAGGCTAAGGCAGGAGGATTGACCGAAGTTCAGAGCCAATGGCACAAACTGGCCCTGAACTACATAGTGAGACCTTGTCTCAAAAATCAAAACAAAACAAAAGGAGAACCCTTTAGTGTCAAAGAGCAGCAGTGACTGAGCACTAACGGGCCAGAGCAGAAAGGGAAGGCCATGAAAGTTATTCACCCTGCATTCCAGCTCACATCAATCACTCAGCAAAACCAGGACCAAAGGTTCACTGGGATCCTGCCCTTTAGAGGGCATGATCTTCAGCCAGGGTGGGGATGTGAGTCCCACTTCTCTAAGTGGGGGAACTCAGTATTTATTCAAATATTCCCCCTGGCACACACCTGTAATCCCAGCTCTCTGGAAGGCTGAGGCAGGAAGACTGTAAGTTTGAATCCAGGCTGGGCAACTAAATGACTTACCAAGGCTCTGTCTCTCCTGTCTCAAAATTTTTTAAAAAGTTGGTCTGGGGATGCAGCTCAGTGTGAAAGTCCTCACTTAAATCAAATCTCAGTACTGAAAAAAAAAAAATCTATCTCCATACCATGTCATATCCTCCCCGAAAGTAATTTTGAAAATGCAGATTTTCCCACTTTGTCGCATGCCCAGTGCCATTTCAACTGTGTACCTGGTGCCCCATATAACCCCACTGCACCAGACCTATGCCGTAATCTTGCCCTGCTAAACCACTCTCTTAAGCTGAGGGGGAGTAAAGTCATTTCCATTAGTCCACCCATCTGTGTTTGCCCCTTCACAGTGTGTGTGCCCTCAGGTCAGGCATCAATCCTTTCCTGACTTTGCAAACATCAGAATGCGTGAGCACTTGTACCCAAAATATAATTCAATACTGAGTAAAATTCTGAGCATAGAAAATCTTGAAGAAAGATAAAGTGAATATTTATCAAGATTTTAGAGTAGTTTAGAGTTTTTAAAGCTTGGTGAAAGTATAATAAATGAAATGAGCAAATTAAATACAGTAAAGTTGTAAAAAGTGTTTTCAAAATACATTTAAGTAAAACTATCAAAAAAAATCATCATTTGCCAGACATGCTACAAACTTTAGGAAGGTTAAGTCATTTGAATAGGAATGGAGCTGGGATTCAAACCCATGAATATATAACACCAAAGTTTGGGAGCCCAAGAACTGCCCTTCACTGCCCTAAGCCCATGATGGCTGCTAGGACATGCAAATTACAAATATACACATACAGTATATATACACAAATGTTTATGTACAAGATTCTATTCCCAAGCCAGGCATGGTGGCACATGCTTGTTATCCCAGCTACTGTTCTCCCAGCTAAGGCAGGGGGATCACAAGTTTGCAGCCAGCCTAGGCAACTTAATAAGATCCTGCCTCAAAAATCTTTTAAAACTTTCTTTACAGGGCTGGTGATATAGCTAGTGATAGAGCACTTGCCTAGCACGCATAAGGCGCTAGGTTCGGTGCACAGTGCCACAAAAAAATATAGATAGACAGATAGATAGATACGGCATGTGTCTTATCTATTCAAACATATAGATAAATAACAGAATAACTTTATCATTTTTAATAAATAATATCATTTTCAAATTTTTAATAACTTAATCATTTCATATAAATTTATAGTGAAGCATCAGGAAGGAAACAAAAACCCTTTGAAACAAAGAACCACAATAATAAACAAATATTCTCTCCCTAGTGATAAAAACACAAATGAAATTGGACGAAGTACCAATTTTGTTTATCAAATGGGCAGAAAAAATATAATAGCAAATATCTTTAGATAGTATTGAGACAGTGAGATTATGTTCACCCTTTGGTTCATCAGATTCTTTATATCCATAGTTTAAAATATCCTGCAGTTAAAGCTATTTCAGGCACTCCACAAGTATCACCGTGACTCTATCACATGCCAGGCCTTGGACCAGGTGCAGTAGGAGTAGCCAGGCAGCAGGGTGGGTCCTGACAACAGTAGTGGCCACGCCAGTCCTGGAATCACAGGCTAGAGACATGTGCATGAGAGAGAAATACACACTGTCCTTATGGAGGTCACTGTTTAAGGCTTCCTGTTACTCAGGCCAAGCCTAATCTTATTTATACAAAAGGTAAGTGAGTTTCACTAGCTGGTGTGTGGCTTCTTAAGGAAGCATAAGCAAGATCAGCAAACTGAGTAAGAATGTGGGAAGGAAGTGGAGCTCAAGTGTAAAAGGCATGAAATTATCGAAAGGAAGAGACTGGTAAAACACAGCAACACAGCTGGACACTGATAAGTTCTGCCATGTGTTTCTAGAAATAGACACTTAAAGAAGCCGTCCAAATTTCATGAATAATGTGCATTGGAACATTGTTTATTATAGAAAACATGCATGCCAAACAGGAAGAGAAGTTGTATAGCTTATGTTTTTAAATGGTTGTCAGGTAGAGGAGACAGCACATATGAAGTTGTGACATTTTAACTGAAACACTGAAATATAAAGTAATACATGTACTATGATTACAACTACATGGGGATGAAAATATTGAGAAAAATACCAGGTTACTAATGGTATTATTTCTTTCTTTTACGGTTTTTTGAGACAGGGTCTCAGTGTGTAGTTCAGGCTAGTCTTGCACTCACTGTACAGCCCAGGCTGGCCTCGAACTCACAGTGATCCTCCTGTCCCCGCCTCCCGAGTGCAGGGATTACAGGCATGCGCCACTATACCCAGCACTAATGCTATTGTTAATTTCCCTAACTTTATGACACTGTTAAAAGCTATTATTTTAAAGATTCATGTGAGATTCATCTCCTTCAGTAGAAAATAATCTTCGTTACTCACGTTGTTGTTGTTTCACAGTGCTAGGGATCATTACACTAGGCAAGTGCTCCACTGCGAAGCCATCCTCCCAGTCTAAAAATAATGTCTTGAGGATAACATATGTGTCTGTCTCTCTGTGGCCACTTAACAGCTACCATAAGGCTGGTGCTTAGGACTTCCTCGATACTTGCTGAGCTGACCTTGATCTGCATGATGTTACACGGCAAAAAGGGAAACAGTTCTTCTCTTCAGCCAGTTGCTGCAGCAGGGGTTCACCCCACAGGTGTGTGAATGGGTTCATGCACTGTAGGTGCTGTGCTCTTCTTGGTGCAGGGCACCCAGTCAAGCCCAAGCCAACCCTCCACCATGCACTGCCACTACAGAGCGTGCAAGGACAGAGCACTTACTGGGATGAGTGAGCTCTCCTCACTGCCACAGGTGTTCCTTCCTGTGTTCAGGTGTGCATTCTGAGATTTGTTGAGTGTCTGCTACCTGGCAGCACCATGCTAGACACAGGACATAGAGTGTTGGGCGGGTCAGCTACACCTCCCAGAGTTTACAGTCTGAGTGGGAGCAGACATTAAAGAAGTGATTACAATATCATGGATGGATTCTTTGACTCCTAAGTGGGATGTATGGGTGTTCATGCCATGGTGTGAGACATGCCTCCCTCAAGCCTCATTAGGACACTGGCGTATTACTCATCTGAGAAAAAAATAGAACATCATAGGTAAACCATATTTGGGGAGGCACACAGTATGCCATAGGGCAGGTAACAAGGGCAAGCCAATCACGTAGTTGTAATCAGTAATTCATTAATGGGGATTGCCGTAGGGATGCCACAGTTCCCGTGATGACAGCACATTCAGAGAGGCACTGCAGCCTGGCCACAGTCAGACTTCTGGACTCCAAGGGAAGCCACTGGAAGGATCTAAGCAGGGAAACAACAAGATCTGCTTTATGCTTTGAAGAGCTCTCTAGGTGACATCAGATCTGGAAAACACCAGCTTCAACTAAAGGGTGCAGGAGAAGAGAAGCTCAAAATGGCTGCAGCAAGCCTGGAAAATAACCAGTGCAGATGGAAAGGCGGACCAAGGGCCCAGGAAGAGGGTCTCTACCAGAAGATGTGGGTGGAAAGGCTTTTTCTAAAACCCCTCATATGTACAAGCATTTACAAAAGAGAGAGAAAGGATGAGAAGGTGATACTTAAACACACAAAAGGAAAAAATACAGACAATTAGACCAGGGAAAACAAGAATGGAAATATAATCATGGCACACTATTTACCTTTGAAGTACACAATCTTTATATGTCATGATAACATAGTGATTATTGATTGCAAAATGGTGATATTTACTTCTGATGGTTCAGGTAAAAATTTATATCTTGCTAGAGAGAGAAACTATGACAGCAAATAGAATTTAACATTAGGAAATTAAGGGTATGTGTGAAATCTTTATACCCTTGAGGTTTCTGTAACCTTGGACTATTTTCTAAATAAAAAGTTAAAAATAGAGGTATAATTATATAGGGAAGTAGAAATGGTGATATAAAAGCTAAATCCTCTATTATAGCAGTAAGTCAGCAGATAATGTTTAAAACCACTCTATAAAGACAGAGAAGTATAATCATATTTCGTGAGTGGTGGTAATTATCAGAAGAAAGAGCTAAGAGTTTCTGCATACTGCAGTTAAGAAAAAACATGCGGTTAGATGGAAGCCTTTTAGAACTATTTGGATTTTTAAAGCATATGCTATGTTACTATGTTTTAAAAAATAATGTGTTGCCGGGCATGGTGGCACACGCCTGTAATCCCAGCACTCAGGAGGCTGAGGCAGGAGGATAGTTGTAAGTTCGAGACCCGCCTGGGCTACAAAGTGAGCTCAAGGTCAGCCTGAACTGCATAGTGAGACCCTGTCTCAAAACAAGACAAAAAATAAAATAAAATAAAATAAAAA
>NW_004955402.1:31631395-31637279 GCF_000276665.1 Chinchilla lanigera
TCTTGGGGCTGGGGATTTAGCTCAGTGGCACAGTGCCTGCCTGGCAAGCGCAAGGTCATGAGTTCAATTTCTGGTACCAGAAAAAAAAAAAAAAAAAAAAAAAAAAAAGAAATTTTAAATTCTGTCTTAAAAGATGGGTCCCATGCCTTGCTTATTTAATTTTTCAGGTAGAACAAGATAAAGAATTTGAAAATTATTTTAATGATAGCTTTCTCTGCCTGCTCTGGGAAGAAAATCTTGGAGAGGGGTAACTGTCAGTGATCTCATTATTGTTTTTGCCACTAGCCAAAACAATACATAATAGCCCTCATGGTGCTTCTAAGGCCCAAATCTAAGAGAGTATTAAAAAATGAGTGACATTTTAAACACTGTGTAAAATAGCACATAGGAGTATGGAGTAGCTGTAGTGGTAACTTGTTTTCTTCTCTATATTAAAGAAGAAAGGAGGGGATATAGCTCAGAGGCACACTGCCTGCTTGGCAAGTGCAAGATCCTGAGTTCAATTCCCGGCACCAAAGAAAAGAAAAGAAAGAAGAAAGAAATGAAGGCATGAAGAGAGGGAGGAGGGAGAGAGAGGCAAGGAAGAAAAGAAGAAAGAAGAGAAAAGCAGACTCCCTTGTTGATCTAGAACACCCTATAGAAAAAAGCCCTTGAGGGGCTGGGGATTTAGCTCAGCGGCACAGCACCTGCCTGACAAGCGCAAGGTCATGAGTTCGATTCCTGGTACCAGAAAAAAAAAAAAGCCCTTGAACAAGCCAGGCACCTCACCAGTTCTAGCTCTAGTAAGGCCCCAGAATGATAAGATTCCAGCCTCATCAAAGGATTGGAGTGGAGAAACCACCCTGCGTCAACAGCAAGGTAATGAGCTAGTTCACAAGGCACCAAGACTTCCCAGGTGGATTCCCAGCCAGAGAGGTCCTGCCCACCGCAGGTGCAGGGTGATAGGACACCCAGGGGGAGGCTAGTTTGGACCAATAGCTATGGGAACCAGGAACGGCATCCAGGAAAAGATTGGACCTTAGACTCAAGTGAGGTGCCTGGAAATCCCCTGGGGTGGGAAGACACTACTTTTATCCGTCTCTCCTAGAACAGATTCTATAGTCACCTGTCTATGTCCCACACCTGAAAGACACCTGTGCCTGAGCACATCCACATCTGAAGAGCAGTGTGGCTTAGCCAATCCCCTGGAGCTCTAGAAACCATATCCATGGTCACTGTCTTATTCTGATGAAGAACCATCAATGCTAACCAAGACAAATTACATAGCATGGCTAAAAAACAAAACACAACAATAAAACAACACATAGCCACAATACATAACCAACCAACTGGCTACGAAGAAGGTACACCGAGGCCAGGGTGGAAGATAAGGGACCTCAAGGTATGCAATGGTATCAGGCAAACTTGTTGCAGCCGATCCTAGTTTTAAAGAGTATTAACCATCCCCTTGGGGACAGATCCACCAGAAGTTTCCTTTAAATAAAAATTTTCAGGGAGCATTTAAAGAAGATTTTTTATTGTACCCTTTCATGGGCCTCTCAACTTCCTTGGGACGTTCCTATCTTGGGCTTGTGATTGCTCTTTCCTGGTAGTAGCCTCTCCTCCCTGCCACTCTTTCTCTGATCCCCTGCACCTCCTCCCTAGGCAGACCCAGTCATTCACCAAGAGTCTTTCCTTTTGGACTTCTTGTCTCTTCATTGTTCATTATTTCTCCTTGAGTAGCTGCCCCCTCATTTCCTTTAACTGTCACCTGTGCTGATGACAGCAGCTAACAATCATAAATGCTCATTACATGCCAGTCACTGTGCCAAACTCTGGTTTAATGATCACAAGAATCCTATGGAGTACATGCTGGTATCATCCCTATTTTTTTCTGTTGAAAAATGGAGGCTTGAACCTGCCCAAGGTCAGCCGGCTAGTAAAGGTCAGTCCACCACAAACCCCATGCTGATGACTGTCCTGTTCTTCACACTCCACGCGCTTCCTCACCCAGACACCCCTTCCAAAGCACAGAGCCATCTCCACCAGGCCCTCAAATCCAGAATGTCAACCAGCAGACACTAGGGAGTATTCACTGATATGCTGGCACCAGTTAAGGACATGTGATTCTTCCAGTCCCTGCTGCTTGGCACCTACCCTCTCCCCTGGTTATGCCCACCCTGCCAAGACTTCCCTATATGCAGCAGCCCTGGCACCAGGCTAGGGTGCGGACTGGCACAGAAAGGAGCTCCACACTCTGCTGGCCTTGGTCCTTGCAGGCGTTACACCTGCCTAAATACTGCAAATATCCTCCTCCTTCTGTCTCTTCAAACCAGTTCCTCCTGCTGACTTCCTTCTTTCAGAGGCCCACACCTCATTCTCCAGTTCCCCTTCTTCGGGGCCTGCTCCAAGCCTCTTTCCTTCCCTCTGCTGTTACCTTTGAACTGACCGGCCTGGCCTGTGCCTTTGACCCCGTTTATCTCTGTGGCCTCTTTCCTTTTTTCTGCATCTCCTTTCCTTCCCCATAATCTCCACCCTGAAACAGACTCTTCTATCTCTGGTCCAGTTTCCTTGGCTTCTGCTGAATGCTACTCCCAGGCCCTTCTTCTTCCATACTCTTGAGGTCAGGTGTTCCAGGTCAAAAGCTTTCCTCCCCACAAGATGGCCACCCTCTAACCATGTTTGCAACAGGTGGTGGTTGTACCCCCTGAAAATGCCACCTCCATTAGAGTGCCTTAAACAGAAAGTACTTAATAAATATTTATTTCAACCTAGCAAACCAAAAGTGTGAAAAAAAAAATTTTTTTTAATTGTTTTAAATCTAGTAAGCCAGCAGGGTGTGGTGCTACACACCTGTTATCCTACCAGCTCAGGAGGCTGAGGCAAGAGGATTCCCAGGTTCGATGTCAGCCTGGACAACACAGGGAGATTTTGTTTCAAAATAAAATTTAGAAAGTACCAGGCATATAGCTCAGTGGTAGAGCACTTGCCAAGCATTCAGGAGGCCTGGGGTTCAGTCCCCAGTATGGCAAAAATAAATTTAGTAGACAGATGCCCACTTGTGCTTCCAAAGTCCTCCTCCTTATTCTGTCCAACTTTCTCATCCTGCCAGGTCCTATTTGCCTGATTCCTGGGCATACATATGCCAAACACTGTGGCAGGAACTGGACATTCAGCTGATATTGACACCCATGGCTCCTCTCCAGGAACTCGTGGTCTGAGGTAGAGGGGAATCACAGAGTCTCAGAAAGAGTCAAATGACAGCCCATGCCAAAGGAGCTATGCAGACTCCAGCAGGTCCAGCTATGCTGGGACTATCTCATCCAGGCTACTCCAGAACCACTGGCTAAGCAGTTGGTCCTATGCAGGGCTCAGATCTGCTCTAGGGCTTTGGAAATGTTGCTTCCCCGCCCTGCTGCTCAGGTTCCTCATCTGTATAGTAAGTGAACCACCCCACGTACTTGTGAGGCTTAAAGGAGTCACACATGTGAGATGTTTAGAGCAGTACTTGACAGAGCCTGTGTACACTTTTATTATCTGACATCGATGGGCTCAGGAAATTAGAGACAGAAGGTGCCTTTGCAGACTCCTTGGGATTTCAGGTAACTTCCAGGATTATAACCCAGAGAGCTCGATCCCCAAGAGCTCCACCCAAATTCTCTCAACCCAGACCTCATTCTGCTCCTTCCCCTGAGCACTCCTGCAGATATGCACAGGAAACAGCTGGGCAGTAAGGACAGAGGCTGCAGCTCTCACCAAGTCCCATTTGACTCAGCCAACAAATATTTGTTGAGGACCCACTAGGTGCCAGCCTGTGCAAGGAAGGTGGTGCTGAGAGTGAGCACATTTCCTGACCACAAGTATTCACGTGTTATAGCCCACCAAATCCGTTAACTGGAAAGCGCTATGAAGGAAGAGAACACGGGCTGTGTGCCAGGGCTGACTGGGTGCAGTAAGGCATTTCAGAATGTTCACCATCACTGGCCATTCAAGAGATGCAAATTAAAACAACACGGAGACTCCATCTCACTCCAGAAAGAATGGCTATTATCAAGAAATCAGCCAAGCATGGCAGTGCACAACTGTAATCCAGGATTTGGGAGGCGGAGGCAGAAGGATCACCACAAGTTCAAGACCTGCCTGGGCTACATAGTGAGTTCAAGGTCAACCTAGACTACATACTGAGACCCTATCTCATATATATGATATATCATATACATATATATATCATACATATAAAACAAATGCTGGCCAGGCTGTGCAGAAAAATGAACCCTTCTCCACTGTTGGTGAAGGTATAGACTGGTACAACCACTATAGAAATCAGTGTGGAGTTTCGTCAAAAAACTAAAACTAGAGGTTCCATTCAACCCAGTTATTCTCCTCCTGTGTATTTTCCCAAAAGAATTAAAAGCATCATAGTACCGTGATACGTGCACACCCATGTTTATAGCAGCACAGTTTGTAATAGCTCAGTCTCGGAAACAGCCCAAAAGCTCATCAACCAATGAATGGTTAAAGGAGATGTGTGGTTTTTTCTATACAATGAAATACTGCTCTGCCATAAAGAAGGACATGTTTGAGACATGTCTAGGTGAATGGATGCACACTGAGACTATTCACTTAAGTGAAATAAATCAGACACACATGTTTAAATACCAAATTGTTTCTCTGGTGTCAGACACCAAAACTGTAAATAAGGGACAAAATATACAACAGATATTGAGAAATGTTCCAATAAGAAGGGGAACAAGAGGTGTGGGAATGAAGGAAGGGACAAGGAAAAAAGAACTGAAGGAAAAATGGAACAAAGCTTTGGTAAATAAGGAGAAGGATTAAAGGGAGGGGAGGGGAATGGGAAAAAAGAGGAAGCAAGATACACCATGTGCAGGTACAAATTCCATGATGAATGTTATCATTATGTACATCTAAAATGTACCAATAAAAATTTTAAAATGTAAAAACAAAATAAAAGTAAAATACAGTTAAAATAAAGAATAATTTTTTAATGTTTTAAAAAAAAAGGCTTTTCAGAAAAGTGACATTTGGCCTGCGATCTGAAAACCGGTATCACACTTTAAGGAAAGGCAATCTGCCTTGCTTTGACCCGCGGTGCCTGTCATGGAACCCCAAAGTCCCATACGGTACCTGAAGAATTCCCAGGCCTCTTGTGAGGGCCAGATGTGAGGCTGTTAACTCTGTCTGTGCCACGGACACAGCCCTTCACTGAAAAGGTAAGCAATGCCCCAGGAGGACCTCAAAACTCCCGGTAAACAGGACCTCACAAAGCAGGGTCTATATTTAGCCCCTGAGGTCCCACAGCCAGCGTCCTCCACCCAGCAGCCGACTGCCGGGGAGCGCAAGCAACCGGGCAGCTGTGAACTTCAAGGGGAGCAAGCGGCGTCCCAAGAAAGGAATTGGGACGACTGTGGGCCACCGTTTGGGTATGCGACTTCCCGCTCCTGTCTTATAAGATGTGGGTTCTTCCCCGCCCCCCAATTAGGGGGCAGGGACCCTTGAGGGAGTGATGGGGAGTGATGGGATGGGGAAAGAGGGCTGGCGAGAGGAAGGGGCCAGAAACACCTGCTGCCTAGAAATCGGCCAGCCTAGAGGGCTGCTAGGGTCTCACACGCCACTGTTGTCCCTGTGCCCCCCCCCCAAGGGCTGAGGAGGGAGCGCAGACTCGGGGCTGCCAGACAGAGCACAGCTCCAGCCCTCCGAGAAAAGCTCTCCTCTGTCGGCCTTCAGAAGCGCACTCCCCGCACCCGGCTTCCCAGGTCTGCTCAGGCTCAGCTCCGGGGCCACCCACGACGGTCCGGCTGTCCGGGCCGGTCGCTCCTCCCTCTGCGTCTCAGTTTTCGCCCGGGAGGTGAAGGGTCGACGCCCGCCCTCGGAGGACGCGCTC
>NW_004955402.1:31637415-31646606 GCF_000276665.1 Chinchilla lanigera
GGCCGCACCGGGGCACCCTCGGCACGCCGGCCCCGGCCGAGGCGGCGCCGCCCCGCAGACTCACCCAGAAGTTGCCCTTGAACAGCGAGCCCGTCATGCCGGCGCAGGTGGGGCGCGGAGGGTCGGGGCGCAGCGGGACGCGCTGGACGCGGACTGTCTCGGTCGACTTCGGAGCTCCACGCTCGCGCCGGGCGGGCGCCCGGGTCCTAAACCACGCCCGATTCCGCCCGCGGAGCCGGCGCTCTGCGCTTCCCCACGCGCCCGCCCTAGGAGGAGGGATCGCGGGGCAGGGCTGGGGGGCCCCGGGGCCCAAAGCGCCTCGGCGACCGGCAATCTCCAGTACTTTAACCCGAAATTCCCCTCCTCCCGGGAGCCTTTGAGGATTGGAAAAACCGGTCCTGTCTCCTTCCTCAGCTCTGCTCGGGTTACTTTCCACGTGGCTCCCTCGGCCGAATGAATTCCTGCGCAAAAATCCAGGTCCATGGGTAGTGGAAAGAGCCCTGGCGCGAAGCTAATCAGACGGTGGTCGTGAGGACCCTGACAAGGCCAGGGAACCCTTGAGGTGTAGACAGACACCCAGAGGCGCCGTGGGCAGATCAGGCCCTGCCACGTGTTTTAGTTTAAAATGTCACGGCAAAGTCATCGCTGCTATGTCCCCTGGACTCTAGGACCTTTGGTGGGGTGCTTACAGGCTCTCCAGGAGCTCAGCTTCTCCGAGGTCAGCTTCTGGTCCTCAGGACCCAAAACCCCGCAGCAGTCCCACCCCAGCAACAGGAGCCCAAGGCCTCTACTCTACCACCCTCATAACTATAACTCCACTGCAAGTCAGATCCATCTCCACCTTGCAGTAAGAAGGAGTTTGAGATCAAAGTACTGCCCCATGCTTCATGCCCAGACAGGCTGAATGACTTGGTCAAGACACAGTTGATTTTAAGGACAAGGAGGCCAAGGTTAGAGGTCTGCCCTTCTTGGCAGGGCCAGAAGCCAGACAGCCATTATTCCTGGGGCAGATCCACCCTGGGCACCAAGCAGGTGCTAAAGGAGTGAAGGATGAAGTCAAGGGTACCAAGACTGGCTCATACCCAGACCAAACACCCAGGCTTGGAAGGCAAGCACTTCCGGTTGAGTAGGTTCTAGCTAGAGCTAGGCACAGAGAACTGGCAACTGCGGGGGTGACCAGAAGGACCTCTTCCCTATAACACTACCCCAAGTCCTGATGTGGTGAAACTCCATTAAGACAGTCACCCACAACTACAAAAATGGAGAGGTGGCCGCCAGCCCTCAGTCTCTCCAGAGACACAGCTGTTCACTTGGTGTACACGCTTTAAAAGCAGGGAGGTTAGAGCGCAAGGCAGAGAATTCTGGAAGCACAACAGCAAGGGACAGCAGAGGCCAGGGTGGGCTCCAGAAGGATAGGCTAAACTACAGATAATAAATAAACAAGCACTGGCAGCTGGGAGATGTAGCTCAGTGGAGGAGCATATACAACGCCCCGAGTTTGAGTTCCAGCATCAGAAGAAAAAAGTTTTAAAAGGTAGGTGTAATGGCACACATCTGAAATCCCAGCACTCTGAGAGGCTGAGGCAAGAGGATTGCAAGTTGCAGCCTAGCATGGGAAATAAAAAGGGCCCAGCCCTTGAGAGGCTGAGGAAGGAGAATCACTGCAAGTTCGAGAAAAGCCTGGGCTATAAAGTGAGCTCAAGGCCAGCCTGACCTGCATAGCAAGACCCAAAAAGACAAAAAAAAAAAAAAAAAGGCTGGGGATGTATCTCAGTGTAAAGACCCCTGGATTCAATCTCCACTACTGAAAACAAAAACAACAACAACAACAAAAAAAAAAAAGCAAAAAAACTTTGGGGAAAATAAGCTGAAGTCCCAAAGACATTACCAAGATTTTTACTGGAAGTTTTAAGAATTTGGGGCAAATATTTTAGGTATGAATCTTATTGTCTATGTCCTAATTTTTCATTCATGTGTATTATTTTTAAAGGCTTTCTCGCGGTACACTGTGCCTGAGTTTCCTCAGAGCACAAAGATTACTGAATTTTAACTCTCTTCCACCACCAAGTGGTAAAATTTTAAATTGTAAGTGGCTGTGGCTGCTGCCTGAAAATATTCCTCATTTATTTATTAAGCTCATCTCTGGGGCAGGTATAGGCTTAATAAGACAAGACAAACATATGTGTATCTAAGGATCTATAACCAATTTAGGATATTTTACCACAAGGTTAAATAATACCACCACAGAAAATATGCAATAATGAAATTAACTGCCCAGTACTTGTAAGATAACCATTGTAAATATTTTGGCATAGTGCATGACTAACTTCTTACTCTATATAAATTTTGGAGTTTTGCTTTTTGACACAACAATATTTTAAAGCTATTTTCAAAAGTTATTAAATATTTTTCCTAACAAAAAGGTATTATCGGACTGGGGATATAGCTCAACAGCACAAGCGCCTGCGTGGCAAGCACAAGGTCCTGAGTTCAATTCCCGGTACCAAAAAAAGGTATTATCACTGGGCCTGGTGGCATAGCATGACTATAATCTTAGCACTCAGGAGACTGAGGCAGGGGGATCACTGTGAATTTGAAGCCAGCCCGGGCTACATAAGCAAGTTCAAGACCAGCTGAACTGCAAAGTGACTCTGTCTCAAATAAATAAACAAACAACGGTGTTATGGGGTTTGCTGGTTTTTTTTTTTTTTTTTTGGTTTTTTCTCCGGTACCGGGAACAGAACTCACGACCTTGCGCTTGCCAGGCAGGCGCTTTGCCGCTGAGCTAAATCCCCAGCCCCTGCTAGTTTGTTTTTGAGATAGTCTTGCTATGTAGTACAAGCTGGCCCTGCACTCATAACAATCCTCTTGGTTCACCCGCCTGAATGCTGGGATTACAGGAGTGTGCCACCATGCCTGGCTCCCTAACAGATAGCTTAATAGCACAGTGCTGGCCATTGCATGAACAAATAGACTGTCTTGCATGTAAAATTGAAAATCTCTGTGAAGAGAAATTCAGCCATGTCAGCCAAATGTAAAATACACCCATATATATTCCATATCAAATAACATACCTGTTACGGCTTGTGTCTAGATGTCCCCCTAAAGCCTCATGCAGCCATAGATGGGGTTTTTCAGAGGTAGCTGGATCTAGAGTATGTGACACCGCAATTAATTGTGTGATGCTGGGATCAAGGATGTGTGATTGTTAAATTAGTCCACTGATTGATCTGGCATAGTTCTGGGAGTGGCTAACGGGAAGGTCCTCCCTGGGTGTGAGTGCTACCCACCTTAAGGGCATGTCCCCTGGATAGAACATAATGGGCAGAAAGAGGTCTGCTGTGGTCGCTTGTCACTCGCTGCTTGTAGCTTGCTGCTTGCTAACTTTTGCCTGCCCTCTTTGCCAAGACTGTTTCTCCTCTGCCATGCCCCTGTGCCATGCCATCTGCCTTGGAGCCAGCTGACTGTGGACTGAAACCTCTACAAAGTGTGAGCCAAATAAACCTTTCCTCCTTTACCTTTGGGTGTTGGGTATTTTGTCTCAGCAATGAGGAAAGTAACTTAAGACTCTACTCTTCAGAGATAGTCTCACATGTACACAGTGAAAGGTGTATATAGTTTCTCATAGTGACATGGCTACTCTGGTAAAAGATTTGAAGCAAATGTCCTTTTACAGGGAACAAGCCCAATATACTGTGATATATCTATACAATGATTTAAAAATTGAGGAAGCTCTTTGCATATTAGTATGGAACACGGGCCAGATATGTCACTAAGTGAAAAAAAAAAAAAAAAAAGATGCAGAACAAACTGCCACTTAACTGGGAGGCCAAAAAAATAGACACACGTTTTCAATGGTTCCTCTGGGGGCCTAGTGACATGGGAGGGAGGGAGACCTACTTTTCACTCTATGCCATTTTAGAACTTGGAATTCATATCCTGTGAGTTTAAGATCCTTTAATATAACCTTTAATTTTTGCATAATTTCTAATCAAGTGGCCATACCAATACTTACTCAGCATTTCTCTAATTTTAGAAATATTGTTGTGACAGTATCTTTTATATAAATACTTATTGAAATTCCTCATAGTAGAATTACAGATCAAAGAACAGAAATATTTTTAAGATTCTTAAAGTATACTGTCAAACTGTCTTCCGGGAAAAGCTTTTCCAGTAACATTGGGTCACATCATTCATAATCCCTGTTAATTTGACCTTTGAAATTATCTGATTATGATTTTAATTTTTGTGGTTAATCATTATTTGATAGAGTTTTTCATGGTTTTTTTAGACTATTCCCTCTTTGGGGAATTATCTACATCCTTTGCCTTTTATCTATAAAATCCTTGCTACTTTCCTAATCAACTTGCTATCTTTGTTGCAAACATGACTTGTGCTGTATTTCATGATTTAGTGTGCTATCTAGCACATTATAAATACTCAATAAATACTCAGTTATATGAGCTTTCATTTAATTAGATTTTGGGGGCTCAGTTTTCATGTTTATGCAATCTTATCTATTGATATTCTCTGTGACTATTTCCCCTTACTCTTTTGTTGAAAAGTTCTTTCCAGCTGGGCGTGGTGGTGCATGCCTATAATCCCAGCACTCAGGAGGCTGAGGCAGGAGGATCGTTCTGAGTTCGAGACCAGCCTGGGCTACAAAGTGAACTCAAGGCCAGCCTGAACTGCAGAGCAAGACTGTTTCAAAAAGACAAAAAAAGAAAAGTTCTTTCCCAAACTAGTCATAATGGATCAGTTCTGTAATCCCATTACATGGGAAGCTGACACAGGAAGATGAAGAGTTTGAGGCCAGCCTGGGCAACTTAGCAAGTTCAAGGCCAGCCTGGACTACTTGAGACCCTATCCCCACCCCCCCCAAAAAAATGTCATTCCCCATTCATTAACTGACTTCAAAAAGTAGGAAACCATCCCACCCAGCTGTACTAATTGTCTATTTCTGCAAAACAGGCTACTTCAAAATGCAGCAGTTTAAAACAATGAAAATTATCTTGCATAGTTTTTGAGGGTCAGGGATTTAAGACGTGTGGTTTGGGCTTGGGCATCCCATGATGTTTCAGGCAAACTGCTGGCAGGGTATGGTCATATCCAAGCCCCAGGGGAGCTGGAGGACCCAGTTCCACACTTATTCCTGTGGGCGGCAGCTGGTTTCTAGCTGGCTGCTTGGCTGAGGCTCACTTTATCATTGTGAAGGTCTTGGTATAAAGCTGATCCCAACATGGCAACCAGCTTTCTCCAGGGCAAGAGATCTGAGAGAGGGTCAGAGAAGGAGAGGAAGGAATGCACACAAAAGCCACTTCAGTGCCGGGGTTTGAATGCAGGGCCTTGCACATTTTAGGTAAGTACTCTATCCCTGAGCTACATCTCCAGCCCTCTACATTATTTTAGTAACCTAATCTCAGAGCCTTATTTTGAGCCATGTCACCAGGGAAATTTAGGAGTTCCTACCCCTTGCAGACCTCACTCTGTACCCCAGTCTACCCCTCAATCCCTGGGTCTGGATGGAGTCTCCCACATAACTCAGATTCATTAGATATGTGCCTCCTCCCTGACATCGATGGGTGGTCATCCACATACAGTGTTAGCACCTCTAGCAATTCTGGTTGGGGCAGGAAACCATACTGCTGGCAGAAGACCCCAGAACTCTGAACCAGCCATGCCACTTAAGAATTCCACAACCTCGGGGCTGGGGATTTAGCTCAGCGGCACAGCTCCTGCCTGGCAAGCGCAAGGTCGTGAGTTAGATTCCTGGTACCAGAAAAAAAAAAAAAAAAAAAAAATTCCACAACCTCTACCATGAGAATACTTTCTGTTGCAAGACACAAAGACCAACTTAAATCCACTTCAGCGAAAAAAATGAATAATTAGTTCACTTAAGAAGTGCAAAGGTCCTGACTAGTAGTGGCTTCATGTACTGCTGGATCAGGGTTCAAACCATGTTACCAAGACCTGTGTGGGGTCTGGGGATTTAGCTCAGTGGCACAACACCTGCCTAGCAAGTGCGAGGTCATGAGTTCGATTCCTGGTACCGGAAAAAAAAAACAAAGAAGAAAGAAATAAATAAAAATAAAAGACCTGTGTGTTGCTTCATCCTTGGGTCCTGCCTTTCCTGTGCTGGTTTCATTCTCAAACTCCATGTGCCAGGTCCTGGCATCTCTGCATCAGTTGTCTAAGAGGAGCTAGAGACCCTCTGCTCCTTAGCATTTAGAAAACCTTAGCCAGCATTTAGCATTTAGACTTTAGACTTTAGACTTCAGCCAGCATCCTCCCAAAGGTCATGTTCTTGCCTCTCCAGGGCCAGACACATAACATGCCTTTCAGTTTTGGCCAAGGACATGTGTGTCACTCCTAGAGTAGATATAGCTCCCACCAGTGACACACCAACAGAATATGGAAGAAAGGGAGGATCCTCCACCCCAGAGGAAATGAAGCATCTTTTCACTGAAATGGGATACAGGGATGTTGGGTGGCAAAAATAGCAAATATCACCTGACATGGTGGTGCGTGCCTATAATCTCAGCACTCTGCGAGGCTGAGGAAGTAGGAACTCAAATTCAAACCCAGCCCAGGCAATTTAGGGATTTAGCAAGACCATGTCTCAAAATACCAATAAAAATGGAGTGTAGCAGTGCATGCATATAATCCCAGCACTTGGGAGGCTGAGACAGGAGGATCTCTACGAGTTTGAGGCCAGCCTGGGCTACATAGTTAGTTTAAGGCCAGCTTGAACTAATATTGAGAACTTGTCCCCCTTCCAAAAGAAAAGAAAAAAGAAAGAAAGAGAGAAAGAGGACTGGGGATATAGCTCAACGGCATAAGCACCTGCCTGGTAAGTGCAAGGTCCTGAGTTTGATTTCTGGTAATCTTTCATCCTTAAGTCACTACTTTGCTTCATGTCTCTCTTCTCACAAGGCTGCCATATTCCTGTTGCCCATCTAAACTATTACACCCTGATGCCTATGCCTGGCCTCTCAGAGCTTCCCAAGGCTGGCCCTGCCCTACCTTTCCCATCTTCTTCCTGATCATGTGGCCGCAGCCCATGAGCTCGTGGTTCAATTCCAAGTGCTCACCATCCCACGTTCACCAAAGCCTGAAGCCAGCCAGGCTGCCTTCCTCCAACTCACCTTCCCTCTGCAGTCCTCTGCAGTACTCCAGCCCTCAAGGTCTTCTCACTTCTTCAATGTCTAGGACTTGTCATCATTATGACATAAACCAGCCCTTAATGATATAGAACTCACATTTTTATGTTTTTCTCATCTAGTTTCTGTTCCTCTTGGACATCTCACTTCCCAAGAAAACTGTAAAGCTCCTCAAAATTAAGATGGGATTTTCTCATGTAATCCAGAGGGTTAGACCATGATGGCGAAACTTTTAGAAACTGAGTGCCCAAACTGCAACCCAAAACCCACTCATTTATCACAAAGTGCAACACTGTGATTAAACCTGAATATTGAGGTTTTAGTTTAGAGAAAACAATTCATACATAACATCTTTTGTCTTAAAAGAAAAACAAATAACACATGTGTGCCATATATTCACCACCACTGATAAAGCTAGCCAAGGATTTCTTAAGCTGTCTCCTATCATCAACAGCTGTGCTCATTTTTATTTCAGTTCTCTTCATCCAACCCGTTCCTTCCAGAGCCAGAGCAAACCTGGCAGGAGGTGGTTAGAGGCCAGGGAAAGCCAGGGACCAGGATGTGGCCAAGAGAGGCCGTGGTACCAAGTACCAGTGATAGATGGGACGTATAGCAAAGCTGACTAGAAAATGAGCAGGACCTGTCAATTACAAGACCCCAGGACAATGTCAGCATCCAAATGTAGAATGTAACTTCTCACAAGCTCCCATGAGATTGGACGGCATAAAAGAAGACCAGACACCACAGGAAGCTTGCTATCATGAATTTCCACTCTAGCCCCTCCTAGTTTCCCAGATGCTGCATGTACTTTTCTTTTTCCTTTTACCTTCTTTTTCTCTTCTTCAGCCCAAGTTTGCTCTGCAACACTGGTTTCTCTCACACCTATTCATCTCTCACCTTTCAAATAAAATTTTGGCATCGTTTTTGGCTTGTCTCATCCAATTCTTTGAGGCAAGAAAGACCTAGAATACTTTTGATAGGCGAGCCATTTCTAAGGAGACTAGCAGATAACACCAGGGGCAGGGGAAAGCCGAGTCGTCAGGTATGTCGGGTCAGTGACAAAATCAGAGAGGCCGGATTTTGTCACTAAGGTTACAATCTATGTAGGTTGAGGAAAGGTGCAGAGGCTAAAGACGGTGGGGGAATGGAACACAAGAGACAAACACTCAGAGGAGAAGAGCCCTGGTTGGGCGTCCTGGGGTGGTGGTAAGAGGGAAGAGACCATCAATTTGAATTTTCACAAAAGTGAGTATGAGAAAGGACTCAAAATTTGTTCCTAAAAAAAAATTGCTCCTGGTTTAAGTAGCATAAGGATGGAAAAAACTTTGATATAAGGGGCTGGGGATTTAGCTCAGCGGCAAAAGCGCCTGCCTGGCAAGCGCAAGGTCGTGAGTTCGGTTACTGGTACCAGAGAAAAACAAAAACAAAAACAAACAAAAAAAAAAAAACTTTGATATATGCTGTTACAGAAGAGAGCCTACAGTATGTGGGGGCTTTTTTTTCTCCCCACCAAAAGCCATTAAGAGAGTGAAATGCAAGCCACAAACTAGAAAATGTATGGTATATTTATCCTACAAAGGACACATACCATATGTGTGTGTGCGCACACACACACAAAAAAAACAGACAACATATTTTTTAAAGATAGCCATAAGGGTCAGGTATGGTGGTGAATGCCTATAATCTCAGTGCTCTGGGAGGCTGAGGCAAAAGGACCAAAAGTTTGAGTCCAGCCTGAACAGTTTTAACAATGGAGCAAGATTCTATCTCAAAATAAAAAATAATCTAGCCATGAGTGGTGGTGCATGCCTATAATCCCAGCACTCAGGAGGCTGAAGTAGGAGGATTACTGTGAGCTTGAGGCCACCCTGAATTGTACAGTGAGACCTTGTCTCAAAAAAAACCCATATATACATATGATAAGTTAAGATATATATGATAGGGGGCTGGGGATTTAGCTCAGCGGCAAAAGCGCCTGCCTGGCAAGCGCAAGGTCGTGAGTTCGGTTCCCGGTACCGGAGAAAAACCAAA
>NW_004955402.1:31646706-31668430 GCF_000276665.1 Chinchilla lanigera
TGTTTTGAAATTTTTTTCCCTTTAAAATAAAGACAAAATAGAGATAATAATAAAAAAAGAAAAAGGGGCTGGGAATGTAGCTCTATGCAAATGCCCTGCTACTACAAATGAAATAAATAAATACATAAATAAATAGTCCTAGTCCCTGTTTCTACGGCTGGGCAGGGAAATATAAAGATGAGCCTAGAACATCTTATCGTTTGGTTTGTAGCCACAAGCCAAACATGCATACCCATGCCCACACAATTAAAGCATAGTAAAGGGACACAGGAGTCAAGGGAATGAGTTCCCAATGGCCAAATATGGGACAATTTAAACAGGAAAAGAATTACAACAATGAATTTTAATCCAAACTACAAGTAATCAAGAATCCATGTGATATACATAAGTGATTGATGCCTGGCATGTGGTGCAGGTCTGTAATCCCAGCACTCGGGAAGCTGAGGCAGGAAGATCGCCACAAATTTGAGGCCAGCCTGGGCTACACAGTGCATTCAAGGTCAGCCTGACTACACAGCAAGATCCTGACTAAAAGGTCATAAGCAAACAAAGAAGTAAGTGGTTGAATACATAAATGGGGAAACAGACAAACCTCTCATGAAGAAAAATTCTGAATAATTTATGTAGACTCTCCAACTTCGAAGAGGTGAAACATTTAGCCAGGCATGGTGGCACATATGTGCAATCTTAGTACTTAGGAGGCTGAAGCAAGAGGATCATGAGTTCAAGGCCAGCCTGGACTGCATAGGAAGGCCCTGTCTCAAACCTACCCCAACCCCTAAAGGAAGTAAAGCCAACTTCCCTTAGAGTGGGCTTTGAATAGGGACTTTCTTCCCAAAAATCCAATATGGGAGGGGTGAGGGCAAAGTATGTTTATTTTGCAGAAGGCTAACATTACTTCGGGCAGGTGGATCAAGGTTAACATCAGTAGTGATAATTTGTGCTAATGTAATGATAACATGTGAGAATGATATCAATATGATAGCATAATGATAAAATATGTTAATTCAGTGTTCTGCATCATTAATATCATCTGTTGAGAATGGCACATAAGCTCTGTGGTCTTGCATCGAAAAACTCAGGAGAAAAATACTAGGGGTAACTCAAGTTGAAAGGTACTCTACAGAATACCTGGCCAGTCCTCCTCCACACTGTCAAAGTCATCACAGGCAGGAAAGTCTGAGAAAGGAACTGTTAGTCCAGAGGAGTGTGAGGAGACATGATGACTAAACAGTATGGTATCCTGCATGGAATTCTGGGACAGAAAAGGTTAGATTAAAAAATAGGAAATTTGGTTGGGTGTGGTGGCGCATGCCTGTAAACCCAGCACTTGGCTGAGGCAGGAGGATCACCATGAGTTTGAGGCCAGCCTGGACTACATAGTGAGTTCAGCCAGGGATACAGCTCAGTGGCACAGTGCCTGCCTGGCAAGCAATAGGTCATGAGTTCAATTCCTGGTACTAAAAAAAACAAAAACAAAAACAAAAAAAAAACGTGAGTTCAAGGTCAGCCTGAACTACACAGTGACACCCTGCAAGTTGAGGACTGTATCCTGGCAGTAAACAGGCAGATGTTTTGAAGGCCACACTGAGGCGGTTAGCACCTTGCTCTGGCACTGCCTTGCTTCTGGAAAGGGACCCACCATCCCCAGGCACGGGGCTGTGGCTGTTGGAGGTGAACCAGCACAGCCTGCTGGGCCTGACGCACTCTGAAGCAGTGTAGCTGCTGCGCAGCACGGGCGACACCCTCACCACGCTTGTCTGTGACAGTTTTGACACCAGCACCACCAGAGCCCTGGATGTGTCCTCGAGGTGTCATTGCCAACCCCTTTGCAGCAGGCATCAGCCACCAGGAGAGCCTGAAAAACACCCATCAAACTGGAGCTGAGACCCAGGGGCCCAGGCAAGGAAGAGGATGGGGCTGCAAAGGCCCCAAGTTTGAAGTCCAGAGCTCCTGAAGCTGGACTGCGATGCCCTAGCCACTGTTCCCAGAACTGGCAGCATGCCAATGGTACCAGCTATGGCAACCAGAGGAAGATGGGCAAGGCCCTCTGCTCTCCCAGTGACAATAGCCTCCCTGCTGGTGACCAAGGACAGCGCTACACAGCCATCCCCCCGGGCCAGTAGTTTCCCAAGCAGTCCTTCAGGAGTACCAGTACTTTGAGCCAGAGACATGGGTGCCCCAGGCCAAGAACCCTCAAAACACATCTCTGGTGGGTGCCAGTGACCTGTGGAAGATGGAGACTGCGAGCTGCAGCAGAAGACAGCACAGATGCTAGAGGAGGCCCCAGCCCGGCATCACCCCTGCCCATGGCAGTGGTGCCCTTGTGGATGGCCAAAACCAACTGGCACCATCAGGAGAGGTCCCACATGCTGAGCTCAGAGCTGCCAGCACCTAAGCAGGCCCTATCACCTGCGGAGAGCTGGGCCCTGGAGGCAAAGAGGTGGGAGCTGTGGAAGGGAGCTCAGATGCTTTCTGAACAGGACACCCTCGAGCACAGATGGTTCTCAGCAAGTCCCAGGAGGACCCCAGAGCATCTCACTCCCACCCCGAAGACCTCAGGTCCACACCAGAACCCTGTCAAGACACTTGTGGCCAGACTTTGCAAAGGAGCTGAGGTCCCTGGAACCCTCACCTACCCTCAACCCACAGGGGGATGGAGCTGTAGCCCTGTGCTGCAGGAAGGCTCTTGCCGGGCACACGAGCCCTGATGTAGCCCTGTGCAGCAGCTGCAGAGGCTTGGCCTGGGCCCTGGGCCTCCCGAAGGAGCCCCACCTCCCAGACTTGGGGTGGGGGCACTGCCAGCTCCAATACTACCCTTGCCCCGAGTCTTTGAACCAGGGTGTTAGCATTCTGGAGACCCCTCAGAAGCTCTGGCCTCTGACTCCTGCTGCCATACCCCTCCACCTAGGACCTCTTGGCAAGACTGTCACTGGTGTACAGCCAAAGACTCTATTTTGTGGTTTAAAGAAAATAGCTGATACTTTAAAAATAGCTGAAGTACTCTGTAACATATTCACATAGGTCTCACTGCTAGGCGGCTTAACCACCAGTGCTATGTGTGTAACTGTCCCATTGGGCAGCTTTTAATTTTATTAGTAAAAAGACAGATATAAATGATTATATCCATTTGTACAACTAGTAGAATAAGCTGCCTAATGGGACCATCATGCATTGACCTCTGGTGGTTGAAGCTGGTGGGAATGTGTTCAGATATGCTTAATATTCTTACAATAATAATTAGAGTGCTAAGAGACAGAGACTTTCAGCACAGCTAAGACTTTACAGTAGGGCACATCTGTAATTCCAGAAATTTGGGAGGCTGAGGCAGAAGGACTGCAAATTCAACCCCAACCTTGGGCAACTCAGGTGCTTAGCAACTGTCTAAAAATAAAGATCTGAAGATCAGGATGTTGCTCGGTTCAAAAGCCCTGGGTTCAATCCCCAGGATCACCCCCAACCCAGAAGTCTGAAAGCCGTAATATGTACCTCAAATTTCAAGTTATGTTTCTTAAATGTTCACTATGGCCCAATAAGACATGTTAAGGGGGAAACAAAGCAAAGCAGAAACAAGACAAAAACCATATATACACACTCTGACAACCACTGGGTTGCCCCAGATCACTAGGCAGAACATTTAAACCTGGCTGGTCAAAACAGCCAGATGCCTGTGACGTCCCCTATCCCATCAGTCTCCAGGTGATCCAGAAAAAAATGAGCACCTGAAATCACAATTTGTTTCCCCCAGCTGACTGCTGTAACAGAATGGGTTGGGCTCTAGCTTGGTAAAAACTACCAGGGTAAAAAAAAAATACAGCATTAGGGAAACTTAGGGTATCCCTCAATACAGCTCTCCTATTTTTTTAAGGAGAGCTTTAATACTTCATATGACTTCTCAAATTCATATAGCTCATGGCCAGTAGAAAATAAAATTCAGATTTCCTGAGTCAAAGATTTTTGGAGGAAATCTGCTCTTATATTGTTTGTTCCACTTTCATTAAATTAAACCAAACCTGTTTTTAAAATCTGCTATCCAAAGAACTTGCCAAAGCCGAGAGCTAGGTATAAACACCACATCGGCTTTCATCAGCTCACAGAAAAGGTCAGATCAGCAGTATTGCCCTTTATCTAATTTGTTTGGTACTATCATGGGCAAGTTACAGCTGGGATGTAGCTAAGTGGTGGAACACATGCCTAGAAAGTACAAGGCCCTGGGCTAAAACATTACAGTGATCAGTACCAGTGGGGCGGGGGGGACCACAAGTGAGTTTAAAGTGTAGAAATGGTGCAGAGCAAGGATTATTCATAATTAGCACAGCAAGACCTGGGGATGTAACTGAGTGCTGAAGCACTGGTCTTACATGTGTGACCCTAGGTTTGATCCCCACTATCACAAAAAGTTTTTGAGCATTTACATGCCAAAAGGGGAATTCATTCAATAAATACATCAGGAATTTAAGGTATTTTTTTTTCCACTAGAAATCACCACTAATACAAGATATGAAATGCTATACTTAGCTAAGTCACTACATGCTCCTAGAAGTGACACATGAAATAGGCCCTAAACAGTGGATAAACATAGCTGGGAGCAAAAATTAGGAGGCCAGGAAAATGAAGCTAAAGCGGCCTAAGGGGAACCCAGAAGTCTTAATGGGACAGGTTAAGGGAAATGGCCATTAAGACTGAAATGGACAAAACCTGTAAGTTATAAAGTTCCCACGAATGATAACATGAGACTTCCTTAGGCCAGAAAAGGAAAATCAAGTGATTTTACAAGTCAAATCACTAGACTTACTACTAGGGGGAAAGGCACATCGACAAAAATGAAGTTTTTGTACAGCAAAAAACCATAAAGAAGTCTGGGGACGCACCTCAGTGGCAGAGCACTTGCCTACCACGTGCAAGGCCCTGGGTCAGATCCCCAGCACTTCAGGGGAGATTTCCTAAGACCAAAAATACTGCAAATACCAATTGATTACAATTTAAAACTGTGGCTCATGAAGTGTTCTGTTTGTTCTCTATTCAGGGTGTTTGTTTTGACCAAGGCCTTTGCCCTGAGCTATAACTCCCTTCCCTTATTTTTTGAGACAGGGTCTCACTAAATTGCTCAAACTGAGCTCAAACTTTGCAACCTTCTGCTTCAGCCTCCAAGAGTGCCAGGATTACACACATGCACCACCACAACCAGGTTTCTCTTCAGTTTCTAATACCTATTTTTCACTCTCAGCATTTATTTCCTTGACAATTTTAGTTGTCCTCTCCTGTTCCTACCCTGTATCTCTCTATACATGTAACTCTTCAGAGCAGCCAAACTCCTCAGTATTATCGACTTGCCACATACACTGTTATCTCATTTATGAATCTCTTTAAAGTACTTTAGAATCTTGCAAACAGTTGAACCTTGAATTATATAGCCCTGTTGATCATACCAATATTCAAGTAAAATGGGGAAGAAGCACACTTACCAACTCCTCAACATAATCTCAGCTGCTTTAAAGAATAACACAAACCACAGAAACTCCCACAGGATGTGGCACTTTTATTTTAATGTGATCTCTGTACATCAGGAATATGAGAGGATACCTTTTACAAATGGAACTGATTTTTACGAGAAGAAACATGACAAAACCAAACCCGTATCTGATGTGATTCCGTGAGTTTATGCTTCAAATCCAGCCAGGAAGTTTGTGACAATCTCTTTCAGTTTTGCATCTGACTGTTCGGAGATCTTCCCATCAGCCCTATTTGGAAAGAGCAGATCATCAATTCTAACCTAGAAAAAAATTAAGTGACTAGCCTCACAGAATTTAAAAAGATTAAAACTTTACATCTTAAAATTTAGCTGTTTATAAAAGAGGACATCAACTGCATTCATACCTGATGTTGCCCAACAGAGCCTGGTGCTGGCTGACAACATGGGACAAGAAAGCTTGCTCAAACTTCGTGATCTTGCTAGGCTCCAGCTTATCAAGATAGCCCCTTACACCCGCATAGATAACAGCCACTTGTTCCTCAATAGCCATAGGAGCTGAAAAGGAACAAAAGAACATAAAATGAGTTGCTCAAACCAAGGAATGCCTTGGTTCCAAAGTCAGAAAGTCTTGCTTCCAATTACTGACATGTCCTTATGTATCGCCTACTCTCCCATTTTCAGCCAAGTCATAACTCCACCTAATAGTGCTTCCTAACCAAGGAATCACCTTGGGAATAACCCAGAAGCACTGCTTATAATCTGCCAGTGTTTACAGTGTTTTGACTCAAACCACTGGCAAAATAAAACCACATCAACATTTTTATAAATCTGCCAGTTCTACAGTCATACAGCCAGTGGAGTACGGGAACCTACTAGGACTTATTTCCTAGAAAGACATTAAAATACTTAGTAAGTTTTTCTAATTATTAACACTATAGCATTTACGTTCAAATGGTAATAAGGTCTGGACTTAAGTAAAATAAAGGTAAGAGACTTTGATAAAAGGTAAGAGCCTGCAAAATGTGATGTAGCTCTGTAGGCCCGGCAAGAATGAACATACAATAGGAACCTGACCAGATGAAGGAAAAGAACTCACAATACTGTCCCTGCTTTAGCAACTCAGTCAAACGCACACCACGACTCAGAAGTTGCTGAGTAGCAGCATCGAGATCAGAACCAAACTGGGCAAAAGCAGCCACCTCACGATACTGAGCCAACTCCAGCTTCATGGTACCTGCCACCTGAAATACATAAGTTATTGGTACCGTATCTCAATGACACAGCTCTATAAAGTTGATAATAAGATTTTAATCTAGTAATATCCCATGTTTTAGTTTAGATCTAAAATGTTCCCCAGAGCCTCACGTGTTTAGAAGGTGACTGATCTATAGCTGACTTGCTGTTGGGGAAGAGGGGCTGGTGTAGGGCTCGTGTGGGGCAGGTCACTGGGGTGTGATCTGGAAGCAAGGGTATTATTTCCCTCCCAGGCTCAGCTCCTTTCTCTGCCTCCTGGCTGTCATTGCTGAACACCTTTTACTCTGCCATCCTATTCCTGCCTTGCAGCAGCCAACCATGGACCAAAAAAAAACCTCCCCGAAGTTGTGACTGTCAGGTATTCTGTCTGCTATTCAGCAATAGCAAAGTGACTAAGACACCCATCCTACCAAACATGTGAAATTACCTGCTTCATAGCCCTGGTTTGGGCAGCAGATCCGACACGGGAAACAGACAAACCAACATTAATGGCAGGGCGGATACCTTTGTAGAACAATTCTGTTTCCAAGAAGATCTACAATGCAAGAATACACAGGAAGGGATCTCAAATTTAAGTGACCATGTCAAAATTAAAACTCAAAACTTGAGGATGAATGCGAGTATCCTCCCATAATATTGCATCCCTATAATCCCATACTGACAGACTGAGGCAGGAGGATGAGTGCAAGGCCAGCCTGTGCTACACAGTGAGACCCTATCTCAAAAAACCTTACTCCTTTAAAACAAAGAAACCCAACACAACAAAAGAGTTCTTTAAATCTCTCCCAATCCAAATTAGCCTACATACTCTGATAAAATTAGGAGATGCGCTTATGATAAGGAAAAAAATAGTAACATACTTGTATTGAAATAAATCTGGGAAATGCTTCAAAATTACCTAGGAGCAGAAAACAATAGCGAGTATAAATGAAATAAGAATGAAGCACACTATTACCATGAAACGATAATTGGGTGACAAATATATAAGGTTGCATTACATGTTTTGAAATAGGGGCTACGTAGCCCAGGCTGGCCTTGAACTTGTGGTGATTCTCCTGCCTCATCCCCTTGAGTGCTGGGATTATAGGCATGTGTCACCACCCTCAGCTTTGTAAGATTACTTTATCCTACCTCACTTCTGTATATATTTGAAATCTTCCATAATAAAAAGTGAACGAAATACCTGCCCATCAGTGATGGAAATGACATTCGTTGGAATGTAAGCAGACACATCACCAGCTTGTGTCTCTATGACTGGTAAAGCAGTCAAGGAGCCACCACCGAAAGCATCATTCATTTTGGCTGCTCTCTCCAGCAGCCTGGAGTGCAGGTAGAACACATCACCAGGATAGGCCTCACGACCAGGGGGCCGGCGGAGCAACAGCGACATCTGGCGGTAAGCAACGGCCTAAGATAAAGAAGAGAGCTGTGAGGTTCACCAACTAAAAAGCAGCTGTATTTGTCAACTTCCACTCTGTTGCAAACACAGATTATTAAAAAAATGTTTTCTTTGACCTGTTTGGATAAGTCATCATAGATGATCAAAGCATGTTTTCCATTATCTCTAAAATACTCTCCCATAGAACAGCCAGAGTAAGGAGCCAGGTACTGAAGTGGGGCAGCATCAGAAGCAGTAGCTGATACCACAATGGTATACTTCATGGCATCTGAGGAGAAAAAAGTTTTACATCTTACAAGTGTATCTGTACTGTGATTTACAATTACAGGCCACTACCATAAAGTATTACCTAAGAGATAAAAAGATTTGCTTTTAAGAATTAACACAGCCGGTGTGGTGGCGCCTCAGAAGGCTGAGGCAGGAGGACCATTGCAAGTTCGAGACCAGCCTAGGTTACAAAGTGAGCTCAAGGCCAGCCTGAAATGTGTAACAAGACCCTGTCTCAAAAGAGAAAATCAACAACAACCAAGAAAAAAAAAAAACTAACATTAATCTTGTTGGGCATGGTGGCACACACCTATTATCCTAGCACTTGGGAGGCTGAGACAGGAGGATTGGGGTGCAAGTTCAAGACCAGCCTGAGCTACAAAATGAGCTCAAAGCCAGCCTGAACTGCACAGAGAGGCCCTGTCTCCAAAAAAAATAAACAAAAACTGAAAAAAATTAACCCAGTCAGTCACATATGGTGGCACTCACCTTTAATTTCAGCATTTCAGGAGATTGAGGCACGAAGTTTTAAAAGTTAGAGCCCCACCTGGGAAACTAAGCAAAAAAGTACTCGGGTATTAACTCAGTGCCAAGGCCATGGGTTTAATCCACAGTACCAAAAAACAACCACAAACAGGAAAAACCTTTTTGGTTTTTTGAGACAGGATCTCAGCTATGTAGCTGAAGCTGGCCTTGAACACATGATCCTCCTGCCTCAGTCACCTGAGTACTGGGACTATAGTATACACTACCACATCAAAATAAAACCTTAAAATTTACTAGTGTTTTACGTTCTCATTTTTTTTTACTTGCTTATTTACATTAGGAAAGTTCAGTTTATCATAGAGCAATTAAAATCAGCCTTCACTAAGTAAAAGCTGCTCAAAGAACTGCAACAGCTTAAGATAACAGCAATGAGACTAAGTTTTTTAATACCTGCATCTGTAAGTCTCTTCACCAACTGGGCAACAGTGGATCTCTTCTGACCAATAGCAACATAGATACAGTATAGTTTCTTCTTTTCATCAGACCCATCATTGAAACGTTTCTGGTTAATGATTGTGTCAATAGCAATCGATGTTTTCCTTTAAGGAGAGAACGTAAACATAACTGTTACTAAATGTTTCAAATGATTTCTCAAGTATAAAATTTACTAGTACTAATCACACTACATTCTACTGTGCCTGCAATAGCCAAAGGATTAGCCATTCCAATATAGAAAAGTAATCTTTGCAGAAGTAATTGTACTTAGAAGTTATATTTTTGAGTCTTTACCCAGTTTGTCTGTCACCAATAATCAGCTCACGCTGACCACGCCCAATAGGCACTAAGCTATCCACAGCCTTAATGCCAGTCTGCATTGGCTCCCGCACAGAGATTCGAGGAATGATGCCAGGGGCTTTCAGGCCCACTCGCCTACGGGTCTTGGAACCAATTGGACCCTATAAAAAATAATAATATTTTAGAAATCAAGAGTAATCTTTAGAATATTCAATTTTGATGTTTGTTGAAAGCTGCAATATCTAATAAACATTAAAACCCACCTTTCCATCAATGGCATTACCAAGAGCATCTACCACACGGCCCAAGAGCTCCTCACCCACTGGAACATCCACAATAGCTCCTGTCCTCTTAACAATATCTCCTTCTTTAATTAGCTTATCATTCCCAAACACGACAACACCGACATTGTCCGGTTCCAAGTTCAGAGACATACCCTGCACAAAAGACACAAATGAACACCATCTTTATATACCACTACCACATGACATGCAAATAGCCAAGGAAAAAGTAGCATCTTCATTTTTATCTGGTTTACTTCTATGTATTTTTCCAATTAACAACCAACCTTCTTTGGTTACGATTTTTCAAGTAGCAACATGTTCCTTTGAATAATCTTAGGACAGCACCTATGGTAAGCCTAATGTGCACATTATCTCATCTTAAAAAAAGAAAGAAATTAGAAAAGTTGAGCTTTTCTTCAATGCATTTCCTTCAGTTATACTTTTTGAAGCAAATGATCAATATGAATTAATGTGATCAGAATAAAATGGAAATTTTATGATAAACCTGATTTCTATCTTTTATTCATAACAAGTTCCATAAGTTAAAAAAACCAGAACCTGTACTCAGGTTCATAAAAATAATTAAAAGCTATCCAATTATAGCAAACCAAGAACAAATTTTTAGTGGGGCAGGGTGGTGCACACCTGTGATCCCAGCTCTCTGGGAAGCTGATAAAAAAGAAAACTGCCGAATTTGAGCCCAGCCTAGGCTTAGAAAGACCCTGTCTCACAACAAAAATAAAAAGGGAAGGGGAATGTAGCTCAATATGAAGGTCCTGGGTTCAATCCCTAATACTGTGGGGTGAAAAATACATTTTTATAATGTAACAGGGCAAAGTTATATCTGATCATTACAACTGTATTTCAAATTGGTCAAGACAAAGTCTCTAAATCCTTTCTGAAGTACCAGTGTTACTCTAGAAAGTCTGCTGAGTAAGAGAAGATCTTGGGCAGTGCTTACAACAAATACAGAATAACACTGCAGGTACAGAAACTTTCTCTTAGTTCAGTGTGATGACATACACCTGAAATCCCAGCACTCACAGGGAAGAAGCAACAGGATTGCTACAAGTTTGAGGCTAGCCTGGGTGAAATAGTGAGCTCAAAACCAATCTAAACTACACATATAGCTGGGTGTGGTGGCTCATGCCTGTAATCCCAGTGCTCAGAAGGCTGAGGCAGGAGAATCGCTGCAAGTTCGAGGCCAGCCTGGGCTAAAAATTGAGTTCAAGACCAGCCTGAACTGCACAGTGAGCCCGTCTCAAGAAAACAAAAAAAAACTACATATATAACAAGACTCTCAAAACACAGAAACCTTTATGTTTAACACAGTATCAACTAGCCCCGTAGTTATCTAAATAGAGAACATTTAGACGTAAGTTGTAAAAAATTAGAACTCAGTTCTTCAGTTACACTAATCACAAAAAGAACATTTACATTTAAGTTTCAATCTCACCTTCCAAAACTATAAACAATGAAGGTAAGAGAGGCCATATTTTCAACCAAGGTTTTACAATTAAGGAGAACCCTATTACTAGTCTTCCACAAGTGGCTTTTTGTTTTTGGTACTGGGAATCAAACTCAGGACCTTGCACTTGCCAGGAAGGCACTTGTGCCACTGAGCCCAAGTGGCTTTTTCCATACTAGACACTAGTAAGAGGATCAACATCATCTCCCCTGAAATCCGTGCTTAGTGTATAGTCTTTCTGCACGCGGTTCACTTGGATAATCCTCTGCCTTCATCAGAGAGCACTGACTCCTACAACTAGGCTCAACCAAATACAAAGTAGACTTGTACTGTATTATTAGAATGTCTCACAGATATACCACCAACTCACCTTTCTATAATACAAAGTCACTGACTTTAAACTTCTCACCAGAAATTTGGTTGAGGTTATTAAATACTTTGGCATGAAATAATCTTAACCACTAGGACAGAACAGACTTAAACTTCTTGCAATTTGGATGATGGCATACTAAATTTCTTATTCTGGAGCCAGTGAACACAATTTATATGTAAATCAGCCTGTAAAACAGCTAGCTAAGTAAAATCTTTTAAATTTACTACCTTTACAAACAATCTGTAACAAGAGGGGAAAAAAATCATTTAGGGCAAACAGACACAAACCTGACACAACCTCTGAATTGGTAAATAAATACCTGAAGACAGATCCTAAAACAAAAGCTTTATTTTATTATGTACCTTTAAACCTGAAGAAAACTCTACCATTTCTTCTGCCTGAACATTCCTCAGTCCGTGTACCCGGGCAATACCATCACCAATACTTAAGACACGACCAGTCTCTTCAAGGTCAACAGAGGTATCAGCTCCAAGAATTCGCTCTTCAAGAATAGAGGACACCTCAGCAGTGCCTAAGAGAAGACAATTCAAAAAAAAAAAAAAAATCAACAAACAATAAAAAACCCTGGTCCTAAGACCTTTTTAAAAGCTTATTTCTCCAAAAAGCTGGGTATTTACTTCCATGAAAAGGAGAAAGTGATTGACAGGAAAAAAATGTTTTTCACAACATAAAAGTCAATCAAGCAAGAAGCTAATAAAACTAAACACCACCCTTCAATCCTGTCTCAAAAAGGCACACGCGCGCGCACACACGTGCACACACACGCACACACGTGCACACACACAAAAGCAAATGTGCCAGGTGAAGCAGTGGCAAGTTGCAAGTTTGAACTCAGTCTGGACAACTTAGTGAGATCCTGTCTCCAAAAAATATATATATATTATACGTATATAAATTTTTTTTTTAAAATAGGGCTAGGGATGTAGCTCAGTACAAAAGCCCTGGGTTTAATCTCCAGCAGAGAAACAAGAAGAACAAAAACAGTGTCTACAACATGTGTACTTTGTTTTCACCCGAGGGGAGTTATCAGAACAGAGCATGCACTGATACCAAAAGAAAATTACATAAGTGTAGTTCATTTCACTAGAAGAGAGCTTATCAAGACAAAGCTAAACGGCACATTATGTTTTAAGAACCTGAGATTTTGTAGTAAATAAAAATGAGGAAAAAAAATTAACAATGACAACAAAAAAATCTATCCACTATAGTTAGGTAACTTTTAATACATCTTCATTTAAAGTAGTAAGAGTGGCGTAGACTTAGAAATGACGACTTACCAGTCTTCTGAAGGTGAGCGTTACAGGCATGAAGATTCCTTGCAGCAATGAAAGATGATCCCAAAGCATTTTTGGACACCTAGAACAGTAACATTCTTAAAATTTTGACTTTTAAAACAGCCTTCATAAAACTGACAAGCTGGGTTGGATGTGGGAGAGTAAGCCTGTAATTCCAGCACTTGGGAGGCTAAGGTAGGAAGAATAGCAAGTTTGAGCCCAGTCTGGTCTACATTGAGTTCAAGGTCAACGCAGATTGGACAGCAAAATCCTGACTCAAAACACCAAAACTGACAAGCTTGAACAAATTCAGTTTAATTTGATCAAGTTATTGGTGAAAATATAAATTACACTTAAAGTATTAAAGAGTATTGCTCACATGGAAAAGGATTTATTTATTTATTTATTTATACTGCAGTTCCTGGCACACAATAGTGTAAAAGTATTTAACAGGCCAGGTACTGTGGTGCATGCCTGTTAAACCTAGCACTAGGGAGGCCAGTCTGGGTTATGTAGTGAGTTCAAGGCCAGCCTGGACTACATAGTGAGACCCTGTCTCAAAAAAAAAGTGTATTTTAAAAATGCAACCCAGAGCTGGGGATGTGGCTCAGTGGGAAAACTCTTGCATGCACAAAGACGGTTCAATCTCCAGCATAATCCCACACACACACACACACACAAATGCAATCCATAAACCATCCAAAATGCAACCATTAACAACTTGTAAGTATCTTTCCTTCTAAAAGCTTCCAGCTATTATTACTTTGACTTCAGACTTCAATTGAGTTGTGGTAATCCTCAACACAATTACCTTCTAAGGGGCAAATTGCTCAGGTTATTTTCCGATTTTACTTAAAAACGACAAAACACAAACTGGGAACGGTAGTACACTCCTGTAATCCCAGCACTATGGGAGGCTGAGGCATGTAAATGCCCAGGCCAGGTTAACTAGTCAATTTAGGGAGCCCCTGTCTCAGAACACACAAAAAGGGCGGATGTAGCTGAGTGAGGATTGACCCTGGGCTCAATCCCCAGTACTAAGGGGATGGGGGGGGGGGAATAAGAGTTCAATTAGCAACTAATAAGGCTGGCAAGCTGACTGTTTTTTATTGCCACGAACAAATCTGCAACCACCCTGGAACATGGACCTCTTTCCTTCAAGCTCGTTCTGATACTACCAGTGGTCACTGTCTATTCTGAAGCTACTACTCTGTAGGTAGTACATGAAATTCGTTACACTGTAAATGCTTTTTGCTAACAGAAAACCCAGATGCTACTAACTACAAGTAGAACAGGACAAAAAAAAAAAAAAAAGTGCATTCATTTCAACTTTCAGACGCATACTTTTGAATTGTCAATCACTGTCCAACAATTGCTCAAAACATCAGGTTGACAACTGAAGGGCAAATTCTTAAAGCATGTCAAGGAAGCACAAAGTAAAGCCTTCCTCCGATCAGGAGCACTGAGAAAGCGGCTCCAACGCTGTGCCGGTATCTGTCGCACAAAACGCTCCTCCGCACCAGTGCTGCGTTCCCACGCGGACTAGGACCCGGCACTAGGACCGCCCACCCAAGTATCCAAAAAGGCACCTTCCTCACTTCTTTGCTCTCAGGTGGACCTTGCGCACAGGTGAAATGCCGGGGCCTGCTGACCTTCACGCAATGTCAGGCGGCCCCGGCTGCGAGCGCAAGGCTCGCAGCGCTGCCCGACCTTCCCCGTGCTACACCCAGGCAATCAGCGGCTCTGAGCCCCGAGCCGTCCCCGGGGACCAGGGCCCAAGCCTTGACCTTCACCCGAGTCCCCTCCTCCGGCAGCTCTCAGGCCAAGACCGGGATCCTCCAGAGGCCCGTCTCCAGGCAACGTCGAGGCCACGACCTCCGCGGCACCACTCCGCGCCATTCTGCACCGGCAAAGGGGCCCCTGAGCCCCGCCGGCCCGGCAGAGCCGCCACGGAGCAAGATGGCGGCCCCCGCCACGGCCCCGCGCCTCCCTGCGGAGATCCCGAGCCCGCGCACACCACCTGCTGCCAAGCCTTCCTCCTGCCCGGGGCCGGCACTTACCAGCCCGGCCCGGCGAGGGAGGGCGCGGGCCACGGCCGCGGCGACGCGCACGGACAGCATCTTCGCAGCTTCTCGCAAGGTTCCTCCGCGGCCGCAGCGTCCGGACTGACTGGGACAAAATGGCCGAGAGACAAGGACAGTCAAAGCGGCGGCCCACCTGACCCGGAAGTTCCGCCCCTCGCTGCACCGCCGGGGGCGGCTCTGCCTTTGTGCGCTTGGCAGGTCACTTTTTCTAATTAAAAAAATTTTTTTTTAAATTTAGACCTCAAAACGACTGATTAGACCGTGGCCAGCGTCGGCTCTGGCATCTGTCATATATTTATTTCTGTCTTTTTGAGCCGACCTTGTGGGTTCCCCCTCCTCCAGTGAGTAGCGGAACCTGCAAGAAGCCGGCACCAGGATCGCACCCGAGCGAGGTGAACTGGGCGTCGTCCCGTTCCGCCGCCGCTGGAGGGACCCGCAGAGGGATTAGTAGTGGCAGTGGTGTTAAACCGTGGTGCTGTAGCAGTGGCGTGGCAACGGTCATCCCCCTGGGCGGCCATCTCCGCAGCGTCGGCTAGCCAGTGTGCTAATCAGCAGGTCGCCGGCCCCACTTCATACCCTGCAGCGAGATAAGGAGGCAGACGGCTTTAGGGGCGCACGCTTGTAATTCCACCACTCGGGAGGCTGAGGCGGGAGGCTCACCGCGAGTTGGAGGCCAGCCTGGGCTCTATAGTGAGTTCAAGCACAGTTTGAAATACTTAGCGAGACCCTCTCTCAAAAACAAGACAACAACAAAATAAATGAATATCCTATGATTTAGGAGAAAGACATGTTGTGATAGCCCTTATCCATACCTACATATCAAATCCTATATTATGAAAAGCTGTATATATGGATGGTCCTTGTAAAATGAAGCCAGCGTGGTGTTGCATCCCCATAATCCCAGTAGTATGAGAGGCTAAGGCAGGAGGATCACAAGGTTGAGCCCAATCTGGGTAATTTAACAATTTAGTGAGATTCTGTCTCAAAAACAATCAAATCAATTGATCAGTAAGAAAATAAATAAATAAATAAATAAATAAGGGTCGAGAGTGTAGCTCAGTATGAAGGCCATGGTCTCCATCCCCAGTACCACACATGCACACACACTCATAGGCAAAAATATAAAAACAGATAGAAAATTATACAACCTCTCGTAGTGTTAAATACAGAATGAGGAAGCCAGGCGTGGTGGTGTGTGCCTGTATTCCCACACTCGGGAGGCTGAGGCAGGAGGATTGCTTCAAGTTTGAGGCCAGCCTGAACTATGAGTGAGACCATGTCTCAAAACAAAAACGAAAACAAATGCAACAACAAGCAGAAACACCAAAACACCAAAACGACACCCAGAATTTGGAGGCAGATTTATTTATGTCAATGAGCACTGATTGGGATCATTCCTAAAATATCAGGCCCTGCTCTCTGGTGGTTTAGGGCTTATATGGGATGAGCAAGCAGGAAGTACAGAGGCAGAATGGCTTGTCAATCTGGGATCAGTTTATACAATGTGCATCATAGTGACCAGCTATGCATCACAGTGACCAATCGTTTCTAAGACCCAGAAGCAACCGGAACTGGAACAGGAACTATTACCTGGGCAACTAAGAAACTGAAATCTGTTGGTGCGGGGAGGGCATTTTTGGTAAACAAACAAAATCAGAGCGATAAAGGGAAGGAGAACTTTAGGGAAGGCAAGAAATGAACAGAAGAATGGTTGAGCTGCAGTGACAGTCCCAATGGATGCTGCTTTAAAAGATTTTCATGCACACACACACACAAAAATTGGTGCACATTTAGGTCATTAATGGACAAGCTTAAGATTGCTGTGGCTGCTACTGCCAGCTTAGAATTTTTTTAAAATTTAAGTTTATGCAGTCAATGTGAAACAAACCCCAATGTCTCTTAACCAAAATCCAAAAGCTTTAGGTATTTTTTTTTTTTTTAAAAAAGCTGGCTGGCGTGGTGGCACACACCTGTAACCCCAGCACTCAGGAGGCTGAGGCAGGAGGATTGTTGAGAGTTCGAGGCCAGCCTGCGTGACAAAGTGAGCTCAAGGCCAGCCTGACCTGCATAGCGAGACCCTGTCTCAAAAAGACAAGAAAAAAAAAGTTGACTCAAGCATGAAATGAAACACACGTGCAAGGAAAAATAGCCTGGTTCTAGCAGCTGTCCTTCTTGTCCACAAGATTATATACCACAGAGGCAGAGAGAATAGGAAAGGAGTAACAGAAGAGAGGCTTGCCGAGCCAGCGCCCTGGATCAGTCTTGTCCAAGGTCTAAGTGACCTAGAATCAGAAAAACCACAACTCCCAGAAATCCCGGGACAGCGAAGGGCGGGACCTACGGGGTGTGGGCGTGGTCACGCCACGCGGGCGGGACGCTCGAGCGAGCGGGGCGTTTCTCCCGCCGGGCCTTGCGCGGAAGTGGCGGGAGCGGTGGCGATGGAGGCGCGCGAGGAGAAAGAGGCGCAGGTGATGGGGCGGGAGCGGGGCTTTGCGGACTCCTGGAAACCGCATCTTTGACACCCTTGCGCTACCGGTGGTTCCCGTACACGCTAAGCTTCCTGTTTTCCCTCCCCTTAACTACACATTCTTTGCCATCTTCGAATCCCCCCGAAGAGGGCGTTTAGTCACTCTGTCCGTCCCTGGCTGCGACCCAGCCGTCGTCCGAATCCTCAGAGAACACTGCGATGGGAATTTGAACCCAAAGCGACCTTTGGTTTGCTGCCTCCACATCCACATATTAAGCTTTTTTTTTCCCCCGTGTTGAGCGTTAAAGGTTTTCCAAACGAGGCAGGTTTTTACCCTACACTGGTTTTGTAGCTTTATTTTTTTTTAATTTATTTTTTGTTGTTGTTTTTTTCGGTACCAGGAATCGAACTCACGACCTCGCGCTTGCGAGGCAGGCGCTGTGCCCCTGAGCTAAATCCCCAGCCCCTTGGTTTCGTAGCTTTAAAAAAAAGAATGGGTTGTTCT
Source organism: Chinchilla lanigera (assembly GCF_000276665.1). Lineage (NCBI taxonomy): Eukaryota > Metazoa > Chordata > Mammalia > Rodentia > Chinchillidae > Chinchilla > Chinchilla lanigera. The sequence goes on from NW_004955402.1 coordinate 31,664,857, forward strand.
CTGGTAATTTTTAGTTTTGTACTGTTATCCATTGTGCTGGCCCAGTTTTTATTTCTTGTCATCAAATCACTTCCAAAAGACAGGATGTGAAGTAGGATGCCAGACTAATCAGAAAAAAAGGTATTCAGTTCACTTTTGGGCATTTCGTCATGGTTCCATCATGTCATTAACATAGCAATGAACAACATAACAATAAAAATAAGCCAGACTTATAATATTTGTCTTTCTTTTAATGGTTAGGTTGCTGAGTGGTTGAAAAAGATATTTGGAGATCAACCGATTCCACAGTATGAGGTGAACCCACGGACCACAGAGATTTTATATCACCTTGGAGAACGCAACAGGGTCCGGGACAGGGACGCCTGCCTGGTGATAGAGGATTTAAAACAGAAAGCAAATGAGTATGAATCAGAAGGTGAGATCTAGGTCTAGAGGAGTTTTTTTTGTTTTTGTTTTTGCCATACTGGATTGAAACCAGGGACATGCTACAGCTGAGTTACATCCCCAGCATTTTTTTTATTTTTTGAGACAAGGTTTTGCTAAGCTGCCCAGGCTGGCCTTCAGCTTTCCATCTTCCTGGCTTAGCCTCTAAATCTAGAATTTTGCATGAGATGATGAATAGAACTAAGCAAATTTTATAACACTAAGGTACATAACATTAGTGTGGGCTATTTACTTTGCTTCTTTATTTTACCCAGATTTATCTTCCACTGTTATCTTAGTATTAACTTTACAAATCATTAATTTCATTATACTCTTTTTTTTTTTTTAACGCAATTCTGTGTTTCCAACCGAGAGAGCATTGAGCTACATCCCAGCCTTTTTAATTTTGACAATCTTCCTCCTTTGCCCTGGCTGGCCTTGAGCTTTCATTTCTCCCACTTTATCCTAGTGGCTGGGAGTACAGATGTGTGCCATCATACACAGCTGTAGTAAATATTTTATTAGTACTCCAATAGCAAAACAGTGAACCCTAAAACATGAGACTAGCCAGGCATGGTGATGCACACCTATAATCCAGCTACTCTGGAGGCTGATGGAGCTAGAATAGTTTGCAAGTCCCTGGCCAGCCCTAGCAACTTGGTAAGACCAACTCTCAAAATAAAAAATTAAAAAGGGCTGGAGATGTAGTTTAGTGGCAGAGTGCATGCCTAGCATGTAGTAACATATGGGTTTAATCCTTGTACCACATACACAAAAAGTGCCTAAATTTAGCTTAACACACAAGATGCAGTGATTTTTCCCTTATGTTTGTTTAGTCTGTTTCTAACCCTCATGCCTTAGTCATACAAACCTTTTCTTTTACATGTGGATAACCTAGGTCCTTAAATATATTTCAAGTGTTATGCCATTGAGCCCTTGCCTATATCCTTCTATTGCATTCATTTAAAAAAATTTGGGGGGCCAGGGTTTTACCTGAGTGGTACAGCATCTGCCTGGCAAGTGTGACGTCCTGAGTTCGATTCCTGGTACCCAAAAAAAAACCTTTCTTGGCCAGACAAGGTGGCACACACCTGTAATCCCAGCACTTGGAAGGCTGAGGGAGGAGGATTGCTGTGAGTTCTAAGCCAGCATGGGCAACAGAGTGAGTTTAGGAACACCTTAACTACATAGTGAGACCCTGTCTCAAAAAACAACAACAAAAATTATTAGTGTGTTTGCAATAGGATACATTCATTGTGGTGAGTTGGTACATGCATATTATTTCCTCTTAATCTTTTTTATTTCACTGTCCCTTTTCTCCTTGCCTTCTCCCTCCGTCACTAGATCCCCTTCCCATCTGCAAAGCATCTACCCATTTCTATAATCAGGCTGGCCTTGAGTGCACTTTGTAGCCCAGTCTGGTCTCCAACTCACAACAGTTCTGCTCAGCCTCCCAAGCGCTGAGATTATAGGCATGCACCACCACACCGGGCAAAACCATGTGACTCTTAACATCTGTGTCTGACTTATTTTACTTAGCATTCGGAGTCTCAAAGTGCATCCATTTTCCTAAATGTGCCTCAAATTTATTCTTCTTTATGGCTGAGTAGAGGTCAATTGTGTATGAAAACCACACTTTATCTATTCATCTGTTGATGGACATAGGGACATACAGGCTGCTTCCAAGATTTAGCAGGATTGAGCAGCTATAAAATATATTCACTGTAGTACGACATCTTTAACTCTTGCAGAGATACCCAGAAGAGGTAGAGCTGAGTTGAATGTGATTTCTGATTTTAGGGGTTTTTTTTTGAGAAATCTCCATAATAATTTCTACATTGATTGTACTAGTTTCCCACCAGCAATGTAGAAAACCTCTACAGTGTATGTTGTTTTTTGAATTCTTGATAATAGCCTTTCTTCCTGTAATAAGATGGAATCTCAATGTTGTCTTGATGTGCATTTCTCTACTTGTCAAAGATACTTTGACTAGAAACTTTTTCTTCCTTTTTTTTTTTTTTTTTTTTTGGTTTTTCTCCGGTACCGGGAACCGAACTCACGACCTTGCGCTTGCCAAGCAGGCGCTTTTGCCGCTGAGCTAAATCCCCAGCCCCTCTTCCTTTTTTTTTTGAGGCAGTCTTGCTCTGTAATTTAGGCTGGGTTTAGACTCACAGCAGTCCTTCTGCCTCTGCTTCCCAAGTGCTGAGGTTACAGGCATGCACTGCCACAGCCATAAACATTTTTTCTTGTAGTTATTGGCCATTTGTGCTTCTCGTTATGAAAAGTATCTGTTCCCCATTTTTTGATTGAGTCTTTTGTTGAGGGAGTGTCTAATTCTTTAGACTTTTTCGTATGCTCAGGATATTAGTTCTATGTGCAAGCAGTAGCTGACAATTTTTTTTCCCATTCTGTCAGTTATCTTTTCACTCTGTTGGTTGTTTCCTTTGGTGTGCAGAAGCTTTTTAATTTGATATAATACCATTTATTGGTTCTTGGTATTATTTCTTGTTCAGAAGGTTCTTGCCTATGCCTATATTTTCAAAAGTTTTTCCATTTTATGTTCCAGGAGATTGTTTCTTTTTAATATTTAGGTCTTTAATCCATTTTGATATGGTTTCAGTACAAGGTGAAAAGTATGGTACTAGATTTATTCTTCTGCATGTAGTTAACCAGTTTTCCCAGCACCATTTATTGAAGAGGCCAATGTTTTTGTCCCCTTTGTCAAAGATCAGATGGCTCAATGTGCCTGGGATTGTTTCTACATTGTCTGTTGTGTTCCATTGATCTGTATGTCTATTTTTGTGCCAGCACTATGCAATTTTTACCACTTGTAGCTTCCTAATATAGCCTGCAATGAGATTGTGATGCCTCCTGCTTTGCTCTTGGTGCTGGGAAGTTGGGTATCTACATGTACAAGACTGAATTTGGACTAGGTATGGTAGCACACACCTGCAATCCCAGCTCTTTGGGAGGCTGAGGCAGGAGAATTTCAAGTTCAAGTCCAGCCTGCTGGGCATCTTACCAAAACCCTGTGTCAAGGGACTGGGGATTTAGTTCAGTGGCACAGCATCTACCTGACAAGCACAAGGTCATGAGTTCGATTCCCGGTACCGGAAAAAAACTAAAAGCAAAAAAAAAAAAAAAACCAACA
>NW_004955402.1:31669080-31686552 GCF_000276665.1 Chinchilla lanigera
AAAAAAAAAAAGAATGGTTGCTAGGGTTTTGTGGGTTGGAAGGTTGGAAAGTGATGACTAAGGAATGTGGGGTTTCTTTTTTGGAGTGATGAAAATGTTCTACGATAGATCTGGTGATGGGACCAGGCATGGTGGCACATGCCTGTAATCCTGTTACTTGGGAGGCTGAGGCAGAAGGATCATGGAGAGTTCAAGGTCAGCCTGGGCTACAGAGTGAGTTCAAGGCCAGCCTGAACTGTGTAGGGAGATTCTGTCTCAAAAAAACAAAAGAGAGGGCTGGGGATATAGCTTAATGGTATAGCACCTGCCTGGCAAGGGCAAGGTCCTGAGTTCAATTCCTAGTACCCCTGCCAAAAAGAGCCAAAACAAAAAAAAAATAGATTTGATGAAGAATGTACAACCCTGAGTATACTACAAGTCATTGAATTGTGTACCTAAGGTGCATAATTGTATGATATGAATTATACCTCCCTAAGGGTACTAAAGTTTAAAAAAACAAAAAGACAAAGCATCTCAGTCACCATGGAATTCTTCTTTTCAGCCAAGCATCTTCAAGAACTCCTCATGGAGAGTGTAAGTGTCTCCCCTGCCAGTCTGTCTAGTACTGGTTCCGGGTACCTGAATGCCTTGGTTGACAGTGCCATCGTCCTTGAAACAAAGGACACCTCACTAGCAAGGTAATGACGGTGACATTTGTAATTTCTGTGGTCATGTTGCATGGTTGCTATAAACACTTTCTGGTTCTCACAGTAATTCTGTGCAGAAATAACAGTAAATGCAAAAGCCCTGAAATTTAATTTACTTCTTATTTTTGCTAGTGAGTCAGATTAATTCACATAAATGTGGTATTAAAAAAAAAAAAAATGTGGTATTGGTTAATTTTTTCAGTGTTTTCTTCCAGGATTGGGTTGTGAAAATTGGTTCTCATGTATATTTGGAAAAGGATTAGGTATCACTTACACTGTTCCTTGTACACAATAAGTAGTAGAAGCTGGGTGTGGTGGCACACGCCTGTAATCCCAGCACTCGTAAGGCTGAGCGGGAAGATCATTGGGAGTTCGAGGCCAGCCTGGGCTACAAAGTAAGCTCGAGGCCAGCTTGAACTGCATAGTGAGACCCTGTCTCAAAAAAAGAAAAGCAGTAGGCTAACTCATCTGATTGAGCATGGTGAATTTTGATCCTGTCCTGTCCTGTTGAGTAGAGCGGGAAACCTTCACCTGTGCAGTGACATGGTTCTCCCAACAACAGTAAGAGCACACTAAACCCCAGGAGGGGTGTGTTAAGTAATTTCTCCAAACTAGTGAGTGGCAGAGTTGGAATTCTCACTCAGTCTGGCTCCCAAGTCCATGTGACTGTGGTGGTAGTTAGGACCCCACCATTACAGCTTCTACTTGGGAACTGCACACATGCCTCCTTAATTACCTTAAGCAGTTCAGCAGACACCAGTTGTAGACGAGGTGTGTGAGCACTCAGGAAGCAGAGATAAATAGAACAGTAACTGCCGTCAGGCTAATTAATCTCTTTTCACTCTCAGATGAAGGAGACAGATGTGTAAAACTTGGCCATAATGTGACAGCTGCAGTGGTATAAGAATATGTAAGCAGTGACTGGGGAGCACAGACAAAAGGTGGTGAATTTAGCTAGGTATGGGGATCGCTTCTCAGCCTTTTGGCTAAGATCATGTGTAGGTAGGTATGGAGACATACCCCTGCGACCTTAGCACTCCAGGAAGCTGAAGTAGGAGGATCCTAAGTTCAAGCCCAGCCTGAGCAATTTAACAACTTAGTGAGACCCTGTCTCAGAATTTTTAAAAATGTAGAAAAAAAGCTGGGGATATAGCTCAGTGTGAAGGCTCTGGGTTGAATCCCCAGTGCCACACGGACAGACACACACACGCACACACACGCACGCACTTCAAGATTGGGATAAATCTTAATATTGAAGGATGAATGGAACTTTGATAGTTTTCAAGAGATGGGAACAGCGTGTAAGAAATGCATAAAAGTATGAAGGAGGGTGATTATATGAGAATCTACTTACAGATATGACTAATAATTATAATTTTTGTCCTTAATTCATGTATGTAACCAGATTCTTCTTTTAGTTTTATTCCTGCAGTGAATGATTTGACTTCTGAGCTTTTCCGTACCAAAACCAAAAATGAAGAACTCCAGCTTCAGTTGGGAAAACTTGAAAGAAATCTAACTGCAACTTTAGTGTTAGAAAAATGTCTGCAAGAGTAAGTAATCGAGCTGAAAGTAGTAAAGACAGTAACACAATACTGTCGTACTTAATTTTGGCAGTAGATATGATTTTTAAAAACATAGTAGAAGATGGGATCCATAAAAAAGTTTCACTATCCAGTCCAAACTGGTCTTGAACTTACTATTTAGCTTAGGCTGGCCTCAAACTCACAGTGGTCCTCCTGTCTCAGCCTCCTGGGTGTTGCGATTAGCGGTATGCACACCACGCCTGGCCAATAAAATATTTTTAAAGAAGAAAATGACCTGAGTGGAAGTGAGGAATGGTCGGGTAAAGCTTTTCACCACTTTGTATAACTTACTACATTTGTATTGTGTTTTTGTCTTTATTTGTGCAGTCCTGGGGAACTCAGGCACTTGCACATGCTAAGCTGAACTAGATGCCAATCCTTTTGCTTATTTAATTATTTGTTGAGAAAGGGTCTTGCTGAGTCTCTGAGTTACCCAGGCTGGGATCAAACTTATGATCCTTCTACTCGAGTTTCCTGAGTAGCTAGGATTGGATGGGTAAGTTTCACTGACCCTGGCTCACCTTAAACTTCGTTGTACTTTTTTTCTTACAGTTGTGATATTCCTTGACGCTGGGGGCCTTCTTTGGGACCATGTTGCCTCAGAAATTCAGAATGCCTCAGAAGGCCTATGGATAGGAGTTATATAAATTCAGAAGTGACTCATTGTAGTATAAATTTATTTAGCAGATACTGAAAATGTATGTGTAAGGCACTGTGTCATGTTACATTTAGAAGGCCTTTGAGGGGGCTGGGGATTAGCTCAGTGGCACAGCGCCTGCCTGGCAAGCACAAGCTTTTCAGTACCAAAAAAAACTATTACTATTTAGCTTAGGCTGGCCTCAGACTCACAGTGGTCCTCCTGTCTCAGCCCAGTACCAAAAAAAAAAAAAAAAAAAAGAGAAAAAGAAGGCCTTTGAGACCTCATATTTCAAATTTGCTCTGGGAATATGTTAAGTTACTAAAAAAAAGGTAACAAGAATAGGGAGATGGACTTTGTGGAGATGAGAAGGAGATATGTGTTAAAGTTACTCCTTGAGAAAAATCCCACATGGGAACACAAGAAAATAACCTGGAAGAATGCATGGTAGACTGGGGTATAAACTTGATGGTAGAGAATCCAGCAAGTAGGTTATCTGCTATTGACTAACCCAGTATTAAATCCAAAATGTAGTAGTTTCTTTTTTATAATAATTTCACTGAGAAGGACGAAGAAGAGAAAAAAGTGCTTTAATTTTACTTTTCAAAGAGATCTCAAGAAGGCAGAGCTCCATCTGTCTGCTGAGAGGACCAAGGCTGACAATCGTCTTCAGAACATGGACTTCCTGAAGGCAAAGGCAGAGGAGTTCAGATTTGGAATCCGAGCTTCAGAGGTGTGTATGAAGGACTGAGCATAGCTAGTTCTCTTTGACCTTCGTTCTCACAGCTAGGTAGTAGTATTAGTCCCTTGCACAGAGGAAGAAACTACGGAGAGGACAAGTAACTTGCCCAAGGTTGTATAACTACTTAGCTGCAGGTTCAGACTCAGTCAGGCATTCGGGCTCTGAAGCTCAGGCCTTTAAGATCTGCACCCATCCTATCATGTGTGGATGGAGAAGGGATTCACAGATAAGATAAAAGGGCCTAGATGCATGTATAATTTTTCATCTGTGATTTGTAAGCTACTTTTTATTATAGTACATGTTGAAAATATTTAACGATGGTCACTTTTAAAATAATTTTCTAACTGAATGCCATTTTGTAATTATAGGAGCAGCTTTCAGCTAGAGGCATGGATGCTTCTCTGATGCATCAGTCACTAGTAGTACTATCAGAGGTGAGTTTATCTTAGTCTCTTTTCTGCTGTTTTAACAGAATGTAACAAACAGCATATGTATAAATAGTAGATACGTATTTGGCTTACAATTCGGGAACCTAGGAAGTCTTAAGATCGAGGCTGCATTTGATGAGGGCCTCCTGGGACAGTGGAAAAGCAAGTGACCACAAATCAAGCAGAGTGGGAGCGGCCGACTCCCACCTGTTTGTGGAGACTGCCAACCACTGTGGAGAGTCCACCTCTTAACATACTGTGACAGTGGCAGTTAAATGTCAGTGAGTTTTGGGGAAGATGTTCAAACTGTAGCACTTATTTTAACCTAATTTAACTTTCTTTATTAGCCCACAATCTCCTTTTTCTTTTTGTTTTCCTTTTCCTTAGGGCCCTTATGCATATTGGTTTGATTTCTTTTCTTTCTTTTTTTTTTTTTTTGAGACAGGGTCTCCTATGTAGTTCAGGCTGGCCTTAAGCTCACTTTGTAGCCCAGGCTGGTCTCGAACGCTCAATAATCCTCCTGCGTCAGCCTCCTGAGTGCTGGGACTACAGGTGTGTGCCACCATGCCTGGCTGTTGGCCTGATTTCTTTTCGTGGCTATTGCCTTAATTTCCTTTACCTTTGCACATTTTTACTTTTTTTTTTTTCCCATGCTGGGGATAAAACCCAGGGCCTCGCGCAGGCTATGCAAGTGCTCTATGACTGTGCCATATGCCTGGCCCTGTTTTTGTGCTTTATGTTTACTAGTGTTTATAGTTTTATTGTCTGTTTAGCTGTATATATTCTTCACTTGTTTGCTTTCCTTTATGTGTTGCTATAGGCTAGAAACTTGGCTAGAGTCAGTAATACTAACTTATTTGTCAAACACTTGAATGTCTCCATGCTAATCATTTAAGAGATCCTTTTATCTTTTAATGTAAGTAAAAGTACAAAGCTTAAAATTCCTGAAGCTTCCAAATTCAATTCTGGGTTTTTAGGTTGTATGATTTTTATCTATTATGGTGGCAAGAGAAAGAAATCAGCTATTTCTTTTTTTCCTAATTTTGAGGCATGGTTTCACTGTGTTGCCAAGGGTTGCCTTGATTTTGCTATCCTCCTGCTTCAGCCTCCTGAGTAGCTAGGACTATAAGTGTATACCACCACATCCAGCTTATTTTATTTTGCTTCATTTTATTTTATATTAAATATTTTTTTGCAGCACTGGAGATTTAACCCAGGAGAATGGTATTGTTCTACCATTGAGCTACATCCTCACCCCCTTTTAAAAATTTTGAGACAAGGTCTCACTAAATTGCTCAGACAGAATTTGAACTTGTGCTCCTTCTGCCTCAGCTCCCCTTAATGCTGGGATTATAGCCATGCACCGCTGCCTCTGTCTTTATTATTTTTGTTTTGTTTTGTTTGAGATAGGGTCTCACTGTGTAGGTCAGGCTATCCCTGATCTCACTATGTAGCCCAGGCTGCCCTCTAATTTATGGAAATCCTCCTGTCTCAGCCTCCTGAGTGCTGGATTACAGGCATTTATAGGCTTTTGCCAGCATTCCTAATTTATTTTATTTTATTTTTATTTTATTTTATTTTATTTTATTTTATTTTATTTTATTTTTTGAGATAGACTGTCACTATGCAGGCCAGGCTACCCTGGAACTTGTGGTGATCCTCTTGCCTCAGTCTCTCCAGCGCTGTGATTATAGTTACAGGCACGGGCCTAGCTATCTTATTATTCCTTTGTGTGTGTGTGTGTGTGTCTTTTTTTGAGACAGGGTCTCATTGTGCAGTTCAGGCTGGCCTTGAACTCACAATGATCCTCCTGCCTTAGCCTCTATTTTATTATTCTTAAGGGGCTTTTTTTGTATTTTGATTTGTATTTGTATGTGTATTTGAGACTCTTGATTGTTCCTTTATATTCTGAAAAACTTATAATCACATTGTTTTGTTTCTAGACAGATTATGTCAGCCTTATTCTTAATAAATGAGAATATAACTTTCCTTTTTTAAGCGTCATATAAGTATTGTTTCCATTGAAAGTGAGCTTATCTATTTGAAGTTGTTGATGCCTTTTTAAAAATATCCTTGGGTTTGGGATGCTGATCAGTAGTAGAATGTTTGCTAGCATTCATAAGGCCCTGAGCTTAATCTCCAGCATTGCAAAAAAAAAAAAAAAATGTATATATGTGTGTGTGTGTGTATAAATAAATAAAACATATCCTAATATTGCTGGGCATAGTGGCACACACCTGTAACCTGAGCACTCAAGAGGCTGGAGCTGCAGAACAGTGAGTTTGAGACCAGCCTGGGGTACATGGCAACATAGGATGAACTGTCTCAAAAAACAAAAACAACAAAATCTTTATGTTAATGCTTTATTGTGTTTACTTTGAAAGTGGATTGAGAGGTTTTGTTTTTTGCAGTATGGAAGATTAAACCCAGGGCCTTCACACTGAGTTATCTCCAGCTCTTTTTTTATTTTTTAGTTTGAGACAGGGTCTCATTAAGTTGCCGAGACTGGGCTCAAACTTTGTGGTCCTCTTGCCTCAGTTTCCCTGAGTGCTAGGATTAGAAGAGTGTGCCATAGCACTTGGCTGGAAATTGGCACTAGTTAGTTGTGTTGAGACTGTCTCTAACTCTGTGACTGTTTTTTCACTCCTAGAAACTGGCAGAGCTAAAACGAAAGACTGTACCTTTGAAAAAAAAACTGGAGTCCTACTTAGATTTAATGCCGGTAATTATTCTTATGGGTTTTGTTTTGATTTTAAAGTCATCATCTCTAAACTTCTACAAGGGCAATAAATGATTATAAAAATTGTGGGTTCATGTCTAAGGATTTAAAATCAATGGTGAATTTCAATATTGTATATATGTTGACTATTTCCTATAATTTGTAAAAAAAATTTTATGTAAGGAATTACAGTATGTTTTTTCCTCCTTTGAATCTGAAATTAAGCACTATAACCTTTGCTTATATTTTTCTTTAAAAGAATCCAGCTCTTGCTCAAGTGAAAATTGAAGAAGCAAAGAGAGAATTAGTAAGTAATTCCCATTTTTACTTTTTTTTTTTTTTTAATATTTATGTATATTTTTGTTTTTGTTGTTTGGAGACAAGGTCTCACACTGTAGTGCAGGCTGGCCTTGAACTCACTACGTAGCCCAGACTGTCCTTGCACTCCCTTGATCCTCCTACCTCAACCTCCCGAGTGCTGGGATTACAGGCATGTGCTGCCATACTCAGTTTATTTTTTGTTTTTTGAGACAGGATCTTGCTACATAATTCAGGCTGGCTTCAAACTCATGCTGATCCTCCTGCCTCAGCCTTCCTAGTGCTAGTTTTACAGGCATGTACCACCATACCGGCTATTTCATTTATTTTTTAGAAAATATAAAGAAGCTGGGCATGGTAGTGCACACCTGTAATCCCAGCATTTGAGAGGTTGAGGGAGGAAGATCACCATGAATAGGCCAGCCTGGGCTACATAGTGAGTTCAAGGCCAACCTGAACTACACAGGGCAACCTGTCTCAAAAAAAGCAAAACAAAACCAAAAAGAAATTAAATAAATGCTGGTACAGCTAAAGCCACCTTCATTCTCCATCCTTCTTCTTCAGAGGTAAACTATAGTCCCAAAGTTACCTTGTATCATTCCCTTGCATCTTTTAATGCTTTTTTGGGTGTATCTCTATGCATTTTTAGTTGTGTTTTATATCTTTTAAGATTTTACGTAGACTTCCCAAATGAGGAAGAGAGTTTGAGAGAGAATGAATATTCTCATTATCTCTATGAAAAGCCAAAAAAAAGAATTAGCAGCCAGGCATGGTGTTGCACATCTGTAATCCTGGTACTGTGAAAAACTGAGGCAGGAGGCTCACAAGCTTGAGCCTAGCCTGAGCCACTTATAGTGTGACCTTGTCACAATATTAAAAAAAGAGTTGGGGACTTAGCTCAGTGCAGAGGCCCTGGATCCAATCCCCAGTACCACACATACACACATACACACAAAGGATTAGCAAAGTCAGGTCTGGAGGTGTGGCTCAGTGGTGGAGCACTTTTCTGGCATATGCAGGGCCTAGGACTGATCTGCAGGACCACAGAAAGCAAAGAAGAAAGGAAGGAAAGGAGAGATGCAGGCAGACTGGTTGCAGTGACACACATCTGTGTTCCTACTATTACAGAGGCTGAGATGAGAGGATCGTTGAACACATAGGTTTGAGGCCAACCTAGCAAGACCTCATTAAAAAAAAAAATTGGTGCCAGGCATGGTGGCGCATGCGTGTAATCCCAGCACTCGGGAGGCTGAGGCAGGAAGATCGTTGCGAGTTTGAGGCCAGCCTTAACTGCACAGCAAGACCCTCTCTCAGACAAAAAAATAAAATAAAATAATTTTTTAAAAAATTGGCAAAGGCATAAGAGATGAGGAATGAAAGATTTTTGTAAGCTGTGGCAAGTGATGGTGCAGTGCGGGTCAGGAATACACATCCTAAGACAGAACTGATAAAGGTAAATTAGTTTATGATATAAAGGATCCTAAAAGAAGGTTGAACTTGGAAGTTGTTGGAGGCCAGTAAAAGTTGCTGTGTATTTCCTTGTTTTTAAGCTCAAGAGAGATGTGATCAGAGCTGTGGTTTTTGGCCAGGCCTGTACTTTAGGAAGATTGTTCGGTAACCAGTGTGTAAGGTGGATTGGAGGAAGGCCAGAGAAAATTGCACAAACAAGTTGCCCTATTTAGGCCAGACAAAAAGTCCTAAGTGCCGGCATGGTGGCACACGTCTGTAATCCCAGCACTCAGGAAGCTGAGGCAAAAGTGTCATGAAGCCATCCTGGGCTACATAGTGAGTTCAAGGATAGCCTGAACTACATAGTGAGACTCTGTCTCAAAAAACAAAAACAAAACATAGTTATAAGGACAGTAACGATGAGAGTGGAAGAGAAGTTATGTGAGCAATGTTGTGGAAATAGCAGAAGTCAAAAAAATCTATTTATCACTACATTGATATATTTCTCTAGTTTTTTTTCCCTCCTCAGGTGTTATTAGGATCAATTAAGACTCTGAAAACTTGGTGGGAGTTGGAAGAAGAGAAGTCTAAAAGCAAGGGAATAAACCAGGAATGGTGGCTCATGCCTATAATCCTACCACTGGGGAGAATGAGGCAGGAGGATCCCAAGTTCAAGATTAGTTTGAGTTACATAAACAAGAGCCTGTCTAAGTGAATAAACAGATAAATATATACAAAGGAATGTTTAAAGCATATTTAATTTGTGATGTATTGAAAAAAATTTCTGTGTTGTTTTTCTGTTTTGCCCCGCTTATTTTATTTTATTGATTGATTGATTGATTGATTTTTGTCTTTTTGAGACAGAGTCTCGCTACGCAGTTCAGGCTGGCCTTGAGCTCACTTTGTAGCCCAGGCTGGCCTCGAACTCTCAGCAATCCTCCTGCCTCAGCCTCCCAAGTGCTGGGATTACAGGTGTGCACCACCACACCCAGCTGCCTCCCTTATTTTAAGTAACATTAGACATTATAACATTGTTTTATATCCTTATTTATGATATTTCTTTCTTCATTTAGGATACCATTGAGGCTGAACTTACAAAGAAGGTAGACATGATGGAACTGTGACACAGAGCCAAATAAACATCCTTTTCCCTAGCAAAATAAGTTGAACAGAATTTTGCTCGGGTTTTTTTCCGCTCAGCATGCCTTAATTAAGTTTCTGTGTTCTTAGTTGAGATAATAATGTCCTTATTGACAGAATAATGGTTCTGAGTTATGTGTCACATTTTTGTGCCCAAATACAATTTTCATATTAAAAAGCATTTTCTCAAACTGGGTGTGTTGGATTTTCTGTGTGCAGAGCAATTAAGAGTCCTTCAGCCCCGAGTACATAGACTCTGGACCAGCCCAGACTACACAGTGATGCCTGTCTCCGAAAAAACGAAGTCTCTCAGTATCTGTAGTGAGGAAATATAGTCATAGTGGTCACATACACACTCACCAGGTCAGCTAAGGTGAAAAGGAAAGGCTGTGCAATTCCTGCCCTATGCCTCTTGCTCTTCTTTCTCTAAGGACTTGGTGTTCTTTCTGATCAGCTCACCTGCTTGCCTCCCAAATGTTAATATATGTAAGAATTTAGTGTATAAAAAAATGGACCTTTTAACCAGAGGTAGAAAGATGGATAATTCAACTCTTGGTGCTAGATAGTAGTAGATCTATACTTCATGTCTTATGTCAGGATAATCTGAAGGATCAAAGATCTAAGTATAAAAAATTTTTAAATAAAGTTACTAAAAATCATAGAGGAGTTTTAATGTTACTATTTTTAAATAATGATAGAGTTAGAAACATATCACCAAAACGCAGGAGCCACAAATGAAGTGATTGAATTGTTTATTTTGAAATATTAAAAATTACTGCATAGCTGAATGGTGGTGTATGCCTGCAATCCCAGCACTTAGGAGGCTGAGACAGGAGAATCACTTCAAGTTTGAGGCCAGCCTGGGCTACATAGCAAGACTCTGTCTCAAACAATAAATAAACTAAAACTAAAAGTTACTGCTTGAGGGGCTGGGGATTAGCTCAGCGGCACAGCGCTTGCCTGGCACGCATGAGGTCGTGAGTTCAATTCCTGGTACCGGAAAAACAACAGCAACAAAAAAAAAGCCAAAGGTAGAAAAAAATAAATAAATAAAAATTACTGCATGGCATAATCTGCAAGCAAAATCAAAGGACATGAGAACTGTATAGGGAGGAAGGGAGATTTTTCACTATATACATGCTTTTACTTTGACTTAAAATCTTATAGTGTACAATTAAAAAATACTCCTTTTAGGGCTGGGGATATAGCTCAGTGGCACAGTACCTGCCTGGCAAGCACAAGGTCCTGAGTTCAATTCCCAATAGCAAGAAATAATAATAATAATAATAATAATAATAATAATCCCTTTAAAGATTATCTAGCCAGGCATGGTAGTGTACACCTATAAAACTAACTCTCTGGGAGGCTGGCAGGAGGATCACAAGTTTGAGTCTAGCCGGGTAACTTAGCCACTTAGGGAGAACCTATCTCAAAAGTGCTTGGGATGTAGCTCTGTGCAAATGTAGCAGAAAATGCTCCCTGCCCCAGCCAGTATACTTCAGTTTGTCAGTTGCCCAGGTAATAGTTCCTGTTCCAGTTATGGTTGCTCCTGGCTCTTAAAAACAGCTGGTCACTGTGATGCACATTGTGTAAACCCCATGCCCAGTTGACAAGCTGTTCTGCCTGTGTACTTCTTGCTTCTCTCACATAAGCCCTAGACCACCAGAGATCAGGGTCCGATATTCTGGGAATGATCCTGATCAGTGCCAATCTGATGTTAAAAAAAATCTGCCTCCAAATCCTGGGTGTCATTGCGGTGTTTCTGCTTGCTGTCACACAAAGGCCCTGGGTTCAATACCCAGTACTGGGGGGAAAAAAAAATACATAGAGGAACAGAAAGAATACATCAGATTTACCAGAAACCGCAAGTGAAGGTACTGACAGAAAGATACTTCGTGTCAGCCTAGAAATTTTTAAATTCTTTTTACTTATTTTTGGTTTGATTTTTTCCGGTACCGGGAATTGAACTCACAACCTTGCTCTTGCCAGGCAGGCACTGTGCCACTGAGCTAAATCCGCAGCCCCTAAATTCTTTTTTTTAATTGGTCATACAAATTACTGGGTTTCATTTTGATGGAATCATGCCTGAAAATAACATACTTTGATTGTTTTCACACAGCTTCTGTCCCCCCTCAGCTCACCCTTCTCCTTAGCTTCACACTAGGGAGGTTAATAGTGATAATATATTGTGTTCATATCCCCCCATTATCTGCCCTTACATGCTCTTCCCTTTCTCCCTTCCTCTTACCTAATAATAGACTCCTTTTTACCTTCTTGTCATCTTTTTTTAGATTTCACTTACTAGGGAGAACGTGTGATACTTGTCTTTCTGAGTCTGGCTTATTTCTCAGCCTGGTAGTGTGTAGGACCATGTACTTGCAAACAACAAATTCAGTTCTTTTTTGTGGATGAATGATACTCTCTTGTGTATGTATAGCACATCTTTTTTACCCATTCGTCTGTTGATGGGCACTCAGGCTAGTTCTGTATCTTGGCTATTGTGAAGTCTGCTCAAATAAATGTAGATGTGCAGTCATCCCCATAGTATGCTGACTTCACTTGCTTTGCAGATATGCCAAAGAGTAGCATAGCTGGATCAAATGTTACCTCTATTTTTAGTTTCTTGAAGAACCTCCATACTCATTCCATAGTGTCTATACTAATTTATATTCCCACCAGCAGTGTAAAAGGCCCCCCGCATCCTTGCTAGGACTCATTGTATTTTTGTATTGTTTTTAAAAATATTTTTATAAGAACTTGTTTGTAGAATGTAATGATTGTGTACATTGTGGGGAGCTGGTCCATATACTTAACACAGCTTAATTCTTTTTCCTTTTTTTTTTTTTGTCTTTTTGAGACGGGGTCTCACTATGCAGTTCAGGCTGGTCCCGAAAATCCTGCTGCCTCAGTGTCCAAAGTGCTTGGATTACAGGAGTGAGCCACTACCCCTGGCAATTCCTGGCAGTTCAGTTACTTTTGCTTTCCCTCCTTCCTCCCTCTTATTGTTTCAAGTTTGGGTTTTTTGTTTGTTTGTTTTTTGTTTTTGAGACGGGGTTTCATTGTGTACCCAGGCAGATCTCAAACTTGTGGTGATCCTCCTCCCTGAGTCTCCTAAGTGCTGAGATGACAGACATGTGCCACCACACCCAGCTGGTTTTTGTATTCTTGACGACAGTCCTTTTTTTTGAAGGCTGAGATATCTCAGTGTAGTTTTGATTTGCATTTCCCTAATGGCTGACAATGTTGAACATTTTTTTGTACACTTGTTGGCCATTTGTACTTCTTTTGAGAAGTATCTTTTCGATT
Organism: Chinchilla lanigera; assembly: GCF_000276665.1. Classification (NCBI taxonomy): domain Eukaryota; kingdom Metazoa; phylum Chordata; class Mammalia; order Rodentia; family Chinchillidae; genus Chinchilla; species Chinchilla lanigera. The sequence goes on from NW_004955402.1 coordinate 31,682,092, forward strand.
CATTTGCCCATTATTAATTGGGTCATTTGATTTTTTTGGTGTTTTTTCCTGAGTTCTTTGTGTATTCCAGGTATTACTCTTCTGTCAGATGAGAGCCTGGTAAATATTTTCTCCCATTTTGTATGCTGGCTCTGTTGGTTTTGTTTTGCTTACTGTGGAGAATTCGACGCAGTTCTGTCTGGTTCTTGCTGTTACTTTCTGTGCTAGTGGAGTCCTATTCAAGAAGTCTTTGTCTGTGCCTGTGGCTTCAAGTGTTTCCCCTATGCTTTTCATCCATTTCAAAGTTTCAGGTCTTATAACTAGGCCTTTGGACCATTCTGAATTGATTTTTGTACAGGGTGAGGGATAAGGATCTAATTTCAGTCTTCTGCAAATGGAAATCCAGTTTTCCCAGCACCATTTGTCAAAGAGGCTATCTTTTCTCCAATGCATCTTTCTGGCTTTTTTTTTGGTCCAGAATCAGATGGCTCTAGTTGCATAGGTTTATTTCTGTGTCCTCTATTGTGTAACACTGGTGTAGACATCTATTTTTGTGTCAGTATCGAACTGCCTTTGTTACTATAGCTTTATAGTATAATTTGAAATTGTGTATTGTGATTCCTCCAGACTTGCTCTTTTTACTTAGATTTACTTTGGCTATTCTGGGCCTATTGTATTTCCATATGAAGTTTTGGATTTTTTTCCTAGTTCTGTAAAGAATGTCATTGGTATGTTGATGTGGTTTACATCGAATCTGTGGATTGCTTTTAGTAATATAGCTATGTTGATAATATTAATTCTGCCACTCATGAAGAAGGAGGTTATTTCCATCTTCTAGTGCCTTTGATTTCTTTTCTCAGTGTTCTGAGGTCTTTGTTATGGAGATCTTTTTCTGCCTTGGTTAGATCTATCGCTATGTGTGTTATTTAATTTGAAGCTATTGTGAATGAAATAGTTTTCCTGATTGCTTTCTGAGCCAGTCCATTATTGGTGAAGCTATTGATTTTTTAAATATTGACTTTATATCCTGCTACATTGTTGAATTCATTTATTAGCTCTAAAAGTGTTTTGGTAGAATGTTTAGCATCTTCTGGAGTATAGGATCATATTATCTGCACACAAGGTAATTTGACTTCTTTCCTGTTTGGATCCCCTCCTTTTTTTTCTTTTTGAGACAGGGTCTCACTATGCAGTTCAGGCTGGCCTTGAGCCCAGGCTGGTCTCGGACTCAACTATCTTCCTGCCTCAGCCTCCCGAGTGCTAGGATTATAGGCATGCACCACCGTGCCTGGCTGTTGTATCCCTTTTATTTTTGTTCCTTTTCTAATTGCTCTAGCTGAAATTTCAAGAACTACATTGGGTAAGAGTGATGAGAGTGGACCTCCTTGCCCATCTCCTGATTTGAAAGAAAATGCCTTCAGTTTTTCCTCACTGAGGATATTCCATGAGATGCTGAGAAGAATGTAGCTGTTTAGATAGAAGAATTTTGTTCGCAGTCCGTAGTTGTTTAGTTGTCGGATGGTCTGTACTCTAGATATCTGTTAAGTTCATTTGATCTATGGTATAGTCCAACGCTGATGTTTCTCTGCTTATGTTATTTTTTTAATTGTTTTTGGTCAAATGATGTCTCTATTGGTGAAAGCAGAGTAATGCAGTCACCCACTCTTATTGTACTGGGACCTAATGTTGGATCCCTCTATGTTCAGCTGTGTTTGTCTTATGAAAATGGGCACACCCATGTTAGAGATAGAGATATAGACATGTAGATATAGATAGATATACTTACAATTATTTATCTTCTTAGGAGATTGTTCCCTTTAACAATATGTAGTAAGCTTTATCCCACGTGAGTAATTTTGTCTTGCAATCTGCTTTGTCAAATATGAGTGAGTATGCTTGCTTTTGGATTCCATGTGTATGCAATATTGTTTTCTATCCTTTCATTTTCAGTCTTTGTATGTCTTTGCCAGTATGGTATGTTTTTCGCAAGCAGCAAATAGTTGGGTCTTGGTTTTTAATCCAATCTGCCAGATGGTGTCTTTTTTTATTTTTTTACTTTTTTATTTATTTTTTGTCTTTTTGAAACAGGGTCTCATTGTGCAGTTCAGGCTGGTCTTGAGCTCACTTTGCAGCCCAGACTGGTCTTGAACTTGCAACGATCCTCCTGCCTCAGCCTCTGGAGTGCTGGGATTACAGGCGTGTGCCACCATGCCCGGCCCTCAGACGGTGTCTTTTAGTTAGAGAATTAAGACCGTTATCCAGAGTTATTATAGGAAAGTATGTGCTAATTTCTATCATGTTATTCATTTTCTAATATTTTATTGTTATTTCTCAATAACTTACCTAACTAGGCATGGTGGTGACACCTGTAATCCCAGTACTCAGGAGGCTGAGGCAGGAGGATCACTGCAAGTTTGAGGCCTGCCTGTACTATATAGTGAGTTCAAGGCCAGCCTGAGAATGACATAATGAGACTGTCTCAAAAAAAAAAAAAAGTGGAGGGCCAGTGATATAGCTCAGTGATACAGCACCTGCCTGGCAAGTGCCAGGTCCTGAGTTTGATTCCTGGAACTAAAAAAAAAAAGAAAAAAAGAAAAACAACAACAAAAAGTTCCTTTTCTGTATGTAGGATCTTTTAAGTAACTTCTGCACTGCTGGCTTACTAGTCATGATTTTTTTTTGGCTTATGTTTATCTCAGTGGATCTTTAATTCTCCTTCAATTTGGAGGGTAGCTTTGCTGGAAATAGTAATCTAGGTTGGCCGTTATTTTCTTGCTGGAAGTACATTGTCCCATGCCTTCCTGGCCTTTGGGATTTCTGTAGATACATCTGAAGTTATTCTGATGTGTTTGCCTCTATGACTGACTTGTAGCTTTCAATATTCTTTCTTTATTCTGTACTCTTGGCACGTTAACTACAGTGTGAATGGAGATGTTCTTTCTGGTCATGCTTGTTGGAGTTTCTTTTTTTTCTTTTTTTTTGGTACCAGGAATCGAACTCATGTTGCCAGGCAGGCTCTTGTGCCACTGAGCTATATCCCCTGCCCTTTTTTTTGTGTGTATGTGTATGTGTGTTGGAGTTTCTAAATGCTTCTTGTGGGCTAGGGATATAGCTCAGTGGCACAACACCTTCCTGGCAAGCACAAGGTCCTGAGTTCAATTGCTGGTACCAAATAAATAATAATAGTAATAAATGCTTTTCATACCTGAATGTCTATATCTTTCCCAAGATTTGGGAAGTTTTCTTTTATTTTTTCATTAAATAGATTTTCTGTCTCAGCCTTGAATTTTATACCCAACAAAATAACCAGCAAAAATGAAGGGAAAAAATTTTTAGTTCAACAATCCTGAGAGAAGGGCCAGGAATTTAGCTTAGTGGCGCAGTACCTGCCTGGCAAGTGCGAGGTCCTGAGTTTGAGTCCCAGTACAAAAAAAAACCTGAGCAAATTCACTGCCTAAAGACATAACGAGTATTTTGCTTTCAAATGCTACCTACTCATGGAGAAGCTATCTGTCATCTCTCTTCTCCCCCTTTTCTCCACCTTCAACTAAATCATCTCTTAGTATAGACTTGGCTTCTCTAATTCTTTGCTGACACTGGGTTTGCAATTGCTGGGACCTGTGTTTTCCAGCAGAGCAGCAGTTTATAGTCCATGTCCAGATGTTACACTATAAGGTACACGTATGGTTGGCAATTCTTTCTTTGTTATGCACAAGAACCTGGCCTAATTTTGGCCCATTCAACTGTAATTCAAGCATTAGAAGAGCTCTTTGTTAGCACTTACAGCTCTCAAGGGCAGAATACACCCTTTTGGCCTGGGAATATAGCAGCGCCTTGCAGCACCTGCCTGGCAAGCACAAGGTCCTGAGTTCGATTCCCAGTACAAAAAAAAAAGAATACACCCTTTCATCTTATGAAAAGTGAGTGAAGGTAAAGGGGAAGGAAGAGATTCTATCTGGAAAATAAGTTTTGGTGGTTGTTGCTTTTACAAAAATCTTTATTCGTGATGAAAACTGGAAAAAACATTTATCCAGAATTCATGTGCCTTTTTTTTTTTTTTTCCCGGGTACCGGGAATCAAACTCATGACCTTGCACTTGCCAGGCAGGCACTGTGCCACTGAGCTAAATCTCCAGCCCTCATGTGTCTTTTTTTAAAATTTATTTTAAAAATAAAAGAAGAAAAACATTAATAAACAGACATCCATTTACAAAATAGCATAAGAACAATACAAAATAGCATAAGAACAACACTGAATTGCAGACAAAGTGGTAGGAAATTAACAATGGTTGTTGTCAGAATTCATGTGTCTTGACAAGAGCTGTGGTTCTCTGCTTCTAGATATTGTGGCAAATGATTTTTGTCATTTTTGTCTAACTTTATTTCTCTTCCCCTACCTCCTCCCCTTTCTAAAAAAAAAAAAAAAAAAAAAAAAAAAAAAAAAAAAAAAAGAAAAATGGAAATGTTATTATTAAATGCTGTG
>NW_004955402.1:31686652-31718696 GCF_000276665.1 Chinchilla lanigera
GCTTCTAGATATTGTGGCAAATGATTTTTGTCATTTATGTCTAACTTTATTTCTCTTCCCCTCCCTCCTCCCCTTTCAAAAAAAAAAAAAAAAAAAAAAAACCACAGAACAAAAGAAGAAAAATGGAAATGTTATTATTAAATGCTGTGTGAAAAGAATTGAAGCCCAGATTGCTCAGTTGTCCGTACCTCACTTGCCACCTGTGTAGGAGCCAGCCCTGTTCCTTCTGAGAAGTCCCTCCTCCTACATCCTTCCAAATGTTCTTTTTTTTTTCTTTTTGAAAATATAAACAATTACCACCTTGAAAAGCAATCTACAAATTAAAAAATACAGGATTCAATCACTAGCACAAATGAAAAACAAGACATAAGGAAAATAATAAAAGAAATATGCAAAGGAATAATGAAACCCACAAATGAAAACATGGGTAGATGTACATTTTTCTTATTAAAAAATGTCTTTATAAAGCCAGGTGTGATGGCATACACCTGTAATCCCAGCACTTGGGAGGCTGATGCAGGAAGATCATGAGTTTGAGGCAAGCCTACACTACTTAGTTTAAGGCTAGCCTGTGCTACATGGTCAGCTTTCTCATTGTTTTGTTTTTTGTTTTGTTTTTCTCCGGTACCAGGAACCGAACTCACGACCTTGCGCTTGCCAGGCAGGCGCTTTGCCGCTGAGCTAAATCCCCAGCCCCCAGCTTTCTCATTGGAAGGGCACAGTACCTGGCACCCCAGTTTAAAGGAGGAGGAGTTTAGTTTGGTTCACAGTCAGACATTTAGTCCATGCGTGGCTGGCTCCGAGGCAGAAACATGGTGGAAGAGAACTGCTCACCTCATGGCAGCTAGGAAGCAAAGAGAGAAGGGAGGAGCTGTAAAGAAAAGTGATGACTCAGAAAGCATGATGCCAGTGACATGCCTCTTCCAACACCTCCTAACAGCACATTTTAGCTATGAACTCACCAAGGGGTCACCCCAGTAATAAGTACAGTGCCCCCACTATCTAGTCACTGTCCACCTCTCCCTCCAACATGAGGCTTTTGGGGGACATTCTAGATCTGAACCATAACACTGTCTCAAAAAATAAAAAGATATTTTGGGGCTTATTACCTCTGTAAAATTTAAAAGTAAGGACAACAAATAGCACAAGGGATGAGGAGAAAACTGGAATGAAGTCTCTTACAATATACCTGAAATGGTATAATGGTACTATTTGGAGGTAGGCCTTGATGAATTAAAGAGGTATCTAGTAAACACTACAGAGGAGTTGGAAAGTTTTTCCCATAAAGTACCCTAATATCAGAGCACCAAAATGTATGAAGCAACAAGAGAAAAATGGAGAAATGCAATCTAAGCATAATAGCTGGAGATGTCAATATTCCACTCTCACTAATTGGTAGAACAAGGCAAAAGATCAAGGAAATAGAAGACTTACCACTCTAAACCAACTAGACCTAGCAAACATCTATGGAATACTCCATACAACAGTGACAAAATATATATTTTCAAGTGTGTGTGGGATGTGAGTGTGATCTGGCTGTGACATCTGTCACCTCATTGATCGCCAGGGTTTATTTGGATCATCCAGTTGGTTAGGCAGGTGACCCCTTCCTCCATCACCACTTCATCTGTGTCCTTTCCAAAGCTGCCTGCTCAAAGAAACAACCTTCCCCAATAGAAGCGGACCATTCTTCAGTCAAGGGTACATGAGTAGCTATCCTTCCCTGCTAGAACCTCCAAACAAGTTCTCAAGTGCATGTGGGACATTCTCCAGGATAGAATAGCTCTATGCCAGGCCATAAAGCAAACTTCAATAATTGTAAAAGGATAGAAATAATACAAAGTATTATTCCTGACTGCTATCATTTGTACTTCTGTCCCAAATTTGTATTTATGAGGGAGAAGGGAACATCTCTTTGTGCTCACTTCTGACTCCTGGACTGTATGTTTAACTGCAGAGAACCACCACTACTCATAAATACTTCCACATCTATCTCCTAAGAATAGAGACATCTTAAATAAGCACAGTAAAATGATCAAACTCAGGATATGTAGTGTGGAGGACCACCGAGGCGACTCTCCTTGGAGGAGCAATTGTCTCCATTTTGGCTGAGCCTGACCCTGTTTCCATGTATTGATACATACAGAGCTGGCTAGAATTTTTTCTTATCACTTCAATTGGCTTTAAGCAATTCAAATCAGTTCAGCCACGGTGCTAATATGTAGTCTTTGAAGCAAAGATGGCAGGCCAGTGTTTTTCTGGCCCCCTTCAAATACAACTTGTGAGCCAAGGCGAGGTGGGATGGAGAGCTGTGCTCCATGCTGTTGGCTGGAATCAAGCCTCAAGATAAGAGGCTATCACTTCCCAGAGCATAAAAGATTACACATCAGAGCTGAGGCACTGACCCAAAAACATCACATACTAGCTCAATTGTAGATTACTCTTTCTGTGTATCTTTCTCTCTGCATATTGCCGAGGTGATTTTAGGCCTCCTACCTAGCCCACCTCACAGCGCTCACATACTTCCTGCCATTCTCACAGTCACTCAACCTCAGGCCACTCCCTTCTTCACGAATTAATAAAATCCGGGTTTGGTTCTGGGTCAAGGTCTTTGTTCTAATTAACCATCATCCTAGCTGAACTCAGGACTCCCTTGATTCCCCACCATTTTGGATATATTATTGTGTCTCTATTTACGCCATGGGTTGCACTGGGAGTGGTAGACTGGAATTAACTCAAGGGATTCCAATAACTTTTCCATGGGATTACAAATATAAACTTCCTGGACCTCAACAAGGACCAAGAAGGGCTCTCTATAATGTACTGTAGTACTGATGAAATAGTATTACTACCTTATATAAGCCATACTCAAATTTCTTCTGTTGTCTTGATAATGTACTTTACCACTGCTTGTCCAATCCAGGAGCATATATTGTTTGTACTTATGCTTATCTTAAGCCTTTTTTGGAACTTGGTTTTGACCATTGTGTTTTTATTGTTTCATTAGATCTCCATTGCTATGTCTATGAAGCTTCCCAAATTCAGCTGTATAAATTAGTTAAGGTAGCACAAACATAGGGACCATTGCATGTGAAGTATGTTAATCAGCTTTTCATTGCTATAACCAAATACCTCAGAAAAACAACATAAAGGAGGAAAGGTTTATTTTGACTCACACTTTTAGTTCATGATTGGGTCCTGCAGGACAAAGCCATGGCAGAAAGGGATGGCAGAGGAAGGATACTCACCTCATGGCAGCCAGGAAGCAGAGGGGACAAGGAAGATCCAGAGACAGAAGAGCTGGGGACAGGATCTGACCTTTAAAGGCACACTGCAGACACCAACTTCCTTCCACTAGGCCCTCTACCTGACATCCCATTTGGCTGTGAAGTCATCCATGCATTAACCCACTGATTAGGTTAGTGTCATCACAGTCTAAACACCTTTCTAAGCCCTACCTCTCAATATTGCTGCCTTTGGGATCAGGCCCCTCAGTACATGATTCCTTAGGGCACACTTCATATTCAAGCCATAACACAGAGGTCCATGCCCTAAAGGGTCACTCTCCCTTGCCCCAGTCTTCTGCCAGTTGAGGGGCGGGGCAACAACCTTGATAGATTTGCTTTTGCTAAATTAAGGACTGTGACCTAGGTAGGGGCTCGAGTTACCAGCAGAATGGAATTAGCTGTGACAGCTTCTGCTCCTTCAGAAGCAAGTGAAGCTGCAGCCTGGATGAGAAGTGCAGTAGGAAGCCAGGATGGTGGCACAAAACTGCTGTCTTGGCTACTGGAGAGGCTGAGGCAGGAGGATCACAAGTTGGAGCCAGCCTGGGCAACTTAGCGAGACCCTGTCTCAAAATAAAATAAGAAATAGAAAGGGTTTGGGATGTAGCTCAACACTCTACCTTCAATACTGGGGGGAAAAAGTACAGCATGAATGAAAAGATGCTCCAGCTGAAAATATGTCTAATGCTATTTTGAGTGGACTGAGGATTGTGTGTGGATGTCCTTGGAACCTGTTTGGTTGCCAGGGGACCTTTTTTTGGTGGATTGTCACAGGAGCACGTGACAGATGGCTCACACCAGGCTGGCTATGGCCCTGTGCCTGGACTGCTGATGTTGTGGGTTGGATGAGACACCACCCAGAGAGGCCAATCTGCCAGCTTTATTTAGCTCCATGATGCACGGATGTCCTTCTGATCTCGGCGCAGCTTCCTCTCACATTGTGCAGATTTGTATTTTTAGGCTTATCTTGCAGTGCCCAGCTCCCACACGTACAGTGCTCTTGAAATTCTGTAGCAGCAGTTGTGGGCTGACTGCCTGCCTCCTCCACAGTGTTGGGAGGGGGAAGTGCTCTCTGCCTCCTCAGGATCCAGACTTTCTGCAGCATGTTCAGACTCCGAGCATGGGAGCTGGCCCTTCTGCTGCCCCGCAGTGTGACACTCTCAGGTGTCAAATGGGTATCCTGGCCGCCCTACCTTCTCATCACTCACCCACTCACTTATTTCTCAGCAAGTATTAGCAAACACTACGCATTGGTGATGAGGATATAAAGAGAAATAAATATTTACCCTCAACCTTAGAGAGACACTTTATCAGTTCATAGACTATCAGACTGGAACTATCCTTCCTTGTCTTCTTTGTCTTCTTTGTCTCATAGACAAAGAGGTCCAATTTTTTTTTTGTACTGGGAATCGAACTTGGGACCTTGCACTTGCCGGGCAGGCGCTTGTACCACTTAGCTGTATCTTCAGCCCAAGACAAAGAAACTAAAGTTCAGAGAAACAAAATGATGTCCAAATGTCACACCCAGCCAGGATGGCAACCTGGAGTGCTTATTTCACAACTCAAAGATCTTTCTTCTGCATCACTTGCTTTTGGCTAAACTGTAATAAGTCTTTTATCTCTCTAGCTAGTTTTACTCGATTTTTTTTTTTTTTTTTTTTTTTTTTTTTTCTGGTACCAAGAATCCAACTCAGAACCTTGAGCTTGCCAGGCAGGCGCTGTGCCATCAAGCTAAATCCCTGGCCTTCTAGTTAGATTTAACAACTTTAAAAATCCAGACTGGGGATGCCTAAGCCCTTCCAGTATGAAAATAGTCAAACAAAACTTAATAAACAGGAATGAGACTTGGGGATATAGCTCGGTGGTACAGCACATGCTTAGCATGTGCAAAGCCCAGGGTTCAATCCTCAGCAACCCTTTAAAAATGAATACATAAATAACAAAAATTCCAAATTACTATTTTTTGTTGTTGTTGGTACTGGGGATCTAACCCAGAGGCATTCTGCCACTGAACCACATCCTTAGCTCTTTTAAATTTTTTTCATTTTGTTTGCTTTTTTTTGTGACAGGGTCTCACTACGTAGTTCAGGCTGGCCTTGAACTCACTATATGGCCCAGGATGGCCCCAAACTCACTGCGATCCTCCCGCTTCTGCCTTTCCAGGCTGAGATTACAGGTATGCACCCCCACACCTGGCAAAAAACTTTTCCATTCTGAGCCAGGTGTGGTGGCGCATGCCTGTGGTCTCAGCACTCAGAAGGCCAAGGCAGGAGATAGCTGTGAATTCAAGACCAGTCTGGGCTACATAGTAAGTTCAAGGCCAGACTGAACCACATAGTGAGATCCTGTCTCAGAAAACCAAAAATAATAAATAAAAAATTTTTTTTCATTTTGAGAGAGGATCTTGTTAATTTGCCCAGGCTGGCTTTGAACTTGCAATCCTCTTGCCTTGGCCTACTGCAGTCCTCTTGTCTTGGCCTCTTACCTTGGCATGCCAGCTGGGATTGCAGGCATGACCCACCATGCTCAGTCTAAACTACTTTTAATCACTAAATTATCTGTTTGTTATATAAAATTGCAACGATTCAAAAGTAAGTACAGTTTTAAAGTCAAAGATTTGAAATCGTGAAAACCCCAACTTCTCTGAGATGGGTTGACTTAGCAAGTCTTAGACCTTTATGTTATGTGGTATCATGTGCGTTTGTATCTCCCTGCTTTCACCTACATGAGGCAAACACATCCTCCCTACAGTGTTACATGTAGCAGAAGTTTATTTTTTATTCCCTTAATAAAAAGAGACTCTTGTGCAGCAAAAGTTGGGAAAGGATTGCACTCCCCCAGAAGACATTTGACAATGTCTGGAGACATTTTTGACTGTCACAAGTAGGGGAATGTTACTGGAATCTAGAGAACAGAGGACAGGAGTGCTTCTGAATACCCTACTGTGTACAGGTAGGTGACTCCCCACAAGAAAGAGCGACTGATCCAAAATAGCAATGGTGCCCTATTTTTCATACTTCATTTTTTAAAAATCTATTCTTCTGCTCCTTCCATTTTGAAGTTCTTACAAATAAAGTTGCTATGTAAGTATTTGTGTATAACCTACATGTCCCATGTCCTCCCATATAGTTTTTTTTTGGTACCAGGAATCAAACTCATGACCTCACGCTTGCCAGGCAGGCACTGTGCTGCTGAGCTATATCCCCAGCCCTCCCATATGGTTTAAATCATCTCTAGATGAAGTATAATATCCAATATGATGTAAATAGTATTATACTATATCATTTAGAGAAACACATGTTCATGTTAATTATAAATGCAATATTTTCAAGTTGTGTCTGGTTCAATATCCAGAATCAGGACCAGTGGCTATGGAGGGCCAACTGTGCATTCTCATACATGTCATTTACTACACATATGTATGCATTTAGGACTAAAATTGTTGGAATGTTCAAATTTAGGCCAGGTGTGGCGGTGCATCCATGTAATCCCAGCACTCGGGAAGCTAAGGCAGGAGGACTGCCATGAGTTCAAGGCCAGCCTGGGCTACTTAGTGAGTTCAAGGCCAGCTAGAATTATAGAACAAGACCCTGTCTCAAAAAATAGAAAATGCTACCAAAATGTTTTCCGAAATGATTGTATTAATTTATACCTTCACCAGATGTATGTGTGCTTTACTTGCTCCACATCCTCATGAATCCTTGTTATTATCATTTAAATTTTTAAAACCGGGCACAGTGGTGCTACCTGAATTCCAGCTACTTGGGAGGCTGAGGCAGGAGGGTGATAAAGTTCAGCCCCAGCCTGAGCAACTTAGGAAGAGCCTGTCTCAGAAATAAAAAAATAAAGGACTAGGAATAGTTCCATGTGAAGGCCCTGGTAATACATACATACATACATATTTTGAGACAAGGTCTTGCTAAATTGTCCAGGATGGCCTTGAACTTGCAGTCTTCCTGCTTCAGCCTTTCACATAGCTGGGGTTACAGGTGTGCACTACCACACCCAGCTAGGCTTTTAAAAAATAAATAGTAAATGGTGAGTATTTTAAGGCGCTTTCTTTAGCATCTGTGATGGATTGACAATTGGTGGTCAACTTATAACCCCCAGCTGAACTGAGTAAACGTGGTGCTGGATGTGGGAAGCCCACCTGAAGAGGAGGGTAAGCAGCAGAACTTGAGAAGAAGTTAGGCTGTTGGGAGCAGAGAAAGGCTGTTGGCGAGCTGGTAGAAGCTGTTGGGAGCCTGCTGGAAGCCGTAAAAAAGCTGTAAGGAGCTGCTGGTTTTCTTGGAGGAGCTTGTCTTGCTGGCTTTCCTGATGAACTTGGCTGTTTTCATCCTCCAAGTAGCTCGGGACCTTGTTGTTGCTGAGAATGGCTCAGGTCACTTTGGGGGAGCTCTGGTCCTCACTTTAAGCATCGCTTCCTGGCTCTGGAGGGGAAGACGGTGCACTGCCAGTCTCCTGGAGAAGCTTGCTGCATTGGCTTTCCTGATGGGAACTCAGCTGTCTTAACCATCAGAGGAGCTCGGGACCTCACTGTTGCTGAGCATGGCTGTGGTACTTTTCAGGGGAGCTCTGGTTCTTACTTTGCACATTGCTTCCTGGCTCCAGTGCAGACCCTTCAGCCTGCTAGCACAGATCATTCATCCCGCTGGCATAGACTTCCTGGATTCCACCACTGACCTTTGGGCCTTCCCAGTGCAGATCTGTGAAACAGGCCTGCATGAGATATTGTTATGGGCTCTAGGCCTCCAGTTGGACTTGTGGGAGGCACTGTTATGAGCTCTAGGTCTTCAGCTGGATTCATGCAGGATATTTCCATGGGATCCAGGCCCACAGCTAGATTCCTTGGTCAAGTGTGTAGACAGATTTCCTGCACTCTCTTGTACATCATTCTTTGGATGACTATTATAAATAATCTTATAAAATGTGTGTGCTATAAAGTATTGCTTCTCCTTACAATAAACTCCCAAACAACCCAAACCAACACAGCATCTAGGAAGAGGCAATGAAATAAGGTAAAAATAGATGGGTTTGTGGTTGCTCCCTTTGAGGGAGCAGTTCATTCATTCATTCATTCATTCTCGCAGTAAACATTTTTGAATACTAAACACTGCTAAGCACTAGGATAAAACACTGAACCAAACAGGTGTTTTGCTGCCCTCATAAAATTTATAGCTGTAATTGTCCATGTCCAGTTAACTATAGATTGTTGTTGTAGTACTAGGGATTAACCCAGAGGCATGCTACAACTGAGATGCATCCCCAGCACTATTTTTACTTATATATAAATATATATATTTTGAGACAGGGTCTTGCTAAGTTGTCCAGAATGGTTTCAAAGTTAGGATCCTCCTGCTTCAGCTGCCAGAGTAGCTAGTATTACATACATGCAACATTGCATCCAGCTGAAGTCTGGTATTTATGCCAGCAGAAACAGAGAATATCCAGTTTGTCACTCCTGGTCCCAAATAACTCAGCAACCAACCTTACCAGCAAGTCTGTCAATCACTGCCTGAATGTTTCAAAGGCAGCGGCAGCAACATACATAACTTTAGCCACCAGAGGGCAGACATATCTTTGAAATACTTTCTAAGGGGAAGGAAAAAGGACAAACCCAATCCTTGGACCACACTGTCCGAAGGGTCTGGAGCCAGCATCAGTCGTGGTGAGACTCACTCTAACAGGGATACAAGGAAGCCAGCACCCAAGCCACTCCCTTACCTTAGGCTTGGTTGGGTTTGTCTTTTTTTTTTTTAAGTAAAAGATAATTTATTTGAAGATGGGGGACAAAAGGGAAAAGAGAGATGGCAAACAGCTTCTCTGAACAAGTAGGGAGTATGCAAAAGGGAAATACTCCGTATTTGGTTTTTGAGTTTTTTGTTTTTGTTTTTTGAGACAGGGTCTCGCTATGCAGTCCAGGTTGGCCTTGAACTCAGTGCTTTTCCTGCCTGAGCCTCCCGAAAGCTGGGATTACAGGCGTGTATCACCACACCTGGTTCACCTCAGGTTTGGGACTGCACCAGTTTATCATGAGGTGCTGGTCCTTGGAGAGGAGGAGGATGTCCTGATACAGGACAGGATGCACTAGAGGAGAAGGTCTCCCAAAGCAAAGAGTTCAGAGGAAGGCAACCACATAGGAATCCCCAGAGGGGGCTTTAGGGCACCCACAGACCTCCCTCATGTCAAGAATTCACTGAAGACATGGTCAGGGACCATCTCCTGAGTAAGTTTTTTAAGAAGCCAGTTTTAAACACACACGCACACACACACACACACACACACACGCACACACACGCACACACGCACACACACACACACGCGCACAGAGCCAGCTGTGCCCTTGGGCTGGAGAAAAAGGGACTTGCTGTGGCTACCAAGAAAAGACTGAAAAAGTAGTAAGAACGTCTGACTCAGGCAGCATCCAGTCACGATGCTCCTGTCCTCCATCCAGAGAAGCACACAGAGAGGTGCCCCAGATCCCAGCTTACCCAGATGCAGCCCTGGGGCCCTCCAGCCAAGAAATGCTCCCGCAAACCCATAGTCTCTCCTTCCACTTCCACACCTGCTGAGGGGAATCACCTTCCACTCTTTGTTTTTTGTTTATTTAGTTAGTTAAATTGGTTTTTTTTTTGGGGGGGGGGGCCCTGGTTTTTGAGGTTAAGTTTTTTTGTTTGGGGGGGTTTTTTTTGGTACCGGGAATCGAACTCAAAACCTTGTACTTGCCAGCCAGGTGCTTGTGCCGCTGAGCTATATCTCCGGCCCATTTTGTGGTTAAGTAAATGGGCTTTATTCCTTGTGTGTGTGTGTGTGTGTGTGTGTGTGTGTGTGTGTGTGTCTTTTTGAGACAAGGTCTCGCTATGCAGTTGAGGCTCACCTTGAGCTCACTTTGTAGCCTGGGCTGGTCTTGAACTCAAAACAATCCTCCTACCTCAGCCTCCCAAGTGCTGGGATTACAGGCCTTGTACCACCACGCTTGGCGTGAATTCCTATTCATCACAAATTGGACAAATAAGAAAATTCTTTGCATTGAAAGGTGAATTCTTAAATTTCCATTTGTGACCATTTATTACTAAGGATGAGTCCCAAGTATGCAAGATTTTGTTTATTTGTGTTTAATACAATGCATTAAGTACAGATCCAACATACCTCAGTAATTCCTGTGGCCCCCTCTATCATTTCCTCAGACAAAGACAACTGTTGTCCAAGGGGAGCAGGAGGGGAAAATGCTCCTCCATCTTGTACGCTAAGTCCAAGGCCTTCCAGAAAATTCCAAAAGTTGAGAATATCATACTTGGCATCCACTTTATTTTTCTTGTCTAAGTTTACTTGTTCTCTAGCAGGTGGTTAAATGGTTTTTGCATACCCCATCTAATGTCAAAGCCTCACATTCCCTCCACAACCTGGGGCTTGAGCAGCTTTGGGAAAACATAAGCAAAATTCTACCTAGCCTCCTTCCACCCCATTGGCGAATACAAAGCCTATTTGAATGAGAAGATGGGAAGGAGAGGTGATGCAGGGAAGAAAATGCTAATATCTCAAAATCCCAACCCCCCAGAAGGTTGCAAGAATGCAGGACCTTGGTCCAAGCCTAGCAAATGGTAAGAAAGCCAGGAGCGTCAGCTATTACAAGTTCATAGCTCCTTACTGGAAAGCTCCCAGAACTCTAAAAATCCAAAGGTTTTTTTTTCATAATTCATTTGACAAAACCTGATCTGACTTGAAATCATTTGACAGCAAAACTTCTCCTAGGACACCACTTGGTCAACTGCAGAAATGTAGGGTGTGTACCTCAGATGCCACTGAGAGGTATAAGGTATAAGCATCTGCTTTCTATAGTCTGGAACATTCTGAATGCTGAAACATAGTTGGCCCCAGGAACTTGTGAGATGTGGTGGGCAGATCTTGGCTAGCCCTCAGTTTCAAGTCTCCTGAAGTTCACGCCTCACATACCCTGCTCCCTGAGGGTGTGGGTGGAACCTTGATGTGTTTCATTTTAGGCATCCACTGAATTAAGGAATACCTAGAGGTCTCGGGGTGTAGTGGAGTGAAAGAACACTTTCCTAGTATGCACAGGCCTTGGGTTTTATTTCTAGCGCTGAAAATAAAAACAAAACAAAAAAACCCCACAGTCCTAGAGAACTGGTATAGCACTGTTTCCTGTGGACCTGTGAGGTCCTCTCAGAGGCGGTTGGCAGGTGAATCAGTGGACTGGGTGGGGAAGCCTGGCCCTGCATGTGAGTGGGCATCAGACAATTGATTGAGGACCCAGGGAGAATTACAAAGGCAGAGGGAAGCCGATTTCTCTACCCTAATTACTCCCTTGCCCTCTTCTCTCTTGTCCTCCTGTTTTGGGACATCAGAACTCAATGCTCTCCAGCATCTGGACTCCAGAACTTACTCCAGTGTCCTCTGGCCCTCAGGGCTTCAGCCTTAGGCTGAGAGTCACACCTCTAACTTCCTGGTTCTTAGGTTTTCAAAGTTGGACTGAGATCCTGGCATCGCTGTGTGTGTTGTGGGACTCAGTCTCCATAATCATGTGAGCCAATTCCCCGTCTATCTTTTATTGGTTCAGTCCCGCTGAAAAGTCCTAATTACATGGGCCTGTTACTTGCTACCCTGCCAAGGTGGAGAGATTTTTGAAATTCTATTAAGTTTTCAAACCAGTTGATTTTTTTTTTTTTTTTTTTTTTGATTGAACCAAGGGCTCTTGCAGAGATACAATTCTAGCTTTTTTTTTAGATGCAGAGTATTGCTGAGTTGCTAAATTGCCCAGGCTGGGCCCAAATTTGTGATCCTCCTGCCTCAGCCTCGCAAAGCCTCCCAAAGTACTGAAACCAGTTGAGTTTTAATCAAATGGGGGTGTAGCTCAGTGGATAAGTACTTGTCCGGCATGTATGAGGCCCTAGGTGTGACCCCAGTAGTAAAATTAAAAAGTAAGTCCTGGCTTGGTGGGCCTAATTTTTTTTTTTTAATTTTTAAAATTTGTTTGGTGTTTTTGAGACAGGGTCTCCCTGTGCAGTTCAGGCTGGCCTTGAGCTCACTTTGTAGCCCAGGCTGGTCTCCAACTCGCAAAGATCCTCCTGTCTCTGCCTCCTAAGTGCTAGGATTACAGGTGTGTGCCACCACACCCTGCCTGGTGGGCCTAATTTAATTGGTAAGTCTTTAGGAAAAGGACTGGGCCCTCCCTGAGGTCAGAAACTCTCGGGTTGCTGGCTTTGAAAAAGTCATGCTAGGAGACACCTATGGAGATACCACTTGGTAAGGAACTGTGGGCAGCTTTAACTGTGATAGTGTCCAGGTAACCATCAGCGGGAAAACAGGGCCTTCAGTGCTACAACTGCAAGTAGATGAATCCGTGCAATCCAGGGTGAGCTGGAAAGCGGGCAGGTCTTTCCCTACTTGAGCCTCTGGTGGCTCTGCAGCCCCAGCAGACACTGTGACTAGCCTGGTGAGACCTGGAGCTGTGGATCATGCCAGCTTGGCCTCCTCACTCCCCAGGGCAACCAAAGTGTGTGTTGTTCAATCTGCAAATGGTGGCAATCTTTTCGTAGTGCGGAAACAGGAACGTAGACACTTCCCTAACCTCCCTGGGCCCCTGCTGCCCAGCTGTAACTCAGGGAGATGGCCAGACAGGGTCAGGCCTCAACATCTTTCCAGCTCTAGCTTTGGAAGACACTGTGGGGATCAGGTGCCAAGCATTCCTGTGCTGGGAGAAGGGAGACTTGTCCTCCAAGGCGTGAGCAGATGGGGACTGTTGGTCCCAAGGAGCTGTGCTGCTGAGGGAGGGGGCTGCTGCACACACACAGAAAAACACAGGTAGCAGAGGACTCATCCTGAATGCCCAGTGACCCATCTGCCAGGCTGGACCCATCTATCACAGCTGGCACCACTCCTGGCTGCAGAAGCGATCAGTTTTCAAGAGCAGGAGAAACATTCTCTTTTCCCTGCTTGTAAGGCAAGCTCCACCACGCTGGACATCTGCCCCATCTCTCTTCATTTCAGAGAGCACAAAGGTCCCCCTCTTAACGACTGCTGCCTTGAGGTATCTGAAGTGCTGGGGCTGTGACCTCTAGAACTGCCCTGGGGCCTCATGGGGAGCTGAGTCAGGGAGAGCATCAAATTTCCTGCTAGCTCCTGGCAAACTTCTCCAGCAAACTTCTCAAGGGGGTGAAGCTGTGCTTCTGTGCACTCCCACCCAGCCAATCTGCCAAGTCTCCCTGCTTCCCACATCCCCTGCTGTCTGTCCCAGGCCACCAACGCACCCAGAGGTGGAGCATGGGCCCTCTGCCTTCCCTCCCCCAACACTCCCTCATGCACAGCTGACACTCTCCTCTGACTGGCTGAAGGGATTGTCCCTTATTAAATTCCTCGGAGGATGATCTCATTAAACCTTGTTATGGGTCGCTTCTATTTCAGGGAGAATAAATTTGCCTCAGTCTATGGGCAGCTAGTTAATTGAAACCTGAAGAAGGGGTTGCGGGGAGGTAGAGGCCTGGGGGAGGTGGTAGAGAAGACCTGGAAACGTGGGGAGGATCTGGCTGAGTAAGAAACTGAAGGCTGGTTGGAAAGAGGAGGCTGGGGGACAATGAGGGAGCTGATAGGGAGGAAGACCCGCGCTGGGGAGGGGGAGGGGGAGGGAGCACAGACCCAGTGTCAGCTGCAGCCTGACCCACAGAGATGGCCTTGAAGCAGCGCCCCAGGCCTCTGAGCTCACCCCTGCCAAACAGGAGTCTAGACCGGTGCGAAGTGATAAGGGCCTATGCCAGGATGTGGCAGCAGTAATGGAAAAGGAGATATGAGACAACTTGGAAACAAATTTGATATGAGGATGAACGAGAGGAAAGAGACCAAGATGACCTTTAAAGATCCCTGGAGAATGGGGCTAGGTGCCAGAGCACAAGGCCAGCGGAGGCCTCAGCTCAGTGTCAAGTCACTGCTCTTTTGTTTCAGGAATCTATCTTTACTCATTTCTGCGGGGGAGGAAAAGCATTTCTGCATTTCTTATCCCCAGTCTTCCGGCTCTTCAAACATTCACTTATCCATGCATGTATACAGCTCAAAGGAATGGAGCTCTAGTACGGATCAAACCCTTCCCTATATGAGCACTTGTCTTAGTTACTTTTGCATTGCTGGGGCAAAATACTCGACACCCACAAGTTAAAGGAGGAAAGGTTTGTTTGTAGAGGTTTCAGTCTATAGTTGCCTGGCTCCAAGGCAGGGTGGCATGGCAGAGGGGCATGGCAGATGAGGAAGAGTTCATGGCAGGGCAGGCAGGAAGAAAATCCAGGGGAGCAGCAGCATGGAACCTCCCTTTTCCTTTTATCCCATCCAGGCTACAAGCTGATTGGTTGGTGCCAGCCACACCTTGGGTGGGCCTTCCCTTTAGCCATACCCAGAACTATGCTAAACCAACCTGTGGATTAATAGATTATCACACACCCTTAATCCACATACCCTAGATCCAGTCACCTCCAAATGAGCACATGAGGCTTTGGGGGACCATCTAGATACAAGCCATAACAGCACTGGAATGTAAATATGAACAAATACACTTCTAAGGCCACACATGGTGAGTGCATTCTGAGGAGTTAGAGGCTCTGAGACGCTTCACTTGAATTCCCTCTTTTGAAACAGTTGTGCAAATTTTCATGACAGCTGCTGCAGAGAAGAGAACACAAAGATAAGAAAAGCTTCAGGTTGGGGACCTTGAGATCAAATGAACTGGAGAATTTAGTAGTGCTGAAGGGCCAGTGACACTAGCGATATGGGCCTTTGCTGGTTTCTTAACCATCTAGGCCTGGATGTCATTCTCGTTGTTTTTTTTTTTTTGGTTTTTTTTTTGTCTTTTTTTTTGAGACAGGGTCTCACTCTGCAGTTCAGGCTGGGCTTGAGCTCACTTTGTAGCCAGGCTGGTCTCGAACTCGCAACGATCCTCCTGCCTCAGCCCCACAAGTGCTGGGATTACAGGCGTGTGCCATCATGCCTGGCTCTGCATGTCATTGTCTATAACAGAAGCCAGTAGGCTTAGGTGATTTCTGTTTTTTGAAACAGATTTCTACTATGTAGCCCATGCTGGCCTCAAATTTACAGTCCTTTTTCCTCAGCCTCCTGAGTGCTGCGATTACAGGTATGCAACATAATGGTTGGCTCTCTGTGTTCTTGTTTAAGTATTTTGAAAAGTTTGCTTTTCAGCTAGGGATGTAGCTCAATGGTAGAGTGTGTTTAGCCTATGCAGGACCCTAAATTCAGTCCCTAGCACCACACACACAAAAAATTTTGAGTTCTGGGGCTGGGGATTTAGCTCAGCGGCAAAAGCGCCTGCCTGGCAAGCGCAAGGTCCTGAGTTCGGTTCCCGGTACCGGAGAAAAACCAAAAAAAAAAAAAAAAAAAAAAAAAAAAAAAATTTGAGTTCTACTCAAATGTGAGATAATTCTTTGTTTTAGGAAACAATAACAATGATGAGTTCCAACAGAATGAATCTGGGTTGTGGTATGGGACCACCACCATTCCTGGCTGCTTTCCGTCCCATGTAGAGAGGGATCCATTTGCGCCACATTCCCGGAGTGTCTCTGATCTGTCTCTCTTGGGAAGAAGAATGACTCACCAGATTGGTGAATTTCAGGAAACAAACTGAGCAGGCTCAGTTAAGCCTTGCAGGGTACTCTCTTTAGGGTCCGTCTATCTATACATAGAGTATATTCTAAGCTACTGACCATGCAAAACCAAACCCTGAGTTATCCAGCTCTTCCTGTAACTGGGAGCATGTCTGTCTATACTAGCCTCAATGTAGTGGGAAGTCTATGGGGACTGCGCGTTGGTACCAGGTCAAACCAATATGGTTTTATCTGCCATTAAATTCACCTGTTTCCTATGTTTTATTGCTCAGTTGGTTCTAAACTTGAGAAAAGAGAATTGTTTATTATATGCACATCCCACCCTAGCAAGAAGAAAAGAAATACAACCTATCGTGGTTCCTGTTCCAAATAAGTCTTCTTTTGGGGATTTCTTTTTTTTTTTTTGTAAACTGCTCTCTCACTGTGGCCTTCCACCTCCAGGCACACTCATTCCCAATATGGCCTGGCTCTTTATTCCATCATAACATCTCTCTAGTACGTGTTTTTCCCCCGCCTCCTTCACCTCTTCTTTTGTGTTCTTCCCGTGGTACTGGGAGTGAACCCCAGAGCCTCATTCCTGCTAGGCCAGTGCTCTACCACTGAGCTGCACTCTCAGCTCTTTTTATTGTAATTGAGACAGTGCCCAGGCTGGCCTGGGACTTAAAAGATTCTTCTGCCTCCTCCTCCTGAGTAGCTAGGATTATAGGCGAGCACTACCATGCATGGCTTCCCTCTGCTCTATGCTGCAAAATTCTCTTCATTCTTGGAGTCACGGCGCAAAGCTTCCTCCGAGGTGAGTGCTCACCATGGGAGCCGAGGCCAATCTGGCAGCTTCCTCATCTCAATTGCTGGGACTCTGGATGCATAGTTCTGTGATGCTGTCACACAGCCCTAATATTAGAACCTCAAGTCTCTCTTCCCTACTAGGGTGGATCAGGTTGAGCGCTGCTCTATAAGGACTTCCTCTGGTCACATCTGTGTGACCAGTACCTAGCATGGTGCTTGGTACCAAAGCAAGTGCCAGTAAAGTGCTGCTTCAATGGATGGGTGAAAGGATGACATTCTGACACACTAACATGTGTTTCTCACAGTATTCTGTCCTATCCCTTGTATTCCCAGTAGAGAGCTAGCTGACAATTCCCTGTGTTAGAGATGTGGGGTTGGTGCAAAGCAGGAAGACTTTAGGCCAATGACTTTTTTTGGCTAGGCAAAGGCTCTGTCACTGAACTATATCCTTAATCCTTTTCTTTTTCATATTTCATTTTGAGATAGAGTCTTGCTAAATTGCTCAGGCTTGCCTGGAACTTGTATCTTCCTGCCCCAGCCTTCTGAGTAGCTATGATTATAGGCATGTGCCATATGTCCACTCCAATGATGCTGTTTGTCATTTGAAACAACTCTAAACTGGGTTGCATGTGTGTCCGTTAGGCGGGGAGGGAAAGGAAACATGATGACCCTTGGAAGAGAAACAATCCTGCAGGCCTAGAAGGGAGAGTGGTATGGGTACCCTCCCCTCAGCACAGGTATCTGTGACAGAGGTGGCCAGTCTAGTTTCATGCACTGATGGATGGTGGTGGATGCCAGCTTTGGCAAAGATCTCTGCTCCCCACACGAGGCGTGTGTGTCAGTCAGCTTTCCTGCCGTTGGGACACAGTGCCCAACACCCACAGTTTAAAGGAAGAGAAGTTTAATTTGGCTCACATTTTCTTTCAGGGAATGCAGTCCATGGTCAACTGGCTCTAAGGAAAGAGCACCATGGCAGAAGGGTGTGGTAAAGCAAAGATGCTTAGTTCGCGGTGGCCAGGAAGCAGAGCAAGAAACAGTGCCGAAGAGGAAGGGATGAGGGGCCCGATAGAGAGCCCAGGTCATGCCTTCATGACCATCCAGACGGAAGTGTGCCTGGTCACCTGGGTGTCTTGCAAGCCAATCGAACTGCCAATCCAAGTTAGCTGTCACAGCACGAAAATAGAGTCCAGATGCAGTGTACCAGTAGGTTTAGACAAGTGACGATCTGTGTGGATAGAGGCCTAGCCATTCTAACTTTCTGGGCACCTGGATTGGGGGAGTGCCTGGCAGGGGGGTTGGGGAGAGATGAGACCTCGGTGGGGACCTTAGAGTAGAAATTAAATTGATTTGGTTGGGGATGTGGTTTAGGGGTAGAGTGCTTGCCTAGCATGTGCAAGGCACTTGGTTCCATCCCTAGCATTGTTAAACAGATAACTCACATATGGGAAATAAAGTAATATTTCTGGCATACTTCAGTGGGAGGACGTTATGGTTTGTGTCTGGATGTGCCCCCCAAGGCCTCATGCGGTTTTAGGGTTTTCAGAGATTGCTTAATCTAGAGTGTGTGATTGAGTTGGATTGCAATGTTGGGATTAAGGATGCTGGGATTAAGGCTGAGTGATTGCTGGATCAGTTCACTGATTGGATTGGCACTGCCCTAATCCCGGTAGCCTGGATACAATATAAGGGACAAAAAGAGCGCTCTCTCTCTGCCCACCCCTCCCCCGCCTCTGTCCTCTGTCCTTTCTCCTCTGTCCTTTCTCCTCTGTCCTTTCTCTCCCTCTCCCTCTCTTATGGTTTTTTTCTGTCTTCTGCCACCATGAACTGTTGCCCCTCTGCCATGCCACCCTGCCTTGGAGCCAGCTGACTATGGACTGAAACCTCTATAAACTGTGAGCTAAATAAACCTTTCTCTCTTGAATTTTGGGTGTCAAGTATTTCGTCTCAGCAATGAGAAAAGTAACTAAGACCGAGGACTAGATTATTACTGACTACAGATGAATTCTGAGTCCCTTACTTGGTTCCTGAAATTCTTTTTTTTGTTGTTGTTGTTGTTGTTGTTGTTGTTGTCTTTTCAAGACAGGGTCTCGCTGTGCAGTTCAGGATGGCCTTGAGCTCACTTTTGTAGCTCAGGCTGGCCTCAAACTCACAGCGATCCTCCTGCCTCAGCCTCCCAAGTGCTGGGATTACAAGCCTGTGCCACCACCCCTGGCTGGTTCCTGAAATTCTGTTTTCTTTCCCCTTCTTTTATTCCCCTGCCTTCCTTTTATACCAAAAATTTTGCTGTGCCTTGCACTTGCCCAGAATTTGCTTTCATTCCCACACCTGTTTTCTGGAAAGTGGCCACATCAGGAGTATATTATAGTTTCCAAGGGGCCGGGGATTTAGCTCAGTGGCATAAGCGACTGCCTGGCAAGCACAAGGTCCTGAGTTTGATTACTGGTACTCCCCCCACCCCAAAAATCAACCTATCATTTCTGAGACAACACGGTGGCAGTGACTGACCCCATAACACAGTGGTGGCAGTGATATGTCCTTATAGCAGCCTGGGGCAAGCCTGGCACATGGGGTGGATCCCTTCAGTAGATGGATACTTCCTGCCAGAGACTAAAGGTGCCAGTGAAAACAGTCCCTCTATGGTTCCCTCCTGGGGAAGGGTAGGGAGGGAAAGGGCTACCCAAGGTCAGGTTATGTGCACCCCTGGGCTGGAAGAGAAGCCCCACCCAGAAACAAGCCCAGGCGAGGCCTTGCAGGACGGGAAGGAGCCCCACAGACCCAAAGACTGCCAACAGCCAACCCCAAGCCTTCTTCCATGCAACAGGGAGGACGTTCAGTCAGTCTCTGAGGCTTGACTGTCACCGCTTTCCTAAGGAAGGTTTGCTAGAAATGGCGGGTATCTCCCGCTCTAGCTCCGTCCATGTCCCTGCGGCCTTCCTCTACCTGTGGGCTGAGCCCTCAGCGCCCAGGGGTCCTTGTGGGATAGATTCTCCCACTTCCTCTCACTCAGTCTACCGGGAGCACAGTCTGTCTCTGCGCCCACGGAGGAGGGTTTCCACTGAGAGGTGGAGATGAGAGCCCCAAAGAGAAGAGGAACAGCTGAGAGGGGGCTGGGGACGAGAGGAGGGAGAGGAGAGCTGTCAGTTTGGGTTCTCCAGAAGCAGAACTGAGATAAGAGCTTGCCCGCTGGCCAGCGTGAGCCTTGCGTTGCCGTGTCTTTTCTGCCACCAGACTCCAGCAGGTGGGCAGGACATTTAGCCCTGGCAGTGACTGCATGTCCCCACCTGCTGGCAACCTGCCCCTCCCAAAGGACAGGTCGGTTGGGTGTGGTGGTGCACGCCTGTAATCCCAGCACTTGGGAGGCTGAGGCAGGAGGATCAGTACGAGTTCGAGACCAGCCTGGGCTACAAAGTGAGCTCAAGGCCACCCTGAACTGCATAGCAAGACCCTGTCTTAAAAAGACAAACAAACAAAAACCAAAGGACAGGTCAAAGAACCATGATTACATACAAAGATCAGGAGTTGCCAGGGCAGAAGTGGCTTCATACAGGCCTGGTGGCAGTCCGCCCTGCAGTTTGGGTTAGGGTTGCACCACCACCACAATCTTCATTGTTGGTGGATTTAAGGAGATGGACATTTTTTTTGGTGCTCGGAATTGAATCTAAGGCTTTGTGCATACTGAGACCCTATCTCAAGAAGCCAAAAAGAAAGAAAAGAAAAGATAAGAAAAGGAAAGATAAGAAAAGAAAAGATAAGAAAAGAAGAGTTGGGACTAAGCATTGGTACAAATGCATAGATGAATGTGTGTTGGACTGGCCCTCCTGGGCCATCAAAATGTTATGGTTTGAGGATTCTGTGATACCCGGTTCAACAAAAATACCTACCATTCCCTGGTTGACCTGTACTGGTGTCTGAAATTCCCTACCTTGTGTCACATTCTTTGACAAATTCTAGAGAAGTGTTTATACTATTTGGGCAGAAGTCATGTATCACTTTAGTAAGAATTAGTTTCCATAGTTAATTGTTGTTAAAACAGGGAGACTGGAACAGGGCGTGGTGGTACACACTTGTAATCCTAGCACTCAGGAAGCTGACGTAGGAGGATTGATGTGAGTTCAAGGCCAGCCTGAACTACAAAGTGAGAATAAAAACAAAACAAAACAGAACAAAACAGAACAAAACAAAACAGAACAAAACAGAACAAAACAAAACAAAACAAAACAAAACAAAACAAAACAAAACAAAACACAGAGACTGGGAGGAAATTGAGTGCTTGGTCAGGAAGGTTAGATCATTAAAAGAAAGGGAGGGACAAGAAGGATTGATGTCCTGAGGCCTGAGTAATGAGCAAAGGCCCTAGGTGGGTTTAGTAGGGTCCTGAGCAGAGTAAAGAAAGATAAACTACCAAAGATAAACTTCAGTTTGCCTTAGGTAAGACAAATTCTAGAGTGGTGGGGGAAATTTATTGAGATTGCACCCATTCAGGTAACTCATTCAGGAGATAGTTTTATTTTATTTTATTTTATTTTATTTTATTTTATCTTTTTGAGACAGGGTCTCACTATGCAGTTCAGGCTGGCCTTGAGCTGACTTTGTAGCCCAGGCTGGCCTCGAACTCGAAACGATCCTCCTGCCTCAGCCTCCCAAGTGCTGGGATTACAGGCATGTGCCACCACGCCCCGGCCAGGAGTTTTCTCTTGAATTTTGTTAACAAAATCTCAGTTCCCTGAGGGCAGGGCCTGGTTCTTGCATATTTTACTCATCTCTCTTCCTGACGTAAAGTTCCTGGGTGTATTTCCTCAGCACAGGAATGGGACCAGCCGTAGGGCTCCCCCTACACCTTTGCAGGTATCCTGGACTTCTGCAGGCCTGGCTTCACTTGGAAAGACCTTCCCGTTAGCTCAGGGAGGGATTTTGAGATGCCTGTCTGCCAAGCTGGTCTTTTACCCTTCCTGTGACTTGAAGAGCAAATGGAAGAACCCACAAGCAAAGTCAAGAAGCTAGAACAGCTATCCTAAGCACTTCAAGGACACATTTCTCCAAAACATGAAGTTAATGCTGGGCGTGATGGCACATACCTCTAACATCAGCACTCTGCAAGGCTGAGGCAGGAGGAGCACATGTTCAAGCCTAGCCTGTACAGTTTAGCAAGGTCCTGTCTGAAAACAGAAAATATAAAGGGCTGGGGTTGTAGCTCATGGCTAAGGCCCTGGACTCAATTCCCAGTGCTGCCTGTGTCCTGAGGGGCCGGGGCTTGCCTGTCCCACTGGGGGCCTCACCCATGCACCCTGCTGCCTCTCCCGCAGGCTAAATCTCAGCCTTGTCAGCCTGCCTTTCTCCTGAGGAGCCCATCCTGTTTCCCCAGGCCTGATGCCTTTGCACCACTGCTCAAAAGAGGGGTCACATGAGCCTCTCTGCTTTTAATTTAGGTTATTGTTACTGCTGTCAGTCTATTGAAGTACTTTAATGAATGCTTGTATTGTTCTCATGCCCACAGCCTTTTCAAATGATCAGCACATTATAAAACACAATAATGAGTCTAATTCCTCGCCCCACAATCCACACAGACAACAGCGTTGCTAAGTCCTCCAGACGTGGATAGCAGTAGAAAGAGTTTGGAATTTACAGGCAGCGGAGAAAAGCTTGTTCCTGCCTCTGCCATTTAGTGCTGGTGATCCGTGCGCCAGTCATCTACTCACCCATTCGGGATTCACTGGGATCTTCCTGTGTTGGTCACATAGTCTTTGTAGAATGGCAACAATGCCCATCCAGCTAGGGCTGTTTTAGAAGAGCTAATAAAATCATGCATGTTCAAGTTAAATTCTATACGAATGGATGTTGTTGGTCTTTTTTTTTTTTTTTTCTTTTTTCTTTTTTTGGGTACCAGGAATTGAACTCACGACCTCACGCTTGCCAGACAGGTGGTGTGCCACTGAGCTAAATCCCTAGCCCCATTGTTGGTCTTAATAAGAAAAAACAGGCTGGGGATATAGCTCAGCGGCACAAGCGCCTGCTTGGCAAGTGTGAGGTCCCAAGTTTGATTCCTGGCACCAATAAAAAATAAAAAATAAATAAATAAAAGGGACTGGGGGTTTAGCTCAGCAGCACAGCGCCTGCCTGGCAAGCGCGAGGTTGTGAGTTCAATTCCCAGTACCGGAGAAAAACCAAAAAAAAAAAAAAAAAAAAGAAAGAAAAAACAAAAACAAAATTGGAGGCATGAGCTGGATGTGATGGTATACACCCATAGTCCCACTGCTTTGGGAGGTGAAGGCAGGAAAATTGTAAATTTGAGCCCATCTTAGTGACTTAGTGAGACCCTGTCTCAAAATCACAAAAAGACTGGAGGTGTAGCTCCGTGTGAAGGCTCTGGGTTCACTCCCTAGTACCACCAGGAAAAGAAAAGGAAAAAAGGAGGTATAACTCAGTGGTGCAGCACTTGCTTACAATGGCACAAAGCCATGGGTTCAATTCCTGTCATTGTAAAAACAAAGAAAGAAAGCTCAGAGGGGTAGAGGGTAAGGTCCCAAAGCATCCCTCTTGCTGTATCACTTGCTTGGGAGGAGCCCCTGTTCCAGAGTCAGGCCTCATCCCAGCTTGCCTCACGCCAACATTTCTTCAGGTCAGACTTCGCCTGGGACATGTTTTTCTCCGCTGCTGTCCTCAAGGACCAGCCCTTCTGCAAGGCCCTCCACGGCGCTTCCTCTTCCATCCAATCCTCGCCCTGGGAATGAGTTTCTCCCCCTCATGTGCCCCGCACTGCACTGAACCCTCTCTGCTGCCACTTGTTCCTGGCGTGAGCCCTGTTCTAGGCAGGGAGCAGTGTTCTGGAAGGGGTTGAATACCTTCCTTCCTGGAATCCTGACTCGGCTCCCTTTGCCTGTGTGACCTTGTTGTGTCTTCTCTGAGCCTCAGTTTTCTCCTCGGTAAAACCTTCCTTGCTGGCTGTTGGGAGAGTCCCTACCAGTGCCTCTTGCTGTTGGAACAGGCTTCTAATAAACGTCTTTGGAGTCAAGTGGCCCTGCATGCACACCTGCTGACCTGTCAGGCTGGGGGAACCGGTCACTTAATCTGTGCAAATGGCAAATACCAGAGTGATCCCCACCATGCAGCAGCTACCCCCTGGCGGGGGGGGGCGGTGTTGGTACTTCACATGTCACCAGGGAAGATCAACTCTGGATCCCTCTTCAGAGGCACTCCTTTATGTTTTAGTACCACTGGGAGCTGCACATAGTGGTGCACGCCTGTAATCTCAGCTACTTGGGAGGCTGAGTCAGGAGGCTGCAAGATTGAGGTCAGCCTGGGCAATTTAGTGAAGTCCTGTCTCAAAATAGTACTGAAATCCCAGCACTCGGTAGGCTGAGGCAGAAGGATTCCTGTGAATTTAAGGCCAACCTAGACTACATAGCGAGACACTGTCTCAAAAAAAAAACAAAAAAGGGCTGGGGATATAGCTCAGTGGTACTTGCACCTGCCTCGCAAACGCAAGGCCCTGAGTTCGATTCCCAGTATAAAAAATAAATAAATAAAAAACAAACAAAAAAGAGCATCCCTGGAGGAGATGCCAGAGGCGGGGAAGGGGATGGTGACTCACTCACAGGGTCCATGCCTTCTCCACCAGTGGCCTTGACATCTTCAGCAGCTATGAGTGCCCCAAACCCCTTGTTGTGGGGTGGCTGTGGAGGCTTCACTATAGAAGCACGCAGGGTGAAATCACTGGTCTTTGGTAACTGAATCTCT
Organism: Chinchilla lanigera; assembly: GCF_000276665.1. Taxonomy (NCBI): domain Eukaryota; kingdom Metazoa; phylum Chordata; class Mammalia; order Rodentia; family Chinchillidae; genus Chinchilla; species Chinchilla lanigera. The sequence goes on from NW_004955402.1 coordinate 31,711,074, forward strand.
CGTCCCTGCCCTATGTGACGGGTGGAGTGGGGAGAGGGGTGGAGCCTGGGGCTGAAAATTCCAAGCCTCCACACAGTCGGTTCCTCTGGTGACCCATCCCGAAGTTCTCTCAGGTCCCCCAAGAGTCACCCCCTGAACCTAAGCTCACCTGGGTGAACCAGGATCCCTGTAAATAACAAGATTCCCACCACTCCGGAAATTCCTGGAGCGTCAGGACCTGCATGCCAGGAACCAGGGCAAATTCCACATAGAGGTGTATTTTTCTCCTACCACGGCCCCTTTGATGTCTTTCTTATTTAAATGCCACGGCTTTCAGAGGGGAATCTGTAGAGGGTGGAAACTTCTGAGGGCTGGAGGCACCCCTCCTTCCCTTCTTTCTCTCACCTCTGCAGTCCTCAAAGTTAGCCTTTCCCTCCCCCAGCTGCTTGCACCCGTCTGTGTGCAGTCTTTTGCTTTCTTGTCTCCAAGCAGTCAGCGGGCTCTGGGAGGATCCAGCTTTGTGCTGTTTTATTTTTGGTGTTTTTGAGACATGATCTCACTTCGCAGTGCAGGCTGGCCTTGAACTCACTATGTAGACCAGGCTGGACTCGAATTTGAGGCAATCCTACCTGCCTCAGCCTTCCATCGTACTCTGCTGGTTTTGACCCCATGTTACTCTGTAGAGGACTAGAACATCACTTGCAGCTTCCCATTAGTCCTTTAAAAATAAAGCCCCGGGAGGGACTGAGTGCGTAGCTCAGTGGTGGAGTTCATGGTTAGCATGCTTGAGGTCATGGGCTCAATCCCCAGCTTCTAAGATAAAATTAATAAAAAATTAATTAATGGGTGAAAGCCCAGACTCCGTACAGCCTGCACTGCCTTCCTCTTAACTGGATGCCTTCTCTCCAGCCACAGGCAGCCTGGTCCTTGTATTATAACAGCTAAGTTAGGTAGAAATGTGACAGGCAGTCAGACAGGGCTCCGTCCTCCAGGAAGTCTGTGCAGAAGATGAGTACACAGTACAACTGTGGGTGGAAGCATATTCGTTAAAGGCCAGGCCTCAAGACAACGATGAAGTGACTACACTGGCATAATTTGCTCAGGGATGAACAAGTATGATTGGTATTCTAAACAGGCATCCGTCACCTGGGTGGGGAACCAAGACCTTGACCCATCCCTTGCAGGAAAGGTCCTTGTTCTTTCCAACCTGCTATGTGACTGTGAGCACTCATTGTGTCCTCTCTGCCAGGCCATGTGCTAGACACCGAGAGGCTAAGGAGGCATTGATATAGGGGAAAGAAATGCAACTCCCAACCTGCTGGATATCTGATACACAGAGTTCACGTTCCCCAAAACCGAAGAATGAATTTTTTTTTTTTTTTTTTTTGGTACCGGGAATCAAACTCGGGACATTGTGCTTGCCTGGCTGGCACTTGTGCTGCTGAGCTATAGCCCCAGCCCCCAAAAAATGAATTTGAAGGAAAAACAGAGGTTAAGAGCAGGAAATACTGTATTTATTGAGAGACACAGGAGGGGAACCAAAAATGGGTTGCTGGACTCCATTTTACAGAGCAAGTTTTATAGAGCAAAATCACGAGGTGGGTACAACACAGGATACAACTATGATCAACCAATAAGATTACAAGTTTAGCTGGGGTGTGGTGGCGTATGCCTAGAATCCCAGCACTTGGGAGGCTGAGGCAGGAGGATCATTGCAAGTTCAAAAGCAGCCTGGGCTACAAAGTGAGCTCAAGTCCAGCCTGAACTGCACAGTGAGACCTTGTCTCAAAAAACAAAAACAAACAAAAAAAACCAAACCCAGAAAACCTATAAGTTTAGCTGCCTAGGTAATGTTGATCCAATGGGGAAGCAGGTCACATAGCAAGTGTACAGGAAAAAAAACAAAGACCTTTTTGGGAAGAGACAACCAGGGTGAGCACAATTTCCAATCCATTGTTCATCCTCCGGGGAGGCACGTAGGACTGGTCATCTTGTCTTAATCTTGAGGCCTGGCCTCCAACTGAAGCACCGTTGTAATGTGTTTTCACCCTCTGTTGACTCCCCTGGGGGCTGAGCCCTGTCCAACTGCCTGTAATAGTTCCACCTTGCTTAGCTGTCCATAATAGCATGACCTGTGCTCTTCCTTCCGACAAGGGCTTGCTTCCCCTTCTTTAACGCAGTCAGCAGGTGCCAGGTCTTCCTCGACAACCCCTCCCTCTACTTGGTCCACAGGCCCACATCCTCCTGCCAGCCTCTCACCCACTTGGCACCTGGCCTAGCTTCCTTGTTTTGACATCTTGCAGGTTTCTGACTCTTGGCCCTCCTCTGTCCCCTCAGGGCGTGTGTGCTGAGCGGCTGGGCCCTGAGGCTTTGCATGCACCGCAGGGTCTTCTGCCTGCGGCTGCTCCGGGCTCCACTTTCAACCTGCATCCTCAGGAACATGACCCTGCGGCCCCAGGATGGCAAATCAGATGGAAGAGACAATGGTCTGCTGTGAGGGCAGGGAGGCTGCCAGTTGAGATGAGCTGTCAAAGGAGCATTCTCCCCTCCCATGAAGGCCCACAAAGCACCCAGTCATTCAGGGTGATTCCTTTCATTAAAAAAAAAAAACCAGAGGTGTTAATGGACACCTGTAATCCCAGCACACTCGGAGGCTGAGGCAGCAGTGTCACAAGTTTGAGGCCAGCGCGGGCAACTTAGTGAGACACTATCTCAAAAAGTAAAGAGGAGCTGGGGATGCAGCTCAGTGGGGGAGTGTTTGCCTAGCATGCATCAAGGCCCAGTACTGTAAAACAAACGAGGGGAAGTAAGTATGCACTTGTTGATAAATTTAAAACTGTCCTTTGTATTTTTTCTACTTTTAAACAATTTTAAAGTCTTTCTATATGCTTTTTTTTGTTTGTTTGTTTGTATGTTTGGGGTTTTTTTGTCTTTTTGAGACAGGATCTCGCTATACAGTTCAGGCTGGCCTTAAGCTCACTTTGTAACCCAGGCTGGTCTCAAACTCACAATGATCCTCCTGCCTCAGCCTCCCAGGTGCTGGGATTACAGGCGTGTGCCACCATGCCTGGCTAAAGTCTTTCTATATGGACTGGGTTCCCGGGGGTCACCTGACTGGGAAGAAGGGCTTGGAGCTGGATCCCAGAGCATTTCACCCAGCCCAGAGCAGGCAGGGAGCGGAGGGAAATGCCACTCCCGGCCCCACTCGGCTTCTGCCTGGCTCCACTTTCACGACAGCCTCCAGCATGTTCCATTCTGGCTCTGGTTCCATGTGAACTTGTTGCTGTGGAAAAATGAGCCTTTGAGATGGAAATGTTACTGGAAGTGAGCGCTGAGAACCTGTGTGCCTAGGAAGTGTGCCCTGGAGTGCAGGCATCAGGATGGCCTCTTCTAGAACATTCTCTCTGAGCTAGAAATGTGCTGTGAGCTTGAGATACATGAGTCTGTCCACCTTCTTCCTTGGGAGGGATTGCAAGGAAGAACTAGGAGATCATCCTCGCTGGACAGGCCAGGACACTGAGGCCTGTCCCATAGGGGAAGTGACATAACTGCAGAACCAGGTTCCCATTCAGATCTGTCAGACTCCAGAGCTTCTGATCCTGAGGACTATCTGCCCTGCCACTTGGAACCCTTCAAGTGCTTCTGGATGGTTACCACGTGGAGGCTACAATTTCACTCCCTGGAACGAGCTGGCAAGGCAGAGCAGGGAGAGTTAACTGTGGAACGGCAACCAGTTGCAGGTTCTGTGGCTCAGAATGCAGAAGTTGAGCATTTCCCCAGATTCCACTGCCTGTGGTGGATGCTGGGTGATCACAGATGCTTGGGGTGGCAGCCCAGCTCCCAGAACTCTGAGAAGGAAGGGAGGGGCAAGCCCAGCCCAGAGCGACAAGGATCTCTCCGTTACCTAGAGTCCTTCTAATTGTTTCTTTATTTATGCATTTATTTTGATTTATTTGATTATTTATTTATGCATTTATTTATTTTGATTCAACAGAGGACCTTAAGTATGCTAGGCAAATGCTCTACCACTGAGTGACACCCCTGGTCCAACAGCACCCACCTTGCAGGGCACAGGGTGGTCAGGAAGGCCGCTTGGTCAGGAAAAACAGACACAGGCTACCAGCAAAGCCAGGTTGGCCACTTTCTGATGCTGAGGCTCAGGCACCTGCTGCAGGCCCAACCCCATTCCACGGGGTGCAGTAGGTGCAAGAAATGGTGTTGAGGACTGATTCTGACAGGCCGTGACAGACCTCCAGGGCTGCGACAGAGCCGACCCACGGATGTGGCTTGGTAAGACACTGTAGGCAGACCAAGGCGTAGACGTGTTGTAGGAGGCATCCCTGGGCACAGGTGGTGGGAGGCCAGGGTAGGGGGGCAGCAGCGTGGAAGGGATGGGAAAGACACCTGATGGAGGTAGTTTTTGGAGAAGATGGCATTTCAGGAACTTTTTTTTTTGAGTCAGGGTCTCACTATATAGTTCAGGCTGGTCTTAAATTCCCTAGATAGCCCAGGCTGGCCTGGAACCCCTTGCAATCTTCCTGCCTCTTCCTGCTTTGATCTTCCTACCTTAGCCTCCCAAGTGCTGGGATTACAGGTTTGTGCCACCACACTCGGCTTCAGGAGCTTTTTGAAGAGCTGAGTACTGGATGCATAGGAGACTCTAGGAGACAATCCCGAGGCAGAAGTAGGATGAACTGGCTGGCTCTTCCTGCTCCTATAGGGGAAGTAGAAGAAGAAATTGTCTCAAAACAAACAAACAAACACACACCAAAGCAAGTAAGCAACTGTCTCTGCAGTAATTGAAACATTGTGGTAGGAGCTGGAGCTGGAGCTGGAGCTGAGTGGATAGAGCACCTGCCTAGTGCATATGGGGCCCAGATTCAATCCCTAGCATTGAGGGAGGAAAAAGGTAGTAATAGAAACGTTAGTAATTAGAATGCCAAGTAGCCAAACCTCCAAAAATCTGCAGTCCATTCACTGTAGAGAACTGACTTGTTAGGATCAAACAGGAGAGGGAGCCAAGGTGATACGCTATAAGTCAGGTCCTACCTCAGTATTTCTGTAGCACTGATGAGATGACATTGTCAAGGAATCCTTTTAAAACTGACAGTGCTAGTTCACATTCATTCACTCATTTCAAGAGTGACAGCCGTGAAGCTGGTGTGTGTGTGTGTGTGTGTGTGTGTATATGCACGCAAGCACACACAGTGTTTGGTTTTTATTTGTTTTGAGATAGGTTGATGCTATGTTGTACCGGCTGCCCTCAAACTTGTGATCCTCCTGCCTCAGGCTCCCAAGTGACAGATTACAGGTGTGCACCACCAAACAAGCAACTGTGATTTTTGTGGTTACTTTCTCTTCTCTTTTTCTCCTGAAAGAGCTTGGGCTTTTGTCACTACCCCACAACCCACAACCGCTCCAATCCCTTGAGGACTAAGGTAGCAGGAAATGAATCAACACACAAGTGCAATACACACACAAGTAAACTATTCATCTGGCACTCAGTATGTTCTCAGCAAAACTCAAGGAAGCAGTTGGTAGTCGTGGTTTAAAAGGTAAACTGAGGCAGTGGACTGTGTTGGAATCTAACCCTGAGGTTTACTGATGTGTCATCTTGGGCAGGTCACTCTGTGCCTCAATTTCCCCTTTGTAAACTGGGATGAGTAAGAGCTTCAAAGTTACAGAGTTGTTATGAGGATTAAAGGAATGAATCCATTTTTTTTTTGTTGTTGTTTTTGTTTTTTGAGATGGGGTCTCCCTATATAGTTCAGGCTGGCTTTGAACTCACTATGTAGCCCAGCTGGGGGCACAGCCATCTTCCTGCCTCAACTTCCCAACTTCTGCAATTACAGGTGCCACTATATCTGGCTCCAAATCCTTTTTTGTTACTGTTGAGAGTCTGAGATAGAACTGAAGGATTTGTTTGCTAGGCAAGTGCTCTATCACTGAGCTACATTAATTTCATATTTCAAAATACTGTACCTAGTGGAATCCAAGTAGGGTGGTGTACACCTGGCATCCCAGATACTTGGGAGGCTGAGGCAGGAGACCAGCAAGTTTGAGGGCAGCCTAGGCAATTACGTCTCAAAACAGAAAATAAAGAAGGTGGGTAAGGGAATAGCTCAGTGCTAGAGCACCCCTACCAGGTCCAACCTGTGTACCAGAAAAAAACACACAAAAAAGCAAATCAAAGCAAACCACAAAACTAGTAGAGTGGTTTTCAACACAAAGAAATGATGATAACTGTCCCTGGTGATACATATGCTAATTACTCTGATTTGATCATTATGCAGTGCACGTTTTGAAATGCCACACTGTACCTCTTAAATAGTACACTTATTATGTATCAATAAAAGCCTAATTAATAAACCCAGAGTGAACTGGGGCAGCTGATGGGCCTGATCTAAAAGGGAGACCGACGTTAGGGCGCTGTGGGGGTATTCACAATCTCCTCTAGGGAATCTCGCCTAAAGTTCTAGTATAGCTCCTTAAAAGGTAAAGGACCTGTGACATTTTCTACTCAGGTCTTTCAAATTCTTTCATTACCCGCTCTGGCTCTGAGTATCCTGCACTGCTTTCAGTGAGCCAGGTTTTGAGTTGTGAAACTGTCCTTGGCATCTGGCATCTTCCCTTTCTCCTCCGAAGCCCTCTACTGGTCCAGGGGGCCTGCGCCGGGCTCCCTTTCCCATGGGTCCCGCGTCCTGTGCGCGATGCACCCGCTTCTCCATCCGGAGGAACGGCCCAGTCAGTTCAGAGGGGGCGCGGGTGTGTCATCCTCTCCTGGGCGCGCTGCAGACCCGAGCCGTGACTCTGCAGAGCTGGAATTTAGGGCCTTGGAACGCGCGCAGCGGCGGAGCCGGGTCTCCCCGGCAGAGAGCGTCTCACCAGCAGGTGGCGCGCTATTCGCCATAGCGCGGTTCCCGTGCGAGGTTCCCGTGCAGAAACTTGAACAGGATGTTGATGCTACTGCTGGAGAGGAGCACAGCCCAGTCTTTCCCAGCCGAGCTGCTGGCTTCCGCGGAAAAGTGAGGACTCCCTGCTGCAGTGAGTCAGTATCAGACATCGCGGGCTTCATTCGGGAGGGGGTGAGTACTGGGCAGGGCACGGGAAGGAGGGCCTTTTCTTAAGGCACTGTCCTTGGCTTGCATGGACTGGCTTTCCTACCCTCTGGGAAAGACATGTCTAGAAGTAGCTGCCAGAACCGAAAGAAGCCGCGCAGCAAAGAAGCCTGGGAGGCCGGCGCCGCGGAGTCGGTGCTCTGCAGCGGGAGCTGGATTCCCTATCGCCAGATGGCGCTGTCTGGCTTTCTCCCGGCCTCCGGCCCCAGTCACCAGAGGCTGCCGCCGCAGTGGCCGCTCTACCCCGCCGGCGCAGACTCTGTGGTTCCGGGCGGAAGTGAGGCGCAGAGCGGAACGGCCTCTGGTGACATTTTCTTGGGGCGGCGCGGACGACTGAAGGGAATTGGTGGTGGAGGCTGCGGAGGCGGCGAGGTTCCCTTTGGTCCCGGCGGGGGCTGTGCCCGCGACCCTCTGCTCGCTGAGGGGACTTGTGCCGAGGAGGAGAAGGCGGCGGCGGCGGCGGCCGGCGCGTCCCGAGTCACCGCGGCCGGGGGTCGGTGCGTGCCCCTACGGGGCGCGCGGACGC
>NW_004955402.1:31719761-31744838 GCF_000276665.1 Chinchilla lanigera
TTTTTTGGTACTGGGCGTCGAACTCAGGACCTTGTGCTTGCCAGGCAGGCACTGTGCCCTTGAGCTGTCTCCCCGGCTCTCGCTTTTATTTCTTTTCTTTTTCCTTCTTTTTTTTTTGTCTTTTTGAGACAGTCTCCCTATGCAGTTCAGGCTGTCCTTGAACTCGCAACCATCCTCCTGCCTCAGCCTCCCGAGTGCTGGATTACAGGCGTGCACCACCACGCCCGGCTTCTCGTTTTTTTTATTTATAATCAATCATGTACTTACTTTTTCGGTACTGGGGCTTGAACCTAGAGTCTAATTAGGCAAACCTTCTAGTTGACTACACCTGGTAGACCTATTCTTACTTTTAAGTTGCCCCATCACGGAATAGATACTCAGAAATTGAAGGAACAAACACTGGTTCAAATCTTTTCACTGCTTGAGCAGTTTATGCTTAAACGTGCTTTGCATTTTTTGCCTGAGCTTTTGCTTTCTGTCCTTTCACAGAGTTGGATGCAGATTCTACTGGTGGTGCTTTATCAGGGTTAGGCCTCTTAATTACCAATGCATCTGGCAGTTTTGCTTAGTCTGTTACAGTGTAGTGTCTTGGGCCATGCTAACAATTTGAATCACTCCCTTTTTTTTTTCTCTTGGGATATTTTAAGGATGGAGGTTATTAACTTTCTAATGTGCTTCTGCTGATCCTAGCAATCTGGATTTCTCCACTAATCAGAGCATAGCTTTTCTTGGTTTAATGAACATATTTAGAAACCAACAGTTAATAGCTACCTGATATCTTATGATTGCCTTTATTTTTAAAGTAGAAAATACAATATTTTGGGTGAATCATGTGTCCATATGTGCAGTTGAGTGCACTGTACAGTAGGTGCTCAATAAATGTACAGTTATGAATTAATTTTGAATTCAAGTTGGAATTAACTGCAATGACCTTTATCCTATTTTCAAAAGAATTTGGATGAGAGTTTTCTTTTTTAAATTTCTAAATCAGGGGCTGGGGATTTAGCTCAGCGGCACAGCGCTTGCCTGCCAAGCACGAGGTTGTGAGTTCGATTCCCGGTACTGGAAAACAAACAGACAAACAAAAAAACAAATAAACTTCTAAATCAGGTGTGTTTTTAGAGTGTTTCTCAGTAACCTTATAGTATTTGGCTTTTTGAGACTGGATCTTGCTATGTAGCCTAGGTTGGCATCCAACTGGAGATCTTCCTGCCTTAACCTCCCAAGTGCTGGAATTACAGGTGTGTACCACCACACCTTACTTAACACTTATTCTTAAAACTTCAAACCACATGTTTACATAATGTTACAGTAGTATAGATGTAAATAGCAAAATAGGTGTATAGAATCTGAAAAGTGAGGAGAAACTTCAAGGTAGCTAACCCAAAGCACCAATTAAATCAGATTTCTTAACGGGAATTTTTTTTCCTGAATAGTCTTTTTTTGAGGCAGGGTCTTGCTGTGTGGTCAGGCTGGCCTGAATGCACGACGTTGCCCAGGCTGGCCTTAAACGTGGTGGCAGTCTTCCTGCCTCCATCTCCTGAGTGCTGGGACTACCAGTATGGGCCACCACAGGTGGCTTGAATAGTCTCTTTTTTCTTTGAGATAGGGTCTTGCTATGTACCCCAGGCTGGCCTTGAACTCACAGTGGATCCTCCTGCCTCAGCCTCTTGAATACTAGGATCACAGGTGTGCACCACCATGCCGGGCTGAAGTCTTTTAAATTATTGTTTTTGTTTCTGTTTTTGGAGACAGGGTCTCCTTATGTAGTTCAGACGGGCTTTGAACTCATTTTGTAGCCCAGGCTGGCCTTGAACTCAGGCAACCCCCTGGACATGGCCTCCTGCATACTGGGCTATAGGCATGGGCATCACACACCCTCCTCTGAGCTGTTTTGTGGGAAATGCAATGGACTGAATTCTGGAGTTGGAACCATTGTCTATTGTTAGCTTCATATTAACTTAATAGTGTAGTTGTTATATTACTCACAAATTCATTTTATTTTAGTTTTTGGTTGTAGAGATTGAACCCAGGGAGCCAAGAGTTGTATATCCAACTCTTTTATTTTGAACCAGCTTGTCACCGATTTGCTTAGGGTAGCTTTGAATTTGTGATTCTCCTCCCTCAGCCTCAAGTGAAGCTCAGTGTGTATTATCATAAGTGTGTGCCACAAACGCATGGCTCATGTTTTTTATTTCTTAAAATGGGATCTCAGCTAAGTTGTCCAGGCTGGCCATGAATTTGCCCAAGTAGCTGGGATTACAGGTGTGTGCCACTACACCTGGCATTTTTTTTTTTTTATTATTATATTGAAGCCGAACGTGGTGGTGCACGCCTGTAATCCCAGCCTGTAATTCCAGCACTGGGGAGGTGGAGACAGGAGGATCATTGTGAGTTCGAGATCAACCTGGGTTACAAAGTGAGCTCAAGGCCAGCTTGAACTGCATGGCGAGACCTTGTCTCAAAAAGACACCCCCCCAAAAAAAAATCATATTGATATTGGTACTTTATTTTTCTGTGATGCTGGGGATAGATCAGGTGCCCAAGTGCTATACTGTTGAGCTACATCCCCAGCCTGACACTGGTATTTTAAATCTCTTTGCTGTGTTTGACTAGTAACTTCTCTTTTTTGGTTTTTCTCCGGTACCGGGAACTGAACTCACAACCTTGCACTTGCCAGGCAGGCGCTTTTGCCGCTGAGCTAAATCTCCAGCCCCTGACTAGTAACTTCTGTGAGCTTATGTATTAAGTCATTATTCAGGCTGTTGTTTTGCTGGGATCCCCAGTCTTAAGGTTTTTTCTGACATGAACAAGAACTTTATTGTTATTATTTTATTTTATTGGTACCGAGAATCGAGCTTATGACCTCGAGCTTGTCAGGCAGGCGCTGTGCCATTGAGTTCTATCTCCAGCCCTATTATTTTGTTTTTTGTGGTGCTAGGAATTGATTCATGTGAGCAAAGTCAGCTCTCAACTTGATTTATAGACAGTTTGAGTACTTTTTTTCTTTTCATTTCTTTTTCAAGTTCAGTGTTGGTATAAACTGTAGACCTGAACCTTATGTTTGGTAACTTTGGCTAGTTATCTTTAGATATTCATCATTTTCCTGCGTGTAAAATAAATAGGAAAGAGCTAGGAAAATAATGTATGTTGTGTTTACTGAGTTGACAATGCTTAGGAATACATGTAAAAGTTTAAAAATGTATTTTTTAAAGCATACTTATTTCAGTTTTCAACTAAGTTGTTCAGGCATGCACCGCCATACCTGGCTAAGGTTGGTGGTTTTAACTTAGTGTTTGGTATAAATTTTGTTTCTATTCTTTTCATGTCTTTATTCAAAATAAAAAGCCTCATTCCTCTTTGTTCAGGCTCTGTCACTTAATAGGTAGATGGTATAAATCCCAAAGTTATTAACTTGGGGTTTTTAGTATTAAAATCTACCATTTTTTTTCTTTCTCCCAGGTATTTTCTAGTTAAGTGAAAATTAATCAGAAGTGGAAATCTATTATCATGCTTTACTTGGGTAAAGTGGGTATTTATGCCTAGTTAAATTAAAAACCAGTTTGCTGAGTGCTTAAGTGGCAGGTGGGGATGGGTACGTAGATAAACAGTTTTCTGCCCAAGGGACTCAATCTAGTGAACCAGATGATTTCTAAATTTCCTTCCTGTTCTAAAATGTGGAGGAGAAAGTATACAACAGGGGGAAAAGGACTGTAACGATACTGTTGTATGGAGCTTGGCTTCTCCTTTCTGATATGGGGGATGGAACTCAAACTTGTGTGTGCTAGGCAAGTACTCTACCACTGAGCCTTATCTCTGGCCCTGTTTTATTTTGCTTTATTTTATTTATTTATTTTTTTCTTTTGTTCTTTTGAGAGTCTTACTATGTAGCTCAGACTGGCCTTGAACTCACTGTGTAGGCTAACTTGGCCTTGAAGTTGCAGCACGGCTTCTCTTGCCTCACTTCTCTCCCAAGTGCTGGGATTATAGACGTGTGCCACTCTCTGGCCCTATTTATTTATTTTTTGAGACGGTCTCACTGTAGCTTAGTGAGAAGGTCCTGGATTCAATCCTCAGTATCAGAAAAAAAGATTATAGTAGCTGTCCCTAAGAATGTATATAAAAAAGAAATATGCTTAGGTAGTTGAGAAATTTTTATCAGCATGGTCAACATTGGAGAAGACAAGATATTGACCAAAGGGATCAGAAGTTATTTTTTTACTGAACTGTCTGGTTTAAAAAAAATAACCTTCATAATGTCTAGGATTTTATTAGGTGCCTTTTAATTAAAGAAAGGTATTGCTAGGGACCAGAAAGTGGATGTGCACTAAAATTCTAAGAAAACAGAGTTGTTTTACTTTTTGTATTAAGAAGAAAACCTTCATGTGGTTAAGATTTCTAAACAGTATCCTACTTTTAGCCTAATGTAGAAGTATATTCCTTTTTTTTGTGTGTGTGGTACTAAGGACTGAATCTGGGGCCTTTGCAGTCAGCTATATCTATACTGAGCCCTTTTTCATTTTGATATTTTCTTTTTTTTTTTTTAAAACAAGGTCTTACTATGTAGTTTTAGGCTATCACTGTATATCCCACAATAGTCTGGAACTTAGGCATTTTTCCTGCCTCAGCCTCCTGAGTGGTAGGATTACAGGGGTGTACCACCACACCTGGTTTAGAAACATATGCGGTTTTTGTTTGTTTGGACAGGGTCTTGATGTGTAGTTCAGGCTGGCCTTGAACTCACTATGTGGCCCAGGGTGGTCTCAAACTGAAAGGATCCTCCTCCCTTAGTCTCCTAAGGGCTGGAATTACAGGTCTGTGCTAGCGCAGCCGACTCAAATTTCTTTTTCGCAGCACATTATTTACTAAGATACTGAAAGGTTTTCCCAGCCTGAATTTGCTAGTTATATTCCTGTGGTTGTGATTAAATTCAGGAATCCCCTGTATTTCTTGATAATTGATCTTACATTTAGAGGCTTGATCAGATTGTTTCTATAATGTATATTTTCTCAACTTTTCAGAGAGAGAGAAGAGACTGTACAGATAACACTGAATGCTTGCGTCAGGAAGCATACAGTGCTTAGGTTTTTGTGATGTTAGCATGTGTTGGAGATTACCACTCAATTCTGCATTAATTACTCGTAATCCCTCACTCTGAATTTCTCCTATCGTTACAAGTTTGAGTGTCTTGTACTGTATCTTATTTGTGCCACTGTGGAGAAAAGGGCTGTTTCCACTATATTGTGTTCTATAGGTATTTTTATTTCAGTCTTAGTCTTTAGTTCTTGCACAGCCCACATTATGCATGCTGTAATTTCTCAGTGGAAAATTAATCCTAAATCCTGACAGTAAGTTGAAAGAAGTCCTCAAAAACAAAATGGTTTTGTGGTATTGGTGCTGTTGTACACTATTGTCATTTAAGTTAATGTTACATAAAAACCTTGGAAAACAGGTTCTTTTTCTCTGTTTCAAAAGATTCAAGAAATAGCAGGGTTAAAGATGTCTATTCCTCCAACTAAATTCCTGAGGGAAGGGGACTTTATTATGATTCTTAGTAAAATAATGGCTTTTTACCTTGTTTTTATGTTATGTTAAGATAATTTGTATCTTGTAGTATTGTAGTAGTTTTGTAGTATTTGATTATGTCTTTTTTGTCTTGGTGGTAGTGTTGTGGGTTGCACCCAGATATTTACACTGAACTATGTCCTCAGCTCGACTGACTGATTGATTGATTGGTTTTTTTGAGAGAGGATCTCCCTGAGTAGTTCAGGCTGGTCTTGAACTCACAGCATCTTCCTGCCTCATCCTCCCAGCAAGCACTATCACTCCCAGCCCTCTTTTTATTTTGTCAAGACACAGTCTCCCTAAGTCACTTAATTGCTTCAGCTCGACTTGAATTGGTTGTTCTCCTCAGCCTATCAGAGTGCAGGGGTTACAGGAATGCCCCACCACACATGGCTTTTTTTTACAATAGGGTCTTGATATGTTCCAAACCAGTCTTGAATGTGCTGTGTAGGCCAGGCAGGCCTTGAATTCAAAATTCTACTGTGTCTTCAGGGTGCTGTGATTTTTGTCTTTATGCCTAAATACACAGTTATTTATTGTATATACAGTATTCTAAATGTCTAGTCTAGGATGTTGGTTATTGTGTTAGTTTTTTTTTTTGGAGGGGCAAGGTCTTGCTGTGTAGTCCAGGTTGGCCTCTTGAACTCATGGCAGTCCTACCTCAGCCTCCTGAGTGCTGGGATTACAGGTGTGCACCACCATACCCGGCCTGGCCTCAAACTTTTTGATCCTCTTGCCTCAGCCACCTGAGTGCTGGGATTACAAATGTGCCATCACACCTACCTCTCTGTTCATTGGTCTGTCTTTTTTTCAGAAATTACTGAGGGTCAAACCCAATGCCTTCTTACTGAGCTACATTCCCAGGCAGCCCTTTTAAAATTAATTATTTTGAGACAGTCTCACCATGTAGTTTAAGCTGGCCTTGAACTCACAGTGTAACCTAGGCTGGTCTGAATTCATAGAAGTCCTCTTGCCTCAGCCTCCTGAGTGCTGGGTTTGCAGGTGTGCACCACCATGTCCAGCTTTATTTATTTGAGATCTGCGTCTTCCTAAATTGTTAAGTGGCCCAGGTTGGGCTAGAATTTGTGATCCTTTTTCCTCAGCCTCCCAGAGTGATGAGATTACAGGTGCACACTACTATATCAGGCTTTTATTTTTATTTATTTATTTATTTAGTCCTTTTTGAGACAGGGTCTTGATATGCAGTTCAGGCTAGCCTTGAGCTCACTTTGTAGCCAGGCTGGTCTCGAACCTGCAATGATCCTCCTGCCTCAGCCTCCCGGGTGCTGGGTTTACAGGCGTGCACCACCATGCCTGGCCTTATTTATTTATTTTTTGAGACAGTCTTGCTGTGTTGCTCAGGCTGGGTTCAGACTTGGAATCTTCATGCCTCATCTTCCTCAGTAGCTTGGATTACAGATGTGCAGGCACACCTGGCTCCATCTTGGTAATTTTTAAAAAAAGATTAACTTCATCAGTACACTAGATCTTCAGCATTTGTTATGTATTACTAGGAACTGTGAATAAAGTGAAGGTGATTAATATGATCCTTGTTTTCATGGAAGATTATAGTATAATGAAGCTTAGGAGATGAGTAAAAACATTTATACAAATAACTTGTGTTTAAAAAACTGCTTTTCTTTCTGTTTTTTTTTTTTTTTCTTTTTTGTCTTTTTGAGACAGGATCTTGCTATGCAGTTCAGGCTGGCGTTGAGTTCACTTTGTAGCTTAGCCTGGCCTCGAACTCGCAACGATCCTCCTGCCTTAGCTTCCCGAGTGCTGGGATTACAGGCGCGCGCCACCTCATCTGGCAGAAAAACTGCTTTTCTTATAATGTACTTTTCACTTCCCTTCTCCTTCATGTACAAAATAAACTTAATTTCTTTGTTTAAATTTCCCCAACCATAGTGTTTGCGTGTTGTGTTTTGTTTATGTATATGTGTGTTTAATTGTTCAAGCTGTTACTTAAGTGCAGTGATCCAAGACAGATTTTAGATCTTGTTGAAAGCAGCCCTGCCCATAGATTATATTTAGTCCTCAAAAGCTGTGTGATCTGCTCCTCTAGCATATATATTCCAAGTTTATCATCTTAAATTACAGATTGTATTTGAAGTTTTAAAATTTGTATTTTGGACTGGGGATGTAGCTCAGAGGCAGAATACATGTCAGGTGTGAGGAAGGCCCTCAGTTTGATCCCTAGCACCACCGGGAAAGTTACCATTATAAAAGGAAGGAAAAAGGGAGGGAGGGAGGGAGGGAGGAAGGAAGGAAGGAAGGAAGGAAGGAAGGAAGGAAGGAAGGAAGGGAAAAAAAGTTCATGTTATGGTTTATGTCTGGATGTCCCTCCATGCGTGGGGCTTTTCTGAAGCAGCTGAATCTAGTTTGTGAATGGTTCATTGTCTGTAGCTGGGGGATTAGTGATGTGAATGCTATACCTGCCCTAGGGCTGGTAGCCTGCATATAGTATAAGGGAGGAAAAGAGGCATGCTGTGCCCTTTCTGCTCTTGTTGCTTTTGCTGCCTTCAGCGACCATGAACAGTTGCCCCTCTGCAATGTGCCACCCTGCCTTGGAGCCAGCTGATTATGGAGTGAAACCTCTACAAAATGTGAGCAAAATAAATCTTTCCTCCTTTAACTTTGGGTGTCAGGTGTTTTGTTTTTGCTACGAGAAAAGTAGCTGACAGAGTCTGTATCCCACCAGAACTAGTTTAGAAGACCCCCAGACTGGCCATCTGCCTGAATGCTTCTAACACACTCCTCTAGGTTGTCATATTTATCTCTTTATCTGGAGGTTTAACATCTAGCAAGAAGGAAGATTTGGCAGCAAGTGCAATCATTGTGCAGGGTGTTCTTTGCTTAGTCCCTTGTTTCCTTGCTGTCCTCCTCATACCCAAAGAGATCATGTCATCATCATTGCTGTCTGTTAGCTCCACTCCTTTTGTATCTTCCACACTGGCAGGGCCCTACTTGCCTAAAACTTTCTTCACTCCTGGCAGCCTGGCCTTTACCTTTTCATGAGACTTGATGTGATTATACCAACAAAAGGGCATGACACAACTTGGCAGGTGGTGACCTGGAAACTTCTTCAAATACTGCCACATCTGCTTGTCAGTAGCACATACCCCTCCACATAGCTCTTGTCAGCCAGGGAACTGCTGAGCATCTGGAAGCTAGCAGGGCTTTTCAGGTTTTTGAAACCTCTGGCATTGGCTCTGTCTGGGAGCAAAGAGAGAGAACAAGAGATCCTTGCTCAGTGCTAACGCAAAAAGGGTATGTTTCTTTGTTTTTGTTCTTTTGAGTCAGGGTTTCACTGTGTAGCTTAGGCAGGCCTTGAATTTACTGTGTAGCCATCCTGGGTTCCAGTTGGTAATCCTGCCTTAGCCTGCTTTGCTGGGATTATGGGTGTGTGCCACCATACCTGGCTAGTGTGTGTGTGTGTGTGTGTGTGTGTGTGTGTGTGTGTGTGTTTTGGGACAGGGTCTCACTATGTAGTTACCGGATGGCCTTCAGCTCACTGTGTAGTCCAGATGGGCCATGATCCTCCTGCCTCAGCCAAGTGCTGGGGTTGTAGGTGTGTACTACCAGGCTGGGCAAGGTGTGTGTTTTTGTTTGCTTTAAAAATTACCCTCTTACAGCAGTGTATTTGTGTGCCAGTCAGAAATGTCAGGTAGTAATTGCTACATGTTAATTTTCATGAGTAATTACTAGTATTACCATTCCTCACACCATTAGATTTTCACAGTACTCTATTCCAATAGCCACGTTATCTAACACTGAAATAACTGAAATCTTTTTTGTGACAGTTGCCAAGAGCATTAGGTACACAGTGATGCTTGAAGGCCTTGCTTCATTCTAGTTTATCTTCATGCGTGCAGTTTGTCTGTTGGTATTCATTTTCCATGTTCCTAGTCCCAGTTCTTGTTTATATTTAAAAAGCAAAACTTTAAAACATCTTAACTTGGGTATTTTAAGTGTCTAGGTGTAGAGTAGGGAAAGTTCAACTAGGGCAAAGTAGCTAAGAAAGTGATTTTAAAAACCCACAGCTGGTAGTTACTTGAAATTTCTAGGTTTATGTTGAATTCACTATATAGCCCAGGCTGGCTTCAAATTCCCTTCAGTCCTGGTGCATCGGCTTTTTGAGTGCTGGGGTTACAGATGTGTACCACCATGCCTGGCTCTCTAGCTTTTTTTTGAGACAGGATCTCAGAGTTGCTGGGTGTGATACTCCACAACTGTAATCCTGATTACTTGGGAGGCAGAGGCAGGAGAATTCTAAGTTTGAGACCAGCCTGGGAAACTTAGCAAAACTTCTTAAAATACATAAGAAGGGCTGGGAATGTAGTTTACTTACTCCTTCCTGAATTTAGTCCCCAGTACCACACATAAAAGAGACAAAGTCCCTTTCACTTCTGTGTTTTATGAAACAGATAGTAAACTAAACACAAATAATTTTATGTACTTTTTTTAAAAATGGAGAATAATGGAGTGTGACTCTTACGGTTTATATCTAGGTGTTCCCAAGAGCCTCAGAACTCATAGGCTGGCGTTTTTGAAGATGATTGCAATATGGGTGCTGTTAGGTGGGTCTGGTCGGGAGAGGCCGGTCACTGGGGGTGTGATCTGGGTCTTTGGCCATAATGCTCAGACCGCAGCCAAAACTCACTTATCACACTTTCTAAGTGTAAACACTCCAATTAAACCTGAATGTTGAGGTTTTAGTTTAGAATAAACAACTCGTACATTAACATCTTTTGTTTTACAAGAAAAACACAGTAACAGAGCTTTCAGTGATGCAGACAGCTTTGTATTGAAGGGTAAAGTTTGCATTTGATGTGCAGCTGATGCTTGGCTGCTGGGGCGATACTGGATCGATGCTAGGGCAGCTTGGCTCATGTGCCTACAGAGAGGATCTTGCGTGCCCGCCGTGGCACTCATGCCGTAGGTTCACCACCGCTGGTCTGTCTCCTTCCCTTGCTTCTGCTCCCTTGACTGTTCTTTCTGCTTCCTGGCAACCATGA
This sequence comes from Chinchilla lanigera, assembly GCF_000276665.1. Lineage (NCBI taxonomy): Eukaryota > Metazoa > Chordata > Mammalia > Rodentia > Chinchillidae > Chinchilla > Chinchilla lanigera. Next base: position 31,730,345 of record NW_004955402.1, read on the forward strand.
CCTGAAAAGCTATCCCCTGCTGTGCCCTTGTGCCATGCTGCCCTTCCTTGGAGCCACTGAACTATATAGACTGAAACAGAATAAACTTCTCCTCCTTAGAATTGTGGGTGTCAGTTAATTGCATCCCAGCAATGAAAAAAGTGACTCAAAGTGACTGAGAGTGGAAGTAACTGAGAGTCACTCAGTGAACGAAGTGACTGAGAGGGAAAACCTCTTGCTATGGTCTGCATGTTTGTCTCCTCCGAATTTATATGTTGGAACCCTGATCTTCAAGGGGATGGACTCCCTTTTGTGAGGTGGTTAGATCATGAGGGCCCTGCTTGGATGAACTGGCTTGGTGCCCTTACAAAAGAGAGCCAAAAAGATTCTGTGCCCCTTCTACCATGTGAGGATATGGTGAACCAGGAAGGAGACTCTCATGTGACCACCAGGTCTACTGGAGCCCATTATCTTGGACTTTCTGGCCTCCAGAACTGTAGGAAATAAATTTCTGTTTTTCAAGCCACATAATCTTTGATATTTTGCTGTAGCTATCCAAACAGACTATATTAAGATAGCCTTTTAAGCATGACTTGAGCTAGGCATGGCAGCACATGCCCTTCCAACTCTAGCACTCAGAAGGCTGAAACAGGAGGAATCTGAGTTTGAGGCCACCTGGCCTAGTAGGGTGTTCAGGTCTGAACTCGAATACATAGTGAGGGAAAAAACGTTCATTTGAGTTGAGACTGGAAGTATAACAAGAAGGCAAACCAGGAGTGGTGGAGGCTGAAGCAGGAGGATGGCCGTGAGTTCAAGGGCAGCCTGGGCTATGTAGTGAGTTCAAGGCCAGTTTAAACTGCTTAGTAAGACCCTGTCTCAAAAAAAACCCAAAAGAAAATAAAGAAGCAAACAACAACAGCAACACAACAACAAACCAGCCACCTGGCATGGTGGCACATGCCTATAATACTGGCAGTCTGGGAGGCTGAGGCAGGAATATCACAAGTTCCAGGCCAGCCCAACAATCTGTTGACTTAGTGAGACTTTGTATCAAAATTTTAAAAAAAAAAAAGAAAGAACTAGGGATGTAGCTCAGTGTGAAGGCCCTGGGTTCAGTCCTTAGTTACAGGGTGGGTGGGTGGGGGACCAGTTTCAGAAAGAGCTGAGGCAGAGCTTTCCTGGCAGCAGGAACAACAGAGTGTAAAGCCTGAGTCAGAAAAACTGTTGGTATGTTGAAGAATCTGGAGCCTGCTAAGGGGAAATGATGTTGAAAATGAGATTTGAGCAATATATACCTCATAGACCTTCTTCAAAATTCAAATTTCATTATATTTGGAAACATATATTGGAAAACTATAGGTCTAACCACAGAGCAGTCTGTTTTATCTTCTCAGTGTATAGTGTAAGTTCACTACTTTTTTTTTTTTTTTGGTACTGGGAATCGAACTCATGACGTTGTGCTTGCCAGGCAGGCACTATGCCGCTGAGCTAAATCCTCAGCCCCTCAGTGTATAGTGTAGATGTGCTGTGATTTACACAAAAGGTATATTTTTGGGTGCAACCAAATTCTAAATATTAACCTGCAAGTATGTTAGGAAAACTTAACAGAAATCTGTATTAAAAATAAAAGCTTTATCTTTAAAGTATATAGCCTCATTTATCTTTTGTAGAGATACAGGTATTCAGAACTTTCATGATTGGTTAAAGAAGGCTACTTGTATAGCATGATGTGGACTTAGGCTAAGAAACAGTTTGGAAATTTGGAAAGTGTTCTAAATATAGCTTTCTAAATATATCTTGTCCATTGACCTACATATTCTTCATTTAGAAATGATTATTCATTTCAGGTTAGCTATGAACAGTAATTAATAAAAATAATTAAAATGTTCTGAAAACCTAAATAGAGTTGTTTAGACCTAGTTGTCAATGTGAACACACCATTTATCCTGTATAGTACTCTTAAGATGACAGCTTTCTGTGTGTGCTTGTGGTACTGGGGATCAAGCCCTCTTTACCACTGAACCACACCCTCAGCCCTATGGCTTTTTAAAAAAACGTAAGAATAAGCTGAGCACGGTGGTACATACCTGTAATCCAAGCACTCAGGGAGGTTGAGGTCCTGCACATGCAATTTAGTAATTTAGCGAGACGTAGTCTCAAAGATAAAAAGAATAAATAAATAAAATGGGACTGGGAATATAGCTTAGTGCAAAGGTTAGTTCATTCCCCATTATCTTCACCATATAAAAATTCTGAAAATATACGGTAAAATATTCATCAATTAAAAAAATAGTGACTGAAGCATGTTTTAAAAAATCCTCCTCTCTGGAAGCATTCTTTGTTTGTTTTTTGGTACCAGGAATCTAACTTGGGACCTTGCGCTTGCCAGGCAGGCGCTTATGCCGCTAAGCTATATCCCTGACCCTCTGGAAGCATTCTTTCAATAGTTTTGTTTTTGTTTTTATTATTATTATTATTATTTTTTTTGTCTTTTTGAGACAGGGTCTCACTATGCAGTTCAGGCTGGCCTTGAGCTCACTTTGTAGCCCAGGCTGGTCTCGAACCTGCAATGATCCTCCTGCCTCAGCCTGCCAAGTACTGGGATTACAGGGGTGTGCAACCACGCCCGGCTTGGTTTTTATTTTTTTTAAGACAGAGTCTTGCTGTGTAGTTTTAGGCTGGCTTTGAACAGACTGTGTATCCCAGGATGGTCTGGAACTTGAAGCAATCCTCCTGTCTCAGTCCCTAAAGTGCTAGGATTACAGGAGTGCTCTACCATACGCCAGTGTTAGTGGCTTTTTGAAATGAAATTGCTTCTTTTTTTACTATTTAAATATTTATTGAAACTTTGAAGACATTGAGGGTTTGGCAAAGTCATAATAGGATTATGCTGTGCCTAAAATTTATCATCCTGTACCAGTGATACCCAATAGGTGGGGTGCTGTTGTGCTGATTATCCACCAGGTTTGATGTAGTCATTAGCTGCAGTGATTTTCTGTATCCTATGACTTTTTTGTTTTGTTTTGTTTTGTATCCTCGAACTTTAAGAAGATCTTTTTTGCAAAAAAATGGCAATAGTATGTGTGTATGTGCACCATCTGCATTTTTTTGAAAAGCAAAAATGAGATTTAGTACATTAATTCACCTGTTCTAAATTCAGTGTGCAACTTGCCTCTAGTTCAGTTGTCTGTAGGGGCTCATTTGATGTTATCTAGGCACTGTTTTTAGTTTTTCCCCTTTATTTACTGACTGTGTACTTCTTTTGGGCTTTATTTTCAGGTGCTTTTTTTTCAACCAAACTTTCCTCTCATGAGAGCATAGCTAGCCCCCAGCAGTTCCAAGCTAATGACCGCTCCCCCCAGCTGTCCACTTCCTCAGATTGTAGCTTTTTGTTCCTTTCTTTTTTTTGAATCAGGGTCTTGCAGTTCAGGCCATCCTTAAAATCACTATGTAGGGGCCAGAGATATAGCTCAGTGGCACTGCGCCTACCTGGCAAGCACAGGGTCCTGAGTTCGATTTCCGGTACCCTCCCCCCACCCCCCAAATCACTGTATAACCCAGGCTGGCCTCAAACTCACAGCGATCCTCCTTCCTCAGCCTTCCAAGTGCTGAGGTTTGAGACATGAGCCACCATGCCCCGACTATCCTTTTGTTGCTTTAAAAAAAATTGATAGACTTTATTTTTTAGAATGGTTTTACCTTTGCAGAAAATTAAACAGAAACTAGTTTCTATGTTTCCACTCCTATGTAGTTTGTCATTTTATTAACATTGTTCATTAATTGTCCATGAATTTGATACGTGTGTTATGATTATGATTGATGAGCCAATTTATTTATTTATTTATTTTTTGAGACAGGAACTCAGCCTGATGAGCTAATATTGATACATTATTACAGCCTTTTCTTTTTTTGGAGACAGGGTCTTGCTTTGTAATTCAGGCTGGCCTTGAACTCACTAGTCCAGGCTGACCTCAAACTTGCAGTGATCCTCCTGCTTCAGCCTCCCAAGTGCTGGGATTACAGGCGTGTGCCACCATACCCCAACAGCTTTTATTTTACATGAAGGTTCAGTATGAACCAGTTGCTTTGTTGAGTAGCACTGAAGAAGCAGTTCTGTGGATTTGAACAAATGCCTAATGCCAAATATCAATACCCCTCCCAGCAGAATGGTACATTTTTTGGAATTAATGAACCTATATTGACACATTTTTGTTGCCCAAAGTCTGTAGTTCATACAATAGAGTTTTACTCTTGGTGTTGTACATTCTGGGGGTTTGGACAAGTGTTTTCTGATACAATTTCATACAGCATAGTTTCACTGACTTAAAAATGTTCTGTGTTCCACTCTCTTTCCCCAACTTCTGGCTATCCCTGAGTATTGTACAGGTGGAATAATACGGTATATAGCTTAAGATTAGCAGTGATGTAAATTTAAGTGTCCTCCATGTCTTTTTATGGCTTGATAGCTCATTTCTTCTTACCAGTGAATAGTTTCACATTGTTCGGATATACTGAAGTTTATCCATTGAGTTACTGAGGGATCTTGGTTGCTTCCCAAAATTGTCACACTGCTAATTTTTTTGGCAGTGTGTATCTCAGCATTTTTGATTTAAAAAAATCACACAGTTAAAAGAGTAGAATTATAACAGAATTATCCTTTCTCTTGACTTTATTACCATCAGCAGCAAATATTTATTGACTGCTCATTATTATAGGGTATAGTGCTGAATTGGTATGCTATAGAGTGGGCTATGTTTAAGAACGTGGGCTCTGGAGCAACTTTGGTGAAAATTCTGACTTAAGTATCAATTCTCTTTAAGTTTGCAAACTTCCTAACCTTGCGTCTTGGTGAATATGTAAATATACTTGAGTTATTTCAGATGGGACTTTGAAATCTATTTTTACACTTTAAGCCTTTCTTGTTTCTTTTGGTTTTTCTCATCTGTCTCATTATGGAGTAGACATTTAGCATTTGGAAGTTGCCTCTTTTATCTTGTATGTATGTATTACAGTGCCGGCACCTCAACCAAGCTAGGCAAGCCTTTTACAACTATGCTGCATCCCTGGGTCTCACCTTTATTTTTGGACAATAGCTACTTTGGATGTAGAATTTGTTTGTAAATCTTTTTTTCTCTGAATATGTTATCCACTGTCCTCTGGTCTTTATTGTTTACTGTTTTTCTTGCTGCTTGCCAGGATTTTTTCTTTTTTCTTTTTTTCTGAAGCAGGTTCTCAGTAAGTAGCCCAGGCTTGTGGCGGTCCTGCTGCCTCAGCCTTTGGAGTGCTGGGATTACAGGTGTGCTCCATCATGCCCAGCTTTTTTTAATAATAGAGATTGTACCCAGGGACTTTGCACTGAGCTACATCCCCAGCCCATTTTATTTTTTATTTTGTGAAATGATCTCTCTTAAGTTGCCAAAGCTGGGGTAGAATGCAGGATCTGCCTGCCTAAGCCCTCTGAGTAGCTGGAATTAAAGACACCTCTTTTAGCATTGTTATTGTGATTTATCTGTGTGTGACTGCCTTAGCATTTATCCTAGTTTATTAAGCTAACTTAATGTGTAGATTAATTTTTTCAATAAATTTGGGATATTGTGTCAGGTAAGGGTGATTGTAGTCACATTATTTTTCGTAGGTGCTTTGTCAAAAATACTGTAATGCCTGTGTCCCTCAAGTCAGGCCTGAGCCTAAAAGAGAAGACCTGTTTTCTTGGCAGTGCTTCCAGAACTTTGCTTAGCAATAGGTGGCTGAAGGCTGGATGTGAAAAGCTGATGTCCTGTCTCAGGTAAGGGAGACTGCTATTGATTGTACAGTGCTATTCTTGTGTTTTTGGTTTGTTTTGGGACAGGGTCTTGCTGTGTAGTTCAGGCAGGCTTTGAGCACTGAGTGCTGGAATTACAGGAGTGTGCCACACACTCAGCTGTGCAGTACTGTTCTTCAGTCTAATGCTCTCCCAACTAAGCTCTTTGGGCCATGCACAGTACTATTCTTCAATGGGCCCTCCTCCATTTTTAATGTGGCTTAAAAAATCCACCATGTAACAGAAAATTTACAATTAAAAATTTTAAATATACAGGAGTGTTAAGTTGCTTAATTACGTGAACATTGCTATGTATTGGATTGCTAGAACTTTTGCTTCTCACACTGTTGCTTTTTAAATTTCATAATTTTATTATTATTATTTTGTTTTTGTGATACATGGTCTTGCCATGTAACTAAGGCTGTTCACAAACTTGAGGTCATCTGCTGAAGATTCCTGAAGGCTGGGATTACAGGGCTGAGGTTAGCAGCACAGTACAATGTAACTCAGTGCAATGGCTTCTCTCTCTCTCTCCCTCTCTCTCCCCCTCTCCCTCCCTCTCCCTCCCTCTCCTTCCCTCTCCCTCCCTCCCCTCTTTTAGTGCCAATTACTGGAGATTGAACCCAGGACTTTCGCACTGGGGTATATCCCCAGCCTTGTTTGATTCATTGAATGACTGATTGATTGAGATAGGGTTTTGCTGAATAGTTTAGGCTGGCATTGAACTCACTATGTAGGCCAGGCTCAAACTTCCAGTGCTCCCCCTGCCTCAGCCTCCAGGGTACTGGGATTATATAGGTGTGTGCCTCCATGCCTGCCCAATACTCTTCTTTAAGAGCTTGAAGAATTTCAAACACAACTTTATTGTGTCCTAGACCACAATTTTATTGTGGTCTAGAGATCAAGAGCATATGTAAATTAGGAGTGGTGAGAGGGCTGGGTGTGGTGTCATAGGGCTGTAATCCCAGCACTCAGGAGGCTGAGGTTGAAGGATCACTGCAAGTTTGAGCTGAGCCTAAGTTACACAGTGAGTTCAAGGCCAGCCTGAACTGCATAGCCACACCTTATCCCCAGAAAACTAAAAACAAGCAAAAACCAAACCAAACTAAAAAAGGGAGTGATGAGAGGGATGTTTTCTTGGTGCTTTTTTTTTTTTTTTGGAGACAGGGTCTGGCTGTGTAGTTTAGGCTGGTTTTGAACTCACTGTGTAGTCCAGCCTGGCCTTGAACTTGTGTTAGTCCACCTACTTTAGCCTCTTGAGCGCCAGAATTACAGGAGTGTGACACTACACCTAGCTTTCTTGGTGCTGTTTTGGTGAGGTCTACGTGTAGACCTGTAGCATCACTTACTTCATGTGGCAACTTCCACCAAGTATGCTGTATTTCCAATGGTAAATTCCTTTCTTTTCAGCCCAGCAATTGTATTGCCTTTACTGAGAAGCTGGAGAAGTTTGCAAATGAGCCACCAGATCTATATTGGAGTAACCCCATCGCTAGGTAGGATAGTTGGCAACCTTGTCAGTGCTTTAGTTTAAGACTTCATTGCAGCAGCTTCTGGGCATTCTGTTGGTAAGCTGTGTCACAGAGTGAGCCATCATCGCAGAACAGACTCCTCCATAAACTGTTCTAGCATTCTTCACAGTTTGGGCAGGAACACAGTGAGCATCATGCAGTGATTTCTCTGTTTCATCTAAAATTTATTTGGTGGTAGCATAGAAAACAAGGTCCTGAGTTTGATTCCTGCTACAAAAACAAAAACAAAACAGTGGTAAAGTCCTCAGCAAGAGCAATTTCAGAAACATGAATTTGTCTTCTCCAATAAGGGCTTCTTCAATAAGTAACTTCCAGACTTCACCAGTTCTATCAAAGTAGAGGCAGTTTCACCATCTGAGCCAAAAGCTAGGCCTCCTGCATTTGGAAAATCTGTAAATTCTATAGGCAAAACACCAGCAATACCAAAGAGCTATTTAGGATAACTGTACATATATTAACTTCATGGTTGGTTGGTTACTTAGTGATTGATTGATTTTCTTTTTTTTTTTTCTTTTTTTTCCTGTACTGGGAATTGAACTCACGACCTTGTGCTTGCCAGGCAAGCTCTGTGCTGCTGAACTAAATCCCCAGCCCGTGATTGATCAATTGATTGTGGTGCTGGGGATTGAACTGGGGTCTTACATGTGCTTGGCAGGTGTTGTACTGCTGAGCTACATCTCCACCCCTTTTTATTTTATTTCATTTTATTTTATTTTATTTTATTTATTTATTTATTTATTTTTGTCCATTTGAGACAAAGTCTCACTATGAAGTTCAGGCTGGCCTTGAGCTCACTTTGTAGCCTAGGCTGACCTCAAACTTGCAGTGATCCTTCTGCCTCAACCTGCGGAGTGCTGGGATTACAGGCGGGCGCCACCAAGCCCGGCCCTACCCAGCCCTTTTTAATTTTTTTTTTTTATATAAGGTTTCACTAATTTCCCCAGGCTAGCCTAAAATATATGGTCTTTATCCCTCACCCTCCTGAGTAGCTGGATTTCTAGGCATGTGCCCCCATTGTCTCCTAGTTGCTTTTCTTTTTTTTTTTTTTTTTTTTTTTTGAGACAGGGTCTCACTGTGCATTTCAGGCTGGCCTTGAGCTCACTTTGTAGCACAAGCTGGCCTTGAACTCGCAATGACCCTCCTGCCTCAGCCTCCCGAGTGCTGTCATTATAGACGTACACCACGCCTGGCTAGTTGCTTTAAAGAATGCTTAAGGATACATATATTCAAGACTTCGTTCTTTTTTTTTTTTTTTTTTTTTTCTTTTTTTCTTTTTGGCAGTGCTGGAAATTGAATATAGGTGCTCCCTTACTGAGTTGCTCCCCACCATCAGACCTGTTGTTAAAAATTCTGTGTTGAGGGGCTAGGGATTTAGCTCAGCGGTACAGCACCTGCCTGGCAAGTGCAAGGTTGTGAGTTCGATTCCTGGTACTGGAAAAAACAAACAAACAAAAATTCTGTTTTGAGCTGGGCTTGGTGGTGCATGCCTGTAATTGCAGTATTCAGGGAGGCTGAGGAGGGGGATCACTTCAAGTTTAAGGCCAGCCTGGCCTACAAAGTGAGTGTTCAAGACCAACCTGAACTACATACTGAAACCCTGTCTCAAAAAGACCGCCCCCCCGCCCCAAAATTCTATTTTGAAACAGGGTCTCGTTAAGTTGTCTAGGTTGGCCTCAAACTTGAGATCCTCCTGCCTCAGCCTCCTGAGTAGCTGAGGTTATAGGTGTGTGCCACTGTGCCCAGTGTAAATGCAGTTTTTAAAGGTTAATTTTTACTTTGTTTTAAAGTAAAAGAGGTCTTCAATTGTGGTGGCAGTGCAACAGCAGAGTCCGAGCTGCAGAATCAGAGCCATGGCAGGACAGGCACTTAGAAGTTTTCCCCGCTATTTCACTAAGTATTGGTTGAAAGTGACATAGCTGAAGCTGTCACCAAAGGAGGCATTTATGTGTCCAGAAAAATCTCAAGGCAAAGTACTGTAACCAACTGTGGTAGCTGTGGATTGGACTTCAAGAGGGAGGGTGGAGAGATTCATCCAGTTAGTGTGAAAATTGGAGATAAAGTTCTTGCAGAATATGGAGGCTCCAGAGTAGTTCTCAATGACAAAGATTATTTATTTAGAGGTAGTGACATTCTTGGAAAATATGTAGAGAGAAGTAAACCGCTGTCAAAATGGCATAACAATGCTGCCCTTTCCACTGAAGTTCTGCAGTCTTCCATCATGTAAATAATTTCTGTGTCTTTTTCACAATACACTGATGATATTTAAACTAATGACATCTATTGTCTCTAAAATTTAGTTCCACTGTACTGGTATAAACATTTCCAAATCAAATATGTAAGTGAGAAAAAAATAAAAGAATTATACTATAATGAAAAGTTGTCCTTTCTTCATCTTGTCTTTCTACCTTCCTTCTATCCACAAGTAGCAATCACTATTAATTTCCTGTTTCCTTGTAGTGTTTTGGTTCGTTTTTTGTGGTGCTGGGAGTAAACCCAGAGCCTTTTCTCTCAGCTCTTGTACATCCCCAGTGCTTCTATTTTGAGACAGGTGGGGCTTGAACTTGGTGATTGCTGTGTTACAGATGGGAGCCACCACACCAGATTTTGAACTCCAAATTTTTAATTATTACATGTTCCCTTCCTATTTTGATAGTATCTCCTCCACATTTTTTTCCTCCTGTTCTTCTGTTTTGGTTTTTGAGACAGGGTTGTGCCGTGTAGTTTGGGCTGGCCTCGAACTTGCGGTGATCCTCCTGTCTCAGCCTCCCAAGTACTGGGATTATAGGCCTGCACCATGATGTCTGGCTCCTCCTCTTGTTTTGAAGTACTTCTCATATAGGCTCTACTTGCTTAAACTTTAGGTTTAGAGATCCTGAGATTGTAGGTTGGCAGTTATTTCCTGCATTGCGTATTTACTTGGTTTTTCAGGGTTTCTTGACCACATGGACAATGACAGTTTCTAAATCTAAGTAGGAATAAGAATTCTAAATCTAAGTAGGAATAAGACAGTGTTATCACATGTATTCTCTGGGTGCTGATCTCTGCCTGCAAGCTACCTGGTAAGCCGTCTTTACTGGCTTTTGTTATTCACTAAGTCTCCCTTCTCACTAGTGCTGTAAACCACTGTGAGGCTCCCAGCTCAATGCAGGAGTACCAGATCTGGTTTTCTTACTTTGCCTTGGCCAAAAGATTGATCTCCTCTTCCCAAATTGTTATATCATTGTCCTGGGAGTAATTCTGGTATTTCCAAGGTGCTTCTCCTCAGATTTAGCTCACTTTGATGCTTACTATTTTGTGTTTGTGTGTGTGTGAAGGGGTGAAGTGGTGATTTAACTCTCTCGTTCTTTTTTTTTTGAGATGATCTCCCACTGTAACCCACACTAGCTTTGAATTTGTAATCCTCCTTCCTCAGCATCCTGAGTGCTGAGTTTACAAGTATGCACCACTAGGCCCAGCTATTTTTCTTAATTTTTTGATAGGTCAGCAAAATATTAAAGAAATGTTCATTGCATTGTCTGTAGGATCTAGTTGCCCTCTATGAGTAGCATGCACATTACCTACTCTAAGTGACCCTGTCACACCAGGATACTTCTGTTATAAAAAGGCATTCAGCTATTTTTGTGTGTGTGTGTGTAGTGTATGATTTAGGCCAGTGATGGCGAACATTTTAGAGACTGAGTGCCTGAACTGCAACCCAAAACCCACTTATTTATCACAAAGTGCCAACACTGCAGTTAAATCTGAATGCTGAGGTTTTAGTTTAGAAAAAAACAACTGTTATCCAGTACTTGGCTGCTGGGGCAATTTGGCTCACGTGCCCACAAAGAGGGCTCTGCCTGCTTGCTGCAACATGTGTGCCATAGGTTTGCCACCACTGGCCTAGGCACTTTAATTAAGGGAGAAATAAGATAGTCTCAAGCAACTGCTATATAAGGCAGCATTTTCGTGTCACCAGAGAGATTATAGACGAAGAAAAGAGTGCATTTGGGTGGAGAGATTTTCCATTTTCTTTTTTCTTATCAGAGGCTTTGAAATAGAAATGTCTAGATTTGGGTTATATTAGATTGGTTATATATTAGGAGAGATTTAGAGCAAATACTATTTTACTCTCACCAGAATGACTAAAATGAATATTAGCAACAGCAGTGCTGGTATCTGTGAGGATGTGGGGGGAAAAAAACCCAGGCATTGTTAGTGGGAGGGCAAATTGGGGGGATTTTGCTATACCCCTAACTTCTGGGAGGCCAAAGTGACACAACTGTTTTAGAAAACTTTCTATTAAAGCTCAGCAGAACTATTTTTTTTTTTTGGTACCAGGCCAGAACCATATTCTAAACATAAGCATAGTCTAAAAACCTAGGAGTTGTATTAACTCCTAGATGTACGTATACTATGTATATAAGAAGACATATACAAAACTTTTTGTGAATGCATTGCTCATGAAAGCACAAACAGAAAACAACCTAAATGTCCAGTGAAGATGGGCGCTGTGGTGCACACTTGCGGTCCTACCTATTCAGGAATCTGTTACAGTCCTAGGTGTTCAGGAGGATTTTGCAAGTTTGTTCCTGGGCAACTTGGTGAAACCCTGTCTCAAAATAAAAGGCTGGAGAGGTAGCTCAATGTGAGGCTTTGGATTCAGTGTGCAGTACTGAGGGGAAGGAAAAGAAAGGATTGTGCTGGGAGGTATGTAGTTCAGTAGTAGAGTACCTCCCTAGCATGTGCTAGGCCTGGGATTCCATCCCTAGCACTGAAAAAAAGAAATTTGGATAGATATTCATAAATTGTGGTATAGTCATAGGATGGAATACTTTACAGCAGTGAAAGTGAAATAGTACAAGTACTAGCTGGGTGCAGTAGTGCATGCCTATAATCCCAGCTACTTGGGAGGCTAAAAGATTGCAAGTTCAAGGCCAGCATAGGCAATTTAGGGAAGATTGTAGCTCAAACTAAAAAATAGAAGTGGCTGGCTATGTAGCTCAGTGATGGAATGCCCTTGGATTTCATTCCAGTACCACATTTACCCACATCACCAAAAACAAAACAACCCCCCAAAACTAAACTGGGCTTGGGCTAAAAGGGGAAAAAGAAAGAAAGTGTATTAATGTCAGACATATTGAACTATACATATAGAATTGTTTAGGTGAAGGTTGGGAATGGGCAGAACTGATTTGTGATGGTGAAGGTCAGACTAGGGGCTGCTTTTGAGTATGTGTAATGATTACAGGGTACATGAGAGATAATTCTGGGATGTTGGGAATGTTCTTGTATCTGGATAGTCATTATGTGGATATGTTCATTTTGTAAAAGTCCCTCAAGCTGCACAGTTGTAATGTGTAACACTTCTGTGGGAGTATTTCCATTTTTTTTTTTTTTTTATTTTTGAAAAAGAGGAGAGTTTGATATTTGATTTAAATAGTACAGAACTCAGCCCTTAAGTTTGTACTTTAGAGACCTGGCACCTACTTACTACTTTTTGGGGTGGGGTGGATTGAACCTAGTGCCTTCACAGTGAGCTGCATTCTAAGACCTTTTTTTTTTTTCCGGTACCAGGAATCAAACGCACGACCTTGCACTTACCAGGCAGGTGCTGTGCCGCTGAGCTAAATCCCTAGTAAGACCTTTTTAAAAAATATTTTGAGACAAGGTTTCACTAAGGTTCCTGGGCTGGGCTGGGCTGGACTTGAATTTGTAGTCCTCCTGCCTCAGCATCCCAGAGTTTTGAGATTATAGGTTGCACTAGCATGCTTATAACCTACGAATTCGAAAAACCTCGAATATTTGCTGGTATAGAGTTTTCTAGAGATGGAAGTAGGTAAGGAATTTAAACATTGAAAGAAGGGTGGCTGGGCGTGGTGGCCTGTAGAAAGTTTGATCTATAGTGTTTTTCATATATACTTTTTATGTTCGTTTTTTTTTTATTTTGAGACAGGGTCTCCCTATGTAGGTCAAGGTCAGGCTGTCCTTGAACTCACTGTGTAGTCCAGGCTATCCTCAGATTTGCAGTTATCCTCCTGCCTCAGCCTCTCAAGGGCTGGGATTACAGGCCTGTGCCACCATGCCCAGCTTGCTTGATGTTTTTTGTTCATAGTTATAGACAGAATTATTACTGTCAGTTTTAAATGAAAGACCATAGTATTCTTGAAAATATAGTAATGCATTCTATTCAAAATGCAGTATTCTTTCAAGGGAGATTGATATAAACTCTGTCACTTTGTATTTGAAGCTAAATGGCAGGAGGTATCCTGTTTGGAGCAATTCTGTATTACAAGGGAATAAATAGGATCGTCGCCATAAAACTTACATTTTTGTGACAGGGAAAAATATTTCCTCTAGTGAAGAAAAGCTTTCTTGTTTTGTCAGTAAAAACATTTTGGCCCTCTTTTAAGTGTTTTGTTTTGTTTTGTTTGTTTTTGGTCTAAATAGAAAGCCATATAGTTGATGCAAGAAAACAGGGTTGGATTCATGAATTATCTAATACTGTATAGCATGTGGAACAGTGGTGTAGGTTAACTGGTTCTTAAAAATCATGTTTGAGACTTCAGATGCTTATATTTCTTACAGTTCTAGCGTGATAATAAAAGTAAAATCTTGGCTGGGTGTGGTGGCACACCCCTGTAATTCCAGCACTTGGGAGGCTGAGACAGGAGGATTGCCAAATTCAAGGCCAGCTTGGGCTACATAGTGAGTTTAAGGCCAGTCTGAACCACATGATGCCATCTTTAAAAAAAATTGTTGGATTGTTAGTAGTTAGGGTGCCCCATTTTTACATGACTATAGAGCAAATCCTATGACTGTAGAGTCTCATTGATTGATTGATTGATTGACTGTAATACCTGGGGTTGAATCCAGGGCCTTGTGCTTACTGTATAGGCATTCAAGGACTGAGCTATATCCCCATCTCAAACAGTATCACTTAATGGGTTGTGCTTGTTTCAACTTGTGTCAGTGGAAAAATCCTTGTGGTAACAGTACACTTTTAATACCAAATGACTTGACTTGAGTTTGCCTTTTTTCCCATCAGAAAGGACAGTACAGGTTTTTTTTTTTTTTTTTGTCTTTTTGAGACAGCCTGAACCACTATGTGGTTCAGGCTGGCCTTGAACTCACTTTGTAGCCCAGGCCGGTCTCGAACTCGCAACGATCCTCTTGCCTCAGCCTCCCGAGTGCTGGGATTACAGGC
>NW_004955402.1:31746113-31752491 GCF_000276665.1 Chinchilla lanigera
TGACTGTTATAATCTTATAAAATATGTGTCCTGTATTATATTGTTCCCCCTTGCAAAAACCCCAAACTATAGCAGCTTTATTTGTTGCCACTACAAAAACTGATGGTACACATATTTTTTGGTTTTTAATATTTTTAAATATCTGTTAAAGTCTCTTTTCAGTTTACTTTATGGTTTCTTCCAGGATATATTTGTCTGCCACCTATCCTGATGCTGATGATGTCCAAATCCATTTCTATATTTCTTTTCTTTTCACTCCTTTCCTCTTTATTCCCTTCCTCCCTTCCCCTCTCCTCCTGTCTTCCTTTCCCTCTGTACTGCTGAGCTACATCATCACCCCATATATTCTTTTTATTTATTTATTTGGTCTTTTTGAGACAGGGTCTCGCTATGCAGTTCAGGCTGGCCTTGAGCTGACTTTGTAGCCCAGGCTGGTCTTGAACTCACAATGATCTTCCTGTCTCAGCCACCCAAATGCTGGGATTACAGGCGTGTGCCACCATGCCCGGCATCCCATATAGTCTTTTCTTTGAAGCATGTAGTCTTATGAGCATTATTCAGTCTAAATCCAAGTTTATTATTAATATATTGGTTTCGCATTTTTTGTAGTCTGCTTGTAATCATCCAGACTTTTGTCTTCAGCCCAATTTTTCATCTTTGAAAGAACTTCCCTGATCTGTTATGAAATCTTGTCTCTCAGTATGTCTCAATTTGTCTTCACTGATACTATTGTGATTTCACTTATGGATAATTTAATTAGTTCATTTTATTAGACATTAAACTGAAACTCAGAGAACTACTGTTAGTATGGAGATACTTAAAACACATAACTTTGTTTAGGTACTCATGGCTTAGTAGAAAGGTAGTAAACATACTAAAGAACAAGTGTGGTGCTGGTCTTGGTGCATGTCTGTAATCCCAGCACTTGGGAGGCTGAAGCAGGAGGATCACTGCAAGTTCAAGGTCAACCTGGACTACAGCCTGGACTTAGGAATAGCATGAACTACACGGTGATGCCTTGTCTCAAAAAAAAAAAAAAAAAAAAAAAGTATGTATAGGTATCCAAGGGAGCACAAAGTAAAGTGTCTAGCTTTACCTGGGGGTGTCATTGAAGACTGGATAAGGCTGCACATTGGAGTTGTCCATTCATTTACTTGAAAAGTACTTCTTTAGGGACTGGAATCAGTGCTGGGAGTGGTATGACAGCAGACATAGTAGATGAAGCTTCTGTTGTTATAAACTTAGTGAGTAGTGGGAGATACTGGTACTGAAATCTAATGTCTGGTCCACCTGCCTGCTCAAAGTGATGAAAATTCAGGGGACTGAAGTTGGTGGGAAGGAATCTGTTTTTTTCCAAATTGTACCCAAAGAAGACTACTACTCAAAGCTCTTAGCTACTCAAAGCTCTATTGTGTATGTGTGTGTGGGAGGATGAGGGGGTAGGGACAGGAAAGGCTTTTGTCGGAGAGAAAGCATGTACCATGAGGCTGTAGGCCTGGTGGGGTTATCATCAGTCTGGCCATGTGTGTTCTCCAGAACGTAGCAATGGTCTTTGACCTCCTGGGGACAGCTCTACATTTTCTTTTCATTGGACCTATTACACTTTTGCAAGTTAATTCATATTCTTTGTGTTAGTTGATGACACAGTAGCCAAAAGACTAGGGAGGGGCAGAAGGGCAAAAGGAAAGAGGAGTGAAGCACAATATCAAGGGAGCTACGGTTGCAAATTATAGATATAATGAAATTAAATGCATTAGTATAAGTGAAATGAAATTAATTAGTGTAAGTGTTATGAACAAAGACTTCTGGGACAAAATTTTTCCATGCCATCTTTTTTTTCCCCTTTTTTTTCCACTTTTAGGTGCTTGAGATTGATCCCAGGGCCCCACAGATGCTAGGCAAGTGCCGTACTATTCAGGTGTACTCCTTACCCTGTATTGCAATCCTTTTATTTTATTTTTTGTTTCTTTGAGACAGGTTCTCGGTTCAGGCTGGCCATAAGCTCACTTTGTAGCCCAGGCTGGCCTTGAACTTGCAAAGATCCTCCTGCCTCAGCCTCCCAAGTGCTGGGATTACAGGTGTGTGCCACCTGGGTGGCTATGCTTCTGAATTTTATTACTAAATCTAGAAGTCTTTTGGTGGAATTTTGTATATAGAGTATCATGTCATCTGCAAATAATGATAATTTAACTTCATCTTTTCTTATCCTTATTCCCTTCATTTCTTTTGTGGTCTAATAGCTCTGCCTAATGTTTCCAGGACTGTATTGAATAAGAGTGGTGACAGTGGACATCCTTGTCTTGTTTCTGATTTTAGAGTGAAAGCTTTCAGTTTTTGTCCAGTTAGCGTGATGTTGGCTCTTAAGTTTGTCATAGATGGGTTTTATCAGGTTGAGATAAAGACCATCTATTCCAATGTTCTGTAGGGTTTTTGTCATGAGTGGGTGTTGGACTTTGTCAAAAGCTTTTCTGCATCTATTGAGATGATCATACGGTTTTTGTCCTTGGCTCTGTTAATATAGTGTATTACATTGTTGATTTGTACATGTTGAACCATCTCTGCATTCCTGGAATGAATCCTGTGTGGTCATGATGTATAATCTGCTGCCAATATTTTATTGAGTATTTTTGCATCTATGTTCAGTAGGGAGATTGGCTTGTAATTCTCTTTTTTGGTTGGATCATTCTCTGGTTTTGGTACCAGGGTAATCCTTGCTCCCAGGAATGAATTTGGGAGTGTTTCTTCCTCTTCAATTTTGTTAAACAGTTTGAGAAGTGGCAGGTTTAAATCTTTTCTAAATTTCTTGTAGAATTCAGCAGCGAACCTGTCAGGGCCTGGGCTTTTCTTTGTTGGTAGGTTTTTAATTATGTCTTCAGTTTCATTGGCTGATACTGGTTTATTGAGAACTTTTGTATCTTCTTGATTCAGCTTTGGTAATTCATATGTATCTGGGAATCTGTTTCTTCTATGTTTTCCATCTTATTAGAATACAGGTTCTCAAAGTAGGTATTGATGATCTTCTGGTTTTCTGTAGGATCTGTTGTGATTTCACCCTTTTTGTTCCTAATTGCATGGATTTGAGACTTTTTTCCCCTTTTTTGATAAGGATGGCTAAGAGTTTGTCAATTTTATTTAATCTTTCAAAGAACCATCTCTTTAGTTCATTAATTCTTTATTGTTTTCTTAGTTTCCATTACATTAATTTCTGCTCTGATTTTTATAATTTCCTCCTGCTTATGAGCTTTGGGCTCAACTTGCTCTTCTTTTTCTAGAAGCTTGAGGTTCAACATTAGGTTGGTTTATTTGAGCTTGTTGTGTTAGTTCTGACGTGGGAATTCATTGCTGTAAATTTCCCTCATAGGACTGCTTTCATTGCGTCCCATAAGTTCCACTATCCTGTATTGGCATTATCGTTTAATTGTAGAAACTGTCTCATTTCTTTTTAAATTTCATCTGTGATCCACTGTTTGTTCAGGAGGGTATTAATTTCTGTGTGTTTATGAAGTTTTCGTGGTTTCTTTTGCCATGGATTCCCAATTTCATTGCTCTATGATCTGATAATATGTATGGAATAATTTTAATTCTTTTGCAGTTGCTTAAGCATATTCTGTGAGCTAGTATGTGGTCTATTTGGGAGAATGTTCTGTGTGAAGTTGAAAGGAATGTGTATTCTCGTGTGGTGGGGTGGAATACTCTGTAGACATTTACTAAATTTATTTATTCAACAGTTTGGTTCAGTTCTGATACTTCATTGCTGATTTTTTTGTCTAGTTGATCTATTTGTGACAGTAGGGTATTGAGGTCGCTCATTACAATTATATTAGTGCTTATTTGATTTTTCTTGTCTGTTAATATTTGTTTTATATAGTTGGGTGCACTGGTATTTGGTGCATATATATTTATGATTGTTATTTCTTCCTCTTGGGTTGTTCCCTTTACAAGGATGTAGTGAACTTCTTTGTCTCTTTTAAACAGCTTGGCTTGAAATCTACTTTGTCTGCAAATAGAATAGCTATCCTTTTTTCTGGGTTCCTGTCAGCTGGAGTATTGTTTCCATCTTTTGACTTTCAGTCTGTGAATTTCTTTTGGAATTAAATGTGTTTCCTGTATGTAGTATATTGTTAGATCTTGCTTCTAGATCGATTCTACCAGTTTATTTCTTTTGATTGGTGAATTGAGACCATTAACATTGATGGTTATAACTGATATATATTGACTTGTCCTTCTCATGTTATTTTCCTATTGTTGGCTACCTTTTTTCTCCTCTGTTTAATTGTTTGCCTAGCCTGGTGGATTCATTCTGTTAGGGTTCATGGAATTGTAATCATTGTCATCTTTTCCTCGAATGTCCTTTTAGAGTGCTGGTGTGGTATTCATGAATTTCCTCAGGTATTCCTTTGTTATGGAAGTATCTCTTACTTCTCCATCAGTTTTGAAACCTAGTTTTGTGGAGTACATCTATCTGGGTTGGAGGTTTTTTTCTTTTAGGGCCTAAAATACTTCACTCCAAGCTATCCTTGACTTGATGGTTTGTACTGAGAAGTCTGTTGTGATTCTTATGGGCTTTCCTTTATTGGTGATTTCTCTAACAGCTTTTGTTATTCTGTTCTTGTGTTGAATTTCTGGAATCCTGATTATAATATGCCTTACTGTGGATTTTTCTGGATCATGGCTGATTGGAAATCTATATGCCTCACTTGTCTATATGTTCATTTTTTTCACTGCTTGGGAAGTTTTCTACCATGGCATCTGTGCACAGGTTTTTTTTTTTAATGTCATTTATTCTATCTACCTTTTCATTGACTTCAATGAATGTTGTGTTATTGTTCTTTGCATCATCTAGCAGCTGCTAGATTGATTTCTTTTTTATTTTTGGTTTTTGTCTGGTACCAGGAATCGAACTCACAACCTTGTGCTTGCCAGGCAGGTGCTGTGCCACTGAGCTAAATCCCCAGCCCCAAACATGATGCTGCAGTCTTTTATTTGTTTTGTTTTTTTTTTCTGGTACTGGGAATGAAACTCATGACCTTACTGTGTGCCAGGCAGGCGCTGTGCCGCTGAGCTAAATCCCCAGCCCTGATTGATTTCTTGTGGTCCCTTGCTATTTTTAAGAAATTTTTCATGATTGAGAACTGCAATCTTGTCTTCTGTATCTGAGCTTCTATCCTTACATTGGCTCATTCTCTTGTGTATACTTTCTAGGAAATTTTAATCTCCCATATATCTGTTTGAGTCTGTTTCATGGATTCCATTTCTTTTCTGTGGTGGACATTTATGGTTTCCATCATTTTCCCAATCTTCTCTATTTCTTTTTTTAAATCTGCATCTGCTCTAGAGTTATAAAGCACGTTGTTCACGATGGTCACCATCTCTGTAGTTATCTGACAAATTATTTCTGATTTGATTTTTTGCTAGAGCCTCATTCATTTGCTTTGTTATTTCTGCTGTTAACCACTTCATAGAGTCCAGGTGGGTGGTTTTGGATCATTCCATCTTGTTGCCCCCAGGTTTGCCTTTGGTGAGTTGGAAGTCTGGGGTTGCATCTTGTTAAGTGTCTTCTCATTTTTTATTTTTTTTTTAGTTTAATTCCTGTGTTGATACTTGCAAATTTCCTAGAAATGACTACTTCTCAGCAATATCTCCCAGGTGTAGCTGGCTGTTGGGTTTTGAGTCTTTTGCAAGATCCTACATCTTCATTTTATTGGGGTGAGAAGTTGCTGCCTATTTTGCCTAGCCTCTGGTTCTTTGGCACTGGCAAATAGTATTTTTTATGACCTTTAGGCAGTCTTAGTCTTTGTATACCAGGAAGAACAACTGGATAGAACAATTGTGTCACCTTAGCTAAAGTGGTGTTACAATCAGTAACAACAATAGCGTCAAGCACAGCCTAGAAAATGACAAAGCGAGGTGACTATTAATTTGCCACCTTTAACAGTATGACCTAGATTTGCAGTTATGTAACAACATCTGAAATGAACCAGCAAATTATATGCAGTATGTAAGCCTTGAATATGGCAATTTTACCCTTAGGGGAGAAAATTTAAAAGGGATTAGGTGGAAAAAGAGAAATAGAAGAAGAGGAAGAGATTAGAAGCAAGGTTAGAGGACAGTGGATCACACAAACTTTGGGACAGTGATTAGAAGATAGGAAAGAAAGAGAAGGAAGAAATAAAAAGAACAGAACAGAACAACAAACAAAAAAGCTAGAAACCATAATCACACTGACAAAAAACAAGAAAAAACAATGAAGAAAAAGACAAAGCAAGGAAACAAAGAGAAGCTGTGCATGTGGTGGTGCATGCCTGTAATCCCAGCACTCAGGAGACTGAGGCAGGAGGATTGTTGTGAGTTTGAGGCCAGCCTGGGCTACAAAGTGAG
>NW_004955402.1:31753411-31789120 GCF_000276665.1 Chinchilla lanigera
GTGTGTGTGAGTGTGTGTGAAGCTGGGGATTGATCCCAGGAAACATTGGAGATTAAGCATGTTCATGGTGATATGGTTAGAGAACCAGGAAATACTGACCTGCATCTGACAGCTCATTCATTCATTCATTCATTCATTCATTGAGACATGGCTTTCCTATGTAGTCCATGCTAGCCTTGAACTTGCTTCAGCTTCCTGACTGCTGAGATTACAGCCATGTGCCATCACGCCTGGTGTAATTTTTTATTTTAATTTGAGAGTAGTGTTCTTAATGTCCCCAAACTAGGCTTGAATACGTGGTACTTCTGCCTCAGCCTCCCAAGTACCTGGGAGTATAGCAAATACCACATGCTTGACTTTATGGGGGCACTGTTTGAGAAAGAGGCTCACTCTGTAAGTCAGGCTGGCCTTGAAGTCACTATGTATCTTAGGCTGGCCTTGAACTCTTGGCAATCATCCTGGCTCAGCCTCCCAAGTGCTGGGATTACAAGCATATGCCAACACATCTGACTGTGGGTATTTCTGATGCTGTCCTGAAAATCTTTGAGGCTTTGTTCATTTTTCTTTAATCTTTTTCTTTCTACAGTATTCTTCAGATGGGTGGTTTCTATTCATCCTTCTTGAACTTGATGTTGAGCCCTTCTAGTGAATTTTTAGTTTCAAACTTTTGCAGTTTTCAACTACAGAGTATCTATTTGGTCCTTTAAAAATACTTTCTGATTATTGAGATTCTCCATTTATGGATTCATTTTGTTACACTTTAATTTGTAAAATATATTTTCCTTCAGTTTTCTTTTTCTTGTAGTAGTGGAGATGGAATTCAGGAATTGCATACTAGACAAGTGCTGTACCACTGAGGTTACTTCCCCAGTCCCTTCCTTTGATTCTTTGAACATCTTCAAAATACAGTAGCTCTTTTTAAGTCTTTGCTAAGTCCAACCGCTGAGGTCAATTCACTTTCTTCCAGTGACTGACATTTTGTTTTATGTATAGGTCATAGTTTCCTATTTCTTGTATTCTTAATTTTTTTGTTAAAAATTGGACATTTTATTTAAAATGTTGTAGAAGTTTTTATTTTGATATTTTTCCCTTTGAAAATATTGTTTTGTTTTTTTTTTTGAAAATATTGTTCTTTCTTTGTTTAGATAATTAAGATAAACCTGTGAAGTGCCTCCTGCAGTATATAGTTACTAATTCTTCTGTGTAATTCCTTTGCCCACTTCCTTTCTTGCTTTTGATTTTAACTTTCGCTTTCTAATGGCTGTTCCTGTGTTTTTAGCATACCTTACTGGTGTTGATTAGCCAGAGGTTGTGCTCAACCAGTATGTTTTTCATTCTGTGCTGATGGATCTGTATGTGGATAGGGGAGTGCATTTTTAAATTGTGGCCTTTTAAAAATCTACCTCTGACTTTCATCTCACACTGTTTCTTTCTCTCTCATTGGGTACTGAACCCCAGGCCTCCACAGTAAGCTGCATCACTAACTCTTTTAAAAAATGTTTTATTTTGGAACAAGGTTACCCTGAAATTGCCCAGGCTAGGTTGAATTTGAGATCCTTTTGCATCAGCTTCTCAAGAGTGCTGTGGTTATAGACATGTACCACATGCCTAGATGCCTAGCTTGCTTTTTTTTTTTTTTAGCTCTCTTTAACTTTCTTTTTAAGGTGCTAGTATCTTAATCCAGAATTACGTTCACCATTGAGTTACAGGACCCTCTCCTCTCTAACTTTGAGACCTTTTTTGTTGTTGTGTCATTTTGAGACAAGTTTTTGCTAAATTGCCAGTGAGACAGATTCTTGCCAAATAGCCTCCAATTTGTGTTCCTCCTGCCTCAGCACTGGGATTACAGATTTCTGATGCCTTACCTGTCCTTTACTTTGAAATGCCTTTGACATCACCTGAGTATCTTCAGTCAAGAATATATTTGAGCTGGGCGTGGTGGTACACACCTGTAATCCCAGCACTTGGGAAGCTGAGGCAGGAGAATCGTTGTAAGTTTGAGACCAGCCTGGGCTGCAAAGTGAGCTCAAGGCCAGCCTGCACTGCATAGCGAGACCCTGTCTCAAAAAGAAAAAGAAAAAAAAGGAATATATTTTTCCAGGTACACAACTTTTTATTTTTTATTTTATTTTATTTTATTTTATTTTTTTACGACAGGGTCTTGCTTTTAGTCCGTGCTGGCCTTGAACTCACTGTGCCAGGCTGGCCACAAATTTCCAGTGATCCTCCTGCAGCAGCCTCCAGAGTTCTAGGACTGCAGGCATGAGCTGTCAAGCCTGGCTTACAACCATATCTTCAGGCTAATAATAGAACCTTTTTGCTGCTGATATTGTCACTTGCACCTGTAATGCTTGGATGTAGGTGTAACCTGCCATCTGAAACCGGAGTGAGCCCCTCTGTCAGAGCAGAACTCTAAAGACCTGCTACACTTTGGCAGAATCTACGGAGCTTGAGAGGTAGGAGTAGCCTCAGGCAAAAATGTGAAGCTTCATTCATTGTTCTTAACGAAAATTCAACAGTGTTTGAAGTATCAATGCTTTCCTGTAGTCTTAGCACTTAGGAGGCTGAGGCAGGAGAATTGTTGGGAGTTCAAGACCAGCCTGGGCTGCAAAGTGCACTCAAGGCCAGCCAGAACTGCATAGCGAGACCTTGTCTCAAAAACACCAAAAAAAACCAAAAAGTATCAATGCTTAATATTTTTAATGGTTTTGATTTTTTTTTGTTTGTTTTTTTTTGTTTTTTTTTCCGGTACTGGGAATCGAACTCATGACCTTGTGCTTGCCAGGCAGGAGCTGTGCCACTGAGCTAAATCCCCAGCCCCCTAATGGTTTTGAATGATTTCTAGATTAATTGGTTCTCTGTCAGTTTTGTCTTGCTTTATAGTAATATGTTGGGGAGGGGATTTGCTGACCCAAGAACTGCCCTGCCAGTACGCCCACCCCTTTTTTTTACCTTGGATACAATGTCTTGTTGCATAGTCTGGGCTGTTCTTGACTTCCTATATATCCCAGCCTGACCTCCAGCTGGCAGTACTCCCAGCCTTGCAAGTGCTCGGACTGCTTGGCATGCATCACCATGCCCAGCTCTTACCAATACTTTTCAAGCTCTCAATACTTAAAATGTATCATGCCTCTTTTCCCCTTAGATAACCACCTTCTTGACATTTTGCTAACCCATCCTTTGCCTTTTGAGAAAGTGTATACCACTAAATATCCATAGATAATGTGTCATTTCATTTTGTATGGTTTTGAACATTTTATATCTTCAATGATGCCTTTTTTGTGATTTGTTTATCATTGTTTTTGAAATTCTTCCATGTTGATGTTGTTTTTCCTTTGTTTCCACTGTTACATGGTGCTTCATTATAGTATATGTACAACAATGTATTTTTTCATTCTACTGTTACTAGATTTTTTTTTTAATCATAAAACAGTACTGCTGTGGACATTCTTTTACTTGTATATAGATTTCTCTTGTTTTTCAAGCTTTAGGTTGCTTCCTATTGCTTGTGAAATCAATTTACTGAGTCATGATCCGCACTAAAGTTTTTTTCTTCTTTTTTTGGTTCTCGAGATTGAACCTAAGAAGTGCTGAGCTACATTTACAACCCTTTTAAAAAATTTATTAGCTGGGCATGGTGGTGCAGGCCTGTAATCTCAGCAGTTGGGAGGCTGAGGCAGGAGGGTTGCTTCGAATTCAAGGCCAGCCTGAACTGCATAGCGAAACCCTATCTCAAAAAGACCAAAAACAAAACAAAACAAAACAAAACAAAAAACCTTATTTTGAGACAGGATCTTGCTAAGTTTCTCCGGTTGGGCTTGAATTTATAGTCCTGCCTCAGCCTCTTGACTATCTGGGTTTATTTATTTTTAATTTTTTTAAGAGGCAAGAGAAGAGTTTACTGGACAGAGATATAGGGTGCACTGAAGAGTGGAGTGTGGGTGACCTGAGAAAATCTCTTGGTTTAATTTTTAAAAATGAATATAGTAGAAAAGAAAATATCCAAGTACATTACATACTTGAGGGTAAATTTTTGTTTCCTGAATATCACCACAAAAAGCCTCAAACTCCTAAGTCACCTCTTGTTTCTTTTAAGATAGTAGTTTAGGCTGGCCTTGAACTCACAGTGACCCTCTTGCCTCCAGAGTGCTGGGATTACAGGCGTCCACCACCACACCTGGCACCGCTTGTTTCTTGTAAGCTCTAGAGAAAGCAGTATATATTAACTGTTGTTAAAACTAACTTTTTTCTCCTTATTAAATTCCTTTCCTCTTTGCTCAGTGTGGTTCTTTGTTCATCATCAGCAAAATCACTGATACTATTTTCAACCTCTGCCAAACTTTTCCTTTTACCATCTTATATTGATATGGTTTTTTTCTGAGGACACAGCTTCACCTTGGAGCTTGGAGTGGGTGGCTTTGTTCTTTTCTTTTGCATTTTCTCTGGCCTGGACAGGGAGGGCTTTTTTTTCCATTTTGTTTCTTATTGACACTTTTCTGTAATTTTTCTTTCTTTCTTTAAAATAAACTATTCTTTGAATCAATTTGTAGCATCCACTTACCTCTGTATTACTCATCTGTTGATCATTGACCTTGTGCATATTGCCATGATTTTTGTTCTTTGCTTAGTGTCATCTTCTCCATTATTACCTTTTTCTTAATTCTTGGTAATTTTGAATTTATAGTATATAGATGATTGTTCCAACACTGCCTGCGCCATTCCGTGAGTAACTCTCCTGTGATGATGTCTGCCATCCTACCCAAGACAGCTACTTCCATGGTCATACCCTAGCCACTGCATTCATTTATTCATTTATTTTTGTGGCCCTGGGGATTAAACCCAGGGCCTTTGCATTGAGCTACAACTCCAGCCCATTTTGGGAGACAGGAGCTTGCTAAGTCACTAAATTGTCAATACTGGTCTGGAAGTTGTGCTCCTCCTGTCTCAGCCTTCTACAGCGCTGGGATTATGAATGCTCAAGAACCATCCTCAGTTTAACCAGTGCTTCTTAAACAATCCATTTTTTTTTTTTTTTTTTTTTGGTCTTTTTGAGACAGGGTCTTGCTATGCAGTTCAAGCTGGCCTTGAACTCACTTTGTAGCCCAGGCTGGCCTCGAACTTGAAAAGATTGTCCTGCCTCAGCCTCCCCAGTGCTGGGATTACAGGCGTGTGCCACCACGCCTGGCAGCAAAATGGCACTTAAAAATTAGATTTTTTTCCTTTAGAGATAAGTAACTTCTCACCTTCCTCACCTTCTCTCCTTCCTTCTCACCTTTTCTCCTTCCTCTTTATCCCAGGGGCATAAATTGCCACCACTCATCAGCGCAGCTGAATGGCCAGAATATGCAGGTATTAGAACCAGGGTGTCAAAGTCCAATTTCATTTTCCCAGCGAAGAGAGGGAGAGGTCCTGGGCCATCCAGGAAGGGATGAAACAGGAATGAATATGTCTATTATCTCATTGTGTTCCTTACTGTTCTTGTTATAAAAGACCCTAACACACCTATACACTGTAAAATGGTGATTTGGGTAATGGGGCCCCTCAGTCTCTTCTGAGGTAGCTTTGAATAAATCCTTTTCCCCACAATAAATGGTCTCTTCTGATTGTGTCAACAGTGGCAAGTGAACCTATGGGCCTAAGCAGCTAGTAACGGGTTGTTTTTTTTTTTTGTCTTTCTGAGACAAGGTCTCACTATGCAGTTCAGGCTGGCCTTGAGCTCACTTTGCAGCCCAGGCTGATCTCAAACTCACAACGATCCTCCTGCCTCAGCCTCCCACGTGCTGGAATTACAGGCGTGTGCCACCATGGCCAGCTAGTAACAGTTTATTAACTAGTAAGAACATGTATTTTCTTTATTAATCTAGCTTTTTAGACAGCTGCATATAATTTTTAATGAAAGAGAAAAACATCAGATAAAACTCAAGCTGCCTTTACCCTTTCTTGGTCATCCCTTCTCCTTAGCTCAATCTTCTAGGACATTTAAAAATACTTTTACATATAAAGATGTTATTTTTGTCTTATAAAAGTACAGTTCTGCCTGCTGTAGGAGAACAGGTCCATGGGTAGGACCAAGATGGAACATGGAGAGGGAGAAGACGTGCCAGTCACTATTTTCATTGGGAAATAGAGTTTCTGTCTGGAGTGGTGAAGTAGAGATGAAGAATAGTGGATACACTAAAAAACTGTCAAGGGTTAGTCAACCTACAGTAAGTGGTGGACTGTCCAAAGCAGAGTTTAGTATTTGAAAATAGTACAATCTAAGATATGTATGCTCTGGAGGACCATGGGGATGTCCAAGGAGATTGAGGCAAAGAAGAAGCTTTCAAAGACAAAAGGAAGTGCATGTATGCCAGGTGTGGTGGCACATTCCTGTAATCTCAGAACCTGGGAGGTTGAAGCAGAGGATTGCTGTGTGTTCAAGGCCAGCCTGGACTATACAATGAGACTCTTGTCTTTAAAAAAAAAGTGTATGCAAGCTGTTTTAAAACTAAAACCATTAGCTATTGGTGTTTGTTGATAGTGTTTTCAAGTGTTAATATGCAAGTAGCTTGTCTTGAATACTTAGGCTTTAAAGAATTCCTTGCAGAGGGTCTGAGACCTGTTGTAGCTGTGTGGTCTGTTCTCTTATTTTGTATAATTGAATCTCAACTTCCCTATGGAAATTTATCCAGTTACACAGCACATAGTATTAACAGTAGCGTAGACCCCACCTTGTTCAGCAAGTAAAGAATTATGGGCTATTCTGTTATCTAAAACCAGTATAGCAGGATAATTTAATGAGTGCTGCTATGGGGAAATAAATAGCTTTTGCAGTGGAATTTGTAAGGATTCCTAGAATAATGGATAGGTTATTTTTCATTTCTTCATTGGCTATACCATACCATGATAGAAAAGAAACACTGTTCTATGTTCTACCAGGTGACTTACATTTCACCCTTAGGTGTGTGTGTTGGGAAGAGCAGTCTAATGATTACTCCAGTGATTCTTTTCAGATCTGTTGTCTCTTGACAAGCAAATAGTGAAATAACCTGTGAAAGAAGAGTCATACCTTGAGAGAGAGATGTGAGGTTGAAAGGGGTAGGTATGAAGAAGATTTTAGAAATGAACGAATGGTCTAGTTGAGTATAAGAAGTTGGTAAAAGCCAAGGAATAGTCATTAATGTAAGTTCATAGGGAAATGAGAGATAGATGAGCACAAAACCCATGTAGGAAGGGTTACCTTTAGACTGGAGAGAAGAATAGCATGGGAGAAAATACTGTTGTATACTTAGTGCTGTGAACATTAAACCAGAAGGTTGAGAGACTTATTCCAGAGTTTGACATTTTGTTTAACTAGTTTATCATTTTCTACTGCTAGCCTGGACAGTTGTGATCCTCCAGTTTTTCTCCCCAGACCCAAGCCAATGTCTGCAATAAATAATCTGGTTGTTTGGAGAAATGACCCAGTTTGGCACTCACTTGCACTCCCCCGCCTGCCCCCTGCACTGGGGATTGAACCCCAGGACTTCCTACTTGGCTAAATCCCCAGTCCTTTTTTATTTTGAGATGTCTCTTAGTTGCTTCAGCCTCCCAGAATGCTGTGATTACAGGACTGCATCGCCATGCCGGGTGCTATTTTCTTTGTTCCTTTTGTCAGTACTAGAGCTTCAAGAATGGTAGGCAAGTGCTTTTCCACTGAGCTACAGTCCAGCCCTGGTTGTTTGGAAAAATTAAATACTATGGGATCTTTTCCTCCTGTGTTCAGGGGACTTCATTTTAATTCTGCTATGGGGAGTTTGGTGAGAACTTCGGTTTCCACTTCTGATGACTTCTCCCCTTATATTAAATTAATTATAATAAAATTCTACAGGGAGAATAGCTGATAGAACTATCACTGACTAAAATGGATCCAGTAGTAGTCACATATCATGACCAGAAAAAAAAATTTGCTGCATCTTTTTCTTCAGATGAGTAGTTTTGAAAGCTAATACCCACATGTGACAAGATTCAAGAAGTACAAAACTGCATACACTACCATATCTTCTGTTCCTATTCATTCACAGTCCTTCCCAAGGCAGTTGATGTTACCAGTTTCTTTTTTCCTTCCAAAGAGTCTTTGCTTCTCTAGACACATATAAGTACAATTTTCCTTATTTACACAAACAATATAATGTATCTTTTTTGTTCATTGGAACTTTCATGAGAATTGTTTCATATCTCTATATAAAGAGCTTTCTACTCCCTACCCACACCCCTATGGAACCCAGGGTCTTGTGGGCTAGAGCTTTACCAATAAGGTGCATCCCCTACCAGGCTGAACTTTCTTATTCTTAATGGCCACATTGTTTGGACATACCATGATGATCTAAAAGATGTCATATTTATGTGGTTTTGACCACAATACTGATTACTTATTTAGGCAGCAGAAATTAAATCTCATTTAGTACTTACGTTTAAGGGAACTGAGATAATTGATGTACCATTTTGAAAATAATTGATATTGTCATTTCTTATAAAGAAAAGCAATTCAGGTTCATTTGTGCTAGTCACATAGTTTACTTCATGAAGAAACAAGAGATATACTCACTTTAATAAGTTTATTTTCAGAATTGAGCTTTTTATTGAACACATTACAGCAGAGATTTAGTCTAAAAAATCAAAGCAACGTTCTCACCAGGCTCCTCAGCATCTTTGTTTGCTTTACTCTTCAGGGGTGCAGTAGGAGTGGAGTGGGACAGGATCTTGTGCTGGTGCAATATCAGGTGCAGGAGTGGGTCCACCGACCTCTACATTGCAGGCACGAGGCTCCCCAGCTTGTCATTGGTCAGGGTCTTTGCAAACAAAATAAGCCAGAAAGGTTCAACATTTAACCAGCTGCTTGACAAGGGTGTTGATCTTATCCTGCATGGAGGGTTTCCTCCTCATCTTGCTGAATGACAGTAGGGTAGATATAGGCAAGCTCAGAGATCTGGGTCAGTACGAGTGTCCGGATGAAATGATGGCTTCACCCCAGCAAGGCTTCAGCTTTGTTGGAAGGACCAAGCATCTTGTCAGCAGTTGAGGAAAGAGACACAGCCTGGGGTACTTTCAGTTGTGGTACTTTGAAAAGGTCCCATGATGCCTTCTTTCAAAAATTCAAATATTTTTTGTTGTGCTTTATGGTTGATACTAACTTCATTTGAGTATATCAGATACTCAACTTTAGTGGAAAAAAAAAAAAAAAACTTCCAGAATATATAAATTCTCAACAGAATAATCATCTTATATTTTTATGAGTTAGAGAATTTTGAGATTATTTTTCATACCTGGGAGTAGTTTACTGTATATCTACAAATATTTTACTTCATGTTTATATTGCAAGCATACTTCATTTATGCTTTCAGTTTGTTGATTTAACTTTTACTCCCTCTGTTGGCTTTTGAAAGTGTTACATTCCTTTTGGAATAGTGTTAGGAAAAACATTTATGCTTATTTTCACTTAACTCAAAAATTAGTAGTGGTACAAATTATGAAGTAAGCTACACATGGAATTATTTTAATTAATAACCTTCCAGTGGCTGTGAATGTTCTGGTTTTCATGAGTGTGTTAAGGAAAGTATCAGTTAGCCTGTTTTATGAACAGTTGAAAAGGGTTATGACAAACAAAAGAAGGATTTTTCAGAGATTTTCTGCTTTTAGTTTGCCATAGATTGAACCGTCAGGACACTCTATGAAGTCAAGTGATAGATATGCCCTATTGCACCAACTATCATACCACCAAGATTAGTGTTTATATCTCTCTATGCCTTCTATAGCATCACATGTACAAGATACATGACTTGCTGTGTACATTGGGACAAGATACTGACTTGCTGTGTACATTCTTAGTGGCCTCTTTAAAAACCACCGGTCAGTGAAATTTGCACTGCATATAGATCACATGCTTTTGTGGTTAAAAGTTATGTACAGTTTCTTCATAGTTATGTCATTCACAGTTTGGGTAGGGATATTACGTTCTAAATTTAATATATGGTGTAAAATGTGTAAGGTGTTTTCTCGTAAGTCCCTTAAAGTCATTTGTAGAATGTTTTGGGTTTGCAAAGAAGTTGATAGTAGCTGTTATTTATGAAGTAGAACATCTATTTAAACACCAGAGTAACCGAATTTAACATGATTAGAATGATGTGGGAACTAGGAAGGGCTGAGGGAACAGCACAATCTGGTCTTTCTTCTTAATGCTCATCTGGAGCAACTCCTGTTGAGGGTGTCATACATGTGTAACTTCGGTTGGTCAATTGCATGTAGTTGAAGATTTGTTTTTTGTATTTTTGATAAAACATAGGTGTTTGTTTTCTCCCTCACTCCTTTTAGTATAAAAGTAATTATTCCAGGTAACGCATTGTTTTCTGGACTAGTTTATTTTGAAACATTCCTTTTAATTTGCACTAAAGTCAAGCATACATATTAACTTTATCAGAGTTTTGAAGATCCCTTTCTTTTTTTTTTGTCTTGTCTTTTTGAGACAGGGTCTTCCTATGCAGTTCAGGCTGGCCTTCAGGTCACTTTGTAGCCCAGGCTGGCCTGGAACTCCCAACGATCCTCCTGCCTCAGCCTCCCAAGTGCTGGGATTATAGGTGTGTGCCGCCATGCCTGGCTGAAGATCCCTTTCTTAAAGACATTATTTAAAGTTCTAAATTGGAGCCAGGTGTGATGGTGCATGTCTATAATCACAACACTCACTTGGGAAGCTGAAGGAGGCTGAGGCGGGAGAATTGCTTTGAGTTGGGGGTCAGCCTGGGCTATATAGTGTGTTTAGAGCCCGCCTGAGCAAGACCCTGTCTCGAAAACAATAGCAAAAACATAAACAAAAAGCCCCCCTGCCCCAATATCCTGAAAATCTTTATTTGGTAACTTGCTTAGCCTTGCAAGTTCAGTAATAGAGTATTACCACTTAGGAAAGTTGACATGTTGTGTTGATTAAATAATCTTCTATTTCTGTTTATTGATTTTGATTGTTTATTGATTTTTATTGATTGTTTTTGTACAGGTTGCTTTCCTGTTGCATCTTTGCTATCGTTTCCTAGATTTTGCTCCATGATTTAATTTGAAATTCTGAAATGAAGATGGAGGAGGCAGTGGGAAAAGTTGAAGAACTCATTGAGTCCGAAGTTCCACCAAAAACATCTGAACAAGAGACAGCCAAGGAGGAAGATGGATCTGTAGAACTGGAACCTCAAGTTCAAAAAGATGGTGCAGCAGATTCTACAGTTCTTTCTTCAATGCCCTGCCTATTGATGGAACTGAGAAGGGACTCTTCTGAGTCTCAGTTAGCGTCCACAGAGAGTGACAAGCCAACAACTGGCCGAGTTTATGAGAGTGACTCCTCTAATCATTGCATGCTTTCCCCTTCCTCTAGTGGTCACCTGGCTGATTCAGATACACTGTCTTCTGCAGAAGAGAATGAACCGTCCCAGCCAGAAATAGCAGTAGAAGGTGACCCTTCAGGAGTGTCTGGCGCCACAGTTGGGCGCAAGTCTAGGCGGTCCCGTTCTGAAAGTGAAACATCTACCATGGCTGCCAAGAAAAACCGGCAATCCAGTGATAAACAGAATGGCCGAGTTGCCAAGGTTAAAGGTCATCGGAGCCAAAAGCACAAGGAGAGGATCAGACTACTGAGGCAGAAACGGGAGGCTGCTGCAAGGAAGAAGTACAACCTGCTGCAGGACAGCAGTACCAGTGACAGTGACCTGACTTGTGACTCAAGCACGAGCTCATCAGATGATGACGAAGAGGTTTCAGGGAGCAGCAAGACAATCACTGCAGAAATACCAGGTAGAGGATGTTTTTTAAACTGACTGTAAAGCACCCGATGACATTTCTCAGCTGTCAGACTCAGTTAGATGAGAGACACTTGAAAAAATCCAAGAGACCTGCAGCTCTGTGTAAATTTGAAGAGTGCAGTCTGTTAGCAAGACATTGCTAGTTATTTATAAACAAAAAGCCCTGTTCTTAGGTTTCCTGTGCACTTTAGCACATCAGAAAAAAAATTATTTATGTGATTAATGATAGAGACAAGATTATTTTTAAATAATGGAATCTCTCACGAGTCTCTTTCTCTGTTAACACATTACCTAAGCTCCCATCATTGCCTTTTCAGCACTGCTTAGATTTAATTCTCACTGTTAGCGTTATTATGAAGTATGTTTTCCTCAGGAATAGGCACCTTGCTTTCTTATGTAGCCACTGCACTTGAGCTTGTGGTGTCTGAAGTAATATTCTACCTTTCGTTGAAGTTTTGTAATAACTTTTCTTCCTAAAACAGTAATTTTGTGTGTTTTCTCCCTGATTCAATGAATGATAAGCTAGTTATCGTTGTTGCACATTTTTCTATCCTAAGTTTTCACTCACATTGGAATGAATGGCTTTTACAAATTTTTTCTTTAGTTCCCTGAGCTTTAAAAAGTTTGTTAGGAATTTGCTTGTTCCAACTTCCATTGGTGTAGGGATCTGTAATTTATTACGTTTGACCTAACCTCTTTCTGCATATTATTATCTTTGATACTGTGCATTATGGCAGTCTTGAGACTTTATAGTGGAAAAAAGATGATATCTGACTGGTTCATCAGTGGTAAATTGTCATTATCCGAGAGACTCTTAACGTGATTAGGAACATTTTATAGGTTGCATAGTGTTTAATACATTGTGACAGCATTGTTTATGCTGCATTAAAGAGGGGGAAGTTTGGTTTTCTAAAGTTTTATAGGTGACTTTTCCCCCCTAGTTTTCTGTTTCTACATATGAAGACAGCATATTGCTGATTTACAAAGAATATTGCAAGCAAAATCATATTGGTTAATTAAACCTATAACTAACCAAACTTATAAACTGAAGAATGATTGGTTTTAAAAACACTTTGTAGGTGTTCAACTTAAAATAATAAAAGTCTCATCCATGTAGCATATTAAATATGAGTTTTAAACAGTCTTTAGAAATGCCTCTTACTATGTATTGAATTCCTTTGGTAGTCTCTTGTATTAAAACTACTGGGTATGGAATTTAAATGAAGCTCATGAGAGAAGTGAACTTTGGGGTTTGTTCTAAATAACAAAGCAGACTTTGTTCTAAGGCATGTTGTAGGTGTATTTTAGTTTTATGTTTAATAATATTTTTTAAGTAAGCCTTATTAGCATCTGTAAAATTCTTATATCTTATTCTGATCTGTTAATCAAGATTTTGATGGATCTCTTTAATAATGTTTAATTCCACTTACTAAGCAGGTTTTTAATGTACAACCCTAATTTCTTGACTTTTATGGGAAGAGAGAAGGTGGGTGACCAGAATTTTCTTTGAAGATAGAAACTCATTGTAAAGATGAAGTGAAGAATGCCTTGATGAGCCTCTTTCTTTTGGGCTTACACAGATAGATTGGGTGTGGTTTGTTCCTATTTGATTACCTTGATCATTGTTTAAAACTTCTAAATATCAGTAGTTTATTTCTTATCTATTCAGATTATATACAGTATTGATCAAATACCAAAGTAAAATAATATGAATTTATAATTTAGTTTCTATTTTTTATGCCACTTAGTAAGGTTTTGACTTCTGAAAATGTGTAGAGTTTCTAAGGTAGAGTTTCTGTGGAAACTCAAATGGTAGACTAAGGTACATGACCATTGTATATGACTGCCTGTGCTGTGTACTGCAGTTTTGGAAGAAGTGCCAGTCACATAAGACAAGGTCTGTTCTGTAATTATGCAAAGATGGAACAACCTAGAGTTTAAATATCAGAAACTTCAGGTTATATGTCCATTTTGGTATATCTGAAAAATTGTGACATTGTACAGTTTTAATGTATCAGTTATGTTTATTTTAGTTTGTTGAGTCACATTATGACTTCCAGCTTGAGGGGAGGCACATTCAACCTATAGCAAGAGCACTTGTTGAACAAGTGGTATCTTTTTTTTGGAGACAGGTTCTCAATATGTGTTCAGGCTGGCCTTGAACTCACTCTGTAGCCCAGGTTGGCCTTGAATTCATGGTGATCCTCTGCCTCAGTCTCTTAAATGCTAGGATCACAGCCATGCGCAACTATGCCCGGCTGAAGAGTTGATTTTTTTTTTTTTTTTTAAAGAAATCTGTTAGTATGTTTGTAGTGTATAATGATTACATCATTCCTGAGAGTTGGTACATGTACCTGAGACATCTTAATTCTCTTTTCATCCCTTTCCCCCTACCTCTCTGCCCTGCAAAATTGTGTTATGAACTGATTTGAATGCAACATTGTAGACATTGAGGTGGACTTAAACGGGATGTGCCTAAGAGAATCTCTTAGGTGTGGAAATTTGAACCCAGCTGTTTATACAGAGTAGAAACCAAGTGGAAGAGTAAAAACAGAGATTCTTACTATAATATTTCATCAAGATACAACCAATTTAGTAATTCAGAAAATGCTTTATTTATAAGCTTTTGGCAGCAACTTAAAAGTTGAAAATGCCTAAATATAGTCTTAAAACAAGTAATAATTAGTGCATTTTCTTAGTGCAAATATGCAGACTAATACAGTGCATGATCATACTTAATTTATTTTGATATACAGGCAACAAATGTTTATGAAGTTGTCTTTTTAAAAAATACTTAACTGACAGTATGAGCACTACATATACCATTTTCTTGAAGTTT
Organism: Chinchilla lanigera; assembly: GCF_000276665.1. Classification (NCBI taxonomy): domain Eukaryota; kingdom Metazoa; phylum Chordata; class Mammalia; order Rodentia; family Chinchillidae; genus Chinchilla; species Chinchilla lanigera. Next base: position 31,768,049 of record NW_004955402.1, read on the forward strand.
TTGGAAATATATGTTACAAGAATATTTGGAGGTATCATATCAAGATGATTCTGGCAGTGCTTTTATTTGGGGGACAAAGATGAGCAGAGTATTTTATAGTATTATAGTGTTTTATATTGTGTTAGTGTAAAAATACTGTGTGGTAGTTATCTTGAATATTTAAGCCTTTTATCCACTGTCTGATCTTCATAGAGTTTTTAATATACTTTATATATTTCCAAGTTTTAGGACTGGAGCATTCTTTTTCATAGGGGGACCAGTTTCTCTGTACAGTCACTTTTGAGACTAGCTCTGGAAGTCTGCTGTTGGGAAGGCTTTGATTTTAGTTTATATATGTATGAATAATGAGCATTACACTTCAGTCAGCTCAGTAAGTTAATTCTCTGAACAAAAGTGTGCATCAGTATACATGAACAGCTGGAAAAAGTTTTTCCAGTAACTGTTGCTTTTCATAAATACTTAGCATAGTGTACCTCAGCTCAGGATAGCTTCATCTTATCTTGGCTATAATGGCCTGCAATTGTATGGACTGATGGTCTACCTTACAAATGCCTATTTAGACTTAAGTTCCAAAAATAGTACCTATCATAGTAGGTAACAGTCAGTTGTTTTAGCTGTTACCTTTTTTAGAGAATGTCAGGGAGGCTATTGAAGACAGCTGTCTAAAACCACCTGAGTTTTCAGTCCACATGACCAGGCCTGACTGGCTCAGCCCTGGAGCCAGGATCTCAGCACTCACTATTCACCATATATTTATGCACTGATATGTATCATGACAAAGTATGGTTTTTGATCAGTTAACTGTTGCATGGAATTAAAAAAAAAAACTTTTCTAAAAAAAGTTGTAAATCCTTTGTAGAAATATTTAGAAACAGAAAAATATGAAGTAGAAGGTTTAAATTATCCATGATTACGCATTTGCTGACATTTTCCTATGTTGCCTTCCATAATGTAAGAATTTTCATGTTGGATATGCTTCTGCATTCTTTTTCCTTTTAGCATAACTTTTTGAGCCTTGAATCAAAACACTAAATATTGTGTAGAATATTTGGACTCTGAATAATTTAACTATAAAAGTAACTTCCCTAATATTGCTCATTTGGGATGTTTAAATTTTGCTCTTATGAGTAAGAGTATGAACACTTAAGGCTGATGACCATATACTACTGTACTATTCCTTTAAAAATACATGACTTTTTCCATCTAGGAGTTTGCTTTTTATGCATTATGTTCTTCCTACTACATGTGTATTTCTAAAAAATCTTGCTGATTTGGTAGAAAAATCATATCTTAAAGTTAATATATATTTCTTTGATCAGTAATGAAGTTGAAAAGTGATGTTTGGGTTTTTGTATTAACAGTCCTTTTAAGTTTTTTTTGCATGTTTTCCTCCTTGTGGATATATTTTTTCCTTATTAATTTGTGTGTTCTTAACCTATAGGGATTTGTTTGGAAAAGTTGTAATTTATTTTAGGCAGTGGCAGCTAATAGTGAAAGATAAGGCCCTAAGACCACATAGAGCATCCCATGAAACACAATGATTGATAGACCTTTTTCCTAGACTGAATATGAACTGACTCGGTGGCTAAAAGCCCTTGTCCCTATTATGAGCCTTTTGTAAACTGATTGTATTTTGGTAGCTATTTAGGAGACTCAGTAGATATATTGATACATTATTTGGAGACAGAATAATATCAGGTACACTGTCTATTTTCAGCTTAATACAAACCAGATAGATAAAATTCATGCAGTTTTTTAACTTGACTATACATTAGAATCCTTAGGGGTGTGTGTGTGTGTGTGTGTCGGGGGCAGTCAGGTATTGAAAACTTCTTATGCTCTGGCCCCTTTCCAGCCCAGTTAAGTCAGAATATTTGGGCTTTGATCTCAGGCAGCAGCATTTTTAAAGCTCTCTGGTGATGACGGTGAGCAGTGAGGGCTGGGAGCTACTCAGGTAAGTTGCAGGTGAGCGGATACTGTGACACACACCTGTAGCCTCAGCTACTTAGGAGGCTGAGGCAGGAAAATCCTTTCAGCCCAGGAATTCAGGGCTAGCCTAGGCAGCATAGTAAGATACCATTTCAAGGGGGAGAAAAAAGAAGGAAAAAGAAATGATACATTAAGTCTCATAGATAAACATCATTGTGAAACTGGTAGTTTTGTTCCCTTAAGTTCTCCTACTGCTAATGGGTATCAGTTTCTAAACAATGTAGTAATAATGTTAGCTGTAAACTACACATAGCTTTATATTAAACAATAGCATGAGCACTCCTAGTTCAAGTGATTATTTTGTATGTATCCTTTAAATATAGTTTTCTATGTGTTACAACATCAGGATGTTAGATTTATAACTTACATCTTACAGGTAGATACATTCTTTGGCAGTCTTTCATGTTAAAGCATCAAGACACTATTTTTGGTCTTCTTTTCCTAACTTATTTTCTAAAATGAGTGCCTATGTTAGCTTTGTATGTGCAAAAGCTTAAGCTTTGCTTTTGGTATAATTCTCAGTATATATTCTAGTGTTACTAAAAGGACCTACCCTATGGGTGTTTAAGGTGAGAATATGGTCCCTGTGTGTGTGTGTGTTTTTTTTTTAATAGGAAATGTTTTAGAACAGGTTTAGGTTGATAGTAAAATTGAACAGTTTCCCCATACCCCCACTCCTATGTATATAGCCTCCTCCACTGTCAACATCCTGCACTAGAGTGTACATTTGTTAACAATGGTAAATCCATGTTGTACCATTTTCACCTGGTCTGTTGTTTACTGTTGGTGTTCACTCTTGTTTTGTTGGTTTTAACAAATGTGTAATTGGTTCTTTTAAAAAATTTTTTCTTTTGAGATAGGGCCTCTGTAGTCCATGCTTGGCTTGAACTCATTCTGTAGCTTAGGCTGGCCATGAACTTCACAGTTTTCCTGCCTCAGCCTCCTGTTTGCTGGGATTATAGGCGAGTGCCACCATACATGGTAGTTCCTCTTTTTAAGCCCTCAGCATGTCTTGCTCAGCCCTCGGATGCCGTGCTATTGCTGGTACTTATCTTATGAGACTGCCATTTAGCTTAGTACCCTTAGCATAAATGTTCTTACACCATTTTCTGAGTTCAGCTTTTAAATACACATTTTTGTATTTACAGAGAAGTAATTAATGCCAGATCGAAGTGGGCTGACTGATTTTCTGCCCTACACTTAGGTTTACCCAGCACATATAATGGAACTTAAAGGGAGTTTGATAGCTCTTCAAATTTTTTTTTTTTTTTTGCCTAGTTTTTCCTTAAGCTAAATACACAATACTTGGGAAAGTAGATGTCTTTCTTGAGGAAATTTACATTTAAAAGTGAGTAGTTTTTGATATTTGTATTTTTTGTTAAGTGAAGACAGCATAAGGGAAGGATTAATTTTTTATTGTCTACAACTATTATTTTGGGGGGAGGGTGGTTTGAAACAGGGTCCTGCTATGTGGTTCAGGTTGGCCTTGAACTCACTATGTAGCTTATGCTGGCCTCAAAACTTGAGGTGTTCTTGCCTCTGCCTCCTGAGTTGCTGGGATTACAGGTAAGAGCCACCATGCCTGGCCCAAGACTATTCTTTAAAAAGACTTCTTGATGTAGGTAGATGACAAAGTCAAGATTGATTAATTGATTCTATCATTTATTTATTCAGCAACTATTTGTGTATCCACTGTGTGGTGTTGGGAACACTAAAGTGGATAGTCTCTTCCCTTATGAAACCTAATCTGACTGTGAGAAAACAGACAATAGATTATCACACGCTATCGGGTAAAGATACTATATATGTCAGTAATAATGAAGCAGAATATAAGAGGTTTTTTTTTTTTTTTGGTACTGGGAATCGAACTCAGGACCTTGCACTTGCCGGGCAGGTGCTTGTGCTGCTGGGTTATATCCCCAGCCCTAGAAGATAAAGATTGAGTAGGAATGGAGTGGAAAAGTTACAGTAGTGTGTTCAAGAGTGGTCGCAGTGGTAACATTGCTGGAGATTGAAGAATTTAGTATTGTATTGGTTTTGTTAGAGATGCAAACCAAAGATGATCTAGCCTACTGCAAGAATAAATGGTATATGTATAGGTAGAGTCATATTTTAAACTGGACTTTTATGAAACCGTTGTTTGGATATCAGTAGCCATGTACTTGCTCATGTACTTGGAATGTACTGCATTGTGTATAAGCAGGTTTTCTTACTGCAGATCAATTTGAAGCCATTATTATACTCTCCACAGGGAAAGGATATGATTTATAGCATATCCTAAATTTAATCAGAAAACTTTCCTTTTGAGAATTATCATATAATGATTTAATATGGACCAACTTGCAGAATACCCAGAATTTTAAAGTCAACGCAGTAAAAATACTCGAAGGATACAGTGGCTGTCAATCAAGTTTGTACATTAAAATCACCTGTGGCGCTTAACGCAAAATCAACCTCCGATGCCTTGGAACCACCCTAGCTATTGGTATTGTTAAACCACTCCAGGTTTTTATGTTTACCAAAGGCTGGAAACCACTGTTTAGTCAGTTGTATAGTTAACAGAATACATGCTCCCAGGCAGATACAGTGAAGCTATGAAAAATAATAATGTTATTTTAGTTATTTTATTATTTTTTCTTATGATTGTTACTTTTGGTTAATGAATTTAAATACAGCTTCTCACTGCTGTATCAGGCTTTTGTAAGAAGTGTTTATGCCATTTTCCTGCTTAAGCACATTTTATAAAAATCACTTTTCTGATTTAATAATGTTTTATCAAATGGCCTCAGTGTCTTTAAAGCTGACTTAAGTCATGCTGGGGGATCTGAAGGAGTGCCCAGGGAAATTTCAGGATTACTTAACAGGGGTGCTGTCTGTGATAGGAACTGTATAGGCAGTGACCTAGAAGAGGCCATGAGCTGTTTTTCCAACATGCAGAGGCAGACAGAGGAGAAATTCCACGTGTGGATGGAAAAGCTAACTCATCTGGACTCTGGTGAAGAGAGCAAGCAGCTGTTGGAACCCAGGAACCTGAAATGCAACTAAGATGGACAAAGAACTTCCCTTATCATCCAGTCAAGTGCTTACATGCAGATACCTGATTCCCAGATAAGACCACAGCAACCCTTTGTTGGTTCTTACATGACTTTTTGAAATGTTGACAGTACATTAGAGTTCTCAAAGACATAATGGTTTTCCATTTAACATTACTGAAGATGGGAGCCTATGAATCTATAACAAAATTGTTAACTATCTGCTTTTTGGATTGTGTAAGAAAGAATATACTTTTTCCTATAGTAAGTTTCTTTTGATATTGTTTCAAAAAGTATAGTAGTAAACTTTTTTTAGAAATTAGGTATTCAAAACAAAGCAGCAGAATTTGATAAATTTTATTTGGAGTTTCATTATGTAGGTTATGGAACATACTTGTAGAATAGGAGTGATTGTTTTTTTTTCATGCCAAAAAATATAAATAAAAGTTGGGAATCTAGTGAACACATTAGGTAAATAGTTAATAACTTGAGGAACTCTTAGCAATTATTTTCTACTACAAATACTATTGACTCTTCTGATTCAAATCATGTAATTCTACTGTGAAGGTCATGAATGAATGTAGTACATGAATGGTTTTATATCAGTCTTCCACACTATTTAATGAATAAATTTGTTGATAGTCCTTATTGAGTTACAGTATTAAACAACATTTCTTTTGGTTTTTTTTTTTTTTTTTTTCCGGGAATTGAACTCAGGACCTTGCGCTTGCCAGGCAGGGACTTATGCCACTGAGCTATATCCCTAGCCCTTAAACAACATTTGTATACAGGAGGAATGTATTACTTTTTGAGCAAATGTTTACTGTGTGCCTACCATGCAAAACATTGTAGGGAAAGCAGATTAGACTGCAATTTGATTTCCTACATAAGAAAAATACTGTAGCAGTCTTTCCTAATTGGCAAAGAACCTCAGTGGGTGCCTGAGGCTATGGATAGTATGAAACTCTATATATACTAAGTTTCTTTTCCTATACATGCTTACCTATTTATAAAGTTTAATTTATAAGTTAAGCATAGTGAGAAATTAACAATAATAAAATAGAATTATAACAATATATTGTAATAAAAGTTAATATGAGTGTGATGTCTGTCTCAAAACATATTACTGTGCTATACTCACCCTTCTTGTGATGATGTGAGATGATACAGTGCCTACATGATGAGATGAAGTGAGGCGAGTGATAGCGGTGTTGTGACCTAGAGTTGCACTGTGTACTATGTAAGGGATACTGGAACAAAAAAGCAGTATGATATGGAGACGCTCTGATACCTAGAACAGCTGTTAAGTGACTAATCGACAGCAGGTACAGTGTGGATACACTGGACAAAGGGGTGATTCACTCCTGAGGTAGATCACAGGAGATTTCATTACATCACTTGGAATGGTGTGATTTTAAGACTTACTGAATTACTTGTTTCTGCAATTTTCTATTTACTATTTTCAGACCATGGTTGACAGTAGGTAGTTGACATCATAAAAAAATGAAACGACAGATAAAGGAGCCTACCCTGTTTTTCATTGCTACATAGGTGGCCTTTTATCTTGAACTTTAACTTACACTCAGTAAGGTAATAACCTGGCATACATCCTTCAGTGGAACTGTCTGGTACTCTGATACAAAGGGTGCCTCTAGAAGATGAAGACAAATCAACTTATCAAAAGCTGTGTATTTTGAGTGGGTTTTTAAACTGCTAGTGACTAAGTTTGTTAGCTAATGTTCTAATTAATTTTGTTTCAATACCTGTATTGAAAATAAATGGCCCTTAAATATGTTAAAAGGCCTGTAGAGTGGGTCACAGGGAAGAAATGTCACAGGATTGGAAGTCTTACATGATAGGTGTTTTTATATGTGGCCTACTTTAGGAAATAGCAGTATTTTATCTTTTCAGAATTTGTAGGAATATTGTGAGAAATAGCTAAAGTAGGATAAAGATCTTTTAATAAAAATATGTAAATTTGCTAATGCTGTTTTTTCTAAAAATTGTGCTTTCTACCAGATATCCTTATAAGAGAAAATTAGGTTTTCCTTTCAGATTTGTAATTTATTAACATAAATATCAGAAAAGGTTAACTTCTTTAAGAGGAAAGGGTAGGTGTGGTATATATGAAGTTTGGTATATAAACTTTGTTTCTTGATACAGAGTCTCCTATGAGGCTGGCCCTACATTATAGTCCTCCTGTTTTAGCCTCTCAAGTGCTGGGATTATAGGCATGCACAACTGTGCTGCCTTTGCATATAAATACTTAAGAGCTTAGTTTATCTTAATGTTTGTTGATAATCTTATGCAGGAAAACTGTCATCTTCTTTTGGGAGGTGTTGTTTGTTTTCTGCTTTGCAGGGCATCAGACCCAGAGCCGAGCTCATGTTAAGCATGTGGCCTGCCATCAAGCTATATCCCTAACCCTGTGGGCACTTTTCACTCAGTTTTATATCCAAAAGTATTTGCACCTTGTGAACTAACAGTAATAGACCGAGTCAAGTTTTTTTCCTTTTCTAGGTTTTGTTTTTTTTAAAATTTCTTTGAGATAGGGTCTCTTTTGCTGTGTAGTTCAGGCTGGCCTTGAACTCACTGTATAGCCCTGGCTGGCACTGGACTTTCAGCATTCCTCGTGCCTCAGCCTCCCAAGTGCTGGGATTACAGGTAGATTCCATCATTCCCAGCTCCTTTTCTAATTTTTAACTGAAAAATAACTATGTGGTTTTGCTTTTTTCCTTTCAGAACTTGATGTCTGAGAATTGGGAGTTAAACTTTGGGAAGCGCTCTTAATGTATTCACTTTTGATTTAATAATACTTATGAAAATCAACCTGCTGTGTGCATTTGGGAGACTCAGGATGGGGAGTTTGAGGCCAGCCTGGGATCTCTCTCTCTCTCTCTCTTTTTCTCTCTTTCTCTCTCTTTCTCTCTTTCTCTCTCTTTCTCTCTCTCCCTCTCTCTCCCCTCCCTCCCTCCTCTGTCTCCACTGTCTCCAAAACTAAACAAACAAAAACCCTCAAAGTTACCCGTGTACACACATACAGACATGCACACAGAGCACACTAGTGGTCTTTTATTGGGTAATGGCTGTGAGATTTTTGAAATTCACATTTGTCCAAAAGACATAGTTTGAACACCAAGATATTTTTACCTTAAAAAATATGTACAGTTAAAAAAAAAATATGTACAGTTTATAGTTGGTTGGCTTTTCTCTGAAATGATAGTGTTATGCTTGTTAACTATGTCTGTCTGTCTCTTTCTCTCTCTATATATATGTGTATATATACTGGTTCATATGTTTTGCATCAGTGGGAGAGCATATTAGTTTTAGAATGCCTGAATTCTAACTTATTTACATTCTTTATTTGAAGATGAGATGTTTTTCAGGGAAGTTGGTTTTTTTTTTTTTCCATTTTTACCTTCTAGATTTGCTAGACGTGGACTTTTAGACATAAGAAGATACACTTTAATTTCAGCATGTTAATAATGACTATAATACATGTATAAACTGCTTCAAGCACTTGTGAGTTTTTTTGTTTCATTGTAAAATATTTAGTATACTAAAGATAAGATTCTTTGTTTAAGAATAACACGAATTATTACTACTGTTGAGTGTACATATTTTAATTCTTATTATTGGATAATTGGGCAAGAGCTCTAGATAATTTTTCCCTTAAGAAAAAAATGAAAAAATTTACTGGAATAGATTATCAAACATAGGTTTTAATATGAATATTTAAGATAAGAATAACATTTTAAGCCAGGCTGGTGGCACATGCCTGTAATGCCAGCACTTGGGAGGCTGAGGCAGGAGGACTGTTGCAAGTTTGAGGCCAGCCTAAACTGCACAGTGAGACCCTGTCTCAAAAAGACCAAAAAAAAAAAAAATAAAAATAAAAAAAAATAACATTTTAGATATTTGAAAAGGTGTTGAACACTAATAATTTTGGGATACTCTTTCTACAAAATCTTGTGTAAAAATGTGGAAGCAGAGGTTTTAGTAGAAAGCAAGAACACCATAACACAGTAATTTATATAGAAAACATACAAAAGCATTCAAATTTATTTTAAGTTGGGCATGGTGGTATGTATATACTTATAGTCGTAGCACTCTGGAAAATTGAGGCAGAAGTATTAGAAATTCAAGGCCAGCAAAGGCAAGACCCTGTTTCAAAGTAAAAATAATAAGGGCTGAGAATATAGCTTAGTAGGAGGGTACATCAAAACAAAGCAGACAGAAAAGACTAAAGTAAATTCGACATTCTGTGGTTGCAGAGTTTAACAGTTTTATAACAGAAACATGCAAAAACTTTTTATTCTCATTTTATTTTTGCATGGTGTCTTAAGGATTGTTGTTTTGAAAAACAGTAGAGTGTGCTTTAAAATGGTAACACTTTTTCCAAAAATTCAAAATTTAAAAATTTCTCCTGCAAAATAATTTGTTTTTGTATTGTGGACTTTTTATGTGTGTGTGAACATTTAAAGAAGTACTGTTAGGGATTTTTGAATTGTTCATTGAGGCATTGTTTATATTTCTAAGATTGCGAGTACTGATATTAGCAAGAAATAATGTTGGGTTATGTGATGTCATTTTCATGTAGCTATTATTTAAGTACTTACTAGATCTCTCTTTATTTCCCTTGAGTTCCTTTGGTGTTCCTAGAATTGTAAGAATCGTAAATATGTACTGTGTCCTGTTTTGGATGTATGTAGAATATTTAATGCTTGCAGGAAATATCTTTCAATCTACAATATTAACCCAGACATGGCTGAAATGCTTTTTATGTAAGAATACAACCCTATGTCTGGACTATTTGATCTAATATGTGCATATGAGATTTCTTTTTAATCTGTCATGTGATTATTTTCATTTGTAGCTTTTTTTCCATGGGATACAGAATTAGAAGGAGTAAGACACAGACTTTAAAAGTTATTCCAATTAAAAAAATTATAGGCGTGGTGATGCATATCTGTAATTCCTGCACTTGTGAGGTTGAGGCACGAAGATCACTGTGAGGTTAAGGTCAACCTGGGATAGGTAATGAGTTGAAGGCCAATTTAGAATACATAATGAGCGTCTGTCTCAAAAAAAAAACCCCAAAACGAAGAACTCATAACAAAACCAAAAAACTCCTGAGCATTGTAAAGAAAAGAAAGGTTTAGAAAATGTTAGAAAACTGCTTAGTTACATTGCTTTTACTGACTAATATATTGACATTTCTTTCTAGTGTATTTAATTGGGTAACAGTTAAAGGGTGTTATCCCCTCACTAATGATAAATATATTTTCTGATAATCTCTGTACATTCTGTTTTCTGCCTAGTTTGTATTTTGTAGTTTGTTTTATAATAGTAGATACGTAATCATTTTAAGAGAATTTAAGTAGCAGATTAGAACAATCTGGTTATTTGAGCCATTCCTTAGATGTAATTCTGTTGATGCATATTTTAAATGCATTATTAAAACTGAGTGTGACTTTAAAAGTAAAAGTGAAATTTTGATTTAGAACACAGTATGTAAAATTAAAATCTTGATACAATATTTTGCATGGATTTTTTTAAATTTAGAAATTTAGAAGCTTGTCTGGGTTTTTGTTACTTGTTGATTCTAATCTCAGGGATATGTATATGTATGTGCACATGCATGCCCATCATTAGAATTCTGAAATAATTCTGAAGTTCATTAATGTTATATTTGTCAAGTTGCTGGAGGCAAATTATGCTGTAGTATACAGTGGTCCTAATGGATTCAGGTTATTAGTCCGATATCCATTCATTGTTTGCTAGTTACATGGAACAAAAAGTTGTTCATGTATAAGTATAGTGATGATAAGTAAACTGGAGAAAAAGCTTTTTTTAATTAAGAAAGATTTTGGACTTTTAAAAAATACGTATGTGTATGTAGGTATGTGGAGACAGGGATTTGCTCTGTGTCCAGGAGGGACTTGAATTGTCCATGTAACCTAGGCTAGCTTTGAACTCCTAGTGCTGGGATTACAGATATGTACCGTCACATCTGGCAGATTTTGGACTTTAAAAAATTTTTTTAAACTAGTATACTAAATAAAAGAATATGCAAGAAGTACCTAAGCCTGGTGCTGCGTGCTTGTAACCCCAGTTACTCGGTGAGGGTGGGGGGTGGGGATGTGGCAGAGGGATCTGTGTTAAGTTAGAGGCCAGCATGGGCAATTTAAAGAGACCTTGTTTTAGAATTTAAAAAAATTTTTTTTGCAGAATAAAATTTAATAAAGGGCTAGGAGTATACTACAACTCAATATTCTCTTGAGTTAAATTCCCAGTGCTCACCCAATATAAAGGAATTTATTTTGCTTATTGCTTTTGTTATTTCTTACTCTTACAGAGACTTAACAGCAGAGGCCTCTGGGTATAAGTCTGCTAATATACAGTAAATTTATTATGTAAAAGCTATTTGTAAAACTCATTTCAAATGTTTTAAATTTGCTTATTAATGAAATAAACTATATGTTGAATCATTTTATTGAACAAAGTATCCTAAATTGATATCTCTAACAGTTTTCATTTTAATATACAATTGACTTTGTCTAATAGTACAATTACCTTAAGGTTGTATGCAAGATGGCAAGCAGATTTTGTGCTTATTGGTATTTATTTAGAACAGCAAATTATGAAAGCTGGGCATGGTGCCATACACGTGTAATTCCAGGATCTTGGAAGCTGAGACAGGAGGATTATAGTTTGAGGCCAGCAAGGGTTGCTACATAGCAAGTTCAAGACCAGCCCCAGCTGCATAATGAGGACCACCCCACAAATAAAAAAATAACTAATTATGGGCAAGTTACCTTAGCAAAATGTGATCTGTTGAAGTAAGTGTAATTGTTATATTTATTTAGCTTATATATTTTTTTAATCTCCTTTTAAAAATGATTTAAATAGTATGATGAGAGCATGGTGAAAAGGTTATGTACAGTACCACATTTCAGGAAGTATAGTATCAAGACAATGTATTTATTTGATTTATATATTTATTAAATAAGTTTATTTGTTCCATAAAAATTCTTCTCAAAATCTGCTTTAAGAATGATATATAATGCCTTTTATCCTAGTACAGGTAAGAAATGGTGCAATTTTAGTTTGTTTAGAAGTTAAGGATTTATGAATTGTAAATAACGTGAAAAAGTTCTGAGTCAAAAAAATAAAGGAATAATCCATAAAAAAGTATTTTTTGGTAATGAAGTCTTATTCATATTATAACTATTTAAGATTTGGGAAGAATGTTATCATTATTGTTTTTATTTTATTGGATTTTCATTAGTCTTTTACCCATCTGTGCATCTGAAGTATAACAAGCTAGATAAATAAAAATTTTGAAAAAGAAGTGTTTCTTGTTACTCTGTTGAGCATAGTTTTACATTAGTGATTTTCTACCAGTTCACATTGGGTGCTTCTGAGTTAAGAAACTGGCTTTCCTATAATAAAATAAGTGGTGTGAGTTTGTAGATAGAAGAATGAATAGTAGATATTACATGATATTTTTAGCCAATTTTTAGTTTTGAAGTTGCCATATTGAAAATGGAGATGAAATGCCACCATAAACATAAAATGTTAAGATTCTTTTCCTTTAAGCAATGTCATACTAAGTTATCCTATTAAAAATTGAATATTTGGAAAACGGTGAAATTTACACTATGACTGGTCCAAAAAGTAATCAAAAGGTTGGAATGGAGAATCTTCAATAAGGTGCATAGACATGAGGATGTGGATAATTTATTGAATATCTAATTGTTGTGCTCTCTTTTGGGATATGTAATGTAGATATTTTATTTTGGTTTTCTGTAGACCTCTACCTAAGAGTAATAGGTCTATCTATGCGTAGTGACCTCTTCAGATGTTCCTGTTTTGTATTTCTTGGTTTCTTAACGAAGTGATATAGTGAATAATTTCATTTGATTCAGAGTTTTCCTAACTCTGTAGCTAGGGGTAAAATGATAAATGGCCTTTTTTTTTTTTTTTTTTGATCAACTTTTCAACTACTTTGAAAACTGGATCTTCCTTTCACATCTTCCCTGATCCTTTTAAAATGGTAATGAACTCCTCTTCAATACAGATAGCTTTTCTCAGTGAACAGAGTGCCCTGTCTACCAATATAAACGCAATCCCTAAAACTTTATTTCTGTGCTGGAAACTTTATAAGTTAAAACTTTTAATAGTAGAAATGGGTATAATGGAAAACATTTACACCACATTGATTCAGTTTTATTTTGAAAATGCTTTAACTTATAAACATAAAATTTCGTTTTGAGGCAGGATCTCACTCTGTAATTCTGGCTGATGTTGAACTCACAGTCTAGCCCAGGCTGTCATGAACTTGCAGCACTCTTCCTGCTTCAGCCTAGAATTAACAGGTGTGCGCCACCATACCTGGTGTAAACATAAAATTTCAATTCGTACTGTTGCATTTTGTTTCCATCTGGCCCCATCATAGATAGTTTTCTTTTTACTAAAATAGTTTTATGATGTTATTCTGAAGAAAACATGCAGTTTTTGGTATTTAAGGGTTTTGGAAGATGTCACTTTTCTATGTAGAGTTTTGTCTTCTGTGGTATTTTATTTTTTGAGACAGTTTTAGCTCTGTTTTAGCTCAGACTGGAGTTGAATTCATCATGTTTACCAGGCCGGCCTTGAGCTCATGGCAATCCTGCCTGAGCCTCGTGAGTGCTGGGATTACAGGTATGCACCTGCAATACCATGGTGGGCTTTGTCTTCTAGTGATACTCTTTTTTTCTGTTTGTTTTTTGTTTTTGTTTTTGTTTTTCTTCCGGTACCAGGAATCGAACTCAGGACCTTGCACTTCCCAGGCAGGCGCTGTGCCGCTGAGCTAAATCCCCAGCCCCTGATACTCTTTTTCTGGAGCAGAGATGCTCTGACAATGTTTTCTATTATTCAAACTGTGCATATATTTCCAGTTTTTGATTGTTCATAATGAACATACAGCATATTCTCTTAAATATTATTTACACATTTGAGTTTTCATTTTAGTAATATTTAGTAAATATTCTACTGTGTAATGAGTGCGTTTTCTTCAATAGTTTTTTCTAAAATGCAAATTATTTTGTGTCTTTAGAGATTGGCCTCTTTCTCTGTGTTCCGTATGCTCACATCCCATTCCCTCATCTGAAATTGTGCACACATACACATTTTGTCTTCTAAGGTCCTTTGGCTTGGTAATTTCTAAATTTTTGGGTCTTACTTGGATTGAAGCCGAGTGTGATGTCTGTCCCCTACCTCCAAGCTCTTGGGAAGAAGATGTCTATATGAGGTCCTTTAGCAGCAATAAGGGGGTTGGAGGGATCGTGATAGTAAAGAGGAAGGAAGAAATATTCTCTGGGCTTAGAAGTGGGGCCAAAGGAACAAACTATGTAGTGGTAATTATCCTGCCTTTCTTTGGAGCAACAATGTAACAATAGAGAGGAGGAGGTGCAGTGTGTCTATGTATCTCAGGGGTACAGAGAAATTCCTGTTCTAAACTTAAGAGTTTATAATGATAGACTAAAAATGTATTTATTGGCAGTGCTCTGCAGACAAAGATGATGCCAAGTATGGCCTAAGCCAGAACAACCAGTTTGGTTTTTAGATGTTTTTATATGAATACATACAAGCTCACATCTTAACTTCAAACAAAAATATAAAAGCCATATTTGTGATGATCTCATTTAACTTAATTCTAGCAAAGGATTTACTTAATGAGTGGGATTTATATAGGGGGAGCATAAGGCACCAACCCAAGCAGTGGTATTTTCTTCAGAGCCTCTCCCATGTAGGCCGTGTACAGCAGAGTGTATGTGCAAAAGGAAACCAAGAGCAAAGTAGGCCAGTGCTGCTTACAATGAGTGGAAAGGTGGAGCAGTGGACCAGCATTTGAACTCTTATTCCTGTGAAGAAACAGGAATGAAATAAAGTCATATAGCTAAAAGAGAGTAGGCATAGCTTTAACCTGGGTGTCTGCTGCCAAAAATTTACTTCCCATGCTGCTGCCAGTCTCATCCTGTGTATTCGTCTTTCCTTCAACAGTGAGAACAACTGTAGTTTATTCTGGTTCTACCTAATTGGAACTAGGATTTCTCATTTGTACAGTGGAGTGGTGATTTGTGTAATTTATGTGGTCTTAAAATGCTATGTTTCTGGTTGTCACTTTTGAAGAGAAATTTGTCATGGATAAAGGAAAAATTAGATTTTGTTTTGCTTTATTTTTGTGATTCAGTTTTTTCATTAGAACATACTTGACAAGGGAACTAAAGCATTAAACATTTGATGGTAATAATGGGATAAATTTAAGGCCATGAAAGAATAAATCTCAATGTATTAGGAATGTGTAACAACATAAAAACATTTGTGTTTTGGTATTTGAAAAATTAGAACCCATTAGGCTAGAGGATTAGTGAAGGTACAAACATAACATGAAATGTATGAGTTGATGTTCTTAAAAAGTAGCTGGTGAATTGCTTAATTCTTCTTGCTCATGATGGTAGCAAGTAGAAAAAAATTCAAGATTTCAGTCAGAAGGAGAAACAGCATCTGGATTAACCATAAATAAATAACCATTAACTAGTATTAAATTTACTTTCTAGAGTGATGCCTGTAATGATTATAGAAAAACTACAAAGTTCATTATTAAAATTTTATGTCTTAGGACTGTGACAGACATCGGATTTGGCACATAGAGGCAAATGTGCAGTTTAGTTAACCTTAAGTGCTTGAAGCATGGAAAGTGCTTATGTTATTGAGTAAATCTGAGACTGGCAGTGTTTCCATGAATAACTTCACTTGAAGTGACTATTTTGATGTTGTTCAAAGTCAAACAATCTTGTTAGTAGCAATACAGTTGTTTTAATAGCATAGAAGAATCATTAAATGAGAGCAATAGTAGTATCCATAAGTTTGTTCTATTCTGTAATGAATTAACAGAGTTAGACAATAGCTTTGCATGTTAAATGTGCTGGAGTTTCTGCCTCCTTCATGTTCTGAGTTATTTTCCCTTTCAAGAGATACTTCTTTTTAAAGGTACATTAAAAACTACTAAATTGTACCTGCTCATAATTCTGTGTGGAAAGAATCCCATTTTAAAAGACTATCACAGATTTTCACCCCCAGTTAGCTAATATTGCGTACTGGTTTAGAGTACAAGCCATGATGACACGTGCTTTAAACACATGCTGTTCAATCTTGGTTTGCTAATAATAGGTTTAGGATGCACAGGATCTTTAATTTGGTTTCTTACTAAAAGACGGAGTTGTAAAGACCACCATTCCCTTCCTTTATTGAAGTTTGTATATTACCATCTTGTCATTGTTTGAATATATTGGAAGTGAAAGCTGACAGTCATAATTTAACTGTTAAGTATAACTGAAATATGAAAATTTTGCTTTGTTTATGATAAATACTAAATTTAAGCTAAGTTATAAGGTATGCTGTTTGGAAATATGGAAGATACAAGAATGAAGCCAGATAACAAGTTTATGCTTGTATTTTCTACTGATGAAGACTTTCAGAGAAGTTATTTCCATGGGTAGGTGATGTCACTCTGCATGTATATATACACATATACTTTTTTGCATGATTATACATGTAGGAGTGGTACAATTTTGACTTGACTGTTGACCTTTGCTTCAATTTGTGGGTAGAGGTGGGGAATGTAAGGCAAGAGTCTCTGAATGGTGTTAATGATATAAATTTTAAAATAAATTGCTAATTTATTGCAAACACTTGGATAAAACCACAAAGCTCTTTGAAAAATAGAACATATGGTCAAATAGTCAATATTGTACTTGGCCCTCATATACTCTGCTCCTAAGTATTTGGACATCACACAGTATCTTGATTCCATAATAATCATTTTGAACTCTGACGAAAACTCCGTAGAATGGTGCAGCTTTCTTTTCTTGTTTTAGAAAAGAAAAACTTTAAACATAAACAAAAATTTTTTTTTCTGCTATTGGAACCAAAATTCATTACTAACTGAAACCCAGGCCACATTATTAAAGTTTACTGTCTTTAATGAGCTTGATTGCCCTATTAGGGGATCTGGAAATAATAGTCAACTAAAATTGTCATGATCGTCAGAATTTCATATTGTGACATGTCTGTTCTTTATACTGTGGCACCTAACAATTCATTTGCTTTTATGTTCTGTCATTTTTGTTTTTAAAACGTTGTTATATAAACCTATGGTTTGGAGCTTAATTTTTAGAGATAAATACCCAGGTGTGTTCCATGTTTTTGTCTAGTAGCAGTTTACATAATGGATACATGTATTAAATTGTTATATTTTTATGACTCATTGGCATATGTATTTCTTCTTGGTCAAGAGTTTTATAAGATAGATATGTTTAATCATTTGGTGATATTTTAAAATCTATATGGAAATACATGGTTTGCTTGCACTTTATAAAGAGCTATGGGAAGAGAAACATCATTCGTTTATTTTAGCTTTATTCTAGGCAAGCATCCACCATTGAGCTACATCCTTAGCCCCTATTTTAGCTTCATCTAAAGTGGGGGTAGTAGAGGGATTTCTTGAATGAAATTTTTAGTTTTGCTTTTCCTGTCTTGTTAGGAAAAGGGTAGCATTAGCATTTTAAAGCATGTATCTATTCTACAAGCATGAATATTGGCTTATTTTAAGCATGAATTGCTATAGTGTAATTACTTTGGAATTCAGCTTTACCTTTTTCACCTGGTTAGAGTGACTGGGGCATGGGAAGGATCTCTTATTTTTCCAGTAAGAATTTTAATATCTTCCTGTAAAACCACTCATAAGATTGTATATCATTGGCTGGGCGTGGTGGCGCATGCCTGTAATCCCAGCACTTGGGAGGCTGAGGCAGGAGGATTGCCGGGAGTTCAAGGCCAGCCTGGGTTACAAAGTGAGTTCAAGGCCAGGCTGAACTGTGTGGCAAAACTCTGTCTCAAAAAGAAGCCTCCCCCCACCAAAAAAAAAATATATATATATATGAATGATTGCATATAATTTATTTGGAGTGTGAGCTGGTTGTCTTTCTCAGGGAAAAGAAAATGTAAATAGTGCTCACAAGACATGGGAAGCATAATCCTGAAAATGGGGTTTGGGGATATTGTCTTTTTGTAGAGTGTTACAATGTGTATAACTTCCCTATTATTATAAAAAGGCTTTACTGGAAATATATGTTAGTTAAGTAGAGTTCTCATGTTAACTTTATTTCTAGTAAGTAGGAAAATATATATTTGATTTTCTTCTCTGACTACTAGGAACTTTAAGTATTGGGTACTAAGAGAAAAAACTAGATTTATTCTCTTAAAAACAATAAATTGGGTTTTAACAATTTATGTCATTTTTTCCTTTAAAAAGTCAGTTTCGCTTTCTTTGTAGAGTCATCCCATTTTTCTTAATCTGTTGCTTTAGGAGTATGAGGGGAATTCAGTGTAACATTGTTCGGTACAGTCTTGTCCTCTTCTGTTCTTCATAACTCTTTTTTCTTCTTTCAAAATGTGTCCCTCATCTTTGTAAGCTCAGGTTATCTTTTTCACTTTCACATCATGTCCAAATATTAGATGTGAAAAGTATAGCTTTTCTAGTCAGATATAAGGGTAAAGGCAACTGGCATTTAGAGGGCTGTTAGTTTCAGAGTTATTTTTTACCCCACAAGTTAGATACAAGTATACATTTTCTTTCCTCCCTAGATGGACCTCCAGTTGTAGCTCATTATGATATATCTGACACCAGCTCTGACCCAGAAGTGGTAAATGTGGACAATTTATTGGCGGCTGCAGTAGTTCAAGAGCACACTAATTCTGTAGGCGGCCAGGACACAGGAGCTACCTGGAGGACCAGCCGGCTTCTAGAGGAGCTGAATGCAGAGGCAGGTTGGTTCCCCCCCCAACACTCCTTCTCTGACGATGTAATGTGCATGTGTCCTGGCAGCTGTTTCTCCTGGTAGTCGACCCTGCTGAGGAGAGCAAGCCATACCAGGGCCATTTGGCATTGAATGAGTATGATATCCATACTGCTGTGTATAGCTGAAAAGATGTGCTAGCGTGTCTTTCATCTTTCCTAATCGGAAAGCAGTGATATTAATAGTAGTGGTAGTAGTAATAATAATAGTGACATTAATTGTAGGCATTAGATTTCAGCAGGCGTATTTCTTAGATTAAAAAGACCCAAGGTATGTATAAACAGTCTAGATACCTTCATATTCTTCGGTCAGGCCTTCCCGTCACTTGACTTGGATAGCAGCCTTGCAGCTTGATAGGGCGCTTGAAACTCCTGATGGTGCTGTTTCTCTGCAGCACTGCTGCTGCTTCTTTTCTGCTCACAAGGGTGAATCTCCAGTGTCCCCTTGGTCTTTTCTTTCACTTTCTGCCTCTGTTTTCTCCAGAAAAATCTTGCTATCTTGTATTATTTTTCTTGGTTCTGTGATTATTCTTAAGAGTGGTATTTAATTCTCTTTAAAAAAAAACCACAAACGTTGTAATTACCTTTGGAAACCTCACAATGCCTTCAGAATTTCTTCACTATTTTCAAACATTCTAATTTAAACTTTTTTTTAAGTGCTAGTATATAAGGAAAAAGGGGAAGGGAATGAGAAAACAGACTGCTTATAGAATGTACACTTGTATTAGTGTTTTTTTGTTTTTTTTTTTGGAGAGAGGAGTCTCACTGTATAGTTCATGCTGGCCTTAAACTCACTATGTAGCCCAAGTTACATTGGGGCAGTCCTACTGCCTCAGCCCCCTGAGTGCTGGGATTACAAGCATGCACCCCCACCCCCAACCTTCTTTACTGTTTTTTGAAGGATCATTTGTGTTGGCCTTTATTGCATACTTTATTTTTTTGCCTTTTTTGAGACAGGGTCTCGCTATGCAGTTCAGGCTGGCCTTGAGCTCACTTTGTAGCCCAGGCTGGTCTTGAACTCAGAACAGTCCTCCTGTCTCAGCCTCCCAAGTGCTGGGATTACAGACATGCACCACCACACCCAGCAATGATCTAGTTTTTATTTACTTTTTTTGGGGAGGGGGGCTGGAATCGAACTCCGGGCCTTGTGCTTGCCAGGTAAGTACTGTGCCACTGAGCTATATCCCTTGCCTTATTGCATACTTTATACAACATGTGTTTCTAAGGTGTGAAATCTGTATACTAGCTAGCTTCTTTTTTTCTCCATTGACATTTTCTCCACTGATAGTGGATCTCCAGTGATCCATTACACTTCAGTTTTTCCCTGCTTCCTTAGTGTTACCATTAAATATGGACTATGTTGCCGAGCATGGTGGCGCATGCTTGTAATCCCAGCACTGGGAGGCTGAGGCAGGATCGTTGTGAGTTTGAGACCAGCCTGGGCTACAAAGTGAGCTCAAGGCCTGCCTGAACTGCATAGCGAGATCCTGTCTCAAAAAAAAAAAAAAAAAAAAAAAAAGGACTGTGTTATAACACTTGCAGAAAAAAATGAGTAAGTCACAGTATTTTACTCTTCTTGTAGAATATTGTTAATAGTAGGTTGAACTATGTGGAATCATTAATATTAGACTTTTTGATTTACTAAAACCCAGTGATTCTATTGGATTCAGTCAAATCGTGCAGTGTTTGAGGTCTTATGACATCATTAAAGTTACTAGCTTCAGGAAAGCACATGTAATTTCAGCTTCAAATACAGTTGTCCTTAGTATCCATGGGGCATTGGTTCCAGAGTTTTGCATATAACCATGTATAGCCTCTGTATACTTTAACTGATCTCTAGATTACCTATTTATAAAGTTATATTGTAGAGAACAATGCCAAACAAGTATGTACATGTTCAATACAGGCACAGGTTTTTCCCTAATATTTTCCATTTGAAGTTGATTGAATCTGTGGATATGGAAGGCTCACTGTAATTGTAAGCTTGCTTATCTAAAACATCACACTAAGCTGGGTGTGGTGGTGCATGCCTGTAATTCCAGCACTGGGAGGCTGAGGCAGGAGGATTGTTGGGAGTTCGAGGCCAGCCTGGGATACAAAGTGAGCTCAAGGCTCAAGGCCAGCCTGAACTGCACAGCCGTAGTGAGA
>NW_004955402.1:31789315-31841378 GCF_000276665.1 Chinchilla lanigera
CTTCCATTTGTTATGTATCTATAATAAGCACATTCTAAATCTAATTGGGTAGAGCACTAGCCTCCTGTATGAGAGACCCTGGGATTAATTTAACAAAAAACCAATTGGTACCACATTTCAGGTAATCATTTGCAACTTACTTATTCTTTTGAGGGGTGAGGTTAGTACTGGGCCTTTCTAGTTCAACATTTTATGAGCTTTGTGCTTTCTGTTTTGTGTTTTTGAGACAGGGTCTTGCTCTGTACTTCAGGCTGATCTTAAACTCACTATGTGGCCCAGGCTGGCCTTGCATGATACTCTTGCCTCAGCCTGCTGAGTTCTGGAATTACCGATATGCCACCACACCTGGCTGGCTGTATGCTTGTTAGGTGTGGGTCTGATTCATTGATTTTTTTTTTTTTTCCCCCATTGCTGCTTAGTATTCCACTGTACAAATATATCACAGTTTACTCATTGTCTTGCTGGATGTTTAAGGTGGTATTTCAAATGATGCTGTCAACATTTTTTGTATCTCTTGGTATATGTGTGTAATAATTTCTTGGTATATGTGTATAATACTTCCTTTAGGCTCTACCATACATTAGAGAGTACATGTGCATATTGGGCCGTAAATTGTGTGTAAATTTTTGTTTAGGACATAGGAAATAGTCACCACTATTTAGCTTTGTGCCATTTGACATTTTCTAATGAAGCCATTTTTTCACTCTAAGTATTTTTTTCTTTAAATCTGACAATGTAGGAATGTGAATAATAAACTGAACATTATTCATAGAAGGAATGTATCTTGTAAAGCTGAATATACTTACTGTGTCATAACAAAAAGTTAATAGAAATTATTTGTGATTGTCAGTTTATGGACTTAGCTACTCTTAAAGTTTGAGCATAAGGTAAGTGTTCTAATGGCTAATCTGGTGCCTTTCTGTCCCCCTTAGAACCAAATAGAAGCTTAGTCACTAAACAGACTGCCCAAATGTTCACTTTAATCATTATCAGCATCTTAGCCCAGGTCAAAAACCCCACTGTATTTAAGGTCATGTAAGTAATAACTCAAGATGTAGTAGCTCGTTTCTTTTTTCAAAGAAATTGAGTGGTGTTTTTATATCTAGAATAGTTGTTACTGTTGTTTTAGTTTTAAACTCTGCAGAAGAGTTGAGTAATAAGCAGATTTTAAAAACTAAAATGAAATCAGGAAATCTGGTCAGTGAGAGAAGATTTCTATTTACTTTTTCTTACTTGATGCTAGAATTGTACAGTGTAGGTGTAGTTTTTGAATCAGCAAAACATAGAACTATGTGACCTTGAGGTAAATTATGTAAAGGATCAGTTTTCCCTGTCTGCAAACATGACATAAAAGTCATGTCTTAGTTACTTTTTGTTGTTGAGACAGTACCTGACACCACAACTTAAAGGAAGAAACATGTTTAATTTGGCTCACAGTTTGTAGGAATTTCACTCCATAGTCATTTGGCTCCAAGAAGGCAGGGTGGCATGGCAGAGAAAAAGTTCCTTCATGACATGGCAGCAGGAATAGCGAGAGAGTGATGGGAAGAGATACATCCTTCTGGGTCATGCCCCCAGTGACCCACCTGCTCTGACCAGACTTCATCCTCCAGCATCACGTTTAGCCATAAGCTCAGTAGTGGATTAATCTAGTGGTAAGTGTCATGGTTCCGTGATCCAGTACCTCCCCAAAGCTGCACCTATGAATGTATGAGGCTCTGGGGAGAATCCAGATATAAACCATAACAAGTGGTATCTACCCCAAAAGAGTATTGTTAACATGAATTGAAATAATATCTACACTGTGCTTAGGACAGGTACAGCATACAGCAAGTCCTCAGGAATGCTAACTAGCATTGTGTTAGTAGTGATGAGCTGAAGTGTACTAAGGAAGGAACTGATTAGGATCAGTCAGTGGATTTCTAGTTTACTGTCCTTCCATGGGGTGTTACAGTATTTCTTCAACTTTGCCTGAGTGTAGAAATTACTCAGGGTGCTTATAAAATTCAGACTTCTTGGTTTATCCCTTAAGATTTTATTAGTAGATCTGAAATGTGGCTTGGGAATTTTTAATTGATAACCCCTAGTCAACTCCTATAGCCAGTGTTTTTTGTAAACTATACCAGTGTATCTGAAAATGCCTTTATTTTTGTTAATTGTTTGTAGTTGTTCAGTGTGAACATAAATGTAGTTGGGGCTAAAAGAAACAGAAGTCTGATGTACTCTTGGATGGAAGGTTTATAATAGTGATAAACTATTTAGATTTTTTTTTTCCCCTGAAACATTTATAAATTCTAAACATTAACCTCTCCTCACACACACACACCTGCCTTCTGGTTAAGAAGGTAGTCTGTAAGCCAGGCATGTTGGTACATTCCTGTAGTTCTAGTTATTTGGGAGGCTGAGGCAGAAAGATCTCAAGTTCCAGACCACCTTAAAAGAGCAACAATAATCTTGATATGTCCATAACAGAAAGTAGTAGCAGTGCAAAGAACAATTCATAGGTTTGCTGTTCCTAATGTAGGGCTTTAAAAAGTCTTATTAATCTTATCAGAAACTTTAAAAAGTCTTATCAGAATGACCATGTCTCTGTTACTTGCACAGTACAGACAATATATCAGTCTGGATGAAGGAGATTTGTTTTTGTTTTTGTTTTTTAAGACAGGGTCTCACTCGATAGTGCAGGCTGGCCTTGAACTCACTGCAGTTTTTTTTGCCTCAGGCTGGGATTACAGGCTTGCACAACCACTACTGACTCCCTTGTCTATTTAAGGTTGTCTTTAATGTTCTTGTTGAAGGGACCAAGTACAAAGCCATCCTTTGCACATTTTTAAAAGTAAATGAATAGTGATTTAAGATGTTAATCTCTTTATATCTAGCCTGCCACTGTCGTCCATTGTGTGATACTTGCCTGCAGTGAGCTACAGATAGTTTAGTCTTCATGCTTACCTTGTAGATTCACAGTTTCTAAGTAGCTACATTATTTCTTTTGAAGACAAAAGAAACTGTTGGTCATGGTAAGTTAGGTACTACTTTATGTCCCTTCCTATCTTGGTATTGTTTATCTGTGTGTTTAGTAGTAGGACAAAACTTTAAAATTCTCTTATATATGTAGACTGAAAGAAGGTATCTTCCCAAAGAGCTGTGCAGGTAGATACCGTCCAGAGATAGTTAGCTACCACGGGAGCTAAATATAAGTGCTCTGTTTTATTTTCAGTTTAATAATTGGTAATTGTGTTATTTACATTTTTTTAAACTAGGTTTCTTCTTGTCCTTCGTGTGAGTGTCTGTGTTACACTGTGTTTGTGTTACATTCACCAGGGCTTTCTCACTGAGCTGCTTCCCCAGCCCACCTGAATGCCTTTGGTGTCTCTTATAGAGCATGACATCAGTGTTGTTGAATGAACTAACCACAGAGTAACAATTCACATCCTTTTAAAGCTAAATGAGTAGTGATTTAGGATTATTTTTCTTGGTATTGGGGATTGAACCCAAGGCCTTCACACTAAGCTGCATCCTTAGCCCTTTAAATTTATTTTTATTTTGAGCCCAGGCTAGACTCTAACTTGTGATCCTCTTTAGCAACCTCCCAGAATACTGGGATTACAGGCATGCACTACCACATGGATTTAAGATACTAATATTTTTAAATATCCAGTGTGCTGATAGTATGGGTCCTATAACCTGTTATCTGTGTGACCCATTTTATATAATATCTTTCATACAACATGTGGCAAAAGTCTTTACACCATTAGTCCAGAAGTTAACTTTCACCAGGTAGTTTTTATTTGGTACCCCTATCACTTTATCATGGCTCTTATTTTATTGCACACTGATTTTTTTTGAGTAAGTTATATAGATATTTGCTGTAAGATCAGACCCTTATTTTAAGTGATCCGTTTTAGATCATCATACAGGTTCTGTAACAATTTGAAGTGCTATCAGGCTTGGATTGGAATTCCTATGGCCAAAATTACACTGTTGAAGTTGTTTGGATTGATTTAATAATGTGAAAGATGTATATAAGGTGTTACTTTCTGACTATGTAATGGATGTATATAGTTAGAAAAACATGAAGTGTAAAATTAATGTACATAGCATAATGATTTTTTATTTCTCATTCTTTAAAAAGAAGAAAGGAGAAGAATGATATTTCCAGTTGTGGAATGATACTATTAAAAGTGTGGAATCAGGATAACAGGGTCTACTCATTGAATACTAGTTCTTCAGAAATATAGATGACAGAGATTAGCCCTACTAAAAATAGAACTATGGTGATGGAATGATGCACAGAAATACTATGAATTATGTTATATTCTTACTGTGTTTACCAAATTACTATTGTTTAAAAACATTGAGTAATCAAAGTGGAAGAGTTTGGTTATAGCAACAATGACTCTTAAAATTGGACTTTTAAGCCTGGTTTAATTCAGTTCACTTATTTTTAGGACCATGGCAGGAGCCCCTTAAGAGCCCCTTGCTGTGAATCTACTACAAGTGGATTTAAGTGCGAGTTGACTTTCCAGGTGTAGCCTGACAGAGTCTGAGGCTGGATGTATGTTAGAGCCTGTGTCCACACTGTTAGGCAGAGGAAAATGTTACCTTAATTTCCTAATCTGCAACTTCATCTTGTTTCCATGCTACCCAGCATGCCCCCTGTCCCTAGGAACATTTTCCCCCCTCAGAATGGGTGCTTCACTTTTCTAAACCCCCTGCCTGTTCCTCTAGTTAAAACTGTGCTTTGCAGATGAACTTGACGCATTCTTCATACATGAAATTCACCTTAGCTTTCTGCCATCTGTCTGTCTGTCTGTCTGTCTGTCTATCTATCTATCTAGGTCTTTTTCAGACCGCGTTTCACTGTGCAGTTCAGGATAGTCCTAGGACTCACTTTGTAGGTCAGGCTGCCCTTGAACTAACAGTGATCCTTCTGCCTTAACCTCCTGAGTGCTGGGATTATAGGCGTTCCACACTTGGCATCTGCCATCAAACTTCTGTCTGCCATTTTTTTTCTAAATATGACTAGTTCCCTTTCCTCTTTAGTGCCTCCCCCACCTGTCTTGCAGTATCATCCCATCACCTTTCCTGTGGAGCTAACCTTACTAGAATTTGTCATTTCTTCTCTTCCATTATTCTTCAACTTGCTTTGCTATATTGGCTTTGGTCACATTACTCCTGAGGTCCTCCTTACAGGGTCATTTGCAATAGTTTTATTGTGGATTCTTCATAGTCATTCTTTCTCAATTGGTCTTTTTTTGGGGGAATGGGTGACAGGGGTTTGAACCAACTGAGCTCCATCCCATGTCCCCTGGTGTACTTTTTGTTTTTT
Organism: Chinchilla lanigera; assembly: GCF_000276665.1. Taxonomy (NCBI): domain Eukaryota; kingdom Metazoa; phylum Chordata; class Mammalia; order Rodentia; family Chinchillidae; genus Chinchilla; species Chinchilla lanigera. Next base: position 31,794,645 of record NW_004955402.1, read on the forward strand.
TTTTTTTTGATGCTGGGGATCAAACCCAGGGCCTGTGTATGCAAAGCAAGAACTCTATCACTGAGCCACATCCCCAGCCCTCTGCTGTACTTTTTGAGACAAGGTCTCTAAAAGAGTCTGAAATTGTCCAGACTTGACTCAAACTTGAGATCTTCTAGCTTCAGCCTCCCAGAGTGCTGGGATTCCAAGGATGTGTGACCACATCTGGCATCAGATGGGTATTGTTAAACATATCTTCCTAGAAATGATCTTTGCACTCCATGATTTAACATCTTTGGGCTTTTCTTTCTCTGTGGGTTCCTCTTCTTGTCCATCTCTTAATTACTGTCCATCAGGGTTCTCCTCTGGGCCCACTTGACTCCTGGATGACCTTTCTTTCTGTACTGTTGTTCAGGCCTTATTAAGGCTGTCTTCCTTTTTAACCTCTGACCCAAGCTTTCAAACAGAATATGTGGCTGCCTTTTGGACATCTCAAAGGCACATTAGCAGCCACGCTCAGTTTTCATTAGTACACTAAATGGCACAGAGTACTTCCCATTTTGTGCCTTCCCTGGTTCAGCTATAGTTATTTCTCAGTCAAGAAAGTCCAGCAATCCAGCTCGTTCCCTTGCCTCCTGCTCCCTGTCTTGCTGCCAGTTTCATTTCTGCATTCCAAAAGAAAACCAACCAACCTTCCTCTCCCTCCGTCCCTTCTTTCCTTCCATACTGGGGATTAAAAGAGGCCATTCCACTGAGCTACATCCTCAGCCCTTTTACTTTTTGAGACAGAATCTTACTAAATTGCCCAGGCTGGGCTCCAGTTTGTGGTCTTCTTGCCTCAGCCTCATAGATGCTGGGATTAGAAGCATGCACCACCACACCTTCCCAAAAGGAAACTGTAAAATACAAAACCAGAGCATGATGCTCGCCTCTCTGCATAGATGTTCAGTGACTTTCCACTTCCTAAGATCCAGAGTGGTGACTATGCCCTGACCTCTGCTGACTGTGCCAGCCTAGTTTCTCATTACTCTTTTAGTACCATTACTCCAGATCTCACCAAACATTTAGATCCTAAAGGGCAATAAAATGGGTGCTACTTCCCCTTACCTCTGTCGAATCTTTCCTGAGAGCCTGGCTTTCTGATCACGTTCCAGTCAGGGGAATGTGCATTTTCTGTATGTTTTCATAATGCTCTGTATCTCCCTATCAGTCAGTTTTTAAGCAGTAGGGCAAAAGACTGCTTTTTACTATTGTTGCATGTACTGTAGGTTCAGTGAGGATAGAAATTTTGCCTGCTTCGTTCTCTGTAGTATTGCTAGCACCTAATATAGTCTGTAGCATGTCATGAACAAGTATTTATTGTAGGGACAAACAGAAAAAGGCAACAGTAAAGACCACTTGAGGTATTGAATATGGATAAGTTGAAGGCTTGACAAAAAAAAGAGACCTTGAATTTGTATTCTTCCATATCAGTTCATTTGGAACAGATGATGTGCATGGTGATAGCCATTAAGTGAAACATCAAGGTAAAAATTGGATAAACAAGTTGGCCACAGCAAAGTATTGGGAGTGAGAACAAGAATCAAATTCTAGATTTAACAAATTCCATTTAAAGGACTACCTTAGATTTAGCAAAACTATTACCTGGTGAATGTACTTTTTGGTTTTTGTTGGGGTCTCACTGTGTTTCCAGGCTGATCTTGAACTCTTGGGCTCAAGTGATCCTCCTACTACAGCTTGCTGAGTAGCCGGAACTAACAACAGGCGCGTACCACCACATCTGGCCAGATGTAACTTTTGTGTGCTCATAGAGGACAAAGACAGGTGCCTATTGCCAGTGCCACCATATAGAGTCCCATCTAGGTTACACATCATGCAGCCTAATATAATCTCAGTCACTAGTTGTATGTGGGAGACATTTTAAGCTTTCCAGTCTTCTGTGTTCTCATATATACATCTTTTTTGGTTGAAGAAACACAAGTACAAATAACATTAAAGAACTGAAATGTGTGGTGGTGTGGTGGCGCAGGTGTGGAAAGTTTCTTTTTGGTAAAAGGCGAAAGATTCATACGATCTGAAGAGAAACCAGAGTATTAAGAGTTTCCTTTTGGGAGGGTGTGGTGGCACACAAAGTTGGGGAAGCTGAGGCAGGAGGATGGGAAGCGCAAATCCAGCCTGGGCAGTTTAGGAACTTAGAAAGACATAGTCTCAGAATTTTAAAAAATGGCTAGGGATGTATGTAGTTTGGTACAAAACCCTGGATTTAGTCTTCAGTACTCCCTTCCCCCACACACATAGATTGCAAGAACTGCAACCTCATTCATTTTGGTGATTACTTTTCACAGCTTTACCTAGCACCTACATGTTTGATAGTGTTATATATGATACTTATGTGTATATCTTCCCATGTTTCTACCTAGCACTATTGTGATTATTTTTAATATCAAATTTGCTTATTTAAAAGTCTTTTTCCTATGGTAAATTCTTGGGACAGGTTGAATGTCAAAGCATGTAAAAATGGTAAAATTTGCTTTGAGATGACTGCATATGCCTCTCTGAAAGCGTTGTACTGAGAGTTGAAAGAAGTATGAAATGACAAGATTTCTTAATGACCTTGAAGCATTGAAAGATGGGGGAGAGTTACATGTGTAAAACTTTGTCTTTACATTGGTTTAATTTATATAAAGTGTCATGAATTTTTTAAATATGGAAAAGTAGTTTTGTATCAGTTGATAATACATTTAAATATAAATCCCTTTAAAGAAAGGTAAAAATTCGTACCCATTGCAGTTCTGCTAATTCCATGTTAACTTCTAGGCATTTAAAAAGTTTTGCTTTTAAATTAAAACATTCAAGAACTGGACACATAGGCTGAGTTACTTTAAATCTAGCTAGAATTGTTTTTGGAGCATGGACTTTGATGTTATGTCATAAGCCTTTATTGAGAGAGTTCTATGAAGTTCATGCTTCCTGTGATATTGAAGAACATATTTAATTGTGTCATATACAGTAATAACACTTCATGAAGATCCTGGTGAAAAAATTGCATCCTTCAGTGCCACAACTGGTTGTGCTTCTCTAGTGTATGTGGTTTGTTTATGTCTAATGAGAACTTTCAGCAGTGTACAGGTTATGTATGTTTTAGTACCTCAAAGCCAAAATTGTGATCTTCCTCTAATGTTCCCTTTTAGATGTAGTTTGGGGCCAGACTTTGTCAAAGTCAGATTCCTTTAGAGAGAAAAAAGTGCCTTTCACAAAGCATCCCAATATCAGTGTGGTATTAATGATTACTTTCATTATACCTGTACTTTTGAGCTTTTCTGGTTTAAATTTTTGTTCTGTTAAAGTGATCAAGAGCAGACTACCTTGTTGCCCTCTAATTAGTTATGAAGGTCATTTCAAAGCAGGCTAGAGTTGAATCTAAAAAGCATTACAGAATGAGTGTTACAGTTTGCATATACATATATTTAGAGATATTTACCAAAGTATTTAAAGTTTTTTCTTGTAAAGAACAGGAATATAGCTTATTGATATGAGAAGCAGTTTTGCTATGGCAGTTATTCTATTTCATAGTTATTCTACTTCTATGATTAAACTTTGGGTAAAAAATCTGTTAATTAGTTGTTTGTGCTATGTGTAAGAAGTTAAACTGTAGTGCTTATTTTTACCCTTTTCTTTCTCAGGTCATTTGGATCCAGGATTCCTAACAAGTGACAAAACATCTGCTGGCAATGCACCACTTAATGAAGAAATTAATATTGCCTCTTCAGATAGTGAAGTAGAGATTGTGGGTGTGCAGGAACATGCAAGGTAGGCTATTAATTGGAGTACTGCATTCTGATATTTTAAATTGTAAATTGCATTTTAACTAGAAAACAAGTGCTAAGAAGATGATAGACTTCATGCCATGGCTGGCATGAAAGGTGAGGCTATCTCAGTTTTCTTTGGCTTAAGAAACACTTTGTTGAGATATGTAGGAGCCTTAAGAACATGTTCTGTATTTTCTCATATTAAGAACATTTCAGATATGCATGTATATGAACTAGAGCTGATTTTTTTTTTTTTTTAAATTTTAAGAAGATATATCGATAGATTGATTATTTTCTTAAAAGGTACAGGTACCTGTGTGCTCTCCTACTTTCTTCTTTGTATTTTCTTGCCTTTCACTTCACCTTGAAATATACTGTGACTTGGGAACATACACCTGACATTACCCCCTCTTTAGCTACTTCAGGGAAAGTCCTAAGACATCAAATTAGTGTGTAGTATTATGAATATAATTCGATAAAGTTTGCCATTCTTTAAGTAGGGGTCAGCAAACTATGACCCCCATGTCACACTTGGTCTGGCTCCTGGTTTTCTAGGGACTAAGAGCTAAGAATGGTTTTCACATTTTTATTTTTATGTAATTGGGTGGAAAATACTTTGTGATATAAAAAAATACATGAAATTCAGCCTTTAGTGTCCATAAGTAAAATTACTGTAACAGCTCATTATCTATGACTGTTTTTACACTCCAGTAGCAGAACTGAATACTTTCAACAGACTATATGACCCCAAAGCATAATGTTTACTCTCTTTGGCCCTTTCCAGAAAAAATTTGCTAACTCTCACTTTAAGGTATGTCCATGAGAATTATTTACAGCCATCTCACAGGTAATTCTTCTGGATACTTAACATATACATGTATCTACAAAACAAAAATTTAGACATTAGAATGTATGTATCCTGTATAGCAAACAGCTTTTCTCCTACACCTGAAGGGCTAAGTTGTGATTCTCTGATAAATAGGCATATAACAACAATGTTCTTCATTACCTTGGTTTTTGATCTGATTTTACTCTGGCTCGTCAGCTAACCAAACATTTGCCAGCATTTCTTTCATTGCTTATATGAAGGTAGGTGAGTTTAGGAGTATAGAGTTAGGGTGAAATACAGATGTGTATTCTTTCTTCTTTCTTGTCATTGTTGTTGTTTTAAGACAGAGGCTGGCTGTGTTGCCCAGGCTGCTCTTAAACTTACAGGTTTTAGCTGTCCTTCCTCAGCCTCAGTCAGTAGCGGGAACTACAGCTGTGCACCACCACTCTCCTCTTGAGGTTACCTTTTTCTGGTGAGATCTGATTGTACTTTCTGAAAGCAATTTTCAGTAAAACAAGTGGAACTTTAAGAATATAGAGTTAACTCTTTAATGTAATATGTCATCCCCCCAACGAGTGGCCAATTCTACCTTTATTGGAACTCAGATTGCCCTAGCATTTCATTCTCTTAATTCGTGCTAAAAGTATGCCGTGTAGCTGCTTTTCTTTTTCTTTTTCTTTTCCTTTTTGTTTTTGTTTTTGTTTTTGTTTTTCTTTTTCCATTTTCATTTTATTTTTTCTATTTTGGTTACAAGACTTTTCATTCTGAAATCTTTATCTCATCCTCCCACCCCCCAATAAAAATCTTTTTCCTGTTAAATTCTCTTCTGTTTTTTTCATCTGTTCTCTTAAAGCTGACTATCCATTTGATGAGAAACATAGAACTAGGATTTCTTCCTTTACTTCAACATGTGTTTGCCATTAGTTTATCTCCTTTCAAGTTCCATGTCAGGATCTTGCTGGAAATATTATATCTTTTAAAATTTCAGGCTCTCTACTATAATACCCTATTGGTAGTTTTATGTAGGTAAATTATTTGCACTCATGCCTGGAACAGATTTTTCATTCACAGTTCCTCTTTAGTTATATTTTAAATTTTAATTTATTGTATTCACTCATCTTATGAAAGTAGGAAAGAATAGGTAATAATTTACATTGTGTATCTAATCTCTTACTCTGTGCTAAGACATTGTTTGGTCTAGTTTTTTATTGACTTCTTCTAAGGCTATCTACTTCATTATTTCCATATGGGTAGAAATGTTATAGCCACCCTTCTGTTTAGCTTCTTTGTTCAATTTTTCTTTCATCATAAAAATTTTAGCTTCCTGTATCTTTTATCTTTTTTTGGTGGGGGGGTGGTACCGGGGATCGAACTCAGGACCTTGTGCTTCACAGGCAGGTGCTTGTGCCGTTGAGCTATATCCCTGGCCCCTCATATCTTTTATCTAGTTACCATTTTATTCTGTAGACATTGTTCCACTTGCACTGACTGGCTACATTTTAGGTAGTATGCTATATCATAATTTTCAAGGACTTTTTCTTACAGGCTCTGAAATAAAAGCTGTGCTTTATTCTGATCCATTGCATTATATTTTGAAAAAAATTTATATGCACACACACACCCATATTTTTTAATTTAAAAAATTTTATTGTTTGTTTGTTTGTTTATTAGGCAGGGTCTCACTATCCATATCAGGCTGGCCTCGAACCAACTACGGAGCCTAGGCTGGCCTTGAACTCGCTGTGATCTTCCTGCCTCAGTCTCCTGAGTGCTGGGCTAAGAAACCCTATCTTGTAGATGGTAAATCCATTTGAAACCTCAGTGGTTTTTATATTGTCTATACAATGGTATGTAGAATTTCTGTATTCTCTTGGAGTATTTTTAACTAAATCCTGTATTATTTGAGGTTATCTTTTATATTGGTCTTTGGGTCTAGGGTTGAATAGTTGCACTGGCTCTGTTCTGTTTCCATAAAAAATTTTCAGCAGTTTCTTTAGAAGTAGCCTAGGCTGGGAGTGGTGGTGCACCCCTGTAATCCCAGGACTTGGGAGGCTGAGGCAGGAGGGTTGCTGTGAGTTTGAGGCCAGTCTAGGCTATAAAGTGAGTTTAATTCCAACCTGAACTACATATTGAAACCCTGTCTCAAAAAGACAAAAAAAAAAAGTAGCCTGATGGTCTTTCACATATTGAGATTTAACACTAGGGAGCAGGTAGAGAAGAGATTTTCTTACTGGTTGCTTCAGAATTGCCCTTTTGGCTGCCTGTGTCTCATCTGGCATTTATTTCTTTTACAAGTCTAGGGTTGCAGTTATGAAGTATTGATGTGCTTCTGGCAGGGCTGTCACTTGGAAAAAGGTTTTAGGTTTTGATCCACATCTTTTTGTCCTGATTTGGTTTGCATGTATAGATGTTTTATTTGGATATAGTTGTCCTGTTCTTTTTTGTCCTGTTCTTATTTTATCTTTTGATGTTCTACACAGTTTTGGGCTGAGAGTTTTAAAAACTCTGCTTTTGCCCTTGAGTTAATTCTCTTTGGGATTGTGTTGCTCTGACTAAAAGTTAAAGCTCCATTTTGGAAGCTTTTGTTTAACCTTTGCACTAAAAATTCTAGTTGTGTGTGGGCCATGGTGGTGCATGCCTATAATCCCAGAACTTGGGAGGCTGACGCAGGAGGATCGCCATGACTTCTAGGCCTGTCTGGGCTACATTGGTGAGTTTAAGACCAGCTTGCACTACACAGTGAGACTGTGTCTCAAAAAAAAAGTTCAGTGGTGATGTGATCACTTCTTTGATAAAGTTATTTTTCTTACATACTCATATCTTTTCCAGTTCTTTTACTTTGGATTTTGTTTGTTTATGTAGCTTCTATGCTTCTTCTAGTCATAGATTAGAAAGCGTGCTTTCTTTCTTTTTTTGTTTGTTTGCTTTTGTTTGTTTTGGGGTTTTTTGAGACAGGGTCTTGCTATGCAGCCCAGGCTGACCTTGAACTCACGGCAGTCTTCCTGTATCAGCCTCCCCAGTGCTGGTATTATGGACATGCACTACCATGCCCAGTTTGAAAAGTGTGCTTTTAAGAACTAATGGTTAGATGCATCTTTTGTGGTTGTTTTGTATTGCTGTGGTGAGCTTCTGATGTTATCGAAATTTGTTAGCATTTCCAGACGTTAATTTTTGGATAGTCTAGCTTTATAAGATACTTGTGGCTAGTAAGATGGAGACTTTTCCCACATCTCAAGTTCTTTTGTGTCCACTTAATTTTACCCTAAGTCTGTGACTCTCATGCCAATGTTTTTCTTTGTCCATGGTCCTTTTTCTTCTTCTAGCCTCATTGGTAATTTTTCTAGGAAGATGAATGTATAAAGTGCAGATCTTTCTACTATGGAACTATATTGGAACAGTTCTTTTAATACTTAGGATTTTTTGAATAATCAGGAGACTCTTAACTTATTTTAATCTATAAATCCTATGATCATTTGTTTTTTTTTTGTTTGTTTGTTTTGTTTTTTTTCCCCAGTACCGGGAACTGAACTCACAACCTTGCGCTTGCCAGGCAGGCGTTGTGCCGCTGAGCTAAATCCCCAGCCCTCCTATGATCATTTGTTAATTTTGGTTTATCTCTCAGCAAATGAATTGTATTTAAACTTAAGACTGCTTACTTCATAGAACCAGTTGCCAACATTAACCCAAAAATCTAGGCAGGGAGACAGGAGTTTCCTACAGACACAAGAATTCATTCCATTTTCAGTTAGGAAAAAAAGTAGGAATGTTATCTAAGAGGTCACCTCCAGGCTCTAAATGAAAGCAAAGGGATTAATTTATGTTGTTTTCTTAGAAAAGTAAGAAAGTTGACCATCATAGGTAGCTAATTAGAGCCAGGAAAGCTTTGAACCGGCAATAGGATCATCATATTCTCCAGAGAATCTAAAATTTTGAAGAGAAACAGATTGAAAGGGTTGAGGCTCATTCCATCATGTTTAAGTTCTTTCAGGTGCTCCAGTGTCCTCTCAGGTTCTTCAGTGTCCTAATGTGTTTTCTTCTTCGCTTAAAGTAGCCTAAATTGATGCTAGTGACTGGAACCACTACAGTAAAGTAAATATACAAGTGATCTGTAGTTGAAGTGCCTCATCTCCTTATTCTTCCGTGCCTCAGTAGCAAATACAGTCTTTAAACCTCTCATTCCTAGTCCTTGTTCTATACCAAACACTTTCTAGAATCTGCTTTGGTGTTTCTCAGATGTGCTTGAGTACAGGCAGTGCTACTGTCCACCATACAGGGTGTAGTACTTCAGCTGTGGTCTGAGGAAGGCTTTGTTGCACAGTGGAAAATAGTTGTGCAGGGTCTCCGTCCCTGAATGAAGATGAGATTTTTGTTCTGCTTCTGTGCTTAACTTGCGTAAGACTTTGGGCAGTTGTCTTTTGGCCTTGATTTTGTCTTTTTAAAAGAAACAGGTTGGATTAGATCCATTTTAAAATCATTGCCTGTTATCATATAGTATGTCACTTAACGAGCAGTACAGAGTAACAAGTGAGGCTATACACCTGTTCAGAGATAAGTTTCTAGGAATTCTGCCAAAGGCATTTGACTGTCTTTGTGGAAATTTATTTCCTGAATTCTTTGTAAATTTCTAGCTTGCTTTACTTCAGTTAGTGCTTACGCAGATGAATTTTTTCCAGTTTTTATTTTTTTTGTTTGTTTGCAGTCTGTTTGCAGTGTATGATTACAGTCCTTGTGAGGAATAACCTTGTGAGTTATGTACTGTACAGTGTATATAACATATAACATGTACATAGCACATCTTAATTCTTCATCTCCTTTGCCTCTGCTTCCCCACTCCCTCCATATCTTGGTCTTCTCCTTTTTAAAAAATTTTCTTTGTTGGTACACTTTTGTTTTGGTTGTTTCTTTGAGACAGGGTCTCACTATGTAGTTTAGGCTGTTTTTGAACTCAGTATGTAGCCCAGGCTGGCCTTGAGCTTGGCGTTGATCCTCCTGTCTTAGCCTGTGAAGTGCTAGGATCATAGGCATGTGCACACCACCATGCCCAGCAGTGCACTTTTGATATCCATAATGATCACATTCAGCATATATTATGTACCTGTATATAATATATCTTACTCTTTTTTCCCCCCATTTCCCTCCCCTCCCTTCAACCCTTCCTCCCCTCCTTATTTACAAATACTTTGTTTCTATATATTCTTCCATTTTGCAAAAGATCTCTCTTTTTTGTTATCTTTTACTTTGATCTTTGTTTATATCGTAGGTACCAAGACATCATATTACACACTGTATATGTATACCCATGTGTATAGTAGCACAGTTGATAATAGCTAAGTCTTGGAAGCAGTCTGTATGTCCACCAGTGGATGAATGGATAAAGAAGATGTGGCAAATGTATACAATGTATACAATGAAGTACTGCTGTACTACTTAAATAAATTTGAGTCATTTGTAGGAAAATGGATGTGTCTTGAGACTATCATATTAAACAGATGGGTTTTTTTTTTCCGGTACCAGGAATCAAACTCACGACCTTGCGTTTGCTAGGCAGGGACTGTGCCGCTGAGCTAAATCCCCAGCCCCTGGATGAGCTTTTTTGTGAGACAGTGTCTCACTATGTAGTTCAGGCTGGCCTTGAACTCATTATGTAGCTTAGGCTGTCCTCGAACTCATGGTGATCCTCTTGTCTCAGTCTCCCAAGTGCTGGAATTATAGGTGTGTGCCACCATGCCCGGCTCAGATACAGTTCAGGTTGGTCTTGAACTCACTTTGTAGCCCAGGTTGGCCTCAGACTCAAAATGATCCTCCTACCTCAGCCCTCTGAGTGCTGGGATTACAGGCGTGCGCTGCCACACTTGGCTCATTTGAACTTGGTGATACAGGTGGCATAAAATCAAAGCTGGCATTTTCAAGTCCCTGGCACCACTCACTGTGTATACACATTATCAGGACAGCTGCTTGGACGCCCTTGCAACAGTTCATGTGATGAAACTCATACCATTTGTTGCTTGTCACATAAGCGACCTGGTTACTAGTTTATAATCTAGACGTGAGGACAGTAAGTAGTAGTGGTAGCTTGAGCTGCCTACCTTACTCTCATTTGAGTCAAAACTTAGTGCTGTCTCCTGGAGCCTCTGAGTTCTAACATTTGCCAGGAATTTGGGATTCAGGGTGACATTGTTTCTGGAACAGTTTTCATTGTCTGCAGGGCAGGTCTTTCCCTCTGCTAGGTCCTTTGAAGGACTCTAAACCAAGAACTTCACCCTTGTTGTTTTCACTGAACTGAAACATGAACTTTTTTTTTTTGGTACTGGAAATTGAACTCAGGACTTTGCACTTGCCAGGCAGGTGCTGTGCCACAAAGCTATATCCCTGATCCCTCTTTTTTCTTGTTTTTGAGACAGAGTCTCATTGCATATTTCAGGCTGGCCTTGAACTCACTACATAGCTCAGGCTGGCTTCAAACTTAGAGCAATCCTCCTGGCTCAGCCTCCTGAGTGCTGGGATTACAGGCATGTGCCATGACGCCTGGCTTGAGTATTTCTGATTAATGAGCCCAGTGTTTCTGTTGTGACTTTTCATATAAGAGAAATTGATCCTTCTGTATGGCCTAGTACTTACAGATTTTTGGAAGTCTAATCTATGAAATGGTATTACTGTCACTTTTTTTTGTTTGTTTGTTTGTTTTTGGTACCGGGAATCGAACTCAGGACCTTACACTTGCCAAGCAGGCACTTGTGCTGCTGAGCTATATCACCGGCCTTACTGTCACTTTCTTTAAAGGTATTATTACCCAAGTATGGTACAAAATTTATTTTAAAAACAAATTTCACCCATTTTTCTCAGTTTTTCGTTTGTTTCCACTAACATTGTTTGGGCATCTTAATTTTGCTGAGGATTTTTATTTTGCCCTGTTGTGATAATCCCAGAGATTTAAGTGAATCCACAGAGCTATTGTCTTGTTTGTAACTGACTTGGACACAATTCATGAGCCCTGGCAGTGTCAGTTGAGAGAGTGATGGAATATAGGGGTGGCAGGGAGCCAGACAGACATGGATAGAGAAGAAAGGTATTGATTGTATGTTTTATGAACTTGCATAATAGGCTTATTAAAAATATTCTTGGTATAGCAGAAATCATACTGTCTTCTATTTTTTCTGTGGTAGGATTAACCCAGTTTTTATTCTTCATGTCAACTGCAGGTGTGTTCATCCTCGAGGGGGTGTGATTCAGAGTGTTTCTTCATGGAAGCATGGCTCCGGCACACAGTATGTTAGCACCCGGCAAACTCAGTCATGGACTACTGTGACTCCCCAGCAGACTTGGTCTTCACCAGCAGAAGTTGTTGACCTCACCTTGGATGAGGATAGCAGACGTAAATACCTACTGTAATACAATGTCACTGTGTTTCCTCTGCACTGTTCCCTTCCACTTCCTCCTCCTCTTTGTGACACAGAAGTTCATTGTCATAGCTTCAGCCTCAGAAGCTCTTTGTGGCATTTGTAGAATTAAAACTCATGGAACCCCCCCCCCCCCTTTTTTTTTAATTAAAAAAGTCACTTAGGAAAATAACATCACAGAAAAAACAATTTCTTCCTTCAGTAGGAATATGAGAATGATGAATTTTACTTAGTGACTTTTAATCTTAGAAAAGTCACCTTTCTTTTAGAATAATATTTTAATTACCAAGTAAAGTGGATTTCAGTTTTTGAATCTTGTATTTATTTTTCTGTATAATGAAATTAATGTCTAGACTTGACCACTATTCGCCCACCTCATTGTCACTCCCACCTTGGGGCATTCGCACACATATCAGTCAGGTCCTTAGTGGCACCTGGTAGGGCATGTGCATTTAAAAACCTTTCTTTAAAAATAGAAGACAAAAATATTACAAGTATTTTTTTCTTTTAGCTGGAATCTTCTGCCTTTTTGATTTGCTCCTGGTTGACTTCCTATACCACAAATAATTGACATGCCCTTTATGTTTATAAATACTACTAAGTGACTTACTTGGTTTCCTTGTTGCAATAATTTTTAACTCTTTGGAAAATTTTCTTTGGAACAGACACATTTTGAATAGATGCCTACCATGAAGTTTTCTGAGCATCTGAAGTGAGTTCTAAAAGATAAGTGGAAAAATTTCTTTTCCTCAGCTTTTTCCCCAGGAGAACAGAAAAAAACCTTCTTACTTAGGAAACATATGAAAAGTGACTTTTAAGTATAAAGGCACTTGGAAATTGGAGAAGAAAGTGCCTTCTTCATAGCTGGTCTCTCTGGAGAGGGTGTATAACAGCTATTTAACACCTCAGCTGAACTGGACCTGAGCTATATTTGGGTATTTTTCTCCTCTATATTCTCAAAAATAAAAATATTCCAGAAGATGTCAGGTGCAAAGTACATTAATGACACTGTAAATCTTACAGTATCTAAAAGAATAGCAAAGGGTAGTAGAAACTTCAGGGAGTTCAGGAAATGCCAGCATTGGGGTTTGTGGCATTAGTTACTACCTTTTTTCCTATAACGTATAGTTACTAGTGAATTATTTTAAAAGCAATATCTAGAGGTAGAACACTATGTATTGTACATAGGGAGGAGTGAAATAATACTGGCTCAGAAGACTTCACCTTTTGTGGGTTTTGTTTTGTTTGCTCTTTTCTGTTTTGTGTTTTTTGTTTCTACTGTTACTGGATGATATTGCTATGACCCTTTATTTCCCTCCCCAAATGCCTTGGTGACTCTTTCTGGTCCTAAAAGCATGAGAACTCCCATTTTCAGTTTCCATTCAGTAAACACACATTTACCCAGTGCTTGCTCTGCATCAAGCACTCTGTAGGGTGGGTACTATGGAGGCCTCCAAGCTGAATGAGACACAGCCTGCATGCGCATGCATCAGTCAGCCTGGCTCCACCTGCCTGGCCTTTTCTTCTTTTTGTGTATGTGTGTAAAGACAACTTTATTCCTTTACCCTACTTCTTGTTGCTTTAGTTCTTCGGTATGCCTCTTCTTTCACAGGGATGTATTTGAGCATGTGTTCTTCGATCTTGTCTGATAGCATCTCACTTGATCTGGCCTTCTCTGATAGCATCTCATTTGAGTCACAGACTTTTTATTTTTTCCTCCAATCCATTTTTAATTGATCAGGTTAATAAGATCAGCAACCTTCAGTTTTAGAACCTTGTATATCACATTCTCTCACATGGCCACAATCCTAGACAAAAACCAAAGACCCAGAGGCCGGAGCGAAACAGGACCTCCTGAAGATTCACTACTGGTGTATCCTTGGACCTTCACATTTTACTTTAGGATTAATTTATTGAATTTTACTGTTACACATTTTTTTTTAACTTGAAGTAAAGTACTAGACAAAACAGAAATGTATAATTTCTGGTCTGTGTTTTCCAGGAAAATCATTGGGAAGAGAGTAGCATGGAGTATATGACTTGAAGTTTTTACAACTTACCCCTCCCACCCCCTCACGCCCCCCCCCCCAGCATCAGGGCACAGTCTTACTTTAAGGAATGTGTTTTTTTTTTTTTTATTACTTATTTTAATGTTAATTGTGTGTTTCGTCTAACTCCATACAGCAGGTGATTTCCTATGACATGCTTTCTTTAATCCCTAACAGTCATCAGCTAAAGAGAGAATTTTTTTGAATTGCTGTGTACACTGTGGATGGGGACAGAGTGGAGTTGCAACCGAACTCTTTTCTGGCCTCTTGCCTTTATATTAGGTTGCACTTACCCCTCACTTGTTCCTTTTCTAACTCCCTGACCACCTCATTTGATGCACCAGAACAGAAATTTAGGCATTAAGATGCAAAAAAGGAAAGGGAGACACTCTGCTGTCTTTCCTACCTACTAGGTTGGGACTTTTAACCTAAAAACTAGTTAGAATGTCTTTTGGCTCTTCTTTCATTGCTACATGTAGAAGAGTGGAGATGGGGTTTCAGGCAAGGTTTTCTATGATCCCATGCCATTCGAAATTTCTTTTAAAGGGATTGTTTTCTTAACCACATTTTCCCTTTTGGTAGCATAAATAGTTCCTCATGCCTCATAAGACATTGTTCAGAGTAACATCTCTGTTAAAGTGGAACAAACAGTTGGGTCACTGATTGCTTTATGCCACAACTTGTTTCCCTTGCAGTTTGAAAAAACAGAGCAACAACCTTGTTGGATCATCGTGACTGCCCTGTAACTTATAATTGTGGCTCAGCAGTAATTTTTCATTTTGATGGTAGGGGCCAGACTGGGTGGACTCCATTATTTACAATCAGGTATCCTATAAACTCTGCTTTTGTTGTCAATTGTGAACATGAGTTGATTTGCTACTTTAGTCATTTGTTCATATTTACTTTAACAAATTAACACCAAGGTAACTTAAAATAAACTTGTTGCCTGCTTTTTCTAATATGTCACAAGGTTTTTGAGAAAGCCTGAGACATAATTTTGTCTTTTAGTTTTAACCATTTTTTAAGGCAAAGAGCTGAGCCCCTAATCCTTGTTCTCCAATATGTGTATGATGTGACTTCCATGTATATATAAAAATGATTGCACCCTAACCAAACTTCCTCAGATTGTGCACTGTTTGTTTAAAATAATCACGTATTTTAGTCCAATGCTGTTGTATTTTTTCATTTTATTTAAAACACTACTTCGTATTCTTTTAACAAATTTTAAAGGGTAGTGATCTTTAAAAAAAAATCACTGGATAACTAGGAATTTTTTGTTGTTGTTTTGTGTTTTAAAAGAGTAGAAAGGTCATTGAGCCTTTTACTTCTCTTACCATGAACATGGAATGTCAGCCATTGTGTGGCTAGGAACCGATGCACTTGGCGGGTAACAGATCTGCTGTTGCTGGGGTGTAAGCGTGGACTTGATGCAGTGACGACAAATCATTGCGTAGAAGTGATGTTTCCAGATGTGCAACTCTAGTTTTTAAAATGAAATTTGGTTCTTTACATTCATTACTTAGTTTTTGTTTCCATTTAGTATTTAATGGTCTTTGGAGAAAAAAATAATAAAACAGAGTGTTATATATATATTTTTTGGTGCAAGATAAGATTTTCTGTTTTTTGAAATAAGTCTGTAGCATAAAGGTTAAACTATTTTAAGACAAAATAAAATAGAGTGTATTTAAACAATGATATTTTCTGAGAATTTTTTTTTACTGTCTGCTTCAGTTAATTAGGTGATGCCTAGAGCAGCTCCCAGGATACTTTTGGATGTGAAAGTGGATTATATTTTGTTAATAGGTTGTTACAAGATGCCTGATTTGGGGCTGGGGATTTAGCTCAGCGGCAAAAGCGCCTGCCTGGCAAGCGCAAGGTCGTGAGTTCGGTTCCCAGTACCGGAGAAAAACCGAGAAAAACCAAAAAAAAAAAAAAAAAACAAGATGCCTGATTTATTCCAAGTGATAGCTGAATCCTACTCCCAAGACGTTTGGCCAAGTAGCCTGTGGTGTATCAGATCTAGATAAAAATGAGTTCTGCATTAGCTTTCCTGTAGCTTCTACTTCCCTCTCCAGTTAGGACTAGTGAGAAAGAGCTTAGAGAGGCCAAAGGCTTCCTAGTGTTCGGCACCTCTGCTCCTGGGAGCCAGACTCCTGTGCAGGTCTTTTCCCAGAGACGCTTGCATCAGGTTAAGGCTGCAGCTGCATTGAAGCAAGTTCATACCATAAGAGGGTGTTTTAAAGCATCAGCAACTTGCCGCCTAGTTTGAGTCTACTTTCAGATTTTTAAAATTTGGTTATCAAAATGATAGCAACAACCGTATTAACATTTCATGGCTTACAATTTCACATGAAGGAGAATGGGTAAAACCCATCTTTACTAAGATACCCAATTCCTGAATCTCTGTTTTCCTCGGGAATTTTTAGTTCTGCTTGTACCAGAAAGAAATCTCTTAACAACTAGGAAATACATTGTTAACAAGTAGGAAATGTTTTTAGGTCTTGTGTTTCTGTTTTTGGCAGTGCTAGGGACTGAACCCAGGGCCTTGCACATTCTAGACAAATGCTGTACCAACTGAGCTATATCCCAAGCCCCTGTTTTCAGTTTTTTTTCCTGTTTTCATTTTTTAAAAATGCTTTTATGCTAACTTATATTTGAAACCTAGACATTTTAATCCCTATGCAAACTCCTTTGACCCTAGCAGAAAATTACCTAGAACTGTACTTTTGAATCTTTTGCCCTTGGATACTGTCTTTGAAGAACAGGCACAAGTCAAAGACCTTCAAGTTCCTCGTTACTCCTTGATCTCATTTGGGCTTCTTCCTTCTATTTGCTGTCTTTAGGCCTTCTCTTCCCTTATAAATTTGTTTTTCACAGTAAATGCCAGCTCTTCATAACTTCAATCTAAACAGAAAGGTTATAGATACATCTTTACTAAATATATACATAACTTTTCAGATTCAGTTTTGCAACCAAAGCAAGGTAATGTCTTATGGGTTTTAATCATCTCCTCAGATCATTGGCAGGTACAATTTGTATTACTTCCCTAACTCCATGTTTGAGAGCACTGATACACAGAAATGGAGAAGTTTCTGGGCTACGGTAGAACTTTGAGTAAGAAAGTTTGCTCCTTTGCCCTGTTAGCAAAAGAAGGCAGTAGAAAGTAGTAGAAGGAACACCGGGCATGGTGGCCCACACCTGTAATCCCAGCATTCAGGAGGACTGCTTCGAGTTAGAGGCAAGCTGGGCAACAAAGTGAGTTCAAGACCAGCCTGAACTGCATAGTGAAACCTTGTCTCAAAAAACCAAAAAGAAAAAAAAAGAAAGTAGTAGAAGGAGTGATGCAAATGATGATCATGAATTTCAGTTACTCAGAACTTCATTGCCAAAGGATGTTTCAGTGGCTCAATTCTGTGCTGACATTGGTCTGCTCTTCACGTGGCATGCCTTCGAGGTAGACATGACTTTAGGCAGGGGTTCCTTTGTGTGGTGAGGATTCACTGTTTTCTTCGCAAAGCCCTATTAGTATGGTGACTGTGTGAGGATGGAAGCGAGTGTTGGCAATAAAACGAAACCTCTTTGGAGAGGTGTAGCCACAGCAACTGTCATAACTAGGATCTGTCATAACTAGGATGTGTCTTGGCCTGCTGATTGGGAATGCCCCTTGATTGTAAATTTTATCTAACGCCTCGCTGCTTAACGAAAGAAGCAGTTACTAGCCTTCCCTTTGTGCTTTGGTAACTGACACCTCAGGGGAGTCAGATCTGTTCCTCTTCTCTGTTCCTTCCTGGGAGTGGGAACATACAGTGTTCTGGACTCCTGAGCCCTCACCTGACAGCTGACTTTGAAGCAGGTAACATGTGACTCCAGGATAGGTGTGAAAACAGAAGCAGAAGGGGCCAGGCCAGAGCGTGGGTGAGTGAAAGCCACATATCTGCATTTGGGTTTTATGCCTTTAAATTAAAGAGAGTCTTAGATTTTTTTTCTGAGACTGAAAGGTCGGGCTGAGCTGTTTTAGGTGATAATTCATTGTTCTGCAGAGCCATTGGGCTTTTTAGGCAGGAACTTGAGAGCTGCTTACTCCAAAAAAGCTGTTTAAAAGACTGCTGTTTGCTCCTATCATGTACGCTTTCAGGAGGTGTTGGATGACTGACACCTGTACAACCTTGAATCTCTCTGAGCTCTTTTATTTCAAAGATTTTGTTTTATTTTTGGGGTTTGAGACAGAGTCTTGCTGTGTAGTCCAGGCTGGCCCTGAACTCACTATGTAACCCCGGCAGCCTGGCCTTGAACTTGTAGTGATGCTCCTAGGAGCCTCACCTTCAAATGTGGGATTACAGATGTGTGCTATCACGCCTGACTCAAACTTTTAAGAGAATGTTTATTTCAAAATTTTTATTGGGAAAATGGTGCGATTATTCACCTAATTGTGCAGATTGGAAAATGGAGAATGGAAGAGTAACAATGTACCCAGACTTACATAGCTAGATTTTGTAAAAGCAGATTATTTTTTAATGTTTCTGATGACATTTTAACTAAAAGAAAAAGAAAACCTTATTTCTCCGGATTTTCTTCATTCTTTTTGCTGTTCATTTTACCTTATTCTGGCCTGAGAAGAAGCAGAAGTATTGCTGAGTAGGTAATTTTTGGTGTAAACATATCAGGTCAGAACCACACATCTGAGTGTGTTCCAGCTCAGTCTCTGGAATGACCATGCAGACTTTTTTCTATAGATAGATTCTCTGTCTTACAGCTTATGGGACACAAAAATATAGATCCAATAAGCAGAAAAAGATGTGTGGGCTCACTACTAATTTTGAATATGCAGACTTGCACTACAGTATGGTATTCACATAGGAATACATTTAAATCCAACCAGAAGACAATAACTGCAGTTTTCTTGTCAGTGTATATGAGCATAATTTGCTTCATCAGTTGGAGAACTAGAATTGTCCGGTAAAACTGAACACATGGGTATGCCGTGACCCAGCAGTTCCAGTCCTTGGGATAAAATCTTTGGGAAGTGTTTCAGCTGTGGTTGCAGCTGACATAGGAACATTGTGGAATCAATTCCGTGTCTGTATGTAAGCTTGCTTTGGTCTATTTCTTTAAGGGACTAAGATAACAAAATAATTGCAGATAGTATTGTTAAACTTACGTTTGTTATATATCAATACACACCCACACAAAAATATATGCATGTGGATAAGACCAAGATGTGAAATGTGTTAACCGTAAAAAACTGTGAAATGTGTTAACTATAAAAGAAAGATGTGCAAAGCCGTGGCTCTAGAAAAACTAGTTTATGTGCTCAAAGTACTTTGTATTATTTTTTTTTCCAGCTTTTGGCTATTTGAATATGGATCCATCATGGGCTAGGTACAGAAAGTATTTGCAGTGTTAAGCCACCATGGAAATGAGTGAACTAGGACTATACTTACATACTTGTATTGATCATATCAAGATGGATTAATCTCAACAGTATGGATTTGAGAAGAAACAAGTTGCAGAATATGTACATGGTACCATTTAGGAAAATTGAAAAGATGAAGCAACACTACTTACTGAAAACAGCTACATGCACATGTAGTAAGAATATAATGAAATGCATGAGAATAAGTGGAGGATAATCATTTTTCTAGAAGGGGAGGTAGGAATGAGGACACAGGGACTTTAACTTTATTAGTAAAATTTCTTAAACTGGGTAATGGGAACATAAATGAAGTTACTCTTTGTATTTTTTGTATATTTTAAATATTTTATAATAAAATGAAATTTCCCTCCGTTTCATGTAGAAAGAATAAAAGCTCTTTTATGACTTTTCTGGTAGGCCAGTGAAAATGATTTTTTTAGATGCCCTCAACACTTCTTAGATGTGTCACCAAAAGCCTGACCAACAACAAAAAATAGATTTGATAAATTGGATTTTATAAAAATTTAAAGGTTTTGTGCTTCAAAGGACATCATCAAGAACTTTTAGGGATGGTTCACCATACGCAAATCAACAAATGTAATGCACCATATCAGGAGAGCCAAGGACAAAAGCCACATGAACATCTCAATAGACACAGAAAAAAATCTGACAAAATCCAACACCCATTCATTATAAAAACCCTATAGAAAATTGGAATAGGTGGTCTTTATCTCAGTCTCATAAAAGTCATCTATGACAAACTAATGGCCAACATCATACTGAGTGGTCAAAACCTGAAAGCTGTCACTTTAAAATCAGGAACAAGATAAGGATGCCCACTATTACCACTCCTGTTCAGTATAGTTTGGGAAACATTGGCCAGAGCAGTTAGACAAAGAAATGAAAATAGGAAAGGAAGAAGTTAAGTTGTCATTATTTGCAGATGACATGATA
This sequence comes from Chinchilla lanigera, assembly GCF_000276665.1. Taxonomy (NCBI): domain Eukaryota; kingdom Metazoa; phylum Chordata; class Mammalia; order Rodentia; family Chinchillidae; genus Chinchilla; species Chinchilla lanigera. The sequence continues at coordinate 31,815,074 of NW_004955402.1, forward strand.
CTCCACATAGAAGACCCCAAAAACTTCACCACAAGACTCCTAGATTTAATAACCAAATTCAGTAGTGTAGCTGGATACAGTCAACACTATCAATAGCCTTCCTGTACACAAATAACAAACTCACTGAGAGAAAAATTAGGGAAACAGCACATTTCACAATAGCATTAAGAAAGTGAAATACTTAGGAATCAGTCTGACAAAGGAAGTAAAAGACCTTTACATTGAAAACTTTAGTACTCTGAAAAGAGATTGAAGAGGGTGTCAGAAAATGGAAAGATACCCTTTTTCTTGGGTAGCTAAGACTGATATAGTGAAAATGGCCATACATCCAAACTGTTACACAGTTTTAATATATAAGGGAGGAAATTTTTTAAAAGTGGAAAACAAATATTTTGTAAAGAGAGGATAAGAAGGATTGAAGTGAAGGGAGGGAAATGTGGGAAAAAGAAGATATATTATGTACAGGTATAGATTCCCTATGATGATTGTGATCATTATTTATGTCAAATATTACCAAAAAATTAATTTCAAACAATTGTAAAGACAGAGCTGGGTGTGTTGGCATAGGCATGTAATCTCAGCACTCAAGAGGCTGAGAGAGGAGGATTAGGAGTTCAAGGCCAGTCTCACTTAGTGAGACTTTGTCTCAAAACAACAAAATTAAAAAATTAAAATTCCATAGAATGGGAGAAAATATTTACAAACCTTAAATCTGATGAAACCTGTATCTATACTGTATTAAATACTCTCACAACTCAATAAAAAGAAAAGCCAGTTTCAAAATAGCCAAAGGAGCCAGTCATAGTGTCACACGCCTGTACCATCCCAGCATTTGGGAGGCTGAGGCAAGGGATCGCCACAAGTTTGAGGCCAACCTGGGTTATGTAGTGAGACTCTGTTTCAAAAAAAAAAGTCAAAGGATCTGAATAGACATTTCTCTGAGGAAAATACATAATTGGTCAAGAAGCATAGGAAAAGACGTTCAACATTTAACACGTCATCAGAGAGATGCCAGTAAAAACTGCAGAGATACCACCTCACCCCCAGTAGGCTTGTGCCTTGGTTACTTTTCTCTCATTGCTGAGACAAAATACTGAATGCCCAAAATTAACAAAGGAAAAGTTTATTTAATTTATGGTTTGTGGAGGTTCCAGTTCATAGTTGGCTGGCTGCAAGGCAGGGTGGCACATGGAAGAGGGCAACAGTTCATGGCTGTGGAAGACAGCAAAAGCAGCAAGAGCAAAATGGAGGAGCACCAAGAAAGCCCCTTTCCCTCCCTTACAGTGTATGCAAACTACCCGCCCCAGGGCATGTGTAGTTCTCACACCCATAATCTCAGCATTGGACCATAGATCAATCATAAACTCTAGAAGCCCACCCCATAAGTGCATGAGGCTTTGGGGGGACATCCAGACACAAACCATGACAGCTGGCCAGAGTCAAAAAGACATGTAACAGCAATTGTTGAAGAAGTGGAAAAATTGGAACCCTTGGACACCGCTAGTGGGAATATGGAATGGTGCATCCACTTTGGAAAATAATTTGGGTGTTCTTCAGATGGTTGAACATTCAGCCATAAATAGAACTGATGCGTGGATGGTCCTTAAGTCAGTATGGTAAGTGAAAGAAGCCAGTTGTGAAGGACTGCATAGTCTTCTGTTTATAAGAAATGTCTGGAGTAGATAGGTTTGTAGAAGTAAAGTGACTAGGTTGTGAGAAGCTGAGGGAGGGTGGAAATAGGGAGTGACTGCTAATGGGTAAAGGGTTTGCTTTGGGAGTGATGAAAATATTCCAGAAGTACTTAGTGGTAATGGTCACACCTCTGTATACTAAAATACCTTGAATTATACACCTTAAAAGGATGAATTTATGATGTGTGAATTACATATTAGATGCCAGTTACTTTTGGAATTGAGGGTACAATACTTTGAGCTGTTAATATCTTGGCAAGAACATGGTGCCACATACTTTTTGAATAGAAGTTTTAATAGTGGAAGTAGAGAGGATAGTAGGAAGGTACAGTCCAGCTCTCAGGAACCCAGAAGACCAAATGGCTGTAACTGAAGACAAGCACAGTCAGCTTCCTCACTGGCTGGCCTCTAAATGAGACTTCAGGAAACCTACCCACTGCGAAAGGCAATGTGGCTTGCAGTTTCTGTGCCATCCAAAGCTGCCACTCAAGGGTGAAGACCATTATTCAGATAGAAACAGTTACTCTCCCTGAAATAGACATGCTTACTGACTTCCAGCAGGGGCTGTAGGAAGTTTTATATGGAAGCTGAGGCTAGGGTATGGTTGGGTTCCTGCAGGGAAAACCTCTGAGCTCCTGGGACCTGCTGCTGGCTTGGGCCCCTGGCTTTTGCCCAGCAAGTTTGTGGTGCTCCAGGGGACTGTGTCTGACAGCTGACCTCTTGCCAGGATTGTGATTCCTGTATCCTTTGGGCATTGGATGAAGTGGGGATACTTTCTCTATGTGCCCTTCACCATCTCAAGATTCTGCTGTATCCTCTCTATACTAGCTGGTGGGGTGGAATGAACAAATGATGGAAGAACTCTGGTCCCTGTCTTAATTTTGAGCTCTGAGGGACACTGTCACCCTCAAAGGTGCTGAGGCAGAAGCCATGTTCAGGCTGTGGTGTAAAGCAGACCTGGGTACTTTTCTCTTACCTGTTGCTATGGTCTTCCACAATTCCCAAGTCTTGACTAAATTCCACTGAGTAGCTCTTCGGGTTCTTGCCGGAGTAGATTTATTATTACATTAAATATGCATATCTTTCATTCAGTGGTGAAATACTCAGAATCTTTCCAACATCCTTATAGGCCCCAACCAGTTGGAGTGAACACTGTAGGGATAACTGCCACAGGAAACCCTCATCTGTGGCAGGTTTGATATTAACCCTCTCATTGCTAGACTGCAATTCTGGGGAGACAAGGAGCTTAGGGTAGGGGCTGCTTACCAACCAGAATTGAAATTGTTACTGTTTTTAACAACCAGTATATGACTTTTTTACACCTCAGGTGTCTCCCTAAGATGGGGATAATAGTACTCACCTCATAGGATTTTTCCTAAAGAATAAATAAGTGGATAAAGGCCAGATCCTTGCCATAGGTTGCCAGCCTTGCACCAGTCCTTGTGCTGGAAAAAAAAAAATTCCCAAGATTGGGTTCAAGTCCTGCCTTTATTGCTAATGAGCTGAGGCTTAGGAGGCCAGACCCCTCTGTGGGTCCCACCTTCATCTGTGAAGTGGGGTATTTATGGGCCTACCACCATCCCTAAATTACAGGGGGTTCGGATAAGGTAATAGGATAGCATGAGGAGATTCACAGTCACAGATACAAATGGCTACAGAAGCAAGGTTGGTATTGGAACAACTTCAGTGAATCTGATATGAGGATAAAGAAGGAGTGTGGTGAATGAGTGAGCTTGTGTTTGGCCAAAGGGGGAGGCTGTAGCTCTTGTCCAGCAGAGCACAGTTTGATTTTGCAGATCTGTGGATTTTTCCAAAGAAAATGGAGTCTGGATTTTTAAAGTGCAAATGTGAAATTTCTGACTTGTAAGTGTAATGGCCAGGCGTGCTGAGTATATGACTTGAATAGCCCTGTCGGTGCAGTAAGAAATAAAAATAGGTGGAACCTCTTCCTGATACACTATCCTACTGTCCACCCTCAAAGGCCCTCCTGCCTTGGGGTAAAAAACAGCCTGGGGTGGCCTGGTGCACTGACCCTCATTCTGTGTAGGCTGCTGACACTTGGAGTTGCAGGTAAGCAACTCTTCTAGAGGGCAGACAGTGCCCGTCCAGCTGTGGTACCTTATATCCTTTGTCTGATGTATTTCCTGGTTACATCTTTGACTTGCTAAATAGTAAACCAAAAGGAATGGAGAGCAAGTATATGTCTTAAGTCTTGCCAGCCATGTAACCTGGATCAATCCTATTTGGCCTCGCTCAGCAAGGAGCTGTGTGGTCCAAATAGAACTCATCTGCAGGCCTGATTTAGCCTAAGAGCTGCCAGTTTTCTGTCTCACGACTGAACAAATTTCACTGGTGCAGCCAACACTTAAGTACTTATTTGCTATGTGCTAGGCACTGGGCCAGACTGTAGAGCTGGCCTTCATTCTCAAGTAGCTGGCTCTATGTGATTTAACAAACCATTGTCAAAAAATCTGACAAATACTAAGGTCAGAGCTCAATGCAAGCTGTCCGGAGAACAAAAAGAAGCCTCCCTAAGCCAGCTGGTGGGATGGAATGAACAGATGATGGAAGAGCTCTTGGAAAAGCCTAAGACTGCTTTAGCGAAGTTTGCAGGCTGGGCAAGAAACCATGGTTTCTGGCAAAGTAGGGAGTGGAGGGTGTGGGTGAGTGTCATTCAGGTACAAAGCTTAGGCAAGGCATGGGAATGAGAGACAACATAACTCAGAGAGGAGCTGCTAGTTGGGAGATAAGAGCAGTGGGAAGTACGCTAGAGGCATCAGAGCCATGTGATGAAGGGCCTTAAGTGCCTGGTAAACACCCCAAAGACACCCTGGCTATGGAGACCACGTCTATTACCTTCAAAATGCTCTTTTTTTTTTTTTTTTTTGTGTACGGGGAATCAAACTCATGACCTCAGGCTTGCCAGGCAAGCGCTTATGCTACTGAGCTACATCCCCTGCCCTACCTTCAAAAAGCTTATATTTAAAGGTAGGGCATAGACCTTAAATACATAACTGCAATAAAGATGTACCTCTGAAATGATTGGCGAGCAGTAAGATATGGTATAGAAAGAGAAATGAGGACAGCTCTTCCTGGCAGTGAAACACATGAGAGAGTTGATACTTGGAATTGGGAGGTTTTATTAGGACACTTCTGCAGGAAGCAAATGGATAAATGAGGAAGCTGAATTACAGCGGGGATGGGGATGGGGAGGAGAGCAGTGTGCTTTAAGAGGTTGAGTCTGCAGGAGCTGGTGATGGAGTGGGGAGGTGGATGCAAAGCCCATGGGGGGAGGAGGAAAGAGTCATCCACTGAGTAGAAAATACAAAAAAAGGGTCTGGTTTGAAGTATGTAGCCAAAGCTGTTGGCTGCTCCATGTCACACCCCTGTAAGTTGAGAATAAGTTCTTAATTGCCTTTGAACTCACTACTGTGAGGAAGGCGCAGTGCCTGCTGGCTTTGGAGCATACCACATTTAGAAATACTCCTATATTTTTTCCCCAAGCCTTGCCAGCATTTGTACAGCTGTTGGTGGGAATGTAACCTAGCACAACCACTATGGATATCAGTGTTGAGATTCCTCAAAAAACAAACTAGAAGTTCCATTTGACCTAGCTACTCTCCTTGCCGGAAGTTAAAGACATCACATTACAGTGACACGTGCATACACATGGTTATAGGAACACAATTTATAATAGCTGTATCTTGGAAGCAGCTTATATGTCCATTGACAGGTTAAGAAAATGTAGTAGTTATACACAATGCAGTATCACTATGCCATAAAGATGGATAAATTTGAGTCATTTGTAAGAAACATAATGTTAAGAGTAAGTTCTTAATTGCCTTTGTCCTCACTACTGTTAGGAAGACACACAAGCTTAAATATCACACACCCAAATTATAAATACAGAGCAAAGTAAAAGATAATTGGAATTAGGGAGACAGATCTTTCTCAAATGGGAAGTGGATCAAAAGATGGAGGAGGACTGAGGGCGGGAGAAGGGGGTCGAAGAAAAGGAATGCAGATGTGTTATGTACATACACCAACTCCACACAAGGAATGTAAAGATTATTTGCTGCAAACATGTCCTAGAAAGAAAAATCCTGCTCTAGCTTACTCCCTGCCTTGGAGCAACTGAGGGCCCTGCAGCACAAGTCAGGCACTGAAGTCTGCCCTGCTGTTTGCACCACATGGCCTGCAATCCAGTGGTGCTAGAGGTATTCATGGTGGAGAAGAATGCAGTGTGGGGTCGGCTCCCAAGGATTTTGGGGCAAGCTACCTTGAGCAGACAACTATTCATCTTTTAAAAAGCAGCTCCCAGCATGCTTTTGGGCAGTAGAGACAGGACATCTGACCATGGGATATTAGTTCTGCAAGGGGATTAGAGAAGCTTCCTGTGGACTGGACCAGTCATAAATTTAGGCAGACCCGACAAAAATCCATCCTGGAATGGATGAGATGTATGTAGGGCTGGGCATCAGCAGGACTAGAGGGCCCAAATGAGCTGAAAGAACAGATGAGCTGCACATCCCCCTTCCTTGGGCCTCCAAGGCATTTTCCTGGTTGCATTGATGACTTTTCTTCAGATCACACCAAGTGTTTTCTTGTGACCAGCTGATAGAGGAAGAATAATTCTAGGCCTGGTTCAGTGTGTTGATGTTAGTCAAAAATGGACTGCTGTTTCCGCTTAAAGCCCTTGTTAAATTGGCCAGAAGGGCAGTCATAAGGGCAAACACTTCCAGTGGACAGAGCTTAGAGCCTGTTCAGGTACACCTGTTCATCAACTTGGTGTAGGAGGGAAAGAGTGAAGCGTATTTTATAAAGATTTATATGCAGTCTTGGGCAGCAAATGGCTTGGTTGGTCAGGGGCCTGAAAAAAAAAAAAAGCTGACAAGGAGGTCTGGGGAAGAGGCATGTGGATAGTCCTATAGGAGTGGGCACAAATTCCCACCAGAGAGCATCCACCACAGAAGAGACACTGAGCAACCAGGTGGGCAGAAGCATGATTCTCCCTGAGGAAGTTAGCCTTGTCCCCAAGTGACTTCCCTGCCGTGGTGATAGGTGAAGGTTAGGCATGGGTCCACAGATCAAGGTACTGCCTCTACTGGCTGATCTGTCAGCAGAAAGGTGGGCCCCAAACTGTCAATCAGCCAGCCACCATGGGCATATTTTATATTGGCCCTTCCAATTTGGAAAAAGCCAGGACTCTGAGGTCTGTTTTATGGCAAAGGAAGTCCAAAAATGGGTTCTTAATCAAGGAATCCAGTGGTCTGGTACATACCAACTGTGCAGAAGCAGTGGACCAACTAGAATGATGGGATGGCTTATTGAAAACTGAGCTGAGGCACCAACTCAAGGATGAGACACGGTTGGGTACTGTTGTTCAGAATACAGCTGATATGTGGCACTGTGTGTCTAGTTGCCAAGATACACAGGTTCAGGAATGAAGGGTGGATGTAGGATGTAGGAGTATTAGTGTCTCCCTCCTTCACTATCAGTGGTCTGTTCGCCCTAGGTGAAACAATGCCTGGAATTTGTGCCTGGTGATGTCACAGAATGAGCCCTTGCAGCAACCAAGGTGTGACAAGGCAAGTCAGCAGAAGGTGCAGACCTATAGGTCTGACCCAACTCATCAGGCAGAGCAACTTAGGTTGGCTGAAGAGCCGGCTGAGAATGAGGAAAATCTAGAGTAGATGGTAAGGGAAGATAATGATCAATTTCAGCCTCCAGATCTGCTGCAGCAGTGAGCAGTGCTGTAGTTTGTCCCACTAACCTTTCTGTGTATGACTGTCTCCGCCTTGACGACTCAGTGGCAGAATAGACTTGTGTGGGGCATGAACTGGAGTGATGGAAGGAGCAGACCATCTGGGAAGCCCTGCGTCACATCCCCTTCATCAACGCCTGGCTTCAGCTGCAGTTACGGTCTACAGTTCTGTGTGCTCTTGGGCTTAAGCTGACCTCACACCGAGCCCACGGGGTGTATCATTCTGATTTCTGTTTCAGGGCCTTTTCCAAAACCACAGCAGTTTGGCCTGTGTGGCTCAAAAATAGCCTTGAAGTGAGGGGAGCTAATGGCCCTAGGACACCCTCAATAGTGGAGGGTTAATAAATGTCCTATCAACTTCCCATCCAGGTAACAAATGTCTAGGTCTCTTGGTTGGACAGTTCTAGGAGTCATTCTATCTGCCTCTCAGGAGATCCTGAAGGAATGGAACCTCCATTGCTCATGACTTTGATGATGGACCTTATATTGACTTTTCCTCATTGATTTTTTTTTTTGCTCTCAATTCCTCACTCTATTTCCTGAGATTTCCTTCCAGTTAAACCACTTAAGTGCTCGTCTCAGGCTCTGGATCTAGGAAAATTCAAACAAGGGCAGGGAGGAAGAGGTAGAGTTCACTCTCAGCTTGACGTGCTGACAAGTTACCCACTGGGAATGGGCACCAGGAAGTAGCCACATGCCTTTGAGAGATGAAGATTTATATATTAGCGTATGGAAACAGATAAAACCACAGGCCTAAGGAAAACTCTTGAGGCCAGTGGAAGAGAAAGCACCCTTCCTTCTAAGACAGTGGATCACAGTCAGGGACCAGTTTATCACCCAGGGAACATGTGACAACTCCTGACAGTAACTTTGGTTGTCATGGTGGGAACAGGTGTTGCTGCTGGTATCTCGTGAGTAGAGATCAAGGATGCCACCAAATACCCAACAATGCACAGCACGCAAGTCAGAGCCTCGCAACAGTTGTCCAGCCCAGCACGTCAGTGGTGCTGAGGTTGAGAAATGCTCTTCTAGGAGACTTCAGAGTCGTGGTGAGAGTGGCATTATCAAAGCCAGAACTGCTCCATGGGGCCACTAGGACTAGCAGGGCAGTGCAGCAGAGGGGTCCAGGGAAGTAAGAGCCAGTAACTGTCCCTTTAGTTTAACAACATGGACCTTTGCCCGAGCAGTTTCATCAGTATTGACAGAGCTGCAGCTTGTTTGGAGTGGGAGAAAAACAGGCCTGCAAAGCAGTTAATGAAGATGAGGATAGACTTTCCAGGAACTAGGAGGTAAAGGAAAGGAGAGGGTGATGGGATTAGCTAGAAGCAGGCAAGGATGAAGGAAGAATTTGAAAAAATATTGGAAGCCTGGTGCAGTGGTGCACATCTATAATTCCAGCTACTTGGGAGGCCGAGGCAGGAAGATCACAAATTCAAAGCCAACTTGGACAACTTAGACTTTGTCTCAAAAAAAAAAAAAAGATGGGAAATTATAGAGAACTCTTGGGCTTGATTATATATATCATGTATATTGTATATGCTGTGATACGTATTGCTGATGATATATGCTGATGATAAAGGGATACAAGAATGGGAATGATTGATGGAGAGTCAGTTAGGGACATATATAAGCAGATCACAGATGGCCTGGCTTGGACCAGGTAGGTAAAACTTACTCTGAGGCCAGACGGAGACAGGTGGGTATGGTTACATCTACAGTTGTGGGAGATTACTGGGGGGAGTTAATTGTCCTTTGCATGCCCAGAAGCCACGTGGTCTCTAGGACATGGGGGACAAGCAGTAGGGTAGGAGGCCTATTAATTGCATGTTGATTGATTACTTGTTGTTTATTGTACTGCTGTTGCAGAAAATGCCCCCCAGCGTGTTAGCTGCCCGGGTAATAGTTGCCATTACTACTTTCTCCTAGAAACGGCGGGTCACTGTGATGCATAGCTGGTCACTATGACACATACTGTAAAAACCAATCAAAGCCAAGGATTCTGCCTCTGTATCTCCCCCTTTCAACTCTATAAAAACCTCCCTTCCTGGGCCTTCGAAGCCTGGTATTTTGGAATGATCCTGATCAGTGTTCATTGATGTAAATAAATCTGCCTCCAAATCCTGGGTGTCATTTTGGTGTTTCTGCTTGCCTTTGCACTGAGATTTGTATTGCTCTCTTCTCTCAAAAGGGTGTCTCTTTGGGGAGTTTGGCCTTTTTCTTGCCTGGAGTGTTCCAGAAGTAAGCACAAGGCTATCGTGGAAACACAGGTTTCCTCTGAGACTCCCCTGCCCTGTGGAAGCCCAGAGTTCTTTCTAAGATGTTAATTGACTTGGGGTTTAGGTTCGTGGGGTCACTTCTGTCTCCTGGTCCCTATTCTGCCATGGCCTTAAAACTGGGACACAAACCCCTCTTGCTCTGCAGAACTACTTCCACCTGCCTTCTTGTTCCCCAAACCCTACCTAGGGTCCTGTAGTACCTGCCCTGTCCCTTTGTAAGTACTTTGCTCGTCCTCATCCTTTCTCACCTCATCTGTTTCCTGTTACCCGATCTCCAAATCCTTCTCCCTCTGTTTACCTAGCCCTCTTGAGGGCTCCGCAGGCTTAGCTCATATCATCATGGTGCATAGCATAGACAGATAGCCTTTTCTTAGCCTCGTCCTCCAATAGAAGGCAGTTTCGGAGAAACACACAGAAAATGTACTGTCTGCAAGACTGCAGATTCATGCTGGATCTGAGGACCTATGCTCAAAACCCACTGCAACTGCTCTAAATGGGGAAGGCTCCACTCCACAAAGACCTCTGTCTCCTTTTGTTGGGGATTAGCTCTGCCCTGGTACTAGGGTGAGGCTGAAAGGCAGAGCAAAGCTAGGATAAAGGTCCCACCACGCCCCATCCCCAGCCCTGTCCCTAGGGGGCTGGCCTAGAAGTCAGAAGCCTTCCAGGAATCACCCCTCTTCAGCTTTGTGATCTCATCTTTAAAGTGAGGATAGGGAGGTAGGAGCAAAGATTTCGTGAAATGGGATATGTGATTACCTGCTTCACGGGAGCTACTTTATACGTTCTGGACGTCACACCCCCTTTCTTTGCTTTTGTAACTTGAGAAAGACACACATTTCCTGCCTGGATGTTCAGAATCATTAATTAGTTAATTAAAATAGTTAAGTTTATTGGTACAATTTAGATGGGCATAATGATCACATTCATCATAGGGAGTTAGTAGAATCATTAATTTAGACGACTCTGTGACTAGCTCAGCGGCTGGACAGCGGCCTTCTTCAGTTTCTTCAGTGCTGGTGGGACTGTAGACCACAGCGGAGACGCAAGAATCCGGGGTGCTTCCCCTCCCCCTGCCACGCCCAGCTTCGCCCTACCTGGGAAGATCGCCCATAGTTCTGAGAGTAGGACTGATGACCAGGGAGGTATTTATTTTGGAAATAAAATAAAGCAACTTTGTTTTTAAAGTTTATTATATTTGGTACTCACGTCCGGAGGGGATTGGCACTCCAAAGCCCACCGCTGCCGGCAGCATCCTCTCGCTTCCCGCCCGGGGCTCTGCGTGCTACTGCAGTGCCGTAGGTGCCCAGCAGAGGGCGATGTCATCCTTCTAGCGCCAGCCGCCCGGAGCGCCTGTGACTTAAGTGATGATTAGGTGGAGCTTTTTTCTCTAAACTAGTGTTTTGCAAACTTCTGCGACCATGACTTGCAGTAAGACCTGCTTTTTACGTCGTGGTGCAGTACGGGCATCAGTATTTATGTTTTATTTTGTGCTGGGGATCAAGCCTAGGGGCTCATGCACGCTAGGTAAGCACTCTGCCACTAAGCTGCATCCCAGCCCTAAGTATCAGTAGTTTTTTAAAAAAGATTTTCAGGTGACACCAGTGTACTGCAACGTAGGGGAGTCACTGCCCTTACTTCACCCTGAGCGGGCATCAGAGCAATCTTCGTGGGAGCGTGTCATGTAGGCAGAAGCCGTAAATGCAGTAGGGGCTTGAGTGAGCGTGGATTGGAGTGGGGCCACTGCTGGTGCCCCGGAAGTTCTGAAGAAGCTATAATCTAGGGTTTTATAGGAAGCTGGGCTATGGAGACAAGCCTCCAGGATATGAATCCTGCTCTATCCCTCCTAGCTTGTGACCACTGCCACGTCTCCTAAGCTCTTTGCTCCTCATCTCTGTGGTGTTCAGGAGAATGAGACACAGGTAAGGATGACTGCTGGGATGGGGCTGCAATCAACGTTGAGCTAACGGGCCAGAACCAAACCGGAATATTTGAGGAGCTTAGTGTGGCAAGATGTGGTCCTGGAGAGCAGAAGGGACAAGTCCCCAGCGGGCTCCAGGCCTAAAGGCATTAGGAAGCCCCTGGAGAGTGTCGGGCACTGGGGCGCCGTGTGGGTGTGAGAGAGAATATGCCAGACACAGGAGACTGACTCGGGTCCAGTCACTCAGGTGAGCTGTGACACTGCTTGAGTGGGAGAGGTGACAGAAGAGCTGCTGTGATGCTGAACACCAGTCCTGCTCTCAGGACTCTGAGGTCCATTGATCAGGATGGAATGGGAGAGAGGAGGACGTGTCCTCCTTCCTGGGCTGGAGAGATGGGTTGGCTGAGCCAAGTTTGGGGGCCCAGCCCCAGCCCCAGTCCCACCACCATGCGTTCTCTGTTCTGGCTCCAAGGCTGGGCCTTAGGCACGGGGCAGTAACTGCTGACACACCTACCTGGGCTTTCTGGGAGCCACTGGAATATTCTGGAGTCCTTCATCATGGTTTGGGTGAAGGTCCATCCAGGCAGGGTTACTTCTCATCACTTGAGTGTGTCGTGCCAGTGCCTCTGCCTATACCTCCACCTTCCTGTCTAGCAGAATCCTGCTGCCAGTCGTCCCCTCTTCTCCCACAAACCCAGGTGCAGCCTCACCTCGCTGAAGCCCTTCTGGCTCGTGACTGTCCTGGGAACAGACGGAAGTCTCAGAGGTACCACTCAATCGTGTCAGTCCCTGCACCTGTGGCTACTGAAATTAAGCTCCTGGAAGCTGAGAAGTGTCCCCAGGTTGCTGCCCCTCCCCAAATGGCTCTGTGTTTTGTCAAGTAGATATGGGGTGAGGCCACCTGAGTGGGCTTGGAGGAAAACAATTCAGGTTCCAGCCAGGAAGGCCTTGGTGAGAATTAGATTATCAGGATTGTCAGCTGGGGCCTCAGCCCCTCCGGGCTCAATGGGAGAGAACAGGAGGTGGAAACGTCTCTGCCGTGTCATCCTGCCTAGTCTAAGGGTGGGTACATCCCTTGGGTTCTGGTTTTTGTACTGGCTCCTTTTCCCATCCTGCAGCAAGGCTGGGGACCACTGGGCTGGGCCCCCTGTGAGCTCCTGCCCAGTCCTTCCAGTCCCTGTCTTGCCTTCTGGACTGGAAGTGAAGGATGCTTCGGTTCCCAGTGAGAAGCTGAACCAGAGCCAGTGCTCAGGAAAAAGTACTGAGGCCTGTGGCCCTGCGGCCTATGGTACTGTGTACCTGTGGCCCTGACAGGTGCTGTACAGCAGATGCCAGAAAGAGATGGAAGCCTCAGCTGAGTGTGGCAGTGCACGCCTGTGATTTCAGCTGCTTGGCAGCCTGAGGCAAGAGGATCCAGAGTTCAAGCCAACCTGGGCAATTTAGTGAGATCCTGTCTCAAAAAAAATAGAACAGGACAGAGATGTAGCTCAGTGCAAAGGCCCTGGATTCATTCCCCTGTAACACACACATGTGCACACAAACCAGCCCCCCTCCAAAAAAAAAAAAAAAAGGGAAAGAAAGCCCCAGAAACATGCCTGGGTGAGGAGGGAGGTAAGAACATAAGGACTGAACCCGGGTTTGGAATCATGACAGCCCGTATTCCTTGGCTAAGGCTTGTGGAGCAAGATAGAAGCCTGAGCCTCTGAGTCCTGGTTTCCTCATCTGCTAAATGGAGGAGACAATAGCAGCTGATATTCAAGTGATTAAAGCTGTGCGTATGTTCTAAAGCTTGAGGTAGTGGTAAGAACGCGCTGCACAGGGTGAAGTGCCTTAGCACAGGGCCTGGCGTGCAGTAGGCTCTCCCAGGCAGTAACACTCACTATTGCTGTTCTTGCATTATGGTTCTGATGGACACAGGAGTTCCAGAAGGGGCGAGTTCACCCAGAATGGCCTGAGGAGAGATGGGGCTCAGAGGATTCGTTAGAGAAGAGAGCAAGGACTAACCAGCCAGAGGGAGCAAAATGTCCTGATTGTTAAGAAGAGCAGAATACAGCTTTTGGCATGTGAGCTTAATGTCACTCAACAGCATTCTAGAATTATTAAACAGATGGTCTGGGAGCATGCTACAAAGAACTAGGCTTGTTCCAGAATTATTTATTAAATCATGTCGTACAGACCTCCCAGGAACTTTCATTACCAAATTCATTCAACATATTTATTATCAGCCTGATAGGAAAAGCAAAGGCTATCTTGGCAAGGTACTGAATGAAGTTTCCCATGCTGTCTATGTGGGTGTGAGAGACGGATGTGAGCCCTGGGTGCTTCTGTGGGTGGGTGTGTAACAGTGAGCTTTGGGGCTCTGTCCAGTTGCTGAGGAGTTGGGGGAAGCACAGAGTAGGGCAAGATGGCCTGGTAGAGTGCAGTGGACCTCCTTACCTGCGGAGAGGCGTTTGAAGACCCTCAGAGGATGCCTGACAGCATGGCTAGTACAAACCAATATACCATGTTTTTGCCTATATTACCCACCTATGATAACCTTTTTTCTCTTCTCTTCTTGGTGCTGAGGATTAAACCTAGGGCCTCACACATGCTAAGCATGTGTTGTACCACCGAACGCACACCCCCCAGCCCCATAATAAAGTTTAATTTATTAATTAGACATAGTAAGAGATTAATAGCAGTAAGTAATGACAAAATAGATCAGTCATAACAATATGCTGCAATGGAAATTATTTAAAATTTGAATTATTTATTTCTGGAAATTTCCATTTAAGATTTTTTTGTTTGTTTGTTTTTCTTCTGGTACCAGGAATCGAACTCATGACCTTGCACTTGCCAGGCAGGCGCTTTGCCACTGAGCTAAATCCCCAGCCCCTCCATTTAAGATCTGACCAAAGCTGACTGTAGGTAACTAAAGCCACAGATAGAGGATGACCACCATGCATTGTTGGCACTTAAGAATTTAGCTTTTTTAGAGCTAAATAATAGAAGGACAACAGACAAGTAATAGTATATATGAAGTTTGGAAAATATGGATGATCATAAAGAAGTAACTAAAAGACACTTGCAAGTCTACCTGAGTGCCGCAGTTTAATAGCATGAACAAGAAGAACGACCGTGAATGTGGATCTTACTGATGTTTGAGATGCTGGGAGGTTCAGGACAGTTGAACCCAGAGCTCTGAATGTCAGTGAGGAGTCCTGCCGTTAGTGTTTGAGGAGCTGGCAGTCAGGAGAATCTGCAGGCTATCCTGTCCTGTTCAAGGGCCAGGACTAGAACACAGAGGCTCAGAGGGGCCAATTTCAGCTCAGGAAAACAGAAGCACCTTCCCGGAAGCCATTCTGACTGCCAGTGGGGAGGGGCTGCCTGGGAGAGAGGAAGAGAGGGAGAGAGGAAGGGAGAGCTGCCCCTGTGTGGGGAGCATTCTGAGTGTTACCAAAGAGTCCCTAGTCTGCTTTGGGTTCTTGCATCTCTGAGGTCTGTGAATCTCCAGATGGAGACATGGAGGCAGAGAGAACTGTGGTCAGTTATCACTAAAAGCAAGCCCATCGCAGGTGTAGCAAAACAGTGTGTTCTCAGTTGTGTTACAAGCACACAGTTACATGTATATTCATTGAAAAGAGATGGCAAGAAAATGAATCTTAAAGCTTGGACTGTGGGAGATGCTTTTCACCATCAGACTTTTGATTTTTCCAACATTGCTGTAATTGACTTCCAAATCCAGTGAATGTAGTGTGAAAGTTGATCTATCTGCTCTCTGTGTGAGGACTCTTTCTTTACTGAAAGAGTGCATGAGGGTGGGGGCAGGAGGGAGTGTTTTCTAAGGAGATCCTCAGAGTGGAGTTGACTACAGAGGGCTTTGAAAGTCAGGTAGGAGGTTGACTTTGATTATTGATTATCATTGCAATGATAAAGACTTTACTTGCCAAGCCAAACTCAGGACTTAACAAATAATAGTAGGGTATTTATGGGGACAGAGACAGAATAGAGTCAGTGAAATTTAGTCAGTTTGGAGTGCCACAACAAAATACCATAGGTTGGTGGCTTAAGGAACAGAAATTACTTTTCACACAGTTCCGTCCAAGACCAAGTCCAGCAGCATTCAGTTCGTGGCCGGGGCTTTCTTCCTGGCTCACAGGAAATGTCCTGTCAGAGCAGGGAGCAGGGACTCTGGTCTCTTTTCCTGTTCTTCTAACCATGTAAATCCCATCCCAGGAGCCCCACCTTATGACCCATGAACCTAACCAACTTCAAAGACTCTTTAAATGCCATCACCTTGGGTATTAGGGCTTCAAGATCTGAATTTCAGGAGGACACAAGCATTCAGTGCATAGCATTCAGTATTGTAATCGAGAGCACTGTGGGATTCTTAAGTCAGTGCATTCATTCATTCATTCATTCATTTGCTGAACATTTTTGAAGCAGTAGTATGCTGGATTCTGTGCCATGTACCTGACGCATGCACCTCTTGTGGGAACTGTGTGCGGGACACACTAGAAGGTGAAGTTAGATAGCTGAATTAATGAGCACCTGAAAATCCAGGTAAGAGATTCTGAGTCTCAGGAATGAGTGATGAGAATGGGAACTTTGGTGATATTTAAAGAAGGTCTTTACTTGCTTCAGGGTCTTTGTGGAAGGGTTCGTAGCACCATGAACAGGACAGGGGCACCACAGGACTAGGCAGACATCAGGCAGGTAATGGGAATGTTACTGTGGGTACAAAAGGGCTTAACCCAAACCTCAGATAATGAATAATTATTTGCTTAATCAACATTTTGTTGCAATAGTTATTTCCCCATTGTTAGCTGTGTGTTAACCTTACTGCCTAATGCTGAAGCTACGAAAACCAAGACATATCGCACTGCAGTCTGGAGTGGAATGATCTGATCAAGGAGAGACACAGAAGTCATGGTGAACCCAGATCTAAGGTGAACCCAGATGAAGGTGTAACTAGTCCGGCCTGTGGGCTCAAGGAAGGCACCAGAGAAGAGGTGACATCTGAGTTGTCATTTCAAGGCACAGCCCAGTTCGCTGAAGGAGAGTCCTGGCACAGGGTCAGTCCACCCACCACATACACATATTCCAGCACCAGCACCGTCCTGGCCAGAGCTCCGTGCAGTCCTGGAACACTGTGGTTTCCAGTCTTCATTTCCCTGCGGTGCCACTTTACCTGCCTCACCCCCTGTGTTCTTTGTGCACAGAGCTCTAGCTGGGGTGAGGAGGGCAGCACACACTACACACCCAGACTTGGCCACAGCTTGTCAAATGATGAATGGCAGCAGATTGGTGGGGAGAGCACCTGGAGTGGAGGCCAGTGAGAAGGTGGGCACAGTAATCTCAGAGACGACCACAGTGTCCAGGGGCAGGGATGGACTGGGAGGGAGAGCATCTTCCTACTGATAGGTGACCTCCAGGGCCGCTGAGGTGGGTGTTCCCTACCACTCCGTGCTACTAACACCTGCAGAGCAGCAGCAGTACATGGCTCATGCCCTGCCTGGCACCTCCCTAGCTGCCTGACCAGCAGGACAGCATGTTTGGGGGCATGTTCCTCCCCTCTCCTCTCCTTCCCCTCCCCTCCCCTCCCCTCCCCTCCCCTCCCTTCCCTTCCCTTCCCTTCCCTTCCCTTCCCTTCCCTTCCCTTCCCTTCCCTTCTTCTTCCCTTTCATTTTCTTTTTTGAAAGAATGTCTTGCTGAGTTTCTCAGGCTGGCCTCAAACTTGTGATCCTCCTGCCCCATCCTCCCAAGGACTGTAGCTGGGAGTACAGGCATGTGCTACTACGACTGGCTTATCAGGTTTGTTTGGTGTATAGTTTTCTCGCTGATTTGAACAAGAAAACTTGAATTGCCCTGAAATCTTACAGCTCATATGCAAAAGAAACTGATAGAAGATTCCTCAAGTTTAGCAAAAATCCTAAACATTTATTTACATGACAATACCAGTCACAATTTGTGCATGTGAACATTTTCTAAACTAACCATAATAAAAACCAAGATTGCATCAACCATGTTAGAGGAAAGAGGAAATATATTTCTATTTTCTTTATGGAAAAATTATAAAATTGTGACAGAAAAGGCAATCAAAGCATGTGCAGCTAAAAAAGATGGAGAAAAATATAATAGAGATGGATTGGGCTGTTAATAAATATGTTATTTTTCTGAATTTAGTGACAGTTGTGATATTTCTCAGCCTTTTAACACTTGTAACTTGCTATCATTTTATTCTCATTCTAAATAAAGTTTCATGTTTGTACTACTTTTGTATTTGATATTTTGTATTATTTTTCTTACAGACTTACATATACACACAGACAGAGTGTGGGCTTTAGCCCTCTGCATGGCCAGAGGTCAGTGACTTGGCCATTCTCCTTGGGCCTCCCTCCCTTTGCTCTTAGTCAGAGCTGGAGCCCCGACCTTCAGTGGGCCCCTCTTCCAGGAGAATTAGAGATGTGTCTGTTAATCACACCATCATCCCTCATGGCTGCACAGGCGAAGCACCAGGGCAGCCAGCCATGACTTCATTTGATCCTCGCTGCACACTATTAAGAAGAAGCTCCAGTTTTTCACTGCAGCCTGGGCTTGACGAGGTCCTTCGCATTGGGCTGGGCAACAGAGGGGCCAGAAGTTAAGTCCCGGCAATCCAGGTCCTTTGTGATGTTGCCCCCACCCTTCATGGCAGTTAGCATGTTTGAGGGAGGGGTCACGTCTCTACCCTTCCAGCTGGTGTGGAAATGGACCCAACCCTGGTTCTCTGGGCTGGGAGCTGGAAACCAGCAGCAGCCTGTGAGCTGCTCCCAGCTGAGTGGTCAGGCTCCTTCTCTGTGAGTATGAAGAGGGAATGACACAGTTTCTACTTGGGCCCGCTATGACAGCAGAATTTAGGGTGGGTGGAGAAGCGTCAGAGTCATTTGGGGAGCTCTTACCATATATGAACAGTGCATCTCACCTCAGCAAGCAGCGTGGGGCAGTGGAAAGGTGTGGTTTCCCAGACAAATCCGGTATCTGCCCACTGTCAGGGTGAGAACCATGCCTGAGGGGCTCGTGAGAGACCAGAGAGCCCATGGGGACCCAGCTGTGCTCAGAGATGAATGGAGCCACCTGCCCTAGAGGAGCACGGAGCTGGGCTGGGGGCCAGAATGCCCAAGGGGAGTGCCTGGCTGCCCCCAAAGCTGTTTGACCCTGGACGAGCACTCAGTGCTGCTCGTCTGTGAAATGGAAATAGCTGAAGCCCTTCCCTTGAATGAGACACGCACTGAGCACAGAATCTGACACACAGCACTCAAGGACACTGGCCGTGGCCGCTCTTTCCTATGCTGACAGCACGCAAGGGGGAAGAGGAGGGAAAATGCTCTGCTGAGGTGTGAGAGTGGCTGCTTCTCTTCCCTCCTCTGTACGAGGCGGAGGTCAATGGCCAGAGGCTTGTCTTGAAATCCACCCCAGCCAGATCTCCTTTCACTGTGGTGCTCGGGACCACCCTCCTTTGTCTGGAGCTGGGGAGACTGGTTTGGGGGACTGGAGAGTCTCCGGTGTCACCATGTCTTGTCTCTTCTATGGCTGTCCCCATGCAGACAGTCTTTCCCTTTCAGCATGAACAGGTGGGAAGCCTGGAACCAGAGAAGACAGCCAGGGAGGGGTAGAGGGACTGGCGCCAGCAGAGGGAGATGGTTTTCGCAGGCTCCCCAGCCTCCCGTTTTCACTTCCTTGGCAGCTGGGATCCCCAAGGTGCTTCAATAGTCCTACTACCAAAGTACCCTCTGTTCGGGAGCAAAGGGCTTTCATAACCTCATTTTCATCAGGGTGCCAAGGACCGAATACATTTGCATTAAACAGAGCATTGCCATGTAGTAGGGTTTAGTCGGCACCTTTCATCAAGTGCTCTCCTCAAGTCTCAGGCAGGAGAGAGTCAGGGCCCTGGTGTCCTCTGTGTGTGCTGAGACACCTCTGAGGACTGCTGGGGCTGGGAAGCCAAGGAGAAAGGACTGTGTTGCGGGGCTTCCTTGGCTACCCCACCCCTTTCCCCAGCTCTGCCCAGCATGGCCCTCTCAGGCCTGAAGCCAGTGAGTGTAATCAGTGCTTGAACTCAGAACTCTGTCCTCCAGTTCCCACCAGCCCTGGGCAGGCCAGCAGTAGACTCCAAGGGAGAACCTTGATAGTCGCCATCCTCTGTAGCTCCTGGCCTGCGGAGTCCTGCTGCTTTTTTTTGGTGGGGGTGCATGTTTGCAGTACATAATGATTACACTCATTGTGGGGAGCTGGTACATGCACACAACACACCTTGATTACTTTTTGATCCCCTCCCCCATCTCTTGGTCTGCAGGGCCCTTCTCGGTGCTTGCAGTGGGCCCAGGGCCAGACCCTCCTTTCTCCAAACCTGACGCCTGCAACTCTTCTCTGGAGGTTTCCTATCCCTCAGCCTGGGAGGATGGGAGGAGAGAACAAAGAAATCATCAAACCCCAAAGCACCTGTCCCCCCAGGGGTCAGGGATGGACAGGGGTGCTTTAGCAGTTTCTCCAGAAGAGCCCTGCTGAGCTGATGAGATGAGCCGCCACCCATATCATCCCTCTGTCCCTACTTTCACTTGCCCTTGTACTCTAAAATGCCCGCTGGACATCCTCTGGTCTCTGTCTTGCCCTCTCCCCTAAACAAAAGCCAAAGCCTCTGAAACTGACCCAGCCAGGCTGCAGTCAGTCCCTGAGCAGGCACGCTGGAACCACAGAGTCCATTCCATGAAGGTGGCCAGGAGCGGAGCCCTGCTGGGGGTGGAGGGAGCCAGGGTTTTAGGACCCGCTCTGCCTCTTCAGGCAGCTCAACCCACTGTGTCCTCACGCGTCCCATGTCCTGGACGCCAGCTTCCTTGTTCTATCCTCGGATCCTTCTGATGCCAAAGCCGGTGTTCCTTCCTCTCCACACGGCAGTCAGAAGTAACAGATTTGATGTACGCACAACCAAATGGAGGAGCTTAAAACAGAGTCAGAGAAAAAAGTCAGAGGGAGATCCGCAACACAACCCATTTACATTAATTAAAATTATTCATGCCCCAAACAAGAATGTCTGCCTGTGAAAATACAAATGTGGTTAGAAAGGTGCTAATCCAGGGAGAGAAAGGGAGAGTGGAGTCAAAAAAAAAGAAGAGGACCAAGCATGGTGGCAGATCCTTGGGAGGCTGAGGCAGGAGCATTGTAAGTTCAAGTCAGCCTGGGTAACTTAGTGGCTTAGCGAGACCCTTTCTCAAAATAAAACATAAACAAAGGGCTTGGGATGCAGTAGTCTGGTGGGCCCTGGGTTCAATTCCCAGTCCTGAAAAAAAATTACAAAAAGCAAGGATGAAAAGAGAGGGGAAGAGCAGGGGAAGAAGGAAAGAAGGGAGAAAGGAAAGAGCACATTAAGGACCCAATCTCACATGGGGTGACCATAGACCATGGGAGTCCCGAGTCAATGCCATTCGAATGTGCCACCAGTGAGACTGCCCCAGGCTACTGTGTCCAACTCAGCTGTCCTTCTGAAGAGTCATGGCTCAGGCCTAGGACATACAGTAGCCAGCATGGTTCCCAGCACAGAGAAGGCTCACAGCACATAATGACAATACAACGATATAAAGATATTCAGGAGCCGGAGGAAAAAAAGATTTCAAATCCAAGTGAAGCTGCAAAGTATATGAACAGTTTATACACAGACACAAAAATGATGTAAAAATAGTCTTGAAACAAGGGAAAAGATTTACCTATATTTATCCATATCAAGAGAGATGCTAATTTTAAAAATACTCCGAGATACCGGTTCTCACTCATCAGATTTGCTAAAATGCAGTAGCTTGACAATTGCCTGTGCTGGCAGGGCTGTGGTGAACCACCCCACTCAGGCACAGCTTGTGGGAATGCAGAATGGCCCAACTCCAAGCAGGGGACTTTGCTGACATCCAAGGGCACTCCCAGACTTTCACCCTTCCAGCCTGTAACCCATTGTAGGAATTGATGCAGAAGGTACACTTTGACAGTGTACAAAAATACAAGCACATATGGTTGATAGCAGCATTTTTTGTTGAGGGGGGAGGAAGTCCCAGAAATTGAACCCAGGGCCTTCATATTCAGCTACTCACGCAGCTCTTTCAAATTTATTTTAAATTTTGAGATAGGGTCTCACTGAGTCACTGAATTTCCCAGGCTGGGCTCGATCTTGTGACCCATCTGTCTCAGGCTCCCAGACGCGTTGGAATTACAGGCAGACACCACTGTGCCTGGCTTGTGGCAGCACTGTTGGTAATTGTGAAATATAGGATCTACCTAAATGTCAAAGCCTAAGAGATGAGTGGAATAAACCAGGAGCCATCCACACAGTGGGGTGCTGGCTGCTGTAAAAGCAAATGAGAAAGCTCTCATTCAACAAATAGGGAGTCCGTTTTAGGAAATATTATTAAGTCAATAAACAAAATACAAAGAGAATGTATAGTGCGCTGTGCTTTATGTGAGAAATGAGGGAAATAAGAACCATGTATGTTTTTTCTTTTTTTTCCCCAAAGAAAGCATAAGAAGCTCGAACCAGAAACTATTGGTCCATCTAAAAGAGGGGGTTTTGACAGAAAAAACAAGAGGGAGGGTTTAGGGCAGCGAATTGTCTCTGACAATACCTGGTAAATGTAGTTCCACCTTGGGAATTATGTTAATAGCTTATGTATTATAATCAACAAGAATGTGGGGAACTCTAAAACTGAGTTTAAATGGAAATGAATGAATGAAACTATATTTCAAATTAGTATAAGAATAAAAATGAAAGAAAAAAAGTGACCTAAATAATTTTGAACAGGGTAACTTTGTTCAAAGTTGAACAAGGTAACTCAGACAGAAAGAATCTGAGATTTCTTCTTAATTAGCTTTCTTTTTGTAGTGGTATAAAAAGCATTATTGGGACAACTGACAAACTTGAAATATGAATTTTAGACAAGCAAAAAAGAATTGTATCAATGTGACACATGCAAATAATGATTATAATGTTTCAAATCTCCCAAATTTGATAGCTACATAGTGGTTTTATAAAAGGACATTTTTATTTGTAGGAAATACATGCTGAAATAGTCATGTGAGTTTTACATCTTTTTCAAAAGTTTGAAATTAGTGCCAAATAACAGTTTTTTTTTTTAAAAAAAGCTAGTATGGTGGCACACTCCTGTAATCCCAGCTATTCAGAAGGCTAAGGCAGGAGATCATAAATTCTAGGCCAGCCTGGGCAACTCAGCAAGACTCTGAAAATAAAAAGCATTGGGAATGTCACTCAGTGTAAAGACCCTGGGTCTAATCCTCAGTACCATCTCTCTCTCTCTTTCTCTCTCTCTCTCTCTCTCTCTCTCTCTCTCTCTCTCACACACACACACACACACACACACACACACTAAAAGCCCTCTTATATCATGCAGGTACTGTACATTTGTTATGTCATTAATCTTTACAACAGTCTGAAGCAAGAACTTTATTATACCTGCTTTGCAGATGAGAAAACAGGCTCAGTAAGTTTACATTGCTTGTCCCTAGTCATACTGCTGGTAACTTTTGAACTGTAAAATGATGTCTTTAACTCTTGCAAACATACCTAGAGGAGGAATAGCTGGGTCAAAGAGAATTTCTTGTTTGAGGAATTTTCACACTAGTGATTGCACTAGGTTACATTCCTACCAACAATGGAGAAGGGTCCCCCCTCCAAATGCAGTGTCTCCAGCACTTATTATTAATGGAGTTCTTAATGATGACCATTTTTTCTGGAGCAAGATAGAATCTCAATGTTGTTTTAACTTGTATTTCTCTAATGGACAGTGCTGTTCAACATTTTTTTCATGTATTTATTGGCTATTTGCACTTCTGAGAAGTGCCTTTCATTTCAGTTGCTCAATTTTTGACTGAGTCGTTTATTCAAGGGGGTCTATTTATTTGAGTTCATTGTAGATTAGTCCTCTGTCTAAGGTGTAGCTGGCAAAAAATTTCCCCATTCTGTAGGCTGTCTCTTCTCTCTGTTGATTGTTTCCTTTGCTGTGCAGAAGCTTTTTAATTTGATGTGATCCCATTTGTTGATTCTTGATGTTATTTCTTGTGCAATAGGGGTTTTCAACACTTTTGAGAGTGAAAAGGGGTACTATTAATTGCACTGAGGCAATAGGCATAAACCAGTCCTCTCCTCAGCAAAATGAAAGGAAAGGTTACCTGCCCCTGGAGAGGCTACTAGAAATGAAGGCAGAGAGACTTTGAAGTGCCCATGGAGTTGGTGGGATACGATGAGGTGAATGAAGGCCTTCCAAAGGTTATCCTCATAACATGTAACTGTGGTCTCATTCGGACAAAGGCTCTTTGCAGAAGTGATTAAGGATGAGATCATCTCACTGGGGTAGTCCTTGAATCCAACAAGTGCCTTTATCAAGACAGAAGAATATAGAGTATGCAGGAACCCAAGAAGCTATGAGATCACTGAGGTAGCAGGGTTTGGAGTATTGTGGCCACAAGCCAAGGGACACCTGGAATCATAAAAAGCTGGAAGAGCCTGGGCATAGTGGTGCACACCTATAATCCCAGCACTCAGGAGGCTGAGGCAGGAAGATTGTGGAGAGTTCAAGGCCAGCCTGGGCTACATAGTAAGTTCAAGGCCAGCCTGAACTGCATAGTGAGAACCTATTTCAAACAAAATAAAACAAAACACTGGAAGAGGCAGAAGAATCCTTTTCTAGATTCTTTGTTGACATCTTGAATTTGGTCTTCTAGCACCAGAAATGTAAGAGGATAAATTTCTGTTGTTTTAAGCACGTTCATAGGAGTTTGCTATGGCAGTCCTGGGACAAAAACATGGTGGTTGGACACTTTCCTCAGATGCCGCCTCCCTCCCATGGATGCTGTCTGGGATTGCACTGTTCAGTCATAGCATAGGTCACTTGTTGACTCCTGGATCTTTGTGGGTTTTCAGCCTCGTACAGGGGGAGGGATGGCTGCAAGCCTGTGAGGGTCTCTCCTTGAGTGCCACCCCAACCCCTGCTCTTGCCCCAGCTGTGGGGAGTGAGCAGCTGTCTAAGCAGCTGGGGTCTGGGAATGGCTCTTCCGTGGTGGAAAGAGTGGCTTAATCCACTCTGGCTGAGGGGACAGCTGGCCAGGCCCTGGTCCAGGGCAGGCGAGTCTGTGGGAAGCTGGTCAGCAGCTCTGGCTGGGAGCCCAGGGTTGGGAGCAGGCCAGGGTGAAGTCAGATAGCCTACACTCTCCCCTCTCATTATCTAATAAACTTGCTCATGCCTAGGCTTGATTGTACTTCCTCTCCCTTAGAGATGCAGGGACTGTGCTCAGTTCCTGGGGACTCTCAGTGTCTCTCCTTCCCCTTCTCTATCATATTCCCATCATCTCATCACACATTTTGACTCGTCTGAAATTCCTCCATTGGTGCACCTGCGATCTGTAATATCACACAGTATCTTTCAGTAAGCAAATTCCTGAGGTCAAAGCCACTGAGCACACCTGCCTGGAGGGAGGAGGAAAGACAGGAGAAATCTAAAGCTAACTTTCACTTTCACATTTTGCCTGGGCCAGGCCTGTTGCCAAGCTTACAGGAAAAGTCAGGTGGCTAGGAAGTGTTTGGATTTACACTACCTTTTTCAGTGGCTTCCTTTTTTCCCCACACACTTCCAGCCTTGCTCTTTTAACTCACCTCTTTATTTTCTCCAAAGCTAGAGCTCTGAAGCTGGGCTCCTCTTCTATTCTCCAGTCTCAGAAAATTCACAACAGGAAAGGATAGAAGAAAACATTCCACTTAAATTAGTTTATACAAAATAAATACAGTGTGCTTTTTGTGGTGGTAGTTTAAAAGATTGTGGCAAATGAATATAATCAGGTACCCACCACCCCAGAACCAATAGAGTTCCATCATCCCCTAAGCTTCATATGCTGTTCTGTGGTAGTCAATGATTCCCCTCACCCCTGACACCACTGATTTGTTCTTTGTCTCTCTAGTTTCACAATTTTCACAACGTCATACTAATGGAATTGTTCAGAGTGTGCCCTTTGGATCTGGCTTCTTTTTTATTTTTTTACTCATACATGTTTTAGTGCATAGTGATTACATTCATCATGGTGTGCTGGTACATGCACATGACATTTCTTAATTCTTCTTTTCTAAACCTGGATCTGGCTTCTTTACTTAGCAAAATGCATTAGAAACTCTTCCATGTCATGACCCAAGTGGGAATCCACTGTTGTTTCCTATTCACTACATTATTTCATTTCATGATGTGACATAGTTTATTTGTCCTTTCTTCAATTGCAGGATATCTGGGTTGTCACCAGTTTTGAGAGATTATGAACATAGCTGCAAGAAGTATTTGCATATAGGTTTTCATTTACCTTGGAAAATATCTAAGGATTAGATTGCTGCATCATGTGGAAAGTAAATACTTACCTTTACAAATACTCTGAAGTTTTCCAAAGTACTTGTACCATTTTTCATTCCCTCCAGTTTGTTGAATTGCTTTAGAAGTCTGTTGAAAAAGCTTTTCTTTCTCTATTGCATTACCTTTACACTCTTGTCAAAAATCCTTTAAGTATATTAGTGTGGGCTTGGATTCCTTATGTTGTTTTGCTCATGCATATGTCTATACTTTTGCCAGTACCACACCACACTGATTACTGTAGTTTAAAAGTAAGT
>NW_004955402.1:31842488-31867294 GCF_000276665.1 Chinchilla lanigera
CTGAGGAAAAGCTCACTTGATTCTGGGGTACTATCTATTTTATATATTTCTGGATTCAGTTTGCTAATGTTTTGTTAGGTATTTCTGCATCTGTGTTCATGAAGTGTGGATATGGTTTTAAATTTCCTTTTCTTGTAATATATTTGTCTGGTTCTGTCATTAGGATAATGCTGACCTTATAAAATTAGTTGACCTTATTGTTTTTTTTTTTTTTTCCAGTACCTGGAATCGAACTCATGACCTCGTGCTTGCCAGGCAGGCACTGTGCCACTGAACTAAATCCCCAGCCCCAATTAGTTGGCCATATAAAATGAATCAATTCCTCCTGTTTTTGAAAGACGTATAGAAGTGGTATTATTTTTTCCTCCAATGTTTGGCAGAATAATGGAAAACCCTGGAGTTACCTTTATTGAAAACTATTAAATTAATGATTAATTTATTTAATGGATACAGAACTAATTGGTTTATCTCTTTATTTTTTAGAAAACTAAGGTATATCAGTGTGGGTCTATATCTGGATTCTCTATGCTGTTTTTGTATTTTGTGTGAGAAACTGGCCCATTTCACTTAAATTCCTCTGTTATCTTTTTAACGTCTATGAAGCCTGAAATACTGTCCCTTTCTTTATTCTTGACTTGGTAATTTTTGTCTTCCCATTTTTTTTTCTATGTTTAGCTGGAGGTTTATTAGTTTCTAAATTTTTCCCCAAAGAACTAGCTTTGGTTCCATTAACTTTATCCATTTTTTCCTCTTTTTTATTTTATTGATTTCTAGTCTTTATTATGCTTCTTTTTCTGTATCTTTGCATTAGCTTGCTTTTCTTTTTCTAATTTGTTAAAGTAGAAACTTAGACTGCTAATTTGAGAACTTTCTTTTTCCCTAGTAAAGGCATTTAGTGTTATAAACTTTCCCCAAAGTACTACTTTAGTTGCATCCTACAAATGTTGATATGTTGTGGGAGGAAACTATTTAAAAGCAAAAAAAAATTTCAATTATAGCTAGAGGTGTGTCTTAGTCATTTTCTCATTGTTGAGACGAAATACTCACCACCCAAATTTAAAGGAGGAAATGTTTATTTCAGCTCACAGTCTGTAGAGGTTTTAGTCTATAGTCAGCTGGCTCCAAAGCAGGCAGGCATGGCAGAGGGGCATCACAGAGGAGAAACAGCTCATGGCATGGCAGGCAGAAGGCAGCAAGCCACAGAAAGTGAGCAATAAGCACCAGCACCAGCAGCAGGCCTGTCTTCCCTCTCTCCCTTTATACTACAACCAGGCAATAAGCTAACTGATTGGTTCTACCTACACCCAGGGCGAGGCATCCATTATCCACACTCAGACCTTTGCTAAACCCATTTTGTTATCACACACCCTAAGTCCAGCCGCCTCCAAAAAGCCCTACCCATGAGTGTTTGAGGCTTTGGGAGGCCATCTAGATACAAGCCATAAAAAGGTGGATTAAAAAAAATAAAAGTCTTAGACACAGACTAGAAGGTTGTAAAGGAAGTAGACAGACACTAATAGCTGTTGGGAGTGAACAGGCAAGTCTTCATGAGTGAAGAGGGTTTTGAATATAGCAGAGGCTGGAGGGTGCCTGACCAAGATCTATTCCACTCTTCTTCCTTAGTAACAGAATCATGAGCAGAGAAGACGACATTTCTCAGCCTCCTTGTGTTAGATGTAGCCACGAGCCTAGGTTTTGTTAATGAGATGCAACAGAGATGGCACAGGGACTGCTGGGAAGGCTCCTTAAAATTTTGTAGAATGCACTAAAGTAGTATTTTGGGGAAAGTTTATAACATCAAATGCCTTTATTAGGAAAAAAAGAAAGATCTCAAGTTGGCAGTGACCCTCAGGGGAAGTGTGCCTTTATTGCCTTCCCTCCTTTTTTCTGCTTCTTGGCTGATGTCTCGGTCTGTGAGAGAGCCTTGGGTGTGGTCTGTGTACACCGAGGATGGCAGAAAAAAGAGGCAGAAGGAGCTGGCTCCCTGGTGACTCCATGGGCTTAGCCTGCCGTCCCTGCATTGCTCACCATTAGGCTTACTTTACCCAGATAGACTCTACCCTTGAGTGTTGAAACCACTCTTGAGGGGAGAAGGGATTATTTCAGTGATATGTGACTGAGGCCAATCTTGACACTGATAGAGAGGACTTAGAAGGTGTGGGGCATGTGGCAGAGGGCTGGGGAGCAGTGCCGGAGAGGACACTGAAGAGGAGGAAGAGCGCTTCATGGAGACCATTTTGTGTGAATAGGAGAAATTCGAGTAGGGTGGTGGGAGCCACTGTCAGAGGCTTCACAGGAAGCCAAATGCCTGCAGTCTACTGGAGCCTTTGGTGAGCTGGTTCCTCTCTCCTGGTCTGCTTCCTTATCCACAAAACCAGGGGTTTACTTAGATCTGAAGCTTTAAACCTGAAGTTCATGTACAGATTCACTGATATCTAAATCACATGCATTTATATCCATGTGCATTCTTCCAGAGAGGCCCATAACTTTTGTCAGCCTGTCTGGGAGGTTTGTAGCTCCCAAAGAGTTAAAAAAAAAAAAAAAAAGAAAAGAAAAGAAAAAGAAACAACCCTGAAAACCAAAAACGCTGCCTCGGATGCTTCCAGCAAGAAAAGTCTCTTGCTGACTTGTTTATGTGGCCTGGAAGGAGACTTTGGTGTTTTTTGGGCAGAAAAGTGAACACAGTAAAATGAAGGTTTTGAGTATTCTTAAAAGTTTCTAAATCTGATAACAAATGCCTGTGGGAAAATGTGATTTATTTATGTGTTTATTTAATTTTTAGAAAATGTGTTTTAAGGAGCCAAAATACACAAAAAAGAAAATTAGAATTTTCCCCAAATTACTCCAACCCTGTGGAGCATTATGGTAGTGAGCTATGTATCTCTGCATAAAATTAAGCTTAGATCATACAAACTACTGCTTTGCAACCTGCCATTTTCACTCAATGTATTGTGAACATTTCCCCACAATGAGAAGTATTTTTCTATGTCATCTGTTTTCATGGCTGCAGAATCTCATGTACAGGAATTTTGGGGTGCTTTTCCTATGGGAGGCAAAGGGTTTTGATAGTAGATGTAGGTTAATAAGAATCTGACACCCACAAAATGCCAGAACGTTGAGGTCAGCATTCCCAGGCAGCCTGGGAGTGTGACAGAGACATGATGAGATCCCCCACTCCCCGACCTTGAACTAACTCCCTGGAATGGGATTTGGGGGCACCTGAGAACAGTGAGTAAACTGAAGGATACAAAATAGGCACGGAACTGAAATCCAGAAATGAACCCCAAAGAAAATGGTATGTGGAAAGAAAAAAACATCCTTTACAGGCAGAAGCGGATTTGAGGCGTGACGGAGCAGGTGGCCTTCCTGGGAAACTCTGCGTCCGAAGCTCTGTAAAAGGCATCTGCCTACTCCCACTCCCAAGAACCTGTGGTCCCAGATCATTTTCATAAGGACAGTCCCAGCCATGACTTGTGTGGAGAGAAGACCTTGTGAAACAAATCCTTTTGTGGGCAGGGACTCAGACACTAAGGAGAAGGGTGGGCAGCATAGTTCCAGGAGGCCCTGGCATTGTCTTGGCACTGGTGGGCACTCTGCTTCTCATAGCAGTCTGAGCAGTGGGTATTATTTTCCCATTTGTTGGTTAAGGAAATGGAGCTTCAGAGAGGTTTGGTAACCTGCTGGGGTCACTCAGCAGTGAGCAGAGGGGCCTATGGAGGAGGCCTCCACAGAAAGTCTGGCGGCTAGATGGCAGTGTTATGAGCACCCCTTGAGTGGGCACAGGCTGTGGGGCAGAGGTGACTCCAGAGTCACTGTCTTCTGGCAGGGTGGGGGCCTCCCCGGTGTCCCCTCTCGCATCTTTCTCCCCCATCCAGGCCTGTCTATCAAGACCCACCTGCCAGGTGGTGTGGTCTGCCTGGAGGATGAGGGTTGTGCAGTGCGTCCTGAAGTTAGGGGTGTGTAGGTCAAGAGAAGGAGGAGCCATGGTCAAGGTAAGCTGGAGGGACAGCGGGGAGCTGATGCCTTTACGGGCCAGGCAGCAGCTGCCTTCTGGGGCCACGGACCATAGCAGTAACCATCAGACACCGGACACACAAAAAACAGGTTCAGATCTCTGAGGATGGTCCCCAGCCCTTCCACGCTATTCAGCCTGCCTGTCCCTGTCCCTGCCTCAGCCCTCACCTGCACCCACCTCACAGTTGGCCTCTCACCTTGGTGTTGATTTGCCCAAACTGTCCCTGGGAGCTGCCCCAGCTGGAAGTCTTGCACAATAAATGGGAAAGAGCTTTCGGGAGATGGAGCAGGGCTCCTCGGAAGTCTTTCTGACCCGTAGAAGAATGTCAACCTTTGGAGTTGATATTTCAGGGTGAAAGTTCCTGTCGGGCGCTTTCTTGAATAAGTAGAGGCTGCTTGTCCATTGTCTCCCAATTTGGAAGCCCTTTGCTGTTTTCAAGGTGTGTGTGCATCAATTATTCATTCAACAAATGCTTAAGTGTCTATACTGTAACAGGCTCTGGGAATCAAAGCTGTAACATGGCCCCTGCTATTCTAGTCCTTATGTTTTACTACCTTACCTTTTACAATAATACCTAATCCAATTTTAATCTCATGACCTGCAGTGTAGGTATGACTGAAGGCAGTAAACCCATTTCAGAGATGGGGAAACAGAGGGCCCAAGTGGTGATGTGCTGCCAAATTTATTTTCCAGTCATTGGAAGCGTACATCTGGAGCCCCAGCTGGAGACCCTCCAACCAGGGAGAAGTCTGTGGAGCCCCTTCCTGGGGGATCTCTGCAACTCTGATCCCTGGATAGGGTTAGGCCATCTTCCATCCTGGGCACACACTGGCCTTCACACTTCTGCGGTTAGCAACATGCATGTGCCCCTGAGGGTTCTGAGACTCTGGGCCCACCATACCACCCAGTTGTGCCTCTCTTGGCCACCTGTTGCCAGAGCATCACACAGCAGCTGTTCCTGGGGGAAGGGGGTCCAGTCTGGCAGGAAGGGAAGCCCCTAGGCAGGGAAGGGGAGGCTGATGTCTTCAGAGACGTGTGGCAAACTTCCAACTGAAGCTGTCCAAGGGAGAGGAGGGCTGTCTAACTGCTTTCTCCTCCCCAGCCCTGTCCCAGACAGCTCAGCCTCAGATCCAAGACCTTCCTCTCAGACTCCTCTTTCCCCACCTGCAGCCCTCGGTGGCTTTACATAGACCTTGGTTGGCACTTCAGCAAGGATTGAGGGTAAGTAGACCTTGCAGTGGTGGAGCCAGGCATGGCAGAGCATGCCTGTAAACTCAGCACTCAGGAGGCTGGGGCAGGAGGATTACCATGAGCTACAGACCAGTGTGGGCTACATAGCAAGTTCAAGGCCAGCCCAGACTACCTGGCAAGACCTTCCCTCAAAAAAAAAAAACAACAACAAAGGAGCTGGGGATTTAGCTTAGCAGCACAGCGCCTGCCTGGCAAGCACAAGGTCATGAGTTCAATTCCTGGTACCAGAAAAAAGCCACACACACACACACACACACACACACACACACACAAAAAAAAAAAAAAAAAAAACCCAAAAAGCCAAACCAAACCAAACCAAACCAAAAATATGGTGGTGGGATTAGAGTGGGAGTTCTGAGAAAGAAGACTGCAGAGTTCAGCTCACTAGAACAAAGAATTGTTGAATAGTGACGGTTGGCTCTATAAAATCTTTGTGAAGCAAAGAGCACCTTGGCCTTGAAAGCTGACAAGCAGACACTGCCAGGAATGTTGTCCTGGGTAGCAGATGGGACTAGGTGTTAGCGGGTCACTTCTTGTGCCCAGAAGCAAGGGCTGGTGTAACTCTATGAAGCCTACAGAGTATCCCACACCTTTCTCCAGAGCTGTCCAAGCCCAGAACAGAGCCCCCACTAACTACCTACAGTGACCACCTTAATTGGGTATACCGAGAAGCCACCTACAGTTCTCAATGTGGGGACCAGGCTGTGTTCCAGAAATCTCTGTGTGAGCCAGTTTCTGGAACTCAGAATGCATTTCCCCATAGAAACCAAGTTATAAATGGTGGTTGGTTTTTCAGGCCAGTCCACAAATTTCTGCTTAACTCATAATGTTCCTGAAGTCTGTCATTAAGAGTGCAATGGTAACTACCTGGTCCCTCGTTATAGGTGCTTTATGTGGGCAAATACACTCCAGGTTTCAATTTGGATGTGGGCACACAGCTCACTTCGAGGGGCATCAAGGGTCTGGGGGCTTCTTAGGGAAGCTGGAGGATGGACAATATCTTGGGGTACTAGGAACTCCACACCTGGCCTCCACTCTGGACAGAGGGTTCCATGCCTGAGAAATTACAAATTGGGAACAACAGGGAAAGGCCTTCAGTGATGTGAGGCAGGGGCAGAAATGCAGACACGAGTGCTCCTGTCCACCTTGCTGGGCAAACCAGTCATGGCGTCTGTCTGAAGAGGTCACTGAGCCTAGGAAGTCACTGAGACTTGAGTGGACCAAGCAAGGCCCTGACTGTTGCAGGCATCCCATGAGCAGGTGGCCTATGGCCGTCTGGCAGGAAGAGCTTGCTGCCCACAGAAGTAATGAAGCTAAGCAGAACCAATCTATTTCGCTGCCTCCAGGATTTGGGCTGTGGCGTAGGGAATGGCGAGGTTAGCTGGTAACCTGGAAGCACTGTGAGGGAGAAGCGGGTTCACCAGCCGGGATTCCAGGAGGCAAGTAGCAGGCACTGACTCCAGCTGGTTAAACAGAAAAGAAGCGACACCTTAGGGCTGGGGATATAGCTCAGTGGCATAAGCATCTGCTTGGCAAGTGCAAGGTCATGAGTTCAATCCCCGGTACCAAAGGAAAAAAAAAAGAAAAAAGAAGAGAA
Source organism: Chinchilla lanigera (assembly GCF_000276665.1). NCBI lineage: Eukaryota > Metazoa > Chordata > Mammalia > Rodentia > Chinchillidae > Chinchilla > Chinchilla lanigera. Next base: position 31,849,352 of record NW_004955402.1, read on the forward strand.
ACTTCTGAAAAGCAGCCTGGGTTACAAACTGCAGGGTCTGTCACTGCTGTGGCCACACCCTCTCACATTCACTGCCACATGCTGAGGTCAGCTTCCTGGGATAACGGGCAGTTTTTGGCCAGTGTGCAAGGCAGATGGGAAGTACTGCAGAGTTAATGCCATGGAAGCAACTGTCAACCAGTGAAAGGTGGGGAGCTAGTGATATTCTGGCTGCCCTTCTCTCTACTGAGAAAACTCTGAGGCATGTTCTATGCTGTCCCCAAAGCTCTCCAGCAAGACTGAGCTCCAGTTGCCCTTGGTGATAACAGGCACGATATAACAGCTACCTGTTGCTATGGACCATCTCATCATTTGGTGGCCATAGAACAATAATTACTTCTCATAATTCTCTGGGTTGGCTGGAGCTTTTCTGCTGGTTTGCCTACACTCACTCACACAGCTGAAGATTGGCCAGCACAGAAATTCCAAAATGACCACATCTGGCAGTTGGCAGGTTGCCTCGGTTTCCCTCTAGGAGGCTAGACTGATTTCCCTGATGGAAGTCTCAGGGCAGCTCTCCAAGGGGCTGCAGGCAGTAACTGCGGGGGGTCTTTGAGCCCAGGTTCCGGAACCCATTCAAGGCCACTTCTACCATAGTCTATTGGGCAAGTGAGTCTGAAGGATGGTCAGGTTCAAGGGGGTAGAGAAACACACTCTGCCCCTAGATGGAAAGAGTGGTGAAGTCCTGCTACCGAGAAGTGCAGATGCGGCAATGGGAAGAAAATGACCATTAAACAATCTGCCATGCTTGATTACTTTCTTAGCTTCCTTCCCTTCTCTCCTCCCATCTGTCCTGTCATTGTCTCCGTGGGATCCCCTCTCAAGTAAGAACTTACATGGTGAATCAGTGTCTGCCTGGGGGAACCTAACCCAAGGTCCACACCGGATTGTTTGGAGGGCTGGGAACCAGCTGGAGGCTCAGCTCCCAGGCAGGACAGCCTGTGCTGCATGGTACAGGAAGCTTCTCGTCATGTCTCTTCTTACAGATCCTGGCCTGTTTCTCCAGGGAAGCCCATTCCTTACCACTTATGTGATACTACCCCTTCCCCCATCATCTGATGTTGAAGCTCCTGGACTTTGCTTATTTTTTGTTTTGAAACAGGGCCTTACTGTAAAGACCAGGTTCACCTCAAAGTTGCAACCCTCCTGCCTTAGCCTCTCAAGTGTGCTACCATGTCTTTGTTTCCATTCTACTTTTGGGAAGACTCCTCAGGTTGATCTTCCAACCCTTCTAGAGTATTGAGTTTTACATGTCTGTCCTCATGGTTTTGATTTCCAAGAACTCTTTTTTTTTTTTTTTTTTTTGTTACTGTTCTGTAGCTGTTCTTTTAAAAATAACATTCTGTTCTTGGTATGCAGCATCTTCTCTTATTTCTCTGGGGGTATTAATGATCTTTAAAATATTTTCTTTTTCCTGTGTAGTCTACTGCCTCGAGGGTGGATGGTTGGTCCTCATCTACCTTAACAGAGGCTCCTCTAGGAAACCTGATAACCCTTGGTCATCTGCTTATGATTAAGGGCGTCAGAGTGCAGGAAGGAACCCAAGTGCTGGCTGGAAACTCTGGATCGGTCAGTGGGTCTTGTCATCTTTGAGCTTCATTGTAGGGTGATGTGAGGGGTGCTTGTTAAGGGTCTCTGGGTCAGTGTCTTCAGGGTTTTCCTTTTGGGTGGTAAAGCGCATGGGGAGACCTCTTCTGAATGTTTGCCGGATAAACTTCGGCCAGTGTTAGAGGCTGAGTAAGAGAGGATAACTTGGTGGGAGTAATTCACTCCCGGGCCAAGACTCTGTAGAGAACAGACCTCTAGGTGACTGCCCCGAGGGGAATGGGCAGATGCCAGTACTATGAATTACAGGAGGGGACCTGGAGGCTCTAGCTGTTCTCCATTCTCCTGATTTTCATCAGTCCTCCAGCTTCTCATTCCAAGGGTCCCACTGAGGTCAGCTCCAGAGTGGAAACAGATTTTTCTTCCCACTATCCTAGGATTCAGCTCCTTCAAACCTGCCTATTTCATTACCACGTTCCCATTTGCTTTCCAATCCCCAAATTTGTTGATGCGGTCTCCTCTTCTGTCTTTCTGTTCTGGCAAGTTTGTGTCTTTTTAAAAATCTCTTTGTAAGCTTTGGAAGTGAATTCTGGAAGGGAGCAGACTTAGGTGCGTGTGTTCAAGCTGCCATCTTGGCTCTCTCTCTCACTGGGCTTGAGTTCTTGCACCAAGTGATCAGATGGTTTCAGCAGCATCAGCCTAGCTGACTTCACTGCTCTGTGACCTCCACAGACAGGCCAGGCTTCCAGGGCTGATTCTCAAACTGCTGCAGCTGCAAGGAGGCATGCTCTGTGAGGACAGAGCCCCAGCATGTCCAGGCCTTTCAGAGACCCGAAGACCTGCAGCTCATTTACTGGGAGCTAAGTGTGAGGGAAGCACAAGCCAGTGGCACTACAGGGATGGAGCTCAGCCAGGCGCCAAGGCCAAATCAACTGAGCAACCTGAGTGGGCTGTACCACTGCCTTTGCATCGATGTGGCTGGTACTGGAGGCGACAGGAAGGTGGGCCACATGCTAGAAAGACACTTGGATTCTGGTCTCCAAACACTTGCCTCCAAAATCTGATAGCTTTTGGGGTCCAGTCTCCATTTTTTTCAGGAGCTGACTCTTATTTGTCAGGGTACCTTCTCTTTGGTGATAAAGTTCTGCTATAGGTGAGAAGCTCTTGTTCTGAGTGGGGGATCACTGTTGTCTATGACTGAGGAAGGGGATGTTGAAAGAACAGGGGACACTGTTGGTGGTTACTCAAGGGCTATGATCGTTTTTCCTGCTTAACAGAATATTAATTTACATGCTCGGCATCTGGCTAATCCTGATGTGGGTCATGGAAGGTCAATGTCCTGGATCTCCTGTGTCATGACGGGTTATGTGGTGGGCGTGACACCCAAAGGAAGTGAATGCCATCTGGTTCTGCCAGTGGGATCTGCACCTGGGCTAGGGATGGTATGGTGAAGGGTGCAACTTCTGGGGAGGACTGTCCTTCCTGGTAACAATGAGCGATATATGTAGAAGATAGTCCTCTCTTCCTTTTCCCATCTTGCAAAAATGAAACAATAAAAGTGAAAATAAAGCCCATACACTGTAGTGAGTTGAATTAAAAGCAAAAGAACATGGGTTCTAAATTACATTGTTGAGCCTCTGGCTCATCCTGGGAGCGTAACTATTCCTACAGTGGGATCTGGAAGGTCAGCTGTACATGAACTTGTGGTTTAAGCTTCATAAGGCTTGCTGTTCATTACAGTGGAAAGCAGCCTAATACTACTCAGACAGTATTTCTGGTCTCAGATTCTTCTGGTGCCTGTAAAAGAAAGCTATGTCTCACTAGTGTTGAAGACAAGTTAGCAATTCATTCATTCATTCATTCAACATTTATTAAGGACTGACATGGGCTCGGGAATATAGCTCAGAGATAGAGTGCTTGCCTAGCATGCATGAGGCCCTAAGTTCAATGCTCAGCAAAACAAAAAAGTGCCTGCTATGTACCAGGTACTGATTTAGGTACTCAATTTGAAATTCAAAACCAAATCAAGAAAATACAGAGTGCCAGGCATGGTGGTGCATGCCTGTAATCCCAGCTCTCGGGAGGCTGAGGCAAGAGGATCATTGCAAGTTGGAGATCAGCTTGGGCTACAAAGTGAACTCAAGGCCAGCCTGAACTGCATAGAAAGACCCTATCTCAAAAAGAAAAAAAAGAAAAAAAGTAAAAAAAAACAGAAAATATGGGAGGCAGCAACCAGAAAGTTACCAAGCAGGATTTCTCCCAGTGCTCTCATTCTGGTTCCACATATGGAAATTAGTATGACTGAGCACTGTACTAGACACATAATTCAATCTGCACTCCAGCCTCTTGTGATAGACAGAAATATTAACCCCATTGTGCAGATGGAGAAATTAAGGCTCTGAGAGCTTTCAAACATGGTAATACAGCTAATAAGCATTGGATGTCTGACCCCGTGCTTCACAGAGAGATGGGTCATAAGTAGTATCCTTTTCCAGCTAAGAGAAAAAAAAATATGGCCTGGCAGTACTTTCTTTCTGGTCTTCACTCCAATACTTGCTTTTGAAGCCTGGTTGCTTTGGGGGCCCAGATTTGTTCAGCCAGGTGGTGAACCAGACAGCTGTGCAGGGAGGGAGGGAGGGAGGCAGGGAGGGAGCAAGTGCTCACCCCACCAGTCAAACAAATGAGGATTCATTTCATGATTTATGGGGCCCACCATGAGCAAGCACAACAGTAGGCTCTGGGGGTACGATAATGGGGCAGCCCTGTTCCTATTCCAGCTAGACATCAACACACAGAGGGCCAGAAGCCAATGTGATAGGGCTCGTCACATGCACAGAGGATCCTGGAGCACAGAGGAGGGACCATGTGCTTTAGATTCAGAATTCGAGGAGAAAGTTGGGCATTGGAAGCTTCTTAGTGGAGGTGACATTTTCCTGGCATTTAAAGGCTCAGGAAGACAGTTTGGAGGTTTCTCAAAAAATTAAATGGAACTATCGTTAAGACCCAGCAATTCCTCTTCTAGATATGTATCCAAAAAGACTGGCTACAGGGATTTAGATGTTTACACAGCCACGGTCATAGTAACATTACTGACAAGGGCTGAAAGGTGGAAACAACCCAATGGATGAGTGTGTTATCAAAATGTGGTATTAGAGCACCAGGATAATATTCAGCCATAAAAAGAACTGAAGTTAACTGGGCATGATGGTGCACATGTGTAACCCCAGGACTTTGGGTGGCTGAGGCAGGAAGATTGCAATTTTGAGTCCAGCCTGGGCAATTTTGTTTTGTTTTGTTTTGTTTTTGTTTTTTTCCGGTACTGGGAATCAAACTCAAGAACTTGTGCTTGCCAGGCAGGAGCTGTACCCCTGAGCTAAATCCCCAGCCACTGGGCAATTTAATGACAGGCAGAGCCTATCTAAAAAAAATACAAAGGATGGGGATGTAGCTCAGTTCAAAGGTCTTGAGTTCAATTCCTAGTATCATAAAAAAAAAAAAAGAAGAATGACATTCTGACATCTACTGAAATATGGGTGAAGATACAGAAAGTAGACTCAAGGTCATTGGGGCTGAGGGGAGGGAAGATCAGTGGGTAGAGAGTTCTGTTTGGAGTGATGAAAAGATCTGGAAATAGTGGTGATGCCTCTGCAGCATTAATCTTAATGTGAATATACACTTGGAATAGCTAAAAGGGCAACTGTTACATTGTGTGTGTTTTACCATTGTCAGTAGAACAAAACAGAACAAAGAAGGAAGGCTCATGTTTTGCCCAGGTAGAGTATGTTGCCCGTTCCTACAGGCATTGCAGGAAACAGAAATGACGTAGGCGCAGGCTGGCTTCCAGGTCAGTGCAGAGGAAGGATCTGAGAGCACATGCAAGCCAATGGCCACCACTGGCTTCATTTCACGCTGTGGCGTGAGCCGGAGTCAGCGTGTAGGCCAGGTCTGTCTGGAGGATGTCCAGGTAGAGGGATAAACCAGGCAGGAGTGGCAGGGGCAAGGCTCTCAGGGCAGGCGGGTAAGGAGATGTGAGCTCCACAGGAGTAAGACCACATGGGGCTGAGCTTCAGTGGGGAAAGAGAAGGCTCTCTGCTGCACTGACATTGCTGGGGCTGCTGGACTGACCCCTGTGTAATATGCCAGGAAACAACTGCTTGTCCCCTGCATGCTCAGCTCAGGGGTCTCAGGGGATCTCATGATCATTTGCCCCCGGCCTGTGCTGAGACCTAGGACCTACTCTTCGAGCCTTGCTGGAAGCACCAGAAATGAATGTGACCCCCAGCCCTTGTCAGGATATTTTAGGCCTCCCCTTCAGGTGCCCACAGGCAAGTCCTCTGATTTTAAGAATTTCAGGGTCAGCCCAGAGCTATGGCGCTTACCTGTAATCCCAGCTATTTGCAGGCTGAGGCAGGAGAATTGCAAGTTCAAGGCCAGCCTGGGAAACTTACTAAGGTCTTATTTCAAAATAAAGAAATAAGGGGGAGATTAAAAGAAAAAGAATTAGTATGTGTTACGTACATGTACCAATTCCCACAGTGAATGTAATTATTGTGTACTGCAAACAAGTACTACTAGTACTAATAATAAAGAAATAGGGGGCTGGGGATTTAGCTCAGCGGCACAGCGCCTGCTTGGCAAGTGCGAGGTTGTGAGTTTGATTCCCAGTAACGGAAAAAAACCACAAAAAAACCACAAAAAAACCCAAAAAAAAACCCAATAAAGAAATAAAAAGGGTTAAGGGTATAGTTCAGAGCTCGCTGGGTTTAATCCTGTGTGTGTGTGTGTGTGTGTGTGTGTGTGATATCTGAGGGTCAGAGAATGTTGGAGCAGCAGGAACTCTGGTGTGCATCAGAACGAGCCCTTGAATTTTACAGATGGGTAAAGGTGACCCAAAAAGGCAGCCATGGAATGTGGGGCCCCAGAAGCCATTTTGCAAAGGTTAAGTGAACACTCATGGGTCAGGCTGTTTTCAGGATTCTTTCCCTGAGTTGGGGGGTGGGTAGGGCTTTGTATGTCCTCCTTTCTGATTCTGAGAGTCCCTGACCCAAGGCCCCCTACAAAGCTACACTGAGTGAATGGCAGCTCATTTCCTTCTTCATTAAGTTCAAACACTCCCCATCTGGCTTCGCTCTTGAGCAATTATTATTAGTAATCAGCCACCAATTCATCCCTAATAATGCAACCTGTACACACTGCAGTGAAGCTGGCCACATCTGTCTCAAGTGGCACCAGCCTGGGAGATCTGGCTGCCTCCGCACTCTTTCCACCTTTCTTTGCCCACGTGTGGCAGAGCCTCCCCTTAAAGCCCCTCCTTCCCCTACTGTAGTTGGTCCCTAGAACCAGCCTTACAAGGCAGTAGTAGCCTTTCCTGGGACTCTGAAGGCCTCTTGGATCCACCTGCTCCTCCTGGCCCCAACTTGAAACTATCTTTAGAGTCAGAGGCATCTGACCCAAGGCTTGTGACTCCAGAGAAGCGCAGTCTCGGGTTTCACTGGCTACTCACACTGGCTGTGGGGAGCTCAGGAGGGGCAGAGGGAAACAAAAGGCCCTGGAAGTCAATTCCGCTGCCTGGATGAACATGCTGTGAGGCTGAGCTGAGTTCTCTGTAGGAAAATTCATCATCTAGAAGGTTGATGGGCCAGAAGGGAGCTCACTCAAAGGCCTTCTTTAACGCTCATTGGTTTTGCCCAATCCAGATTTTGAGCTGGAATTTTTGCCTGAATTCAAAGGAGTAAAAGCTGTTGGCTTTTTTTTTTTTCCTAGTATTGGGAATTGAACCTAAGGCCTTTGCACTTAGCTATACCCCTAGCCCTCTTTTGAGGACATAATCTTGCTAAGTTACTAAATTGCCTAGGCTGGGCTTGGACTTGCAATCCTCCTGCTTCAAACTTCCAGAGTGCTGGGGTTGCAAAGTGCACCTCTGTGTCCTGCTGTGCTGGTGGGATTCGTCCAAGTCCACCATAAAGTGAAGCCAAGTAATCTAACTGGGTGTGCAAAGGCTAGCTTTGCTTTGGGGTGCTGCAGGCAATCAGCTAGTGTCATGTGAAATGACCTGCGTTAGGAAACATGTCTGGGTGTATACTCAAATGAGTATCTTGTGTCCTTGGTGTGGATAAACCGTCCTGACCTTTCAGAGCCTCGGTTTCCTCCCTCATCAATGGACAAGCTGACTGTCTATGCCCACTGCAGGGAAAGATGCTGAGGAAGAGGTCTGTGGATGCTGGGAACAGCATGCGGATGTGAAGCTCTGGAAGTGTTCAACCCCAGGCCTCAAGCCCAAACTTTCCTCTTCTCTTACCATCTCAAAGTGCACCTCTGTCTCCAGAACTCATTAATGCACACAGTTTATTAGTGACACGGGCTGCAAAGTCAGAAAGTAGGCCGAGTCACAACAGGATCAAAATATTGGGATCAATATATCAGGAACCTGATATTTTTAAAGCACAAATCCTCGATTCCTGTTGGATGAGATACCTTGCTTGCTCTCCCTTGGCAGGCTCCAGGGCAGCAGAGCGGGGAGCAGTGGCGCTGATCTTTAGGTCACCGATCAAGGACACACGTGACTCCTTATTGCTAATAGGCAGGTTTTGATTAGCGCCTGGTGTCAGCAGGGTGCTGGGTGCTGGGCAGTCAGCGGACAGCAAGGCGGATACGGGGCAGCCCTGCCTGAGACTGACAGGCTCGGAGTCAGAGATGTTGTTCAAGGAGGGACCCTGGGCCCTCTGGATGAAATTCACCCCGGAGGACGTGGTGCTTGTTAAAATGCAGGTCTCTAGGCCCTGCCCTAGGATGTCCTGAGTCAGACTCCCAGGGGCTCGGGCTGGGGGTTTACCTTTCACACTTGGTCTCCTTATGACTCTGACCATACTGACTTGTGAGAACCAGCCCACCAAACATGGATGCTGCTGAGGGAACTAAAGAACTAAGATAAGGTCATAATATCCTTACCTGCAGCAAAAGCCTAAATCCTACATAATTTTACATCCTACCATATGTAGTTTGTTCAAAATACCCTTGACAGTCTCTGAATAAACTCGAGTCACTTCCCCTACGTTCCTTCCTGGTGGCCTCAGTGCATGTATTACAGTAAGTCTCTCTCTTCCCTCTGTCTCTCTGTCTGTCTCTCTCCCTTCCGCCTCGTGTGTGCACATGCATAATGGAGACTGAACCTGAACCTTCACACTAAGCTACATTCCCAGCCCATTTATTTTTTTTGAGACATTTCTGTAAATTGCCCAGGCTGGGCTTAAATTTGTGATCCTGCCTTAGCCCCCTAGAAGTACTGGGATTATTGGTGTGCACCACCATGCTTGTCTGGTGTCTCCTCTTACAAACTTACAACTTTCCCATTTCTGTAAACGAGAACAAAGTCTAGCATCATAGCCAAAATATGTCCCTGTGTCTAGTACACACATGGGGAGGAACCAGGGGTCATGGGGTGATTTTATACCTGATTGCTGATAGGGGAAGCAAGAGGAAGTTGCAGATAACAACGGTTTTGTTTCCTCTTTTTTTATTTTGTCTCTTTGAGACAGAGTCTTGCTATGCAGTTCAGGCTGGTCTTGAGCTCACTTTGTAGTCCAGGCTGGTCTCGAACTCACAATGATCTTCCTGCCTCAGCCTCCTGAGTTCTGGGATTACAGGGGTGTGCCACCCCACCTGGCTTGTTTCCTCTTTTAAAGAAATCTTAGTGAGGTTGTCTGGGGTTAGTGTGGCTTCACGAAGTCGCTCAGTATCTAGGATCTTTCAGACTTGAGCATATACTTTCCACTGCATGGTCCTTTATGACTGCTTCAGCTCCTACTTTTACATCCGCCTTCTAGTTACCGCAAATGATAAAGAGGAGAAAGACACACCCCTCACCACGAAGAGCACTTTCTGGGAGTCACCCATGAAGTCCTGCTTACATCTCCTTGGTCAAAATTTGGTCCTAGAGTCACACCTGACTACAAAGGCATCTAAGAAGTGTAGTTTACTCTTGATGGCCATGTGTTCAGTTAAAAGTCGGGATATTTTATCAAGGAAGAAGGAAGAATAGATAATGAAAGCTGCTAGCAGTGCCTGCAGCAGCGTGGTGTTTTTCCTCAAACTGGGGCATGGTTCCAGTGGCAATCTCTGTACTTGAGATTGTCTAGTAAGAGACAACCCTCATTCCAGATAAGAGAAAAATCAGAGAACATGTGGGCAAGCTGGTAGAAGTTAGAGTCATAGCATTACAAAGGCAGTCAGAGAGGGAAGTTTAACTTTTCAGAGATGAATTCATAAAATTTCTCTGAATGACATCACTTTGGGTTTAGGGACAGCTGGACTTGGAGCTTTTGGAAACTTGTGGTCACAAGGAAAGGCAGGCATGCCTGTAAGACATTCTTTCTCTGGTCAAGGGTGCACTCAGGAGCAAAGCGCTATTTCTTTTTTTTTTTTTTTGGCTTTTTGAGACAGGGTCTCACTATGCAGTTCAGGCTGATCTTGAACCCCCTTTTAGCCCAGGCTGGCTTTGAACTCACAACAATCCTCCTTCCTCAGCCTTCCGAGCACTGGGATTACAAAGCACCATTCCTAAGCCTGACTTACACTCCTACTACACAGCTGATTTCCTGGTTCCTAAAATCTACCCAAGCCATCCCCCATTATTATTATTATTATTATTATTATTATTATTATTATTATTATTGTCTTTTTGGGGCCAGGTCTCACTATGTAGCTCAGGTTGGCCTTGAGCTCACTTTGTAGCCCAGGCTGGTCTCTTACTCTCAATGATCCTCGTGCCTCAGCCTCCTGAGTGCTGGGATTATAGGTGTGCGCCGCCATACCTGGCCACCACCTGTTATTTTATGCATAGAGAGTCAATTGCTTTTTCCAGTGCTTCACTCTGAAGTTCCAATGCTCCCCACTGCCTACCAAATACATTCCTGATTTCCTCACTAGGTGCACGCATGTGTGTGTGTGCGTATACACATACATACACACTCTCATTTCACAAGCCCACTTGCTGTTTTCTTAACTCACCCAGGTCTCTTTGTCCACCATCAAAACCAGCATATTTTCAGAGGCTTTGCTGGTGTCCACTTGCCTCTGCTGCAGAGGGACCTGTTCCTAGACTGGTGAAGGAGGACGGGGACATGTGGAGCAGAGCCACCCCAGCAATGTGTAGACCTGTCAATATGAAAAACAACAGCAACAGCTGTCTTAGAGCAGAAGCGGCTCCGCTGGCCCACAGGTCTGGGATTACTGCTGTGTGGCACTTCTACTGCTTTTCATTTATGACACAATATTCCTGTAGCGGTCACTAACTGATCCACCTGATCAGACGTGCTCCCTCCCTTCCCTGCCTGAATGCCTCGTAGTTTCAGCACCTCCTCTAGGGTAAGAATCTCTTCTCCCTTCATTAGGGATTGGGTTTGGCTGTGACACAGACTAAAGTCACAGTAGTTTAAACAAGATAGTTCATTTTTCTCTCACTTCAAGGTTGGGAGACTGCTCACTGTAGCCATGGGGTGAGCTAAAGCCATTTGTGTTCCTGAGGATGTCATGGAGCATAGTAGTGGCATCCAGAGGATGTGCGGGGACTGGAATTCAGCCCAGGCTCCTGGCCTAAGGCTGGGTCAGATAACGCGCTCAGCATTGTTGTATGATTGCCCCACTCAGAAACGGTAACTTAATGTTTTGTGTGTCTTCAGAGTGCAAGAATGTGTATTAGCTAGCTTTTTTGTGTGTGTTTTTACTTTTATTTTTGAAAGACTTCAAATATAAACAAAGGAGAGAGAATAGTATAATGAACCCTCATGTATCCTTCATCTAATTTCCCCGATTACCTACTCATTGCCAACCTGCCGGGGTACAGTTCCATCTATATCTATACTTAGCCCTCCTCAGTGAAGTAGCAACCTTCTAGATATTTCACATGCTCTGTTAAGCATGTGTACATATGAGAGTTGTGTGCATATTCACTACCGCAATACCACTATCCCAATAAAAATACAGTGCTTCCTCAGTGTCATTAAGATCAAATCAGAGGGGCTGGGGATTTAGCTCAGCGGCAAAAGCGCCTGCCTGGCAAGCGCAAGGTCGTGAGTTCGGTTCCCGGTACCGGAGAAAAACCAAAAAAAAAAAAAAAAAAAAAAGATCAAATCAGATTTTGCAACTCCCCAATTATCTTTATAGCTATTTGTTCAAATTACCTTTTGCAAAAGTCTAAACACTGCATTGGGCTGCCCTATCTTTTATGTCTCTACAGTGTCCCCTCTACCTCTTTTTACCCGATAATTAATCTTTTGAAGAAATCACTTGCACAGTTTCTACAACCTGGATTTTGCGGATCACACCCGAGAGGTGTCTTTTCATGTTTTTTGTTTCCAGTGCTTCCTGTCCACTGGTAATTAGATCTGGAGATTTGATAGGTTTGGGTTTGGCTGTTCCTGTCTGGAAAAGCTACTTCCAAGTGGTGGCATGCTCTACGGTCAGGGGACCTGCCAGGTCTTATTGCCTTTCTTTTGGTGATAGTGGCAGCCAAAGAAAGTCACTGCCGGGAACTATTGCTTCATTAGTTTTGTTTGTTTGTTTGTTTGTTTTTTGTTTTTCTTGTGGTACCAGGAACTGAACTCACGACCTTGAGCTTGCCAGGCAGGCACTTTGCTGCTGAGCTAAATCCCCAGCCCCCTATTGCTTCATTAGGATGAGGTTCTCATGAAATAATTTCTTCTTCAATTATTAGACAATATTTCTAAGAAAAGAAATTTCTCCTTATTAAATATTTCACTGTGTTGAAATAATAGAGGATGTATTGGAAAAATAAGACTTTTAAAATAATTAAGTTTATTGATATTTAGATGTGCATAATGATCACATTCACCATAGAGAATTTGTACCTGGACATGATATATCTCAGTTCCTGTTTTTTTTCCCCTTTCCCCATTCCCCATTCCCCTCCTCTCTCTTCAACCCGTGTTCTTCTTATTTACAAAGTTTTGTTTCCGTTTTATTCTTTTCTTCCTCATTTTTTCTTTCCCTCCCCCCTCCCACTTTTCCTTTGAATGATTACTTCCTATTTCACAATATCTATTATACATTTTGGTTGTTACTTACACTTTCATTTTCTCACACCAGAGAGGCAATGTGATATTTACATATATGAGTCCGGTTTAGGAAAAATAAGATTTATGCTGGATATATTCACTCTCTGTCTGTCTCTGCCTCTCTGACTCTGTCTGTGTCTCTGCTGCCTCCCTTACTGGGGACTGAATTCAGCCCCTTCCCATTGAGCCACCTCCTCAGTCTCTTTTTATATTTTTACTTTGAGATAGGGTCTAAGTTGCTAAATTGCCCAGGCTAGACTTAAACTTGTGATACTCCTGCCTTAGCCTCCCTCAGAATGCGGGGATCACAGGCATGCTCCACCACACCCAGCTTGGCTTGGATTTTTTCCCTTTATTTACCAATTCCTGGGATCCTTCAAATGAGCTTTATCTTTGGAGAAAGTCATCCTACAACATTCTTGCCTCTAACCTTTTCCCCAGGACTTACTCATGTAGCTCCTCCTCACTGCCAGAGGGTCCTGGGATCTTTAGCGTTTCCTTCTCTCAGCCAGGTGCTCGGATAACTTTGCCATGACATTGGAAGAGGGATTGGGAGCGCGGGTGCCTGTCTCACTTCCTGTTGGCCCACATCTGTGTGAGGACTGAAGCCCTTCCTCCAGCTTGTGTGGCTCCTACTTCCCGGCACTTAGGGCTGTGCTCAGTGATTGCATGGGAGGAGGCACAGGGACGGGGTCCGGTCCTCCCGCTCCTATCCAACCCAGCTCCCAGCTTTCCAGTTCAGCCTGAGGCCTTTGACCTCCCCCAAGCTGCTGTGACTCCCCCCATCTTTTCTCTCCTTCTTTTCCTCTTTCTCTTCTCCTCATTCTTCCTGCCCCTCTCTTTTCCTCTTCTCCCTCCCTCTTTCTCTTTCTACTTTTACTTCTGGGTCTTTGTTCTTATTTTTGTACCTGACCCGATGCTTTCCACATTTTCTTTTTTTTGGTACCGGCAATCGAACTCAGGACATTGCGCTTGCCAGGCAGGCACTATGCCTCTGAGCTATATCCCTGGCCCTCCCACGTTTTCTTAGCCTGCTCTAAATGATCAACAACATCTCTCTCTGATCCATCCAAATGATTTCTGGATCACTTGAGCCCACTCTGACTTCTGCCTTTTGCACTCTTCCTGGATGCTGGGTGCCCTTGTTTGTTACCTTCCTTATCTTGTGTTTAAAACCTGACACCACCCCCGCGCATGGACTGTCTATGCCCCATGTGCCTCATTCTGTAGCAGGCTGCATCTGGAATCCCAGCCATGCTCAGCACAGGGCTGTTGTGATACCAGTCATGGTGTGTTCATTGATTGAAGCACAGATGTTTCATACAGAGTTTGAAAAGCTGTCTGTACTTGATGCCAACACAACATGGAGAAGAGCAGGAATTCTGTCATCAGTTTTGAAAGTTTTTGATGTCTCCATGACTGATGTGGTGGATTTTTTTCCATTTGTTGATTAAAGAGCAGTGATGGTGGAAGGCTAGATCTGACATTGGGTTCTTAAAGGCGTTCTAAGAGCAGATGTAGCTGGGCATAGTGGCGCACGCCTGTAATCCCAACACTCGGGAGGCTGAGGCAGGAGGATCGTTGTGAGTTTGAGACTAGCCTGGGCTACAAAGTGAGCTCATGGCTGGCCTGAACTGCACAGTGAGAACCTGTCTCAAAAAGACCAAAAAAAAAAAAAAAAAAGATGTTTCTAAACTGGGTGTGGTAGGTATGCCTGTAATCTCAGCTACTCAAGAAGCTGAGGCAGGAGGATCACAAGTTCCAGCCCAGCCTGGGCAACTTAGTGAGATCCTGTCTCAAAAGAAAAAATAAAATGGGCTGGGGATGTACCTTGGAGGTAGGGCACCCCTGGGTTCCATCTCTGGTGCCACTACAAAACAAAACAATCTCCTAAATCAAACAAACAACCAAACAAATTCTAGATGCATCTGGGCTCCAGAAAGGTGCTGAGCTATAGAAACTTTTGTGTAGGTGGCCACGGTGGAGCCAGAACAGAGTGAGGAATCAAAGTGTGGGTCAAGGGCTAATGTCACCTTACCTTTTAGGGTGATGTTTTTCTCTTTGGAGTCAGAAAGCATAGATGGACCTTCATCTTCATTTTGTGTACTTTTGAGTCTCACATGCTAGGTCTGTAAACACGTCCTAGGCATTGATTTTGGCAAGAGATGGTAAGAGCATACAAAAGAAAAGAATCCCACTGAGTGAGATATTTCTGTAAATCTTTCTCTTCACAGAAATCTGCTTAATGTACTTCTGTGGATTTAACTAATAGGAGTGGGAGTGGAAAAGTCATCCTCACATGAAGGAAACATGGGAAGTAGGAGTAATACTGGGCTATATCATAAGGAATATGAATTCCAGCTCTAACCTAATGATTAGAATGACTGTGACCTGCTCACAACCCTCTTTCTGAGCCTCAGTTTCATCTCCTGTAAACCAAGAAATGGGCAGGACAACAACCAAGTTTCATTCCTGGAGACACCACTGTATTTATACTTCCAGAGTTCTCTGTATTATTTATAGACACCATAGCTATTTTCTCCTTTGATCCTCACAATGAACCTATAAGGTGGATCTGGTAGGGGTTATTATTATGCGCATTAGAAAGCTGGGAGTTTTGGAGCTGAGCCATGTTGGTGCTTTCCAGTCTACAGTAATCCTTTCTTAGCAGGAGGCTCTTTCCTATGGATGGATGTTGACATAATGCAGAATGTAGGCACCTGTCTGTTAGGTTTTTCTGATGCATGAATATAAAGGGTACAATTATGAGGTAGACCATAATTTCACCATGTTCATATTGCTGGTTTGTTTTTTGGAGATTGCTTTTGTCTGCTGAATGTTGTATTACTTTGTACAGTTCACTAACTGCAGTAAGTAGTCATAAACAGTGACTGGAGCGAAAGTGGTCTTGGTAAGGAGAGGTGGAGAAATAAAAGGGAAGGAACTGAATGAAGTAGTCAGGCACTATTCTATATACTCTACTAGTATTAATCCCTCTGGTCCTCACATTAATACTTGGAGCAAGTTGCTATCATTATGCCCATTCTACAGACATTGAAACCAAGACCTCAAGAAGTTAAATACACAGCCCAAACTAGTAAGTGTAAGAGTCCTGTCAAGTTCAAATTGGATAGTCATAAGCTTTTGTGTGATGCTGTAATATAAAGTAAGAGTTAAAAAAAAGGCCACCTAAAGCTAGCAAGATTGCAGAGGGGCATGCCACATATTGCTGGTAGCATCGACAATGAATTTCATCTTTTCAAAGGGCAATATTTGGCAAGAGCTATAAGGTTTTCCACACTTGATTTAAGAATGTTGATTCTAGAAGTTTATTCTAAGCTTATAGTTCAACAAAAACAAGAAGCCATATGCATAGAATTTATTATATGATCTGTACTAATGGAAAATGGGGAACAAATTAAATGCCTCAAAATGAGGTCTGATAAAATAATTTCATAATACACTCACTTGTTGAATTATGAAAACATTCAAAATGAGAATTACAAAGACTATGTTTTAAAAGGGCAAGAAGATGTTCTCCACAATATATTAAAATTTAAGAACAGGATTAAAATATGTAGATTACGATAACTCTAATGTAGATGCATATTGCCAAAGCCTAACATAGAATAGGAAAAAGTTCTAGTAGATGTTTAATTTTTTCAGATTTTCATTAATAGGGGCACTATGTTTATCTCACAGATAATGAAAAAAGAGAAGAGCTGGTGGCAGAAGTGGACTGTAATAACCATCCAGGATGACGCTAGGGGCTGGCGGTGGTTCTCAGGCTGCCTCCACCCCTGAGTTTTCTGGGGGCAGCCCAAAGGGCCTGGGAAGAGGCTGGCGCTTGAAGGATCCCTGAGTTTGTGTGAGGCAGGAAGGATCCTGCCCTGCCAGTGCCACCCAGACTACAGTTAAGTGTCTAGGTCACCTCTGCCTTGCCTCACTTCTATTCTTCATTCTTCACCTCTCAGAAGACAGTTTCCTAGGACCAACCTTGACTGCTCCCCCTCCTCCTCCCATTAGGTGGGTGCTGTCCCAGTCAGTTTCCTTCCCCGGCATCCAGTGCCACAGCCCATCTCTGCACCCAGTGGGTTCTGTGGTGATGGCCTGTTTACCTACCAGAGATGCAAGGGTTGGGATCTCAAGCTGATCTGGATCGTCCCTCTGTGCCCTGACTCAAGCACTCCTTCTTATCTCTAAGACGAGGTACCCGAGTTTGAATTCCATACCTTCCAGCTCCACATACCATGATTTTGCCATCTGGTTTTTCCCAGATGCATGTAATAAAGGAACCACTGATTTTGAAAAGAAATGCCCTGTGACTTCCTGCCGCACGTATTCTCTGGCCTTGGTGTAGACTGTGAGCCTGGTCTGAGGGCTGTGGGGGGAGTTTTCTTAGCAGATTGGCTCTGCATGCATGAACACGGCCTTAGCCACTGCCTGAGAACAGGGCTTCTGGGTGAAGGCTCTTTGCTTCTGTTTTGTGAGTACCCGGCCGGCCAGCCAGAAGCCACATGTGACTTGGGAGCTGTGTCTCCACGTGTGAATCTGCAGGAGCCCTGATGTCACATATCTGCCTGCAGACTGTAGAAGTGGGCGTGTCTGTGCACATGGCTGTTGTGCTCGTGTCAGACCAGTCAAATGGAGGACAAATGGCTCTGGATTTTTGGACAGTGTGTCGCTGTACAGACCGTGTGAACACATCTAGGAGAACGTGTATTTTTTAAATTCAGCAAATATATCGGCAGCTTTGTGCTCTGCAACGGCAGGAATGCGGTGCGCCAGGCAGGGAACCTGGGGTGCGCATGTCTTACTTACGACTGCTTTGTGCGTCCCCTGTGTGTCTTTGGGAATGCGTTCTTGGCACGTGTCCCGCTTTAACAAGGCGGTTGTTCGGTGTGTACATGTCTGTGCGACAGTGCTCGGGTCTTGTTTGCGGCTGCTTGCTCGCTTTCCAGCTCCACTTGTGCCCGCAGTCAGGCTCTGCACGTGCGCCTGCCTCCCTGCGCACGTCCCCGAGTGACCCGTGCGCGGTGGGACCTCTGGGTCGTGTGCACTTCTCGCGCTCGTGCCCGTCTCTCTGCGCTAATGAAAGCACCTCCACATGTCTAGGAGCACGTCTTTTTCTGTATGTGCACATTCCGTGTGCACGCCCGAGTGTGTGTGTGTGTGTATGTGTGTGTGTGTGTGCGCGCGCACGCAGGGGTGCTGTGCACGCGCACCGGTCTGCAGGCGGCCAGGACCCGTGTTGGGCTCCACGCTTCCCGCGGGGCTGAACCCTCCC
>NW_004955402.1:31867644-31938053 GCF_000276665.1 Chinchilla lanigera
GGAGCCGCGCCACAAAGGGCCCGCGCGCAGCCGCCGCCGCCGCCGCGCGAGGAGCCAGGATGGTCCTGGTCCACGTCGGCTATCTCGTGCTTCCAGTGTTTGGCTCTGTGCGAAACAGAGGTATCGCTTTTTCCTTTCGGGGTCTGCTTGCGAGCGTGGATCGCCGCAGGCACCGGGCGGGGGCGGGCGCCGCGGGCGGCCGGGGCTCAGGGCTCAACCGCGAGGACTCTGGACGAGCGGTGGCTGCTCCCCACCCCCTTTTGGGAAGACCCCCCGTGTATGGGGGTGGCCGCCCTCGTGGGAGCTTTTGTAGTGAAGTTAGGGTTTGGCGAATTTGGGTCCCTCCCGCCCAGCCCTATTTTTATTCTTTGCGGCGGACGTGGTTCCCCAAATCACAGCCCTTTTCCCTTAATACCTAGCCCTGTATGATCGAAAGAAGGCGAGAGATAAATGACTTTGTGAGTGTCTGTATCTGTGTGTGTGTGTGTGTGTGTGTGTGAGAGAGAGAGAGAGAGAGAGAGAGAGAGAGAGAGAGAGAGAGAGAAAGAGAATATGAGAGAGAGAGAGAGAGAATGAGAATATGAGAGAATGAGAGGGAATGATATGCACGCTTGGCTTTCTGCGATTTGCTTTTTTTGAAGCATATGTGCCTTCTTTTATATGTGTTTTGTATTTCTTCACTTTTGGTCATTAATACCGATAACTGGTTAGCAGGGATCTAGGTACCTGCCTTATCCCATGCCCCAGCCCCCACTATCTCGTGGGCACTTGCACGATTTCCCGTCCCATCTTTTCTTCCCCTTTAACCCTTTTTGTGTTACTGCCCTTGTGCTGTGGCCCTGCTCACCCCGCCCCCCGCAATTGTCTTTGTATGACAATTGCATTTGTGGGTTAAAGATCCTCGGGAATGTATGTGTGTGTGTGTGTGTGTGTATGTATGCGCGCGCGCGTGTGTGTATGTGTGTGCGCGCCTTAGACATCAGACGTGCGCTGCCGCGCACCCCTGGGCCCGGCGGAGCCGGGCATGTGGCCTTGGGTGTTGCGCTGTGTGTGAGGGTGAGATGGGAAGCTGCCCCCATGCCAGGCCTTTGCCCCGAGCAGCGGTTGACCAAGCAGCAGGCCAGCGCGGGCTTTGTTTTTAACTGTGATAGATGGGATGTATTTGCACAGTCCCCTTTCCCCACATCCTTTTCCCCTTATATCCTGCTGCAACAATAGCTTGATTTCCCCCTCTTCTCCCCCTTACCCCACATTTCTTCCATTTTCTTTCAATCAAAAATTCCCACCTCCCAAAGCAAATCTGAGATGCATTTCATTTTTTTTTTTTCTTTTTGTATTCTGCCTCTGGACTCACATTTCTCTTCTTGGAAATGTTTCTTCTCTCCCACTCCACGTCTGCTTCAATCCCTGCTGGCAGAGGCCCCCTCCCTACTCCCTCCCGCACACACTGAATGATGTCTTCCCTTTGCCGACCTGGCTCCGGCTCCAGTCAGTGGGGGGTGGGGTCGCAGGGCCAGCGCTTTAGTGCGCCCCAGGGGCCCGATTGGGCAAGACGAGGAAAGCCCGGCCCTCTCCTTCCAGCCCAGCTGTCCCCAGCCCCGCGCCCCTCTCCAGAACCCAAAAGGCAAGGTTGACCCCTTAGGCCTGTTCGAACTGCAGTTTTTGTGTGATGATAGAATGATGACATTCTGCATTTATCAAATCTTTTTTTTTTCTTCATTGTGTAGCTCAGTGAATGGTCAACTCGCTGCTGTGTGCGCTGTGACCCTTCTGCCTCCGCATTTAGCTGTATTGTGACACCCCTCTTAACCATTTCCTGTCTCCATCTGAGGAACGCATTGCTATTTAAGCGGCAGTATCCCCTATCTCAGGCCAGCCTAGCAGGGGTGGGGTGGGGTGGGGTGAGGTGAGGGGTGTGTGAGGAAGAGGAGGGGCTGGATGAGATCTCCTTGAAATGCCAGCCCCCTCCCCCTGTACACAATTATCTCTTATTAGTTGGCATTTCCTCTTAAAACGGGTGTGGAACATTACACTAGGCAGAAATTCAAAAATGATTAAGAAGGATGTTGAGCCTGAAAGTATAATTATCCTGATTAAATCATTATCATCCTCATTAATACCACCAATCTCTAAATACCACTGCAGGATGCTGGTTCCATGTTTGAAATTCAAATTGTTCAGCTGCCTTTAAATTTTATTTTTAATATCACCCCCCAATCCAACAAAACAAATTTGCCTGTTAGTCAAAGTTTACTTTCATGGCTAACACACCCACAGGAAATTTAAGGGCTGAGGGGTGAGTTGGGCTGTGGGTAAAATTTAACATGATGTGCTAAGAATTCATGACCTTCCGATAGAGGATACTAATGCTTAACTCAACAAAGTCCTAAACCACAATCTTCTTGTAAAACTATTAGATAGTCTGCCAGCTTAAATCTGTTCTTTTTAGTTTCCATTGTAGTAGTGTAGGATGTAGGCCATTTCAGAATAGATGTAGAGAAATAACCATTTTTGTATCTTCATCTTGTTTAGCCGAATACATTGCACTGTAAATCCCTGTTAAGTGGATTCCTTTTGCCTTGGCTTGGAGGCTGCAGCACCCCATATTCCAGTTGTCTGGGTGGCCCTCAGCTGGCTTCTTCCTAGCACCCAGGCATACTGAGGATTGCATTTAGTTGGAGGCAAAAATTGTTAAATATAAATATTAAAAAGAAAGATCTCTGATGAAATGACAGTTGCTGCTATTCTAGCCTCTGAAAATTTGGTGCACCGAGGTCCCTGGCTTGTGAGGGAGCCACGGCCATAGGGTCTTAATTGTTTAATTGTACAATGTCAAGAGCATCTTTGGACATCTGCCCTGGCCCTCAGAGCTGCGCCTGTAACAGCCAGCACCCTTCTGCTGCCTGGCCAGCCGGACCTGCTTGAAAACTGAAACAAAACAGCAGCAATCATGAAAGAATAGAGCCCCCACTTGGAGGGCTCTTCCAAAATAAAGTCGCATGTAGCCTCCCTGGATTGCCACTTGGCAATCAGGAAAATAAAGAAAAAGAAAAAGAAAATCTCAGCAAAATGGTTTTCCATTAAACAGGGGTAGCGTGTTCTGCTGTGCTGAATTACTTCCTGTTCTTATTTTGTGGGTAATTTTTTCTGTATCAAATATCCTTTTGGTTGTGTATCTTTTTCACCTTTTCTTGTACTAAAACTAAAGCATGATCTGTATTTTTTTACATCCCCCAGTTGACAATGTACAGCGCTCGGTTAGAGGTGTTACCCTGCTGAAACGTACTGTGGTCGTGTAGCCCGGGCCATCTGCTCATTGTACGCTGCTTTTGTTCTGTTGCCCTTCCGAAGCATGGTGGGCCCAGCCTTTTTTTTTGTATCGTGTGCATGATGACATTGTTACACACAGAATCCACTAATACTAATATACAATCTCTCAATAAAGAACTAGTTTTCCTATATTAACCTAGTGTGCTTTTTCTCTTGCTGTTTTCCCATTTATTGTCGTATCCTGCTGTTTAGATTTTTCCCCTTGCTTTTCTATCCCCACCCTCACCCACCCACCACCCCCACCTCCCATTGTAAGATTTGAGTGAATGCCTTTTCTTTTTACTTTCTTTCTTTTCTTTTTTTTCTTGTGGCAAGATATGGTGACTTTAATCTCATCTAGTCCATATCTTTTAACAATAGAAGCCTGGGGCCATGGGATGGGCCAGTTGTCCTGTCACACTGAAACAGCATAGAGAGAGTGAGCACCCCTGTCTTAGGCCACCTGTGTCCTCAGAGGTCTCCACATTTCATCTTAATTTCTAAGCTACATGGGCACTGGTTTATGATGCTAGTGAAGAGAAAGGAAATGACACTTAGGTTGAGAGAAGGGATACTGTTCTTAACTAGCAATCTTGTAGCATTTCAGACTCGCCTGAAAAACCCATTTTGAGTTGTGTTTTAACTTTTCTGTTTACTGTCTCATTGATTTACTGTCCTTATATATCATGTTGGGGGTGACATGTGACATGCAGTTGAAGCCATGATCTGGAATTTTCAAGAACCTTCTAGATGCATATTTAAATTCTTGGGACCTACAGTGTAAGATTCCCATTGAGATCCTGGATAAAGATACGTTTGAAATGGAAGCTGAGACCACCCCACCTTAGCCCAGGGCTGGCTGGCAACCCGACCTAGTACTACAGGGATAAGAGGGTTGGTGCCCTCTGCAGCCTGTGAGCCAGTTAAAGCTGATTATACCCTGCTTGCCTGACAGCTGCTTCATCTGTGGCCCTAAGGCCTCTCTGAGGAGGAAGCAAGTCAGATTGCAGCCTTTGTCTGTGTGTGTGTGTGTTGGGGTGGGGGCAGGGGAGGTCAGGAGGGAAGTCAGGACCTTCTTCTAAATTGAATTGGAAGAACCCTTAAAATACGTCTTTTTTCCCTTCCATAATTGCATTGGAGAAGCCAGTGGAGAGATTTTTTTCCCCCTTAGAGTGGGACCCAAATTCAAGCATTTGTCAATTACACCTATTCAGTTTCAGCCCAGAACAAGCCTTGCTAAATGAGGCGTTTTAGACACCCAAGGAAATCAGTTGATTAAAGAAATTCACGGTTCCTTCAAAGGGTCATCATTTTGAAGCCCGTTCTTTCTGGGCTGACGTGCCTTGTCCTTGCCCTAGGGGCTGCCTCCCCGGGCTCACCTCTGCCCCTTTCCTGGCAGACAGATTGGCGGGGCAGGTGGGCAGGCTGTGCTGCCTGCTTGACCACTGCACTTCCTTGCCTTCTTTGTGGCTTCATTGCAACTCCCCCTGCGCCCCCACCACAGCTGCCCTCTCTGCTCTGGCCCTTTGTTCTCATGCTCTTCCCAGCCAGGGTGGGAAAGCTGAGCTGATTTACTGTGACACATGGGCACACATGGATGTTCCCGGTGGAGGCTCACGCTGGAGTGTGAGCAGAGATACGCAGGGCTCCAAAGCCAGTCTCCTGAGGATTTTTTTCTTTAAAATTTTTGTTTTTTAGTTTTCATGAGTCTATTAATTTTGTTCCCAGTTTGAGAAAGCAAAATACCCGCCCAGCCAACCCGAACAATAAGAAAACTACCCTCAATCAGGTGACCACTCTCATTTTTATCCTGAAGAGTACATCAGTGTTAATCAATTCTAAGATTTTTATTTCTCTAAATTAGTGTCAAGTATATCAAAACTGTTTGACAATACATTTCGAGGCTAGTTTATTAACCTGGTAATAATATAGAAAGCCACTGGGTTAATGGGAAATCATGTTTTGGCAATTTATCAAGTGCACACTGTATTTGACCCAGATTGTCAGAACTAAACACTTGACGTATTAATGAAGACTCCCCCCGAGCTGGATGATTTAAGAACTACAAAGCTGATGTATGTTCTATTTATTCTCTCAATCCTCTGCCACATACTGCTTTGACTCCTGGATTTTGGAAAAGCCACCTGTTAAGTGGGTCCTCCACGACTAGCTTTGTGATAAGATGGAGCACAGCCCTTGTTTCCAGCTCTTTCTGAACTCAAGGACCTCTCTCTAGATTAGCATCGGGTAAGGCCCACTCAATTGAGTTTTCTAAAGTAATAATTTTCCAAAACCCAGCAAATAGTATTAAATGTTCAAGGTTAGGGGACAAGGCCACCTAAAGTGCTAACACATTCCTGCAGATGATGAGGCTGGGCCACCTCTCTTTTGCAGCCTTCTCACCTCCTGCCCTCCTGTCACCCCTCCATCTTTAAATAAGCAACCTACAGTGTCACATTGGAAAACTTGATAGTTGCCACAGAAGCGGTGGCTCTGTGCTAGATCCAGGTGTACCCTTGAGCCCTTTTCTGGAGCCAAGACCAGGAGACAAAATGCCCTTGACTGTGATTCAGGGCATCACTTTCATTTTATCCATTTCACCAGACCACTGTTGCACAAATGTGCAGGACAATTTTGCCTTAGTTTCTCTAGGGATCTAAATAGCTTTTAAAAATTCCTGGCTTAACATAACATGAATGTAAAATTAATATTTATTAGTTTCTTGTATGGTTTAGTCACAGATGAACCAATATACTTCCAGGAGGATTCGGGGGAGGGCTTACCTTGGAAAGACTCAGATTTTCATGATGATCTAAGAATGAAATGCAAACATGACCCCACAGTTGAACCACTTGCAATGCCTATAGCTCATGTGTTGATCATTCATTCATTCATCCATTCACTCATTCACTCACACGGTTCATTTAGTTAATGAGTGTCCTATGGATCTGCTTTGGGCTGTGTCCTGTGTTAAGAGGGTTACAGAAAAAAGAGGGACCTCCTGGGCTTTTGCTGAGGCTGGGAGGAATGCTCAGGGCACCAGATGCTGTCCAAGATGTCTGAGCTGAAGCACCCAAATGGGGAACACTGTTCTGGCTGGTGTAGCAGGCTCAGAGCTGGTACAGGGTGTGGGTCCTAGCTCAGTCTTGCTCTGGAAGAGTGAACATAGCCACTGGTCTGAGCATCACCTGGATGACGACCATCATGAAATCTCCCTGACAGGGGGTGTCCAAACTGAAGGTACCTGGTGCACAGTGAGGACATACTAGATGGCTGCCATTCCTCTTCACAGCTGTAGGCATTTACTGGCCTGAGGATCAAATAAAGTCAGAGATGACCTTGCTGAGGAGGTGGATGGAGGGAGAGGGGAAGCCTGCCATGTGGACGTTGGGAGCCATTCAGATATTGGCCAATGCCAAGGCTCTGCTGTTTTATCAAGAACACATGTGCACATCAGGATGAAGGAGTGTGTGTGTGTGTGTGTGTGTGTGTGTGTGTGTGTGTGTGTGTGGTCTTACACAGCTATAGGGGCAGCAGGCCATTGTCCTGTCTTTGAGTGGCTCTCCCCAGAGCATAGTCAGGAGTCTCACAGTACAAGGTCTGCAGAATGTGGGGAAAAGGCTGGAAGAAATTTCAAAGGCAGTTTTGGAAGTCTTTGGAAAAGTTTGAACTTGTTCCTGTGGCCCCTGGGTTGGTGTTTAGATAATTTATTCCAGGAGCTGATGACAGAAGGCTGAGATGGAGGGGCTGAGGTCGGGAGAAGGCCATGGAAACTTTCTGGGGGTGATAAGGCCCAAGGCCTGGGCCTGAGGGACTGGAAGACGGCTGGCAGGGTGGGGGTCCTTACCATAAGGGAGGAGTGAGCAGGGCTGCAAGTGGAAGGGGCTGGGGGAGATGAGGTCTTTAGGGCGCTGGGAGAACGTATCCCATGAAGACAAACAGGGAGGATGGGAGGAACAGTCAGCTCAGGGAGCAATGAGTCCAGTGCATAGAAAGCATATAGCGTTTGGCAGAGGAAAGGGGATTGGAGTAATGGCTGGGAGTAGAGACTTCTAATACTGTTAAATCCAGCCTTCTGGTTGGGCTAGGAAATGAGCTTCAGTAGTGAAAACCTTCGTGTTTACATGACACTCTCCATGCCTGACACCCCTAAGTGGGCAGTTCACATGTACCTTTAGCTGCTAGGTCCCCTGGAGCAGCCTCTCTCACATGAGCCTCTCTGATGGCTGTAGCTGGGCCCGCAGTGTCTCAGTTTGAATGCATTTTATTGTTTCCTCCTTCCTGAGAAGAGGCCCCAGGAAAGGTAAATGCTGGAATTTTTGCTCCCATGGATTTGCAGAAAAGTCATTCTTACCATGGAGAAGGAGGAGCTGGAGGGCAGGCAGCCTGGTGGCTGAATGGGGGACCCAAGGCAGCGGGTGTGGTGGTGGGATGAGGGCAGGGGTGGCAGAGAGTGCATGGGTTCTGGTCTCAGGATTGGTCCCCTTTGTAGAGAGAGAGGATTTCCCCGATTCAAAGCTCATTCTCTTCCATGATCTCAGTTTCTCCCAGTAAGGCAGTAACTGGGAACCAGAGGAGGACGCTGAGGCCTAGAGTGGTGAAAGCCTTTGCCTCCCCAACCCTCACCTGTAAGTGGCTGAGCCAGGTGCGTGAGTACTCGGCTCTGGTCCCAGCACTGCCCTCACGGTGCTCAGGCTTCAGGGACCCCGTCAAGACCGGGGCAAGGAGAAGCAGACCCTGCTCGTCTTCCACATCCAGTGGGACCAGTTCAGACTGCTGGACTTCTTGTCCATGCTGGGAGAGGCCTCACTGCAGCTTGAGCACTGCAAGCTATGAGGGGTTCAGTTCCTAGTGCTGAGACCTGCGTGTCTCACAGGGGGCCCTGAGAGATGGGGGTGTAGCTTGAGGACCAGAGAACCCCTTAGTAGAAAATGAGCAAGAAGCTGGGACCAGACATGGTGAGTCCTTTAATCTTCAGGAGCTGCCTCAGCAGAGGCCTGGCCGGCTCAGTGGGGGGATATGGGGGAGGGGAATCTGTGATCTGCTTTCCACAGAAATAATAGGCGTCCGTTTCCCAGGCTCTTTTCCTACACTGTAGGTATGTTTTGCAACCTTTCTTAGAATTCCACTTGGAAAGCTTAGAAAGTAAACCAAAGGGGAAAAGTCTCTTAATGATTCCACCTCTGATCACATGTTCATACGTTCGGTGTGTGTTTGTTTTGCAGTAAACACAGTGTACATGCAAGTTGGCATACTCCATTTTTTAGTTCTCATAATGTCACACACATTTTCACATTTTACTGTGTTGTTTTCACAAGCATCACTTTTAATGACTACATAATCCACTGGAATGGTGGCTTGATACTTAGGGCTGGGGGCTTCTAGTGCAGTCAGACTGCCAAGGGTCATAGGGCCTCTCCATGCTGGCCTACTCTCTGCCTCCCTTCTGTCTTGAGCTTTGGGGAGGGTTAGTGGATGACCGACAGGTCCCAAGCCTGCCTGGTGCCAGCCCCTTCCCTCAGCAGGCCCAGTGGGGGAGGGGTGTGGGGAAGGAAGAAGGTGGCAGTGAACTTTCTGTGACCTGGGTCCTGGTCCTTTTTCTGCCACAGATTCCCACTGTGATCTTGAGCAGGTCAGCTCCCCCCATCGGTCCTCAGTTAGCCTGTCCATCCATGGCTTGGTCCAGGTTCTTGTCACATGAACTAACACATGTGACACAAACTGCAAAGCCAGCCCAAGGCAAGAATAATAGGAATGACTAGCATTGTGCACCGGGACATAGTCCTGGCTTCAAGTCCTGCTCTGTCAGTTACCACCCTGGTGTTGCTGGCCAAGTCTCCCTGCTCTGCGACTTCACTTCCTATCTGCCAAGGGAGATAATTAGCCTAAATTGCCCCTTCCTGCTCTAAAAAACTATGATTTCCTCCTGATGAGAACAACTTCCATTTTTGTTGTCTTTTCATCGGAACAGCTCCACACGCCCCTTAGCACTCTGCGGGCCCTTGGCTTCTGCTGACCAGGTCACACCGTGGCGCAGGTGGGAAGGGAGGAGTCATGGCTCCTGCTGGGCTGGTGACCCGTCCAGGGCCATAGGCACAGACCCCAGGGCTCCCAAGGAATTTAGGGTTAGAACTGTTTCTGCTGCCACAGTTCCAGGGCAGAGGAGCAGGTAGCTGCTTTCCTTCAAGTGTGCCCTGAGGTGCATGGCCTTGGGGCAGGGAGCCCTCCAGCAAGTCCCCCCAGCCTTTGAGGGATGGTAATGTCACCCATGCGGTGGCCTGGCTGTGACATGCCAGTTCATATTCCCAGTTCACAGGGTTGGCCTCCCAGTCTAGGAGAGGAAGTGGCGGAGCTGAGTCAGCTTGTGCCTGCAGTAGGAAGGGTGGAGGAGGTGAAAATTCAGCCAGCACCTGTCTCAGGGAAGGCAGGAAGCCCCAGCAGCTGCTGCTTCCCTGGGGACTCAGGGTGGGAGGGAGGAGCCAGTGCCCTCTGTGTCCCCCTGCCGTCTGAGGGCCAGCTCTCCCCGACCAGCCTCCAGGGTCCTGTGCCACCTCTTCTTAAGAACTCCTCCTCTGGGCTGTCTGCCCCTCAGGACCACCTACCTTTTAGAGCAGCTGTTTCTCCCAAGGCCTGTGGGAGCTGAGGGGTGAACGTGCCCACTCCTATGCCAGAGCTGGAGGCACTGGCTTTCCTGTAGCCAAAGGATGCCTTGCCACAGCCCTTGGCCTTCATGGTGAGCCATTTCCTGGAGCACAGGTGGGAAGGACCCTACTCCTCTACCAATGAGGCACGGGGCCTGTGAACCAGAGCTACAAATTCTGATTCCGGGAAAGGCAAGGGAGAAAGGGGAGGCCCCGGTCCACAGAACCGGCTCTTCTCAAGGCTTCCTGTACTGCAACCCTCCCACAGCCCGAAGTGTCCCCAATCCTATGGAGGGAGAGGACCCTAGAGGTAGCTGAGACAGAGCCATGGCCCCAGTTCTGTCAGTGCTCACCAGAGTGCCTCATCTTGGACACCAGAGTGGGCCAGCCATGGCCTTGCCCTTGCTTTTGGTGGGCAGAGGTGTAAGTCAGGATGGGTCAGGAGAGAAGCAGTGCCTGGGCTCAACCCCTGCTTGTCTTCTCTGGTCGAGGTGATCTGAGGCTGCCTGGACAGGTGCCTAGGATGCAGGGCTGTACCTGCCACAGAATTCAAAGGGACACACAGCAAGAGTGGTGGGAGGGAAGCTGGGCCTGCCTGAACCTGGGGGACCCAGCCATCCAGGGGAGTGAAGAAAGGGGTCACCTGGGTGAGGGACCCATAGCCAGCTGGCCTCAGCTTGGTTCTGCCTGCAGGTGAGGTGGGAGTGAGGTGGAGAAGAGCCCAGCACGTGGTGCTTCGCCCTAAAGCATCCCTGACCAGCCCAGCCTCCCTGGAAAGGGTGAGAGCGGAACAGGAAGCGGGGAGAGGACAGGGGCCAGAGCCCGGCTCTGCTCACTGCCAGGCTCTCCTTGACAGGGACACTCACCCATGCCATGTGGTCCCCAAGACTGAGTAGTTCCCTCGGGGAGTATCCAGACTGCAGGGGCTGGAGGGTTATTAGATGTGTGCTCAGCAGTTAGCAGAACCTCAACTCTGAAGGCAAAAAGGGCTTGGACCCACTGCAGGGTAAACACAGTTTAGTTTCCACTTTTACCTCTCAACTCAGGAAAAGCCAGCCAAATGCCTCTCAATGCAGGTTTTCCATGAATTTTTGGGTGAAAATATAGACCTTCAGTGATACATTCAGCCCAAGCCATGTCCCATGTTTATACTCCTCCCAAACTGGGTGCTTCCTGGACAGTGTGAGGAGCAGTTTGGGATTAGCCCGAAGCCTCCTATTCTCAGCACTAGGAACCTGGGCTGTCCAGTGGGCAGAGTCAAGAGCTGACTTCCAGAACCAAGGCAGGATTGGAAACAGATTTTTTTTTGAGACAGGGTCTTGCTTTGTAGTCCAGGCTGGCCTTGAACTTACTATGTAGCCCAGGCTGGCCTCAGAACTGTGGTGATCCTCCTGCCTCAGCTTCCCAAATGCTGGGATTACAGGTGTGTGCCCCCATGCCTGGCTGCAACCCAGATTTTAGATGCTGAGGGCCAGAGGGCTCCTTGGGTCTTGATACAGTCTGTTAAACACTATGAGCCTGGGCAGCTTGAGCTGGGGTAGTCAGGGCTAATTTGTAGCACATACACCTGGGTGAGGCTGGAAGCTTACATGGTGACGTGGGAAGGAGGTCAGAGCATGAAGGCGAACCCACTGTGGTGCTGTGTAGGGGTCTCCTGGACACTCAGAGGGGGCTGCCCCTGTGTACTAAAGATTCCATTTTTTTTTATTATGGTAAAATACAAATAGCATACAATTTGCCACTTTAGCTAATCTATAAGGTATAGCTCAGTGGTATTAACTGTACTCACACACAATATTGTGTGACCATCGCCACTTCTTGTTATCCACACCTTTTATCATTCCACACTAACAAACAAAGGGCTCCATTGGTTTTCCCCGACTTTGGGGCCTGCTTGCAGGCAGGGCAAGGGCTGTGCTTGCTGAGACTCTTGGTGGAAGGGCAGAAGGTGGGGCAGAGTGGGAGGGAGGACTAAGTGGTAGTGGAGTGTACACGGATTCTGCCATCAGGCAGTCTGGCTCTGCCATCTACTATGTAGGTGACTTAGGCCCTTGCTGAAGCTATCTCTTCCTCTGAAAAGATGGTGGTAATATACTAATACCATGGGGAGGTGAGGATGAAAGAAATCATGTTGCATGTAAAGAATGAGGCACACAAAATCCTGAGAGGTACTTAGCAAGAGATGGTCATTTCCCATCTCCCATCCACATACCCCTTCTCCCCCTCCGCAAGCACACAAACCTACTTGACTAGGCCAGGTGCAGCTAGGGGTCTTAGAGGACTTGGCCAGACAGGCGAGGGCAAGGCCTGTTTCAGTTTAATTGCCCAAGCAGTTACTGAGAATCCATGGTGAGAGATGGGCACTGACACACAGACAGCAGCTGGCTGGGGAGAGCCCTGGACATCCCTGAAGTGGGTGGAAAATGCACATATCTGGCCACATCAAGGACGAGATCAGTGGTCATACTGGCTAGAAAGTGTGGCCCAGCCAGGGGGCAGGTAGCGTGGTAGCATGGGAAGAGGTCACTGAAGCATGTGCAAGTTAGGGGAGGCGGAACAAGCTGCCCCAGAGGAAGGAGGTGCGCCCCAGTGGTCAGGTCAGCCCTGCCTTGGCCCCTCCCACAGAGCCCCAGATCCTGCCCAAGAGGTGAATGTCTGAGTCCTGTGGCTGTCACCCTTGTCTGAATTTTCTTTTTCCTTTCTGAAGCATTGGACTTTTTCATTTCATTGTCATTCCACCCATCCCAGTCCCCTTTCTCCCGCCTCTCTGCTGGCCTGGCCATTCCTGCTGAGATTCTCTTCCTTCCCTCTTGTCCCTCTGCTTGGCCAAACTGCTCCAGTGGGTTGCCCTCCTGTCCTTCCGAAGAGAGCCGAGTGGAGGCCTGAGACTGCGCTGGAGCAGGGTTCTGTGGCCTTCCGCGGAAGCGGGCTGCCTTCCTAGGGCATTGGTTCTGCTCTGAATGGATGCAAATCCATCTGCCGGCTGAGTGAGGGTTAAGGGAGATGCGGATGTAATGTGCCAGCAATGGCCCCTGGTACAGAGCGGAGCTGCTCTTGCTATGTGTGGCCACCTGCTAGGAGTCATCACTTGCAGACTCCTCCTGCTGGCTCCTTGGGGGCTCATTAAATGTGATAAAGGAAGCAATGGTGGGGGGAGCTTCCATGAGGCTTAGTATTCTTGTCTGTGAAATAGGAGCAATCACAGTCACTTTAACTAAGGCTAAAAAGAGCCCCAGATTTCATCATGGGTCTGTTCAGCTCATTTAGCACACGTGCTCTGAGCACCACAAGTGTGTTCACTGGACCAGGCCTTGTGCCAGGCCCTAGGGACAGGAGGATAACAACGAAACAAGAGCAGCAGCAGATGCTCATGTAGCGCTCACTGTGCCAGGCACTCTCCCACGCACCTTACCTGCCTCCCTGGGTCCTGAGGAAACTGAGCCTCATAGGAAAGAGATGTGTGGAGGATCTGAAAGTCTTGTTCTGAGTTTTGATTGGGTACTTCCCTAGCAGAGGAGATGCCCTGGGGAGGAGGCGGTGTCCAGATTTGCTGATGCCTGAGCAAGTCTTAAAGGATGCATGGGGCTGAGCAAGAAAGGTGGGGAACTGCCAAGGAGCCAAAGGCTAAAGTCCTGCCAGGGAGCTGGGACTTTGCCAGCCCTCCTGGTCAACAGTGCCTACTGGTCGGCACTACTGGCAGCCAGTTGGCTTTTGTGGAGAACAAAATGTTCATAGTCTGTTGAGACCCCTGACTTGTTTAAAGCAAAGGGCCAAAGGTGAGAGCTGGATGCTACCCTTGAGGAACTAGCAAATGAGGCAAGAGTCCCCACAGCCTCCCACAAAGCAATGATGGGTGTTGCCTTCACAGTAAGAGAGTTAGCATGCTCTGCCATGGAGGGAGGGGGCTCTGGGGGAGCAGGGTGTGGTTGTCTGGGAGACCTCCTGGAACACGCCAGGGCGGAGCTGACCTTGAAGTAGGGGCATTTCCCACAGGGTCCATCCAAACACTGCTAAAAGTTGTTTCTGCAAAAAGGTTACACGTGTGGACAATTTGGAGATGCTGCACACTACACCTCATCTTAGAGAGTGCCACTCTCCATTAGCACACTGAAAGCCCTGCTAAAGTCTACGATAAAGACAGACAGACAGCCCTTGCTGCAGTGGCATTTCTGAAAGCTATCTGACTACGGAGCTCTGTATGTGGTTATCACTTCTAGAAACTTCCTTGAACTTGATGCCTGCAGCACAGTTTGGGAGCTGCTAGCTTGGGAACTGGGTCACTTAACTCAATACTGGTCCAAAGCACCTCCATTATACTATGGGGGAAGACACAGTAAGGGAAAGTCCATAAAAGGTGGCTGCCTGTCTCAAGGTCCCTTGTCCCAGGGATGCCATGCTTAGCTACTTAGTCCATGCGAGTTGCAATAATAAAATGCCAGAGGCTGGGTGGCTTGTAAATAACAGAAATTCGTGTGTCACTGTTCTGGAGGCTAGACAGCCCTGG
Source organism: Chinchilla lanigera (assembly GCF_000276665.1). Classification (NCBI taxonomy): domain Eukaryota; kingdom Metazoa; phylum Chordata; class Mammalia; order Rodentia; family Chinchillidae; genus Chinchilla; species Chinchilla lanigera. The sequence continues at coordinate 31,882,099 of NW_004955402.1, forward strand.
ATGAAGGCGCTAACAGGTATTGTGTCTGGCAAGGGTTCAATTCCTGGATGGTTGTCCTTTTGCTGGCAAAGGAGGGAGGATCTCTTTGTTAAGGACACTAATTCTGTTCACAATGGCTCCACTCTTGCGCTACTTGCTGCTCACATACGTGTGTCTACCTGGGTGTACCCCATCATACCTACAGACATTACTGACAGAAGTACAAGCTTAGCTGTCTCCAGATGTGGTTCCCTTGTTCCTCTCTGATGTGTCACATGTGCCCCTGTGAAGCCCTGACCTCACCATCACTGAATTCACATCATAAATATTCCAACAAGGAGGTGAGGCCATCAGCCAGGACGGTGCCGAGTGTTCTAGCACACCAGGGTCCACAACCATACTCAGGCCTCTGCTATTTCCGTGGGCCCTTGCCCATGGGCACAAGAGGAGCAGTGGTGGGGTGAGGGCTGAGGAGGAAGGCACAGTTGGTTTGGTGTGGCCTCCACTGTGATGAGTGAGGCAGACATTACAAGGCCCCTTGAGGAGCTATGTGGCCGGAGAGGGCTTCCAGGAGGTGGATCTTGAGCTGGGACAGAGGCTGAGTTCCATGTCAGCAGGGAGGGGGCACTGGGGTGTAGAGGCCACATGAGGGGCATCAAGAGGCATGCTCGTGGCTGGGCATGGTAGCACATTCCTGTAATCCACATACCCAGGAGGCTAAGGCAGGATGATTGGGAGTTCAGCTTGGGCAACTTGGCAAGACTCTGTCTCAAAATTAAAAATAAAAAAGGCTGGAGATTTAGCTCAGTGGTAGAGCAGTTCTGGGTTCAGTCCTCAGTACCACACACAGGAAGAGGAACAATTGTGTCTGGGTGGCCCCCAACCCCAGGATCCCCAGGAGCGGGTATGGGGACAGTCTGGGAAGTTGTGGAAGAAGCAACAGTAGGGCCAGGAAGTGGCCAATGGCCCTGCTCCACTGGCATTTCCTTCTGGCACTCCCAGCAGTGGCCTGAACCCTGGCTGAAGTCCTGCTAACTGGGAGACTCCTCAGCTAGTGCTCACCTCTGTCACCCGGGTGGCTGGAGGACTGAAAGAGACCATACGATATTAATGTTGCTGCTCGGTTTTATAAAGTGTCCAGACAAGCTGGTGAGCCAGGCGCACTCAGTCTTATTTACGGCTGCTATTATTTCTCCAACATTGAGATTAATTTGACGATAGCTGTTTATAAGCTCCTCTGTCATCAGATAGGCCCATTACCTGGGAGGAGAGGAGGCTGGGTTTAATTTGTGAACAGTGCGCTGGGTCCCTCTGTCCCAGAGTGCATGTGGGAGTCATAGCCATAAATCACTGCAGACACAGCTGCGCGGAGGCCGGGAGCTCCCCGAGCGAGCGGGAGGCCCCAGCTCATGTGTAGAGGGGAGAGTCCTGGCAAGGGGCCACTCTGCAGAGCCAGGGTGTAGGCAGGGATCACAGTTATCAGTGCCAGGAAAGACTCTAGGTCACCTGGCCAGAGGCTTCACTCTCTTGAGTCCATACTACCTAAGAATCATCTGAACTTCTTAAACTATCGGTTCCTCTGGGTCACCACCATGGCCCCATGCACTCCTGCCTCCGTGGTGCTTGGTCTGTGGAGCACTGGGCGCGGGGTGGGCTGTAAGATAGACAAGAGAAGTTTAAGTTCTCCCTGCTCCAGAGGCAGACCCTTGGCGGATGTCTGAGCACAAAGGATAAGAGGAAGGGCTGCCAAAAAACAGATAAAGAGGTTGGGCTCTTTAGCAAAACAGTAAGGTTTGCAAAGGGTGTCTCCTTCCACCTGCCGAGCTTACCCACCATTGTTATCTCTCCCCTGGCCGCCAGGTCCTTCTTCTCTAGCAAGAAAGAATGGTCTGTGGGTGTCACATGAAGGACTCTAGAGACGTCATCTCTTTGTCCTCTGATGCTCATCTCTGGGTTGCTTTTTATTAAATCAATCGAAAGATAAGATAACTGAGTTGTTGTAAGAGGTGGCTGTTAGTGACAGAGCCTAGAAACAGAGGCTGGGGTTCGAATCCAACCCTCAGACCCTCCCATGACCTGAGGCAGTGTCCCTCCGCTAGGGACAGGGCCCAGTCAGGAATCTGCTGCACACAGACATTGCTCCCCTCAGCAGACAGTAAAACTACCTTGTGTGTTGGGATGGAGGTCTCCAAGAAGGCAGAGAGCAGCAACCCTGTGAACCAAAGGCCAGGAGCTGTGGAGGGGAGTGTCCTGGCAGGTGGCTGCTCTGTTCCATTTGCCTGAGCAGCCTCCCCTTAGGGAAGCGGGTGTTTCCCCAGGGACTCTGGAGTGAGTAGCCTTCAGACTGCAGTGGCATCTTTTCCCCCTGGTAGCTTGGCAGGCCTGTCACTGCAGCTTGATGGGGGAGGTGTCTGTGGGGCAGGAGACCCTGTTTTGCCCTGATGGTCTGTGGTGTAGGTAGCAACCTTGCCCATGGCCTGAGTTTCTTCCTGGGCCTGTCCCTAGGAAGACAGCTCTATGCCCTCTGTTCCCAGGCCTTGGCCTTCCTTTTCCCACCATCAGTTCTCCCAGCCTGTTTTATTTTGTTTTGTTTGCAGTGCTGGGGATGGACCCAGGGCCTCGATCACGCTGGGCAAGTTGTCTGCCACTGAGCAACACTCCAGCCCCACTTTTACAGCCTTTGCAGGGCCGTGCTGGAGATATCTAAGAGCCTACAAGGCAATCCATCCCCAGTTCTCTTTCCTCAGGTACCTTGGGTCCCTTCCAGGAGGCTCCCCTGATGGCTTCCAGCTGGTCAAAGCCCATAAAATGGGAAGAAAATCACTATGGACTCCATCCAGACTCTATTCTTCACCTAGAATCTCCACTACTATTAATACAAATTCCATTGCATATGATGTTTTGGCCACACATCACCCTTTTCCCAAGTTTAACTCCTATGGACCAGAACTTCTGAATCTGGTAGCACGTGCTATGGAGACTCTTACATCCTAGCACAGTAAAATAGGCTTAGTAGGTAGGATGTAAGATTGGCTGTGGTAGAAACAGAAGTGGCTTAAAGACATATCAGTTGTCACAGAACAGCTTAAAGTCTGGTCCTGAGGAGGTGTGGGAGGCAGCACTTGGTGTCAGAGATTCAGGTGTCTCTTTCTCATTGCTTCACTTCCCTAGAATGTATAAGCCAGGATAGTTTACCCCAAGCTCACTTTCTAATCAGCAAGATTGAAGAAGGAAAAAGTGAGATGGTCACAGCACAAGGATGCACACCACCCCTCTCACATCCCATTGGCCAGAAAGAGTCACAGGATCATACTTAGCTGCAATGGATGCTGGGAAGCTTAGTCTTCCTTCTGGAAGGCCATATGTCTAGCTAAATTTGGGGATTTCATTACCATAGAGGAGAGAACAAATATTGGATGACAGTGCATCATCTCTGCCTTAGTTGCATCTTAGGACCTATACATCAGGCCTTAGATTGATCCTGGTTCAGGATTGTTCTGTGTTCATCCATCTTTGTTTAGTGGCAGCTCAGGGCATGGTGTATGGTAGAAATAAAACAAGCGACACCAAATCTCCGAGAGGCTTTCTCTGCTCCTCACCACTTTGACATCTTCCCTGAAGTCTATAGTGTATGGTAGACCTTCACTCAAAGCTTTACACCCTTGGGCAAGGTATTTAATCTCTTGGCCCCTCAGTTTTCTGATCTGAAAGATGGGAATGTGAATGCGACCTCCCCCTTGGGTTGCTGGAGAGATTCAGTGAGAGCCCATAGGAAGTACCTGGTACAGTCTCAGGATTTGGGTCAGGCTCTGGATGAGAATGAGGGTCTGTAACGTCCTGAGAAGGTTGTCATGAGAATGAAATGAGAGCCATGTCACTCTTAGCACAGGTACCTGGCAAGCTGAAGTCTCTCAGTGACTGGTAGCTTTCTCCGTATCCCCAGCCCCACTGGAGTTCGTAAGGGACATTGCCTAAAAATCCCCGGATCCCATCCTTTTGCAGATGGAAGCAAGGCGGAGGGCTCTGTGAGTCACAGTGGAGTGGTGGGGCCAGGTGTCTGGCATGTGGAGGAGCAGGAATCTGGCTTCTTGGGCAGGGCTGTATTCACTCCTGTGCTCCTGCCTCGGTCCTTCCACTGAAGGGATGAGATGGCTCTGGAAGGGATAACCTGAAACACAGCCCATAGTAAAGGCCAGAGACCTGGTGCTGGCTTCATGTAGCCAGGGCTCTAGGAATAGTGGCCTGGTGGGTAATCCTGTTTCCTATTCAGCAAGGCCCAGCTCCCAGTTTTTAGCCTGGACGAGACCCCAGAGATATTTGACCCACTACCCACCTTCCCATTTTACAGGGTTGGAAAGGGACTTGACCAAGGTCATTCAGCAGAAGTGAAGACTCAGGTCCCCACACTCTTTTTTTTTTTTTTTTTTTTTTTCCCCCGGTACCGGGAATTGAACTCAAGACCTCCTGCTTGCCAGGCAGGTGCTGTGCCACTGAGCTAAATCTCCAGCCCTAAATATTAGCTCATGGCTGGCAGAACACAGTCGGCAGCCTGGCCTGCGGAGGCCAGGAGCGGTCCCTGCCCCCAGGACTGGCTTTATTTGTTTTTTTGGTATTTTCTTCCAGTACCAGAAATCAAACTCATGACCTTGCACTTGCCGGGCAGGCGCTTTTGCTGCTGAGCCAAATCCCCAGCCCCCACGCTCCTGAATTGGGAGGGAAGAAGCCACAAAACTCACCCTCTTCCCCGCAATGACCCTTCTGCCTGCAATCATGAGATACTCTGTTTCTTGCTATACTGTGGTCACTGGTCCAAGGAAGGCCCAGAGAAGGGCCTGTGCATGAACTGGGGCACCAGCAGGGGAGGGGTCCTCCTCCTGAGGGAGGTGGTTGTGATGGGGCAGGAGCTTTGCACGGTCAGGGCCTGGGGGCTGGGCTCAGACACCAGCTTCATGGCTCAGTAGTGTGCACTCAAGGGCCAGCCTGGGCAAATCGCACATATCTCCTGGGGTGAGGGGGCAGATTCCCAGCGCAGGTCCCTGAGCTGTCAGGACTGCTCAGACACCCAGGATGTAACCATGAGGCTCCTCATTCACTCAGCACAGGCTGGGGTGCAGTGAGACCAGGGTTTGTAGTGCCAAGCTCAGCAGTGTCGTTGATGACATAGAGTTCACCTCAGTCTGAGGCCCAAACAGAGAGACTTATAAGAGACTGGGGTGTGGTTAGAATATTTCCAGGGTCCCTACCTGATGCTTTTCAGGGTTTTCAAAGAGCATGGCATTCCTGTCAGCTGTGGCATCACTACCATTCTAAGACACACACATGTCCACATGTCATAATCTTTGAAATTGGAATGTGGCTTATAAATGATAGCGTGTCCTAGTTTAATTGCCTCCTAAAAATCTTTTAGTGGTTCATAAAGTGATAGTGCAGCATGCAATTGGTGGCAACTTAGGGTTTCTGCCACTTGGCATCCTTCTTTTTGTGGGCTCCATATACAAAGCTTTGGAGCCACAAATAAATCTACAGACTCTTCAAAGGTAAATGTCAGTGCCGAGGTTGTGATTTGTAAGACCTAGCTGTCTTTCTCACCATAGATATCTTCCTCTGTCTTGTTTTTGACATTTTTAACATGACCCAAGGGCTTGGAGTGAACACTTCAGAGTGGATGGAAGTCAGTGAATTGGGACCAGAATCCTGAGGTCTCTTTGATGAGGACCAGCCTTGTTCTCCTTTCTTAGGAACTTGGGCTCCTTACTGGTCCATGGGTGAGGGTCTTATTTCTGCTTCTCCCTCTAATCTCTAATGGAGGTCACAGGAGATAATTACTGTCTAAAAAGGAGTGGGGAGGTAGTATTCTAGAAAAACACTAACTTCTCGACCTTCCTTCTCCTCCCAAACCAGCTGTCTGAGCCCCTTCCTGTGCCTGTCTGAGGACTACCAATCTCCTAGATGCCCAAGCGATCATCAGGAATGCTGGTTCCTCCTTCTCTTGTTCCTCCAACAGCCGTGGTCTCCAAGTAGCCTGGGATGTGCTTTACTGGGGCCTCTGCTATCAACTGGGCTCGGGCTGCCTGGCCTCCTGGCTTCCTCTCCATCTTTCCCCCTCATGTTCTCAGTTGTCCCTTGAGACCTTTCTTAAACTCAGCATTGCACACATGATCCAAAGCCTTGTGTGACCCACTGCATCTAAATATCCACTATGACCTCACCACACTAGGTCCATGACCACCAGAGACAATGATGACGACATTTTTGATGATGATGATGCAGAAGGGCTCTGGTGGATGGAAGCATAGCCTGGTGATGGAGCTGCTGGGCCAGACACCAGTCTGGTCTGTGGTAGGGTCCCATGGACCTCGGCCCTGGGCCTTGGTGAACTAGGCTTAATGTAGGCCCTTGCTCCAAATTCCTTCCTTATTCTCTCCTGTATTTATTACTCTAATATTTACTGTGGCCCTACTGTCTGCTAGGAACTATACAAAAGCTGAGAAGGAAATTGCGCTATTCATTTATCCACTACTCACTCACTCACTCATTCTGCAGGTGTTCTAAGTGCTGGGTCCCAGAGTGAAAACCTGACATTATGGAGCTTACATTCTAGTTCAGAAGGTAGACAGCAAGCAAGTAGGCAGCAGATCAGAGGTGATATATATAAGTGTGCAAAATGGCACAGGGGAAGGGGGGTGATGGTGGTGGGTGAAGGTGCGGAGAGTGTACATGTTTCATGTTTGACCCTTAGGAAGAAGCTTGAACTTGCTGTGATGTCTACTACACGAAGTTTCAGGTAGTGAGAGAGGGAGCCTAACAGATCTAGGGGTTGAGTTGTCTTCCTTGTCTTGAGCTTGGTGTCGTGTGGACACTTCAGAGTGTAGCACACTCACATTTTCCCTAATGTGTCCACAGACTCAACCAACCTTGGATGGAAAAGGTTTGAAGTCAAAGATTGCATCTGTATTAAACATGTACAGAATTTCCCTTATCATTTCCCCCTAAGTAATGCAGTCTAGCAACTACTTACACAGGCTTTACATTGTAGTAAGTGTTACCATTCACCTAGAGATGATCTAAAGTACACAGGTGATGTGCATAGCATATACGCAGACACTATGCTATTGTACATAAGGAATTGAGCATTCTCAGATTTTGGAATCGCTGGGGGATCCTGGATTACATCCTCACAGAGGATTCCGAGGAAAGACTGTGCTCATTATAAACACAGGCAGGGAGGATTCAGACTCCATCTAGACCTCCAGGAGCCTAGCCCAAGACACAGGCTGCTGAAGGCTGAGAGGGAGCCTAAGCCTCTGCACCTCCCAAGGCTCTATGCCCCCCGCTCTCCTCCCCACTTTTCATGCTATCCTCTTCTCCCCCAACTTCCTGCCTTGGGTCTGGACCTCAGTCACATCTAGTTATGGTGCAGTGACAACGGCTCCGCACTTGGAGAAAACCTAGATTCCAGAGGGTACAGAGGTGTCCTCCAAGCCGGAAGGATCCCAGTGCAAGGCAGAAGCCAGTGCCTGAAACATCTATGCTGGATTCAGGTTGAGCTGTGTCTAGCTCTCACACTGGGCATTAGGGTAACCTGGAAGCTTGCAGAAATCCACATTCCCAGATCCCAAGCTAGACGCACCTCTCAGAGATAAGAATCTGTGCTGTCACATATTACTTTAAATATGTATTCATTTTCTTGTCATTGAAGAAAGAAATGCCCATAGCAAAGACCTACGATGTATGGAAGACTCATCACTGAAGAGTAAGTTTCCTTCTGTTCCTCTCATCTTGGTCCCAGGCCCCTCCCCAGAGGTAAGGGGAACATGACTCATTTATTAAGTATGCAGCACTGTGTTAGACATGGCGTATTCTGTGGCGAACAGAGCCCCATAGCCCCTGTCCTCATGGAGCTTACAATCTTGGTGAGGCAGCCGAGTAAACAGATGCTCCATAGATAGACAAGCCCACAGGGAAGACCTCATTTTGGGCTGTGTTGGGGGAGGTGGTGATGCATAGGATGAAGGTTTCTTGACTTCCTTTCCAGAATCCTGTGGGGTTGTGCAGGATTCACAGGGGGTCTCAGGATGCTCAGTTAAGCCACCAGCCCACCTCATTGAGAGTTGATGCCTGGAGTGTGAAGAGGAGAACAGAAGACTCCTTTCTTGTCTTTTCAGTTCTCTGGTGATTGCTGGTAGCCCTTGGGGTCCCTTTGCTTGTAGTCATGTCCACAGGGTTCCTGCCTCTGTTATCAAAGGTTGTTTTCTTTGTGTGTCCACCAGGGTCTCCACATGTCCCTACAATGACACTCTTTAGTATGACCTCCTTCATTATACCAGTAATGACTCTGTTTCAAAATAAGGTCACCTCTACATATCTGAGATTAGGCTGTCAATGTTATCTTTTCTGGGTGATACAACTCAACCTATGACCAGGACTAGTCTTGCAGGCCCAGGGGAGAGGTGTGGTCTCTGCAGTCTAGGGAAGCAGGCACAGGCTCCAGGACAGGGTGGTCTCTGTGGTTTGGGAGAGTTCAAGACATGAGGAAGAAGGTAGTAGCGGAGGGTGAGCATGAAAGAGTGAAAGGCGGCAGGGGCAGTCTCCCAGACCTCAGCAGAGCTGTCTTCTAGAGCTGTGTATCCAGTAAAAGAAGGCTATACACCTAGGAAGCCAACACGCTTCCCATGGGCCACACGTTTGCTCCTCCCTGAAGAAAGTGTTCGGCTCTGGGGTGTCTCAACTTTCCTCTGTGACTCTCCCCAACTTCTGGAAGCTCTGGCCTTGATAGTGGTATCAGAAGAAGAGGAATGACTGTCACTGGGGTTTGTGGATGAGCTAGCACATTTTCCTCAAGCCTAGGGCCTCTGGCCTTTAATGACATGCTCCAAACACAGGCAACAACGGCTTGTTTATCACTACATTCCTGGTGCCTGGAGGAGGGCCTGCTGAGTGCAGGCTTACAAGAACCTGCTTTGATTTAATGCAGTTTCCTGACCCACAGTGAGATGAGAGCAATAAGTAGCAGTCACTCCCTGCCCCCAGTCTTGTCCTTGCACAGCCCTAGACCTCACCCCTTTATACCACTGTGGGTCAGGAAACCTGGACCCGAGCCCTGGCATTAAACTTGTGCAGGTCCTTTTCTTTTTCCTGGGTCTCCATTATCCTCTAAAGTAGAGGGAGTGAGAGCCAAATGCTTCCCAGAGCTTAGATGAGAAGACCAACCAGCAGCCTTGAGATGCTAGAATTGTGCAGTTCAAGTCAATGTGACAGTCTGAGTTTCCTCCTCAGGCAATGGAGCACAATGCCAGGCCCAGGGATTTAGGAAGAACAGGGCAGGCGGCTCCTGTTAAGTTTGCTGGGAATAGTGGTCCTATGGAAGAAGTTTACAAATGATGAACTCTACAACGGGAGAATTTGGGCAGCTCTGGGAGGGTGTAGCTGGGATTCCAGTTGGTATGGGGCCAGAAAAGGCTTTCCAAAGTGGTGGCATATAAGGGAAGACAATGTTGATGAAGAGGTATTAGCCAGGCTAAGGGTGGGAGAAGAGTTCTCAGTAGAGGGAGTCACAGTTTGGAGGTTGGAACTCTTGGCTTGTCTTACCATACCATTGGCTGAAGATAGCAGTCTGGGGTCTGAAGCAATGGGGATGTGAGAACTGAGGGCAGAGACTAGATGGATTCCATGTCAAAGGCCACTGTGTTAGCTAGCATTCAATTTGGGTTAAAGTCTACGGTTTATTTCTCTCACCTACTTGAGAACAAGTCTGGAGGTAGCATTTCAGGGGCAGTGTGGTGTTCCATGGTGACAAAGACCAAGGCTCCTTTTATGTACTCCTGTTCGTTGCTCTGTTATTCATGACTTCACTTCCAGAAGTTGCTCATGGCCCAAGATGCTAAACTCCAGCTCTTGTTTGTGCATTCCTGAGAATTCAAGGGAGCAAGGATGGGGATATCTGTTGAAATTAAGGTACTTTCTAGAAACTGAATGCACCATTTCCCCTTAAATCCTGATGGACAGATGTTAGTCACTGGTCACACTTAGCTGCAAGGGAAACAGGGAAAGTATTTGTCCATGTTGCCAAATAAGAATGGGGATTCTGGTATTATGGAAAGAGGGAAAGAAGTACATTGGGGGCCAAGCCAAGGCCTTTACTATGATCAATCGTTTAGTATTTTAGTGATGAGGCATGTTCTAGGTCCAGAATACCCTTCAGTGCATCACAAGTCCACGTGGGGCTCACTTCTACATGGAATTGTCTTTCCTCCTACTGGTGTGGTTCATTTAGGGGCTATCCTCCTCCCCTCTTTGGTTCTCCTCTAAGAGTGCTGAGGGCCTGGGAGGTCTTCCCTTCTGCTTCTAGGATGAGCAGAAGTGGTGATGTGTTTGTGGCCAGCCGTGGAGGAACACCAAAGAGGAATGCATGGGGATTAAATTGGAGGTCAGACCGAGATGGAAAACCAGTCTTCTGCTTTGGTGGGCCAACCTTGGATCCTAGGGTTCCTAATACAAGTGCAATTAAAATTTCAAATCCCTCATTTACAAATAAGCCCTTGAAACCTGGGTTGCTTGTGTCCTTTTCTGAAAGACATTTCCATGGCAACTCCTGCTCTCCAGCTTGCCCTTCCTCTCCTTTTTCTCCTTTCTTCTCTTTTGGGTCCAAAGTACCAGGCAGCACCAGAAAAAGACCCTGCATTACGAAAGTTTCCAGAGTGCCTCTGGGGACAGGAGATGGAGGGCTGTGCAAGAATCTCACACACGCAGGGCTGCCTTTATCACCGTTGGTCCACAGGCCCACCTGCTCTGTGATGCACCGAGACCCAGGAGATGGGCTACCGGATTCCACCTGGGAGAGCCCCAGGGATAGCCCAGCGCCCACTCTGGAGGGGGAGACCCAGGCTGTCCAGCCTCGGGGTGTTCCACCTACTCTCTGGGACTCTGGGACTACAGAGCTGTGGAGGAGGAGGGGCCTGGGGCAAGGTTTCAGTGCTACAGCAGGCAATTTTCCTTTTGCTCTCCAAGTGGCCTCCCATGGAAAGTTACACTTGAATGGCATTTTCTGTAACCCTCCAGCTACCCTCCCAGTGGCCAGTGGATGCACCAGGTGGGATGTGAGCTGGGAAATGGAAAGTGGCCTGCCCTAGGTCTCTCTGCTGCTTGGCAACAGAGCTGGGGTAGGAGTACATTTTCTTGATGCGCTTCCAATCCATGCCACTTTTGGCCTAGTTGGTTCAGGGCCTAGCTTTGTGAGGTCCTTGGTGCTCCCAGCTGGAATGGGAATATGAAAAAAAAGAGGAGGTTTCAACCTTGTTCTCCAAAGTGAAATTTTAACTCAGTTTCTGTAGAGTTGCTCTTCTAAGAATGAAGAAAAACAACATAAATTACATATATTTGTGATGGTATGTAAATAATCAGCTGCATGTGTACATGCATGTGTAGGTTATGTATATACATATTAACACGTGACTGGGAATTGTAGCTATGTGTGTGATACAATATCCAAAGAAAGGCAGAGGGCACGTGACAAGCAAGGCTTCCTCCTCTGTGCCTGGATGGTCAGTTGTCTTCCACAGTTTCTTCTCGACCTTTCCAAAGACGATCATGCTCATCCCATTCTTGTCCTTTTCTTCCCTGTTAATGTTGTCCAAGTGTTGTCAGGAAATACACAGACTATGGAAGGAGTGAAGCAAGCTGAATGTCCACAGATGAGCCTGGCCCCCTCATATGCCAAGGTACCCAACCTGCCCCTGCCCCAAGTGCAAACACAGATGCGGGATGCCTTAGTTACTTGCATCTCTGATGTCTGTGTGTTTCCTAGGTGACAGAATCTTTGACCCTCCCACAGACCTTAGACATCTGCACTAGTAAAAGAGAGGGTTGATGATATGCTCTCGAAGATCCCTGTTAGCTCAAATCTCTACAATCCTATTATCTACTTCATGCCCTGTTTCCCCACTTAAAGAAATTAAGAAATAGAGCAGTATTGAAGATAACAGCTCATTTATGAGCTGAAGGATTTCAAAGGCATTTATAGATGGCAAGCAAAATGGAACTTGAGTTTGACTGTGGCTTTCTTGCTAGAGGCACCCCCTCTGGGCCCCAGCCCCAGCCCCTTTCATGTGGGGGTGTCATGGGGAGGTCCTAGGCTCTGGGCTTGGGGGTAAATCTAAGATGACTAGCAGGTGGGGACAGTACCTTTTCTCTCTAAAGCCAGTCTTTTCTCTAGGCAGCCATGAGCTGGGTCTAGCAGGCTCTTGGGATGGGTTCTTGGTAAGACCAGCTTTCCCTTCAGGATTTTGTGAGAAAGCTGGTTTCTACCTGAATTTCTTAGGCCAGAGCTACTGCCTTAGATCTAGCTAGGCAAATCCTCAGGGTGCCTTTGAGGGTAATAGACTTTTGACTTTGTACAAGAGGCTTGACTTACTGGAGTGAGTCAGAGCAGAGTGTGTAGGGAGGCCTTGCGGACTCCAAGGGGCTTGGCCCACTCATCAGCAAAGCCCTGGACTCCTCTTGGACCTCTTCTGTGTGACTCTAGGGTGTTCTGTTCTTGGAAGCCCTGAAGGATACCATAGAAGCTACTCAAATGGGTGGGGCCCTGGCCAAGCCCCTCTTGTTTAGACTACGGAGAACCTTGAAGCTTTGTTATTTATGGACATAGGGTATCTCAGCTGTGGCCAGCAACCTTTGGGAGCCTGCTTCAGGGCAGTAGTGAGGGATCTGCAAGATTCATACCAAGTTCAGTTGTCCTTGAGTAAACAAACTCAAAGGGCTCGACCAGGTTTCCTTTTCCACAGTCTTCTCTAGTCATTCCTTTAAAGTACAGAAACACAGCATCCTAGAGGCAAGAGCAGCCTTAGAGACATGTTTGCTTCCATTTTGGAAACTGAATGTCAAGGGAAGGAAGACAAGATAGTAGCCAAGGGCAAGCCAGATCCCAAGATCTTATGTGGAATCCAGACACCTGCAAAAAGAATGCAGAGTAGAAGATAAGTGGGCCTCTCCTACCCCCAAATGGGAGATCATCAGGGTGTGCACTTTACCTCATTTGCCCACTACTGTGTCCCCAGTGCCTGGCCCAGTAACTACTTGTAGACTGAGGGGATGGCGGTTACACCCCTGTCTAAAACAATGCTGTGCGAATAAATGTGGCGTTGCTGTGCTGTCATCCAAGAACATTCCTCCTTTTCTGGTCTTTGACGAAGGCTGCGGAAGGAGCTGGCCTTTTTCTGTGGCCTCACTGTAAATAAACACTTCTAGGGCAGGGAACATCTCTCCTTCGCTTGGATCCCTTTGGGCTTCTTTTTGAGCAGAATTGACGCGGTCACACAAAACAGTGGATTGCTTGCATTTTAGTACCACACTCTGTGCCGGAACCTCTTTTCTGAGGACAAAAGCTTTTTGAGGATCTTCTTGCCCTCCTCACCCCCCACCTGAGCCTTTCTTCTCCAGCCAAGTTTTCTTGGGCCAAAAATCCACAATACTTTCCAACATTAAACAGAATAGATTTGGATGTGACCTAACAAAGGTTGAAATCAAGAGCTCCAAAGACAGATCATGCTCTAAAGAAACCAGAGAGGGGCTCATTTTATGGCGTTCCCCAGAGCACCTTTCATGGTGTCTGTCCCACACATACGTAGGGTGTCTGCTTGGCATGTGACTTCAGGCTGTCACCCTTACCCTTAATTGTAAGATTCTCCCCTCTATTTTCTGCTTGATGCCTGGATTTTAGGATTACTTTGCCTTTGGATTTTATTTTCTTCAAAGGCAGTCGAAGGAGAGGCTGGTGGCCCCATGGTGTCTCCACTGGTGACTTTACAAAGTTGTTTGGGTCAGCTGTGCCCTTAGGTGCCCTCTGACAGTCTGTGCTCACAGCCTGGTTGGGGGTGGCCCTTTCTGAGGACCACATGGTTCCCATGAGCATGGAAACACTAAGAAAATCAGTTCAATGAACTCTTCCAAGTCCCTTCTTTCTGAGCTGCAGGGCTGAGACCTCAGCAAGCGGCTGACTGATGGGCCAGGGTTCCTGGAGCTTGAGGATAGAAAAAGAGGTCTGACCCTGGATTCAAGACAACTGGTCCCTCTGATTGAGGCCAGGTACCTCTCAGGCTTTCTGAAGCCTGTCTCTCCCTCTATGATAGAAGGGTGGGTGGGTTGTGGATCTCTGAGATCCCTTTTGCTTCTGATGCCCTCAGATCGCTGGTTCTGATATTCCTCCTAATATTCCTGCCACACCCTCTCTAAGCAGCTTCTTGCCTTCTTGCTAGAGGAGGGTAGTGGAGTTGTTCTTTGGAACCAGATCTGGGCTGGAGAGTAGGGGCTGTGTGTATGGCAGGTGGCTCCATGCAGGCCTTGAGCCTCCCATGTGGGCTCTATGAGTGCTGCCCACCCACAGCACTGACCCAGGCTTGTGCAGGGTCAGGGGCCCAGGGGTTCAATTTGGGGATGGCCAATATCTATCTCTAGAAGTTTCTGGAGAAGCCTTTTCTAGGCTAAGTGGGCAGAGGTACTTATTTTGTCACAAGAATACTGGCTCTCCATATATGGAAGCCTCCGAGTTTGATCTGGCTGGGTATCTTTTCATTTTATGACCTTGGGACATTTGATTTTATTTCTGGGTTCCCACGTCCATTTTGTTTTGTTTTGTTTTTATTTGCAGTACTGAGGATTGAACCCAGGACCTTCACACTGAGCTCCATTCCCATCCCTTTTGATTTTTTATATTGAGACGAGCTCTAAGTAGCTAAGTCTCCCGGGGTGGGTTCACACTTGTGATCCTTCTGCCTCATCCTCCTACAGTGTTGAGATTACAGGTGTGTACTACCACACCCATTTGGGTTCCCATATCTTTATTCAATAACAGGAGCTCCAAATTTGGGGCTAGATTTACCTAGCAACATGGGGTGTGGACAGGGATTGGAATGACCACAGGAGAGGTGTGAACCTGGGGGTTGGCCCTGGAGGAAGTCACAGCTGTTTGTGAAGGACAGCTGAAGTCTTGTGAGCAAGTAGCAGGGCCTAATTAAAAGAGCTCTGCGACGTGGGCATGAGCCTCTCTGCAAGAGCAGAGAGAAGCAACTGAGAACAATGGACATCGTCTCCCTCCCTTGGCCCCAAGCCCAGCCCAGCCCCAAGAGGACTTCCTGTTTTTCCTAAACATTTCCCTCAGATGCTGAAGTTCATTTCTTGATGAGCCCAGAGAACTTGGCGAAGGGTCAGGACAATCACTCACTGGGCTGTTTGTGTTCTCACTGAATGGGACAGTAGCATGGAGTGGGGAACTTCTTCATAGGATTGTGGTTATTATATGTAGGAGTCACCATAAAGAGGCATAGTAGGACCTCTGGAAAGTTTCTACTGGGAGAAAGGCATTTCTTTCTGAGATAGATTGGACATAGCCCTGCCTTGAAATTTTTCTCTACCGTTTCTGGTGCTGAGATCAGGTGAGTTCATTTTTCCCATCACTTATGTGATTATTTACTTAGCACACATGTATGGGCTGGCCTCCAGTCAGTGAAGCAAGAGTAAACAAAACTGTCTCAGGGAGAGAAGATCTAAGTTGAGTAAAAGGCCCCCTATGTCCTGCTAAAAGAATAGGCTTTCTAACACTGGCTTAAGGCCCAGCCCTCCCATTGGGCTTCTGGGATTCACACCAAGAGGAAATTCATCATATACTTAATTTCCAAGAAAAAGGAAATAAATCACCAAGCAAAACAACACTATGAACCTTACAAAGCAAACACAACAGGAAGACACTGAGGCTAAGTGGATGAAAGGCTCCTGCTAGGCTGCCCATCTGCTGGGGGATGTGGGATCTCTCCTTACAGTTGTAGAGTTTGGGTAGTTTCCCTGGAGCCTTATGGGATATTTAGCTTCTCATTCAGCTGGTTCAATCCTGCTTCCTCTCCCATTCCTGGCTGTCATACCTGCCTCTCCAGATGTTGGGTGAACAAGAAGGCCCCTGAGGTTTCCATCTGCCTTAAAATTCAGTACTTCAGTGATTTCTAGGAGACTGGGATTGCAGCTCACATTGGAGGATTGCGTGAATGTTCAGCATGGGTGATAGGGAACAGTTTGTCTAGAATAGTGACCTGGAAAGGAAGCAGGCTCTTGCTCAGCAGAGAAGTGGCTCTGGTACTGTACATCTATGCCAAAGCCTTCACTGACATTCTGTGTGGAAAGGTAGAATTGGTTACTAGAGGGCGGAGGGGGTCTCATAATCAGATAATTTCAGTGAAAAGGTAGACCTCAATCTGGGCTGCAAAACCCACCTTGCTCAAATTTTTTGAGAAAGTTGTATTTTTTTAATAACCTTTGGCACCATACTCTACATAATGGTCTTGGCTTCTCCCTAGCAACCTTGTACTATAGTCCAGACCATACCAAGACCTCTGGTATCAGGTTAGAAGCATGGTTCCCAAACCTTCTTAGGCACTGGAATCTATGCAGTGTTTTAAATAAGTCAGATTACTGGACTCTACTCCTTGATCTCAGTATAACTGGCTTAGGGTGGGACAAGGATCTGTAGTTTAACCATCTTCTACATGGTTCCAATTTTCAGTGAAGGATTAGAATCACTTCCTGAGGCCAGTGACTCTCCGCAGGTGCCGATCTCATCTGGGGAGCTTATTAGACCTCTCCCAGAACCTCTGGCTTACACCTGAGAATCCACATGAGTAATCCTGAGGCACACTAACAGTGGAGAGCCAGGCCTTTAGACCTCATCTGCTGCCTTGGACAACTCCCGTGAGGCCTTTTGTTGGAACAAAGAAGTCCTTCCCAGTCTAAGTTTATTGGAAAATCACTAAGTGGGTCATTTTCAGACATAAGTTGGGCCTGCCTACCTACACCCATCTGTTGGCTGAGATTGGCTTAGGGTATGCCTGAAGAGAGAATAAGATATGTTTGATGAAGCACACACCCTTCCTTCCTTCCTTCTCTTCCTCTATCCCCACATCACCATCATAAACACTTAGGGCCTCAGGGCAGGAAACCAGCATTTCTTAGACAAGGCCTGGTCACAGGATCCAGGAGCAGGAAGCATCTTGTGAGTGTCCCCGGCTTCCCCGTGGGCAGAGATATTGAGTCACCTTGGTCAAAGTTTGGCCTGGGATTTGTCCTGGCTTTGTGGGCCATTTAGGAGAGGTTGGCTGGACTTCCACCTGAGGCAGCTGAACTCTGCTCTTCACTGCCTCTCTGTGGAATTGTATCTTGTTCAGTTGCCTAAAGAATAATGAAACCGTTACTTTGTGCCACGCCTGGCTGTGCATAAAGAGGGACAGCGAGTTTGTACTAAGTCTTGTGTGAGGTTTGGAATTATAGTCTGGAGTGGAAATACCTAGGTTCAAACCCCAGCTTTGGCAATCACTAGCTATGTGGCCTTGGGCAAGATGTTTGACCTCTTTGAACCACCACGTTCTCATGTTTAAGATGGGATGATAATAACATCTGCCTTATATGGCTGTTGGGAGAATTTAGAGGAGTTAATACATGTAGAGTTTAGAACAGCACATGACACGTAGTAATGCTAAACTATCATCATTTCTATGTTCTAGGCACTGTGGTACTTACTTGGTTTGCTTGATCTTATTTAATTGTGATTTAGTGTTATATTGACATTAAGAACCTATGGTCCAGAAAAATGAAGCTATCTGCACAAGTTCACACAACTGAATAGCAGAATAGGATTTATTTGAATCCAAGCTCCTGTGACCTAAAAGTCCACCCCCCCCCCATGTGGGTAATATATGAGAAGCAAGAAATCTGTCATTTATCAAGAAGCAGAGTGTGGATGTTCATACTCATGAGCCAGCTGGGGAGTATTCAAGATGGCGGCATCCCCATGGGCTGAGCTTAGGCAGGGGCAAAAGAATAAGGCTGAGGAAAGGGGGAGGGTAGAAGCCTGGTGTGCATATGTGTGTAGGTGCACACATGTGCTAGGAAGGACAGGACTGGAAGAAAGCAGTGTGGGAAGAAGTGGTTGAGATAGGACAGCTTAAGGGAAATGTTGAAGGCCCAGTTGAGGGTCTGGGTTGGTGACAGATGCTCACAATCTCTCCCCTGGACAGTGAGGTGTTGTTTTAGAGGAGGACAGGGCTCCCCTCCTCCACCCAAGATACAATTTAGCCAGATGATTTTGCCCTGGCAAGACCTCCTTTTTGAGGTGGGGGTGGTTTTCTAGGCCATCGCACTTTGTTCTGTTCAGTTTTTTTACAGGTTCCACTAGATAAAGTAAAACTTCAGTGCACATCTTAGGAGGCTAGGGAGACTTTGTGCACTTTTCCTTCGTAAATCTTTGCATCAGGATGTAACCCAGGCCCCCTTGCACCCACCTAATTACAAATTAAACCAAGAAACAATTCCTGAGAGAGCTGCTGGCTCTTTACCCCCTCACCTGGACCTCAGAGTTGGAGATGATTCTGAGAAGGTCTTTGGGTACAGAGGGGTTTCTTTCCGATAGGACCCCTCTCCCCACACCCAGCTCAAGGTGAAGAAGCTGAAGAAGGCCTTGCTATTCCTCTTCCTCTGGAGCATCTCTTCCCAGGGTCATCTACTCACTGGGGTTCCCACTTCCTGCTCTGCTCTGACAGAAGGAAAAATCAAATAACAATTAGCATTTGTGAGGACTTTTAATGCACTGTGCTTGTGCTAATGGATTCATATATTGTCCTAATTCCCATGGGGAAGGGCAGGGAGACAACCTTATTCCTATTTTATAGACAAGAAAACTTAGCTGGGCACAGTGGCACACACACCTGTAATCCCAGCTACTTAGGAGGCTTATGCAGGAGGGTTCAAGGCCAATTTGAGCAATTTAGTGGGACCTTTTCTAAAAAACAAAAGGGCTGGGATATAGCTCAGTGGTAGAGAGCTTATCTAGCAAGTGCAAGACCCTGGATTCTATCCCAGGTATTGCAGAAAGAAAAGAAGGAAGGAATGAAGCAAGGAATGAAAGAGGGAAGGGAGAGAGGGAAGGAAGAGGGGATGGAGTGAAGAAAGAAAGAAAATGGAAAAAGAAAGAAAGGAAGGAAGAAAGGGAGAGAAAGTGGAGGACTTGAAACACTTTTTCTGTTCTTGGTCTAGGGAAAAAAATCACGTTTAGATTCAAGCTTGGAGGATGTGCTTGGCCCCAGGCCACCCCTTCTCCATCTCTGATCCTGGGTAGTCCCGTGTGGGTGAGGGCTCTGCCCCATGCCAGATGCTAAGAGGATCCAAAATGTCAGCTCTGTCATTATCTTGAGCCACCTCTAGGTGGCAAGACTCAAGGGACAATTGGGGTGTGACAGAGTTCACACATGGCAGGACATCCCAGAGAGCACTGGGAGAACAAGGTCCATGAGCTGTTGGAGTTTAGGGAGCAAAATATCAGTGGGAACTTTGGGGGTCCTAACGGGAACTGGGTACAAGAAAGGGGCACATTCTGGGGAGGTGGGTTCAGCAAGATAGGAATGAACCTAGCACATCCCTGGCCAACAACAGGGCCCATTGCTGGGAGATATATGGGCTCCAATGTGAGGGGAGGGTGCCACAGGGTGGCCAGGGCGGGGAATCTGGTAATGAAACTATCTGAGGGATACTTCAGGCCCTTGCTGTGTCCTCAGTGCTCCTTAGTTAAGGAAACAGTTAAAGGAGATCCAATATTTTGGAAAGATTTCCAACAAAAAGGGGGTCTTGAATGAATAGGTTCTTTATGACAATTAGATAATATTGTGGGCGTCAGCCCCTATCTGGCATCTGCATTGGCCAGTAGGTCCTCAAAAGGTGGAGTGTGGCATACCCGAGCCAAGGCCCTGTTCAGAATCACTCACAGTCCTGACACAGGGCCCTTCAGGGAGCATTGATCAGGGCAGCAGGGTGGAGAGAGCCTGGCTGGGTGCTGAGATGTGCGGACACCACCGCTGCTTGCTGTGTGTCTTTAGGCAAAGCCACCCCAGTCCTCCCTGACAATTCCATCATCCCTCACCTGGAAGCTACAACTCTGCCACCACCACACCCCTGTGGGGACCCAGTGGAATAGTGCACAGGGAAGCCTGGAAAAGGTGCTTTGTGATATAAAGGGCACCCTTGTCATCTCCGTCTTCCCTGTGTGGGGCCATCTATTAGGCTCACTCTACGTTCACCCCTCTATCGCCAGCCTGGATGAGAGGGTCACCATAAGGAGAAGCAAGCCCATGTTACCACACTAGCATGTAGACGTCTGGATTCCAAGCCCAGTCTGCAGCTGTGTGGACTGGCTTGAGGGGTTGGTGGGGAGGGGGTCTCCTTTCTTGGAGGTGGGCAGCAGGGAGCTGAGCCTTGTCCTACTTGGGCTGCAGGAATAAAAATCTTCTGTTGCCTCTGGCTGTGCTGTGTTAAACCCTGTGTACTTCGAGAGGCCCAAATCCACATTTCCCTTATTCTGACCACACTGCAGTGCTGTTATGTAAGGGCTGTGTGGTGTCCAAGAAGCCACTGGGGGCACAGGAGAAGGAGCATTCTCATTGCAGCATCTTCTACTCTCCCTTTGTCTCCCACAGCCTCCTAATGGCACCACCATCAGCCCTGGTGACTGAGGGGGACCCTGCTGCTTGGAAACTGGAGCTGCATGTGTGTATGTAGGGTAGGAGGGTATGCAAATGGTGGGGTACACACTCCCAAGGTGACAGAGGGTCTCCTCAGTCTTCTCATTCCACACAGCAAGTGAGCAGAAAAGCCTCTGCCCCATTCATGTCACACTCCTCAGAATCCCCGTGAGGTGTGTTCTCTCTATCAGAAGCCTCCAGCAGCTCCTAGGGCCTTGAGCTTAGCACCATTACTAGGAATAATAACTGCACATCTCCAGAGCTTAGAGTGCTTGCTAAGATTCCACTGGGGTTGTTCATCCTGATACTTACTAGGAAAGTGAGGACCTGAGAGGGCTCAAGGGATTGGGCTAGAGTGGCCCAGTGAGTAGTGGGTTCTGTCCAGGCCTCCTGAGCTGCAGCGCCCTCCAGAGTTCTGGGGCAGAAGTACTGGCCTAGCAGGGTGCCTCCCAGAGTGGTCACTGTGATGGACCCTTTTCTGCCTGTGGCTGACCTCTTGAAAGGGATGTAGTGATGAGAGAGAGCCAGTACTCGGACACCAAGGGCCCCTGCTGACTCTGAGAATAAGTGGCTCCGTGGGCTCTGTGGCTGGCATACCACTTTTGTAATCCTTTATGGGCCTTTCAGAACTGACCCTCCTTGGGATCATCAAGGGAATGGGGGAGTTGTTACCCGCATCACACATGTGAGGAAGCAGAACTCAGGGGGGCTCCTTGCCCAAGGGAGCAGAGTGGGGACTCACTGGGCCTCACCCGTGCCTGGTGTCACTGAGCCCTCTGGCAGCTGCCTGCTTCCCCGGAAGCGGATGGACAGTGGCTCCCACAAAGGGGCTGTGTGGTGCACGTGCTGCAGTTCCCATGGCAAACCCACACCCTGCGTGTTTCTAATTACTCCTGGTGTTCTTCCTGCGGCGTGAGTGCAGCCAGGATGGTCCATTCTTGTCATCCTGTCCCCCACTTCCCCTCCCACCATGGGTCCCTACATGGAGCCTTCTCTCAAGCAAGGACCCTGGGCCTAGGCAGCTAATACAGGTCCCTAAGAGACTGGGGAACAGCCAGATAACTTTTATTCAACTAAAATAGTTTTATTGTAGTATGACACTATTCTATATATAATATATACTTTTATATATTTTTAATCTTTTTTTCCCCAGTAGTTGAGATTGAACCCAGGGCCTTCTTTCTGAGCTGTATCCCCAGGCTGTTCTTTTTGCTTTTTATTTTGAGTCAGCATCTGAGTCACTAAGTCACCAAGTTGCTCAGGTTGGGCTCAAACTTGTAACCCTCCTGCTTCAGGCTCCCAGAGTGCTGGGATTACAGGTGTGCTCTACTGTGTCCAGCTCTATTTTAATCCTTTTTAAGTGCCACAATTCAGTGCTATTGAGTACATTCACAATGTTGTGCCACTTTCTCTACCATTCATCTTCAGAACTTTTTTTTTTG
The DNA here is from genome assembly GCF_000276665.1 of Chinchilla lanigera. Classification (NCBI taxonomy): domain Eukaryota; kingdom Metazoa; phylum Chordata; class Mammalia; order Rodentia; family Chinchillidae; genus Chinchilla; species Chinchilla lanigera. Next base: position 31,904,063 of record NW_004955402.1, read on the forward strand.
GTCTTTTTGAGACAGGGTCTCGCTATGCAGTTCATGGTGGCCTTGAGCTCACTTTGTAGCCCAGGCTGGTCTTGAACTTGCAATGATCCTCCTGCCTCAGCCTCCTGAGTGCTGGGATTACAGGTGTGCGCCACCATGCCCGGCTCTCCAGAACTTTTTTTGTCATCCCAAACCAAAACTTTGCACCTAGTAAACACTTAACTCATGCCTTTCATCTTAACCCTGACAACCTTCGTTCTACTTTCTGTCTTTCTATCAATTTGCCTCCCCGCCTTAGTCCCTCACGTACAGGGACTCATACAGGATTATTCCTGTTTTGGCCTGGTTTATTTCATTCAGCATAGTCTTTAAGATCCATCCCTACTGTAGCAGGTATTAGAACTTCCTTCCCCAGCTGGGTGGGTTCTCCTTTGCTCTAACTCTGTAGCTCTCAAATTAAAAAAAAAAATCAATGAAATGCTTCTCCAGCCCCACCCCCCAAGTCTTGTGTGGAGGCTCAGTACGTGGCACAAAAGCAGAGGAACTTGGCCAAGTCGAGGGAACTGGGGACTGCAACCCTGGCATCCCTGGAGACCCTTCCTGGGCTTCTGCCCCCAGCAGTCCCACGTGTCCTGGAAAGGGTGGCAGTCTGACAGATGACAGGTTGTGGGTGAGGAACCTGCCTGCCCTGACCCCTGTGCTTCCCTGCTCTCTCGGCTTCCTTCCTTCCTGTCCTCCTCTGGGCTCTGGGCCCCAGCTGGACACCAGGCTCTTCTAGCCCAAGTGGGGGTCCAGAGATAGTGCACTGTCGTTACCTGGAGAACTGCGGTTCTTCCTTACACCCCTCATCCAGGCTGGGTTTATCTGCTCCTGCCTGAATCTCTTCCAGCACCTGGGGAAAAGCCCTGCCGCCCCTCCTAGAAGCGCCTCACTACCTCTTCTTACCTTGAAGCCCCTCATTACCCCCAGGACGTCCTGCCCCCTGAGCCTCTGGCTCCCACCAGGCTGCTGCAACTCAGTTCTCTTCTGTCCCCACTGGCCTCATCTGAACATTGGCACAGGACTCCTCCCTTCCCTTTCTTCAGGGAGGACTTGTCCCGAGTGCCGCGTGCCTGGCCACTGGCATTAACTGCATGCTCTGTGAGTCACTGCTGGGGCTTGGCCATCCTGGGAGTTCCACGTGTCAGGTCACACTTGGTTCCCAGGGGTTTTACATTCAGGTCAGACCGCACTGTAGGCCAGGTGGGGACGATATCATGGGACAAGAGCACAGGTGTAGCACATGGAGCAGAGGACATTTTCGGTCCCTTAAATTCATCCTGGCAAGTAGAGATTTTGCTTCCATCAAACAGTTGTGTGTTGATGGCAGTCTGGGGCCTTGAGCTTAGGGCTTGGGAAGTAGCAAAGATTAGCGTGGGGTATGGGGGAACTGACAAGAGCTTGCACCTTCTCTAGAACAACAGTCTCTGTGAGGACAGAGTTAGTGTGTTTGCTTCTCAGACAGGAAGACTGAGGATCAGGGTGCTCAAGGAGCAACACCCAGGAAAACACAGCCGGGATCGCTGGAGGCCACAGCCCGGGCCTTGCCTGCCCAGTGGACCCTGGCTCCTGGTGGCTGAAGGGAATGAGTGTGGACATAAAGAAAATAGAAGCTGCAGCCCATGGCGGTGGGAGGTTCCTCAGAGGTCTTTGGAAGCCCCCAATAAGTTCTCAGCCCCTACCTGTGCACTGCACCGTTAGACCAGGTTTTGTGGGATGTTACAAACCATGCCTCTGTGGCTTAGAAAGGAATTACTTTGGGGGCCTCAACCCCTTTCATTTGAAATTCATTCAGCAAACACTGGTTTTAATCAATCACATACTGCGATTGTGAGAGAATCAAAGAGGCAAAAGCCAACCCCTTCCCCTGGGCAGCGCCTGGGCTGCGGGAAGAGGCTGCAGTGCCCAACATGGGTGCCAGGAGGAGTTCAAACATGGTGATTGTGTCTGAACTCCAATCCCCACATGGCCTGATGGTGGGTTATTTTAAATGGTGAATATATTTATATGCAAGATCTTTAGAAGGTAGAAAATGTGTCACGTTTAAATTTATATCTTCAGCAAATAGCCTTTAGTGAAAAGAATGTTTCATATAGACAAGGCTGGAAGTTAGAGGCCTAACAGAGAGCATCCTCCCTTTTTCCTTCCTTTCTCCTCCTTCAGCAGGTGTTGATTGGAACATGCTCCATGCAGGCACTGTGCTAGGTGCAACCAGTGTGTGCTTTCCTGTGAGGGGAGAGGGGCAGACAGACAAAAGACAGTGTTGACAGAGCCCCCAGTGGCTGTGCAGGGCATGTCTAAGAGCTCACGGGGATGGAGGGGAGACCTCACCCCACCTGGGGCAGGGATGCCTGGAGCAGGTTTGCTGGGAAGAAACACTGGAAGAAACACCGTGCTTAGGACACTAGCATTTGTCAGGTGAAGGGGAGGAAGGTGGGGTGGGGAGCTGGAAGAGGGTGTCAGGGAGAGAGAAAGGCATATTAGATTCTATGAGCCAAATGTCCTAGAGGTCAGAGGAGGTGAAACTAATTTTGTGTAAGGTAGGTATTTGGGAGAAAGATAAAGGCCTCATGGAGACGTCGCTCTTAGGGGTATTGTGGATGAGTAGGAGTTTGGTGAGCAAAGATTGAGAATGTTTTGGGCAGAGGAAGTGACATGAACCAATAAATGCACGATACATTTAGGGCAAAGGGTACAGGACAGTGGGACTTGGCATGAGCAAGCCTCCAAGATGAGGTTTACAGCGGTGGACTCTGAATGGTGCTGGGCTGCACACGGGGGGTGGGGCAGGAAAGAGGAGGAGGAAGGTCAAGAGGCACTGGGGAGACAGCGATGAGTGGTGGCAACTTAGGAGCCACACTGCCTGAGAGATGAGGCCCATGGAAGATGACCCCTGTGTTTGAATCTGAGCTCACCGCTCTGCCAGATCCTAATGAAGATTCTATGACGGCTGCAAGGGACACTTCTCCCCCAGCCATTTATCAATTTGTGGTACTGGGGGAACAAACTTGAGGTATTGGGGTTCTAAGTAAGATAAGGACCCTGCACGGGCCCCGGGGGGCCCAGCTCTAGTCTGCACAGTTCCACCTTGTGGTTTCTCCCTTGGCCCATACCACAGATGAGGAAATGGAGGCTGGGTGGCTGGGTGCAGCGAGGGTCAGTACCAGGGCTGGGAGCCAGGCTCCTAAACTCTTCAGCCTGGGGCATAACCTTCAGCACATAGATCCCTCCTCACACCATGGGAGAAGCAGGATGAGGAGAGGGGGCTTCTGTACCTCTTTCTGTAAATCCCCTCCCCAACTGGAAAAGTTCTGAGAGCTCCAGGCAAAGCACTGCGTGCTGTGTCTTCACTGTGGAAGTGTGACCTGCCCCCCGCCCCCGTGCCACCGCCAGCACAGCCGGATGAATAAGCAGCTGTCCCCAGTGCCACATCCAAGGGAGGGCTCCAGTGTCCTGCACGAGTGACCCCTGCCCCTCACTGGTACTGCAGCAGGGGCAGGGGCTGCACCGAAGGCCGGCACTGGCATCTGGTCCCCAGGGCATGCAGGCAGGGGGACACTGAAGGAAAGGGAAGGCTTCGTGTCCTCAGTCCTTGCTAGGAACCCCTGCCCCAGCCTCCGATTTTACCCTGTGATGAAAGAGAGTTGCTGGGAATGCGGTTGTCCGAGCAGGTCACTCAGTCAAGGAAAACCCTATTTACTCTTTTTGGGAGGCATCTAGTCTAGAGGTTTTTAAACTGTGAGCCTACTTGTCCCACTTTCACAAACACAAAATCCTCTTTTTACACTCAACTGTGAAAATTAAAACAACAAACCCATTTCTTAAGACAAAGAGCTGGTTCCTTTTCAGGATGTATACCTCATCCCTGCAGATTCTAGAAGTGTGTTTGTATCTCACCCATTTTATAGATGAGCAGATAACCGGAGTGAGGTTAAATGAGCTCCCTGAGGTTACACAGTAATTTGGCCTCTGGTCAGCCGCATGGCCCTCACCTCCTTCTCCCCACTCTTCTCTCCCACTCTTTCTCCCCACATGGCCAAGTTCCACCTCTAAGCTGTCTGCAGAATTCTCCTCCCTCCAGGGACCCTCCTTCTTCACGGGGAAGCCGAGCCTGCCACCTTGGGTGCCGGACAGGTTTCCAAATGTACAGGAGAGCACAGCTTTGGGACCACTGAAGGAGGAGGAGGAATTTGATGCTGGGGGTCAGGATCAGCGTGCTCCAGAGGAGCTTCAAGGTGGCCCTGGGTACATCCCTGTCCCTAAGCTTCTACCTGCAAAGGAAGTCCAGGTGACTGTCCCGTCCCTGGGTCCTTAGATAGGGAGGTTTCTGCCGCTGGCCCTGTGTCCTGTCTGTGTCTGCATCTCCAGTGGGACTGAAATGTGATAGAGGAGGTGAGGCTCCAGCCAAGGCCTCCCCGACACCTGCCTGGCTGCTGGTCTCTGGGTCAGCCTCCATGAGCTGTGCTGCTAGGAACTGCTCCTCCAGTGGGCAGAGAGGCAATGGGCCTTGAACCTCTGCCTCTGTTGCCACATCCTTACCTCTCCTCAGTTGCTCAAGGGGCAGACACACGTCCGGAGAAGGCTCAGGGAAACTTGATTAAAGTTTCATCGAGAAGAACTGAAAATAGCCCGCTGTGGTGGTGCATGCTTGGAATCCCAGCGCTCTGGGGTGCTGAAGCAGGAGTTTGCGCCCAGCCCAAGCAACTTAGCAAAACCCCATCTCAAAGTAAAGAAAAGTGATGGAGAACCGTTCAGTGTGAAGACTGCAGAGTCAATCCCCAGTACTGCAGAAAGAAAAGAAAGGAAAAGAGAGAAGTGGTAACAGTGATGATACCATCACGGCAGTAGTGGTAATGGCAGATATTTGCCAGCACTTGAGCTGGGCCAGGTGCCATCACAGCACAGTACCTAGCCTCTCTGGTCAGGTCTCAGTGATCCATCCTTGTGAATCTGCTGCCTCGAAGACGTGAGCTCATTGCTGGGGTGCTGGAGAAACTCACACGGGTGGGTGCTGAGCGCTGGTAACTTCTTAAGTATTCGGCTCCCAGTATCTGAGATTCTAGGGCACAGAGCCCAGGCTATGTCCTGGGCTGGACACATGCACGGGGCCAACAGCCAAGGGTGGAGGTAGGATAGAAGGCAAGAGTTCCCCTGTTCAGGACAGGCGCCCTTCCTCAGGGACATAGCACCCTCTCCCCAGCCCTCCTTCCCTGGTTTTTGAAACCCCAGAACCTGCCCAATAGTAGAGAAGGAAAGGAACTGAGGAAGACTGTACGAAGGGCAAACCCAACCTACTCGGTCCCTTTTTCCCTCTGAAACAGGTCTGTAACAGAGAACATTTTTGACTCTTGAGAAGAAACACATGCCTTATATCCTTGGCCACATGTGACAGTGTGAGGAAGCCTTGGCGGTGGCACTCTGCTGGGGACAATGCTCTCAACCCCCCTCACCCCCACTCCAAATGAGCAAAGGCAGCAAAGCCATTCTGAAGTGAGGCAACACTGCTGTTACTGACAGCCAGGCTTGGAAAGGCCAGGCTTGTCCTCTATGATTTGAGGCCAAAGCTTGGTCCCCATCTGGGCTTGCTGTACCCTTCATGATTTCTTTGGAGCCCTCCTGTTTGGGGCTCAACCCTAAGACACACCACAGCTCCATCCTGGCATGCTGTCTGCAGCCGTAGGGCTGCAGCTGTCCCAACCAGACAAGCTGCCCTGGCCTCGCCTCCCAAAGGCGTCAGCTGCATCAGTGTGTGGCTACAGGTGAGGTCTTCCTAGCTCCAGAGAAGCCTCCTGGAGGGGAGCAACCCATCCTTTAAGACTCTTGGGAGCAACCCCCAAAGGCAGGCTTCCAGGCGCCCCATGAGAAGTTCTTGGAATTCTGGAATTGCTCTCTTGCTCTTGGGCCCAGGGTCCGGCCAGGCATCAGCAGTGCCTCCTGCCTCCCTTGGCCTCAGGGGCAAGGCTTTCCTCGGGCTCTGCAGCAGCACTGGGGACAGCTGTGTGACTGGTGGGGACCCTCCTTGTGCTGTACCCATCCAGACCTCCTGCAGAGGGAGCGCTGGCTTTGAGGACTCAGATTTTAAGTGAGAGGCTATGAGATCTTCAGCATGCCACATCCTGGCACTGGGGCAGCACGATGGTCCCTGGCACTAGGGTTTCCCCCTGTGGCTGTCTTTCCCTCACTTTGAGGAAAGGCCCACGGAAGCAGGAGTCTCCCAGGCCGGCAGCAGGGGAGAAAATAGGGTGTGACCTACTCTGGGACTCTCTGGGCCTTGGGACCATCGGGCTCTGTCTGGCTGCAAGTCACTGCAGAGCACGGGACCCCAGCTGGGCCCTTGCTGGGGCTGAGGCTGCAAACCTGCAGCTTTCAGTGACAAGCCTGTTCTCCTCCTCCTCCTTGGTCCCTCTCATGGTATGCATTTAATGTTTTCAAAATGAGTACATTCATTGAATGTCAGTATCTTATTTTCCACCATCAAAGGGCAAACCCTCTGCCCTCATGAGTCTCAGCAGGTGCTGCTGGCACTGTTGCACATGAAGTTCTTGCATTCACAATTGTCTTCCGGTGCTTGTCCATCCCCTCTGATGTCCACTTTAGCCCCATGGGGCTGCATGGGTATGACATTCTCTGTACAGGGGAGGAAAGGGAGGCTGTGATATTTCCTTGCTGGCATGAGACTTTCTTCCCTCTCAGGGAGGCAGAGCCAGGGCAGAGGATGAGATACCCCTCCTACTCCCTGGGGGCATCCTTGGCCGTGCTTGGGAGTCCGGGGAAGACCTAGTCAAGGCACTCTGCTGGTTCTGTTTCCCCACCTGGGGCCCCAGGCTGCTGGACCTGTGTGGCTGGATTGTGACGCCTACCTTGTACATTGCTTTCTTTCACTGGGCTCAGCAAGGGTCAGACCAAAGGCCCTGCTGGGCTGGATAGATGCTGACTGGGTAGAGTGGGTGCAGGAGAGACGATGAGAGATGTGTCCTACTCCACTCAGCTGGGGGAGATGGCGAGTGTTGCGGGCTGAAGACATAAGACCAGTCCAAGTTAGCATCAAAGTCAAAAATTTAAAGTATTACATTTAGAGTTAGCTTACAAATATGTAGAGATTTATTCAATTTGCAAACGAGGAACAAGAAGGATGATAATACTAGCTGAAAATAAGATATGAAAGAAATGCATGCCTCGATGTGTATACACGTGTTAGTGGGAAAAGAATGCTGGAGTAAGATTGCTAAATTAGACGCACAACTGGTGAGTATCCAGGGGTGAGTATCCTAACCTCCAGTGTTATATTCGCCACCGGACACAAGTTGTCAGCTCTGAATCAGTTCTGGGCGACAACATCTAACCACAGGGTCTGGGCTCTTCTCAGTAGTGAGATGGAAGTGGGGCTCATCGTCACAAGAGGGTGCACATGACTGCCAAGCGATTATCTGTCTTGAGGGCTCTGGGCAGTAGGTGGATTCTGTGTATGTATGTGTGTGTGTGTGTGTGTGTGTGCGCACATGTGTTTGCATGTGCTTATGTATATGTGGAGGGGGTCCGAAGAGAAGGTGATGCATAAGGATGTTGAGTTTGAGACTGGGAGCTTTTTCCTGATGGCTCTGCTGATTCTGGGGGCATAAAACAGTCTCTTGAGTGCCCCCACCAAGTTCCCCAATTCTGCTCCTCTCTGCTGCTGGGCTTCAAATGCACAGAATGATAATCTCAACACACGCCCCGCAGTTTTGATCTGGCTATGTCAGCTCTCACCCCTTAAGTGTAAGCCAAATGCCCCCTACCTCCTCCAGAGTGTCTCTTGCTCCCTGCCTGCAGTTTGGCAGGACCCCCTCAGGGTAATTAATTAATAAATCAGTGTTTGCCTTCTTGGAAATGTGATTTTTTTCCCTCTGTAAGTGAAAAGTGTTTCAGCAGAGCCTGGTGAGGTATCTGGGGGTGGAGGAGTTGCTTTTATTAATCTGTGCCAAGAAGACTGTAATATTGTCTCCACAAAATGAGGGGATGGGGCTAGACAGACTCATGGTGGTGTCTGCCAGCCCTGACGTTCTGGCTCCATGAACCCTTGTCTGTAGGAGGGCATTGATTCTAGGCCATCTGGGCCCTGTTCTCAGTTGTTTTGCCAAAACGGAGATGTTGGGGTCCACCCACAGCTTCAAGAGGCCCTGGCAATAAATGCTTTGACTTATGAGTTCAGGAGAGGAATGTGCTTGTAGGTAAGAAGGGAATGCAGTTTGGTGCATATTGTGCTGAGGTTCTTTTCTGCCCCTGGCTGCCTTCTTCCTTATGCTGGTAAGGTGGTGTGAATGAGGGGCTTTTCAATCATGCACAAACTCTGTGTACTGACACTCTGGCTGCGCTTTCAGCACAGCATGTTGTCACCATCATCGTCCATCACCTCTGACCATTGTACACTCTGAGAGTTTACCAAGTACCATCAGTACAGTCCTATCTGAGATGAAAGCTCTTGTCTTGATGGAGTTGAGGTGGATACAACCATCATTGATTTATAGCCTCAGAGAGGATAACTTTTTTCTTTTAGGGCCATTAAATACTTGAACCAGAATTAGAATCCAGGTCTCTTTCTAAGTTACCTTATGTTCCTCACATCCATATATTCATCCATCCAACCATCCATCCATCCATCCATCCATCCATCCATCCATGCACTCTTCCATCCATCGATCCTTCTATCCATCCATCCATCCTTCCATCCATTCATTCATCCATCCATCCATCCATCCAGCAGATAATTATCATTGCCCATTCCAACAAAGATATTGGTAATGAACAGAATAGAACCTTTTCCTGCCCATATTTGCTGTCTGTTCTGGGGAGATTGTCCCTTTAGGGGAACATGCTGTCCCTAGGGAGAAAGAGGGGGAATGTGCAGTGGGAGCCAGGACATGGAGCTCTCAGAGGAACATTTTGTTTACACTCCTCGCCACTTCCTCCTTCCTTCTGTCCACAGCAGACCGGATTGGGGTCATTTAGGGGAGGCTTCCACCTTCACAGTTCTAGAACCTTTGGCATGGTGAGCAGGATTTGGGTAGAGAAGAAGCTATAGCTAGCGGAGGGAAGGAAGGACCCTGGTGTTTTGGACGCTGCTGAGTGCTGATGCAGTTGGCAAACATATCTTGTCAAATTCATTCCTCACAATAGCCTGAGGGCAACAGGCAGAATGAGGAGTGAGGTAACCTGGGTGAGTGGGCTGGGTCAAGGAAACCAAGATTTCTGACAACCTCGTGGTGTTGAGTGTGTGCCTTGTCAGCACAAATTTTCCTGTCTGTCCAGCTCAGGGGACAAATTTCTTGATGTCATGCAGTTTTCAAACTTCAGCATCCAACTTAGACAGTTAACCAGGCCCCACCTCCTCCAGAAAGTCTGTCTCACTCAGTAAGTGGGCATGTGGGTTGAAGGTCTGTATTCAGACAATCTCCCTGGTTGGTGATTCCTATACAGTATTACGGACCGCTTTTGAGTAAGGAAAGCAACTTTTCCTTGGGACATTGGAGGCCTTTGGGAATGAATCCAGAATGAAAATGGCACTTAGCTCTGGGGACAAGGAATGTATACAGGACTTAAGTATTCTAGGACTTGTAGAGAGAAACTCTGCTGTCAAATTCCTGTGAAGGCTGTGCAAAACACGGATGTTTCTGTGCCTCTCAGCATTGCCTGAGGGTAGCTATAGAGGGTGGGAAGCAAGATCAGCATCCCCAAAGTGGAGGATGCTCAGGGCTGAGCAAACAGGCTAAGGGTGAAAGGGTTCGTAAATGGAAGCAGACCAGAATTCCCCACCAGCTTCAGTTTCAGAGCCAAATGGTGACTGGGGACTTCTGAGACTCGAGGGTCCGAGCAGGGGTCTGAGAATACCCAAAGCAGACTCTGGAAGCCAAAGGTGACCTTGGGGGTTATCTAGTTATAGGAACAGTAAGTGTGGGATGTATAGGCTGCCAGCCTGACTCTTGGGACTGGTGACTTAGTCAACAAGGCAGCTTTCCTCCCCAAGACTATAGGCAGCATAAAAATTCTGCTTACCCCAGCCTGTAGGCTGGGACTGTCTAAGATTCAAGTCGGCACATGAATTCTGTGCAAACCTCTTTGCCATTCCTGATCACCATTTACTCCCTTATTTGCCACATGAAGAATATGAAGCTGCAAGCTGACAGTTGCCTGCTCAAGGCAACGTGTTCTTTAGAATTAGAGCTGGGAGATGAAAGAAGATAGCTACGTAGTAAGGTGGTATTTTCAGAAGAGGTTTGGATTCCCTGGCCAGATGTACATAATGACATCTCTGTTTTGAAGATTCACCACTCACTTGGTATATTAAAGGCTTGGAAAAAATGATAAAGGCTTGGAAGAGTGCAGTGAGAAAGAAACAGGTTTAATTTTTTTTCCATTTAACTTTTTGAACTCAGTGCTTCCTATATGCATCTAGTCCTGGGACACTTCAGAGGCATAGAACCTCTTCCATCTAGTAGGATAATTCTTCCTTGCCAAAATCTGCAAGCTAAGGAGGAACTTGGACAGCAAGAGGGTCCCACTGTGTTTCTAGGGTCTGCCTTGCCTATGATCAGTGGCTCAGGAAGGGTGTGGGGTCGGTGCTAAATAAAGCTGCTGTCACCCAGGATGCGAGGAGTAAATGGATCTTTGTGGCTTCTTTTCCTCTGGTGGTTTAGGCTTCTCAGATGGGGGTGGGGTGGGGAACGTGAGCTTTCTCAGTAAAGCCCAGTCAACAAGAAAAAGCAGCTCTTTTGGAGGGTGGTTTTAGAATAAACCAAAGAAAGTTCCATTTCCAAGAGTGAGAAGTAAGCCTAGAGAATGCCGAGAGATGTGTTTGTGTGCAGAGGTGGATGAGTGAAAATGTGACACCCCACTTAAGGATAGTCCTGAATACAGCTAAGGGCTGAGCTGCAGCTCAGGGGTGGAACACGTGCTTGGCATATGTAAGGCCCTGGTTCTACCTTCAACACCACAAAAAATGAACAAAAAAACAAGGGCTAGGAATGCAAAGGTTAAAAAACAGAAAACAAGATGAAACATTGAAATAGTTGTGATGAAGCTCAGGTCCTTGACTCTGGGACAGCTTACTGGATTTCTTTATTAGTTTGTTGACTCTTAGTCTACAAAGAGTTCTCCTAGGACCAAGGTCAAGAGAGCTTTGCTCAAGGTCCACAATAGGTTGGAAACAGCCAATTAGAATGGGAAGAACATGCTTAGGAACCCCAGGGCTGACATAGCGGACAGGAGCAGGGATATACTTATCTTGTATCATAGCTCACCACTAGGTAGAAACAGAGAAGAGTCCATTTTATTTAGTCACTGCTTGAAGAGTCAGGAGAGTAAGTGTAAACATTTAGGAAAGGTTTCCACACTAAATGCCATAGATTAAATGAGCAAGTTTCTGTTACAGGGAAAATTCACTTACATGAATCTTTCCTGACAATGTTGATAAATGAAACATCACTCACTGTAAGTTCTAAATGTGCTGACTAAATTCCCATGGGAGAGACATGTACTATGTCATAGAAAACGAAGTGTGTTTTTCAGTCATCTAATTCAACTGCCCTATTGTGTAGGCACAGAAACATTCTGTAGGGGCGGGAGGGAATTGCCCAGCTTAAAGTCCGTAGGTGATGGCAGCAGCACCAGTCTCTGGTTCATGGTCCAGCATTTGCTATTGTGAAGAGTGATCAGGGGGAGGGATTATTAGCCTGCCCAGACCACCCCTCCATGCCACTCCAGACAGTATAGAGTTCCAGGCTTAGACTTACCCAACACTTTCTTGGGTTCTCTTTAGACTTTATTCAAGCCGGAGCAACCCTCTCCAAAAAAGGAAATGACCATTTCTCTGTTACCTGCTTCTCTCTCTGGGTCTTCTCTGTTTTCTGCCTAGCTACCTCTGTTCCCAGTTGACTTCCAAAGACCTCTCCTGCTACAGTGATCCAGGTTGGTCTAGTCTGGAAGGGACCTGGGTAGATTCCTTCTCAGATTCTTACGCAGAATACCTAGTTCCTCCTTCCCATCATGAACTTGGCCATTTTTCTTGGTCTTGAGGAAGCCTCACAGACTTCCCTACCATCTCTAGACCCTGTAACTGTTTTCTTCTCCCTGTGTGGCATTAGCATAGTGAGGGGCCACTGTGGAGATTAAGCCAGGGTGAGGGTCTCATAGGGAACTCCACCTGCTCCAGCAGCCATCCCAGGCCTGACAGTAAGTGACAATAGTGGAGACGGGTGCAGACTACTGGGTCCTTAGGTGGTTGGCTGGTTTCATCTCACAGAAGCTCTGGCATATATATATATATATATATCCTTAGGTGGTTGGCTGGTTTCATCTCACAGAAGCTCTGGCATATATATATATATATATACACACATAAAATCTACTTCTGGTGGAAATTGAACTTATAGCTTGTGGAGTCCCAGGTCTGACAGGGAACGCTGACCTTTCTCGGAGTGACAGACCCAGAGTGGTTTCTTTTCCCTCTCTCTTTTCTGTAGGACAGTTAGTGCACCAGCTCTCACTTACACTCATGCTGTGTGGACAGTGAGACTAAGCAGACTACGGGGGAAATGTGGGAGAATGGTAGCTCAGAGTTCCAGATTGGCTTGGGCTCTGGTTCTGTTCACATCACTTATTAGCTGGGTGCTCTGGCCTTTGGTACTTAATTTCCTTCCTTTATAAAATGGGAATATTATTTTACCATAAGTATGTAAGGATCAAGTGCAGTAATGAATAGAAATCACATAGGACGTACTCAGGAAATAGAAATGATTATTCTATTGGAGGGGATATTTACTGATCTGCCCCTCTACCATCTATAAAAGTGGTTGATGAAATTCTTGAAAACAATAAAAGACATGAAAATTCTTCACATTTCAAAATGTTCTGAAAGTCTGCCTGACCAGGTTCACTTTTGCCAACTGGGTGGCTGTGGCTGACAGTTCTGTTTCAAAATAGTGCCAGTCATTGCTCTGTAAGTGAGTTCTCAACTTCATTCATTCTTTACCGTTTCCCTTCACAGAGCACTTCTTTGTGGATTATGTTTCAATAATCTTGAGGCAGGAGCTTGTGGGTTCTAGGCCCAGCATCGTCCCTTGCAGCGTGTGGTGTGGAGCAAGTCTTCCAACCACATGTCATTAAAGGTTCGCTGTCAGAAAGATGGGACAGTGTACAGAACTGTCAGCTGACCCTAAAAATTAGAGGTTGGGCACAGTGCTTGTCTCCCTGCATGCTCTCCATTTGAGGGAAATGACTATGTGGGTGTGACTGTCACTGCTTTGTCCCAGAGTCCTCATTCATCATAATACGTGCAGACCCTTGAACTTGGTGAGCCCAGGGCTCCTGGGACCTCTGGGGCAGGCCTAGGGGACACAGCTGGTTTGAGCAGTAGGTTCTCCACCTTCTCCTCAAACTGAGCTCTTCTGCTTGGTCTGTGGAAGTTAGAATAAGTTTTCATGCCAGTGGCTAGTGGTCACTGGTGCTTTCCTGCACTGTGACATGTGAAGAGCTCTGGATGTGTCCGTCTTCCTTTTCCGAGGTTGGCTTCCCCACTCCCCCCTCACACATATACCCTCTCCACACGCACACAGGAGCACACACGCAAACACACACACACCACACCATGCCACAGCACACAAACATGAGAACACATGCACACAAACCTGCAAACATGGTTCCTTCCTGCCTCTGTGCTTGTCCCCATGCCATTCCCTTTCACCCTCCATCCTACCTTCCCTGGCTTTCACCTTAAATCTGCCTTTTCCCAAAAGAACTTGGGCTATTTCAGCCCTCTGCCTCCTGAATGCTCAGTGGGTTTGCCTTGCGGCCCAGAATGGTCTTGTGTGCCTAGCTCAGAAGCTTCTACAACCAGGCTCTCAATGCCCTCCTTTGGTCACTGGCTGACCATATTTGATGGAAGTGGACAGGAACTCATAGTATTTTATTGTTTGCCAACTCTTGAAAGCCATTCTGGAAATCCTTGGAGGCTCCCTGTGGCCCTGTCTGGCTGGGCAGTGGACATGTGTTCAGGAGAAGCTGCTTCAGGGAGCACATGTAAGGGGTGATGGGTCAGTCCACTGGGGAGATTCATGGAGTGGGGTCAGGGCCTGGTCCTCGTTCCCCAGATCCAGCCTGGGCCCATGGGAGACCAGGCACGGCTACTCCGGCATCCAGGAGGACAATATACCTCTGTCATATTGAACTGACAGAGATGACACAAGCCTGCCATTAGGGAGGGACTTTTAATCTTGCTTCCCTCTGCATCCAGTCTCCAGGAACCCAAGCAGAGCATGAAGAGCTTGGAGGGAAACCAGAACCCCCTGAGGCAGCCTTGTCTCTCCCTTGGTGCAGAGAGGCAGAGGGGCCCTGGCACTGGCTCACAGTCCTGCAGCCACTTAGCGGCAGGATGAGCCCTTAGAAATGTGGGGACTCGAGTGAGTGCTGCTGCCTGAGCCTCACAGCCACATTTGTCATGGGTCAAATTTGCTTAAAACTTAGGTCTGTACTTAAGAGCAGCACCCAGAAGGAGCGCTATGCTATGAACTCTAATCTCTGCTAGGAGGGGAGGACCAATAACTCCATCCTGAACACACCCAGTTGAGTTGGAGAACTCCATAGTGTGCATGTTCCCAGATCTCACTGTGGCTGGAGGGTAGTCTGAGGTGAAGAGTGGGCAGTTGGCTAAGCCCCACCTGACACATAGGAGCTCTTTTAGGAGGCAGGCTGCCCAAGCAGGAACTGCAGGAGGGCAGGCCGGAAGTTCACATTGTTTCTTCTCCTTCCTTAGGGCTTTAGAAGTGAAATTTCTAGTCCAGCTTCATGCCCTCCTAGCCCATGGTTCTCTCCCTCTAGTCTAGGCAGGACAGGAGCTGGTTCTTGTGCTGTTGACTTGTCAAAGTGTGAGCTCTTAGACCTGTTGTCACCCACTCCAAAGCCTCTCAGACCTTAATGTGTCCTCCACATGTCTCAAACCTTGCACTATGAGGAACTGTTCCCAATACTGAGGGATACAGTCTGTTCTGCAGAGTTCGGAGGAGAGACAGTCCTCTAAGTAGAAAAGACATGGACTTCTGCTTTGGAGGAGCTGGCCGGTCTTGAGAGCTGATTTATAGCCTGCCTCTGGCATTCAATCGCTGTGCGGCTGCTTAGCCTTCCTGAGTCCTAGTTAGTATGAAGCTTAGAACTGCGAAGACACTCACCTCCTGTGGTGACCCATGAGGCTCCAGGCGAGGTGCCCTGGGAGACAGACAGGGCCTACTTGGGAGAGCTCCCGCTTCCTCTTAGCTTACTGCTGCCCTCTGAGGGTGCACACCCTGCTGCAGGCCATACTCTCACCAATTTCCTTCTTGTAGAGCCATCTTTTCACTTAGCTGCAAGTGCCTAGGAAAGGTAAGACAAATGGGGCCCCCTTACGGAGGGGAAGACTTCAACTAGGGTGAAACCATAGCCCTAAAGTGATAGTGTGCATGTCCTGGTTTGACAGCTGCAGCATGATGTTTCTGGAGCAAAAGCAAGTGGAGTCCCAGGCTGGGAATCTGTAGTTGTGCAGCCTCCACACTTGTGTCTCCTGCCCAAGACTGTGACAGTGCCCTCCTTCTAGCTTGCCAGCTGTCCTGGAAATGCATCTGTGCTGGGTTCACTCCCTCCATAACTCTCCCCATCCCTTCCAAACAGTCCATTGCCTGAGGCCCGAGGGATCCCTGGGGATGCTGGCTGCTGTGGGCCGTGAGCCTCCAGATTCTGCTCCCACAGCCAGACCCAGCTTTCACTCCCATTTTGCTCTCAGCTCAGCACAGGGCACATAGCTACAGAGAAGGGAGTTTCTCCTGTGGCTGGACAGACCAAATGAAGTGTAATCTGAGCTTAGTTTGAACATATTCATAAAAACACTAAGGATTCAGGTGTGTTTATTTCTAAATTGGCCCTAACGGGCCCCTTTGTACATCATCCCAAATCCCAACAAGCAGGAAATCCAGAGCTTCCTCCATGCTCCCATCACGGTTCGGGGGCAGAGCGTGTCCTGAGCACAGTCCCCTGGTGTTTCTTCAAGAGCCAAAGGCTTTCAGAATCCATAAAAGAAGGTTCTCAAGAATTTTATTACAGGCTCCTTCTTGGAAAACATGTCTAGGTGCAGAATGCAGGGGGACTCTCTGAACCTGGAACATTCAGTAAATGTGAACATTCTTACGCAAGGGACCCTGTCCCAAATGTACTATGAATTTCACACAAAGCCTCACTTAACCTGCCGCCTCCAACCAGAGAATCTTGGCTATCAGAAACTCTGAAGTGGCATCTAGTCCACCCCGCTGTGGCAACCAGGCTTACATCTAAAATCAGTCCAGCCTGGCTGAATGCCCATTTTATGGAGTAAAAGGCAGATGGACTAAAAGGTGAGTGGAAGGCAAAGCAGCAGTTTTCAGTACCATGTTTGCTATTAGTACTTTTCCCTGAACCTCCCAGGAGTGGCATAGAGTTTTTGCGATGTGAATCTCCGTGAGATTGTGTGTCCATCTCCACTGCTCTTTGCTCTGTGCCAAGGCCTGGGCCAGAGGCACAGGATTTTGTTTGGGGGGCTGTCTGGGTATATTACAGAATACTTAGCAGCATCCCTGGCTTCTCCCCACTAGATGCCAGTAGCATCCCTGCCCCCATGTTGACAGCCAGAAATGTCTCCAGATAGTGCCAGATGTTCCCTGGGGACTATATCATCTACATTTGAAATACCTCATCACATCATTAAGGTGCATACAGTATTGATGCGATATGCATCCCTTTGAGGCGTCAACTTATCATCCTTACTTTACAGATGACCTTACCAGACCTGAACAAGTCAAGTAGCTTCTCTGCAGAGTCAAGACTCACACCTGAATCTGTCTAACTGCAAAGTCTGTGATTTTAACTGTGATTTCTGCTGCAGGGACAAGATATCATCCACTCTCTGAATCTCTAAGGAGCAACTCAGCTGGTGTGCACCTGGAAAACATTTACACTAGACAAGAGCTAGACCTAATTAGTGGTGTTCAGTGCAAGAGTCCCAAGCTATGAAATCCTTCCTTTCAGCAGTTTTTGGGACTAGGTGGAGATGGGGAGAAGCAGTTGAGTAAACTTGCCTTCCTTCCACTGTAGGTTGTTGGTTTTGGGGCTTGTATTGGTGTTGATTGCAACCATAATGCTGTGTAATAATCTATCCCACACTCACTGGCTCAGAACCATTTATTAGAGCTCCCTATTCTATGGGAAATCCCAGGATCCTTTGAGCCTCATTTAGGGTCTGTGAGGCTCACTCACGCATGTGTGGTTGCAGTTCTTGATGGGACTCTCCTGTGTGTATGGCCTTCACTGGGGCTGCTGGGCTAACTTGGTTTGTTTCTGGTGGCCTTTCCTGGTCCAGCAAGTGAGCTCAGTTTTGTTCATGTGGCAGAGGCAAAACTCTGAGAGATGGATGCAGAGAGGAATGTGCAGGTGCTCTGATGCCTAGGCTCAGAACCGGAAGAATGGCTCTGCCTTATCCCACTGGTTTAAGCAATTCACAAAAGCACCGAGATTCAAGGGTGAGGAATAGAATCTGCCTCTTGATCAGAGGAGCTTCGGTGTTGCATCACAAGGAAGCGGAGACAGAGAGGGGTCACTGGGGCCATGTTTGTGTTTGTTCTCTCATAGCTCTCACCTGGCCAGCTGTGAGAGGAGAAGGAAATGTTAGCAGGCTCAGGCTTCAGCAGAGAAATTCTAGCTGTCTGGACACACAGCAGGTTTCCTTGTAATATTTTATGACCTGAACTCTGTGAGGATATAGCTCTTGTCCTCCCAGCACCCCACCCCACCAGAGTCCTAAGACCTAGCTTGTGCCTGGCACACAGTAGGGATTAAGAATGTGGTCTTTGTTAAGTATCTACTGTCTTTGGAGTTCAGCTGTAAGGGGCCAAAGACTTTGCTTGGTTCTCAGCCTGGCTGTCAGGATCATGAACTAAGTGTAGATGTGGCTCAGTAGGGACAACAGAGACGGGGCTGGAGAAGCCACGGTAGTGCTAGCCTTGCATACCGTGCCTAGACTGTGACAGCCTGAGCCATCTTCGGAAGGGCATGCCGGAGGCCTGAGTTGCTGGCAACTCTTTCCAAGATCTTGGCATGATGTGGGTTGGGTGGATCTCCTGCTGATTTTCTAACTGGATCAGTTCAACCAAATCCAGCGGGTGTCTGAAGCGGCCGGCTGGCTCCCCTTTTCCTTTGAAAGCTAAAGAGCTCTGGAAGGGAAATCTGAGATCAGTTTGAGAGCCTCCACAATGCTGTCTGTGTAAGGGCAGCCAGGGCACCAGAGCTTTTCAAAGCCCAAGATTGTTAGAAACAGGAAACTGCCTTCTGCCAGTCAGTGAAGTTTTCCTCCCCTGGGCCAGGCATGAAATTGGGCTTGGTGTTGGCTAGGAGGGCTCCTGCTGGAGGCATCCCCTCTTCCTGTCCTTCAGCTTAGAGGAGGGTGAGCCTTAACTGGATCTCACTGGTATCTTTTGTCCCCACCTTCAGCCTTTCCTACCACTGTGTGGGACACATGTATAGGTCAGTGGCTGAAACTTCACTGTGCCAAAGAACCCCTGGGAGCAGCGACTCTTGGGTGTGGCCAAGAGATCCCCATGTGGCAAATTTACCACAGAACTGGGAGTCTGCAGTTGACAAGATCCCCAGGAGGTCATGAAGAACTCTGTTGTGTCTTCTGATGGACAAACTATGTTCAACTGTACAGTGTTTCTCAGAACTCACTATGAATGAGTTCTGGGCCCATTGTCTGGATGAGGACCGATGAGTCTTCCAGGAGAAGGATGAGCTCAGGGACTCACAGGCAGTAGGCATGGGACAGGGATGAGATGTTGGAGCCTTGATACCCCGAGGAAGTGCTCAGGGGCAGCTGGGTGGAAGGAGCCAGCCTAGGAATGGCTATGCATTTGCAGGGATCCAAGGGTGCAGGATGCCCTGCTCCTTTCCTCCATCACATACCCCCCTGTAAACTACAGGACCGCCCAGGAATGTGTGCCCTTGAACACAGTCAAGGGGCAAAGGCTCCCGACTCCCTGGGAGGCGTCACATTGGGCTGATGTGCTCATGCTGCTGTGGGTCCTGAGAGTGGTAGGCAGAGCTCCGGGGTACTGGGAAAAGGAGGGGGTGGGCTTGGCAGAAGGAGAAAGCAGAGAGGATGAAAGCAAGGATCCTCTACTGGCCCTGGAGGCCATGTCACTGTTCACTTCCTCTCCTTTTCCTTCCTGCTGAAGAGCCATGCCCCTGGAATCAAGCACTGATAGTGAGGCATTTGCACTACACAGAGAGGAAGCTGAGAGGCAGAGGGCAAACGACTTCCCCGGGTGTGCCCTTCCCTTGCAGCAGACTTGGGGATGCACTCAGGTTTTCCACCTGCTATTGTGTGACCTCAGACCTGGAAGCACGGCACACTTCCTCCTTCCCTGTCCAGGCTGCCCTCATTCTCCCTCATCTCGGATGGTTTCCTTGGATTCTCTTTAACTTCACTTTCTGCATAGTGACTGGCTCTTCAGTGCCCTTCAGCACTCACCTTCACCTCTGGCCACAAAATCCTGAAAGGGTTTTCCTTCAATAGTGTTAGCTCTCAGCAGCCCTGTCACTGTGTTGCTAATGGCTAAATCCTACTACTCCATCATTTGATGGTCCCTTTGGTCTTCCGTTAGGTTAGGATGAAGTCCTGGTAATAGACTCAGGGTCGGGTGTGTGGCAGCACTTAAAACTTACCTCCTCTAGGCTTTTGGGTTTTGCCTGGTGAGGGCGATAGGGCAAGGAATGGGATACGGACATGGAAGATGCTGGAGGCAAAGATATTCACCACTCCCCCGCCAGCAGTGCTTGGGAGATAAGACCTTCCCATGAGGAAGGGAGGGGCATTCTGAGCCAACCTAAAAGTCCTTAGGGCCATTAGCTATACGCTCAGAACCCAGGAACACTGTTGAGCTGAGAGGCTAGAGGCCTGCTTGGTCCTGCTTATGGGCAGAGGCAAGGTCACTCTGCTCATTCTGACAACAAAGTCCTGAGGGCTGGTGATCTGTGTCCCAGGCAAGGCCCAGCCCCGCGCTGGCCCCCAGTTTTCTGTGACCACGCCCAGGTTGGTGAATCAGCAGACATCATCCAGCCCATGTCAGAGAACAGCACGCACACTCCACCTCGCCCCATCTCTCCCACTATTGGTTGTCAAGAACATTTTTGTCTTTTTATGGAAATTTTCAAAATCCCTAGATGTTATTCAACTAAAAATTAGATGTCACGTATTTAAGTTTTGCTGTGGCTTCATCCTCTTCTGGAGAGGCAGTGACGTGCCCATGGTCACCTCGCTGCTCAGAGCCTGGCTGTGCCCAGACCACACTCAGGGCAGAGGACACAGTGATGGAGCTGGGTCTTGCTCCACCCTGCCATCTTCCCACTAAGCCCTGAACACGTGTCAGCCCACTTTGGGGCCGCTTGTGAAGTGAATACGTGCAAAGCCTAGAATCAACCCTATGAGGCTTAAGCTTCTTCATTGAGGTTGCTGGGGTCCTGAAAAGCCCTCAGAAGTGTCTCTTTCTGTGGTTCCCAAACAGGGCAGGAAGTCGTATCTGCCAGTGAAATACAGGAAGCCCTGTTAAATGAGGTTTAAACTAGTGAGTTTTTTTTTTTTGTAAAAGAATGTCCCAACTATTACAAGGGACATTTTTTATAGTAAAAATGTTTTGTTGCTTATATGAAATTTCTATTTTACTGGAATCCTGTGTCTTTATTTGAGTTTTTTTTTTTTTTTTTTTTTTGGTTTTTCTCCGGTACCGGGAACCGAACTCACGACCTTGCGCTTGCCAGGCAGGCGCTTTGCCGCTGAGCTAAATCCCCAGCCCCCTGTGTCTTTATTTGATAACTGTCAATTTACTTGCTAAAGTTACCCTCCTAAGCTGTATAGAATGCATGTACTCTCTTGCTGAGGGACAGCCTTGCTGATCTTCGAAGACTGATGTCAGTGTCTCTGTATGCTGAATCTTTTTGGTGTCTAAGGATGTAGGCAGCACCTCCTCTGGTGTCCACACTGTGGGTTTCATTGATGATATCAGCATTGTCCTAGCCTTGCTGGATCATGTCCTTGTCTCCTTCTGTCCTTCCCCACCTTTCTTCTTTTCCCTCCCTTCCTTCTCTCCATCTAACTTGACACCAGCCAACCCTCATTGGGCTACTAACCTAAGTGTAGCATCTCATACCCAAACCACATAGCTCATTTCTATCCACAAACACTTCATAATTTTCTGATTCATTTCTTCAATTTTCTGATTCATTCACTTCAATGAATATCATGGAGTTTTTTTTTTGAACAGGAATCGAACTCAGGACCTTGCATTTGCCAGGCAAGTGCCTAGCCACTGAGCTATATCCCCGGCCACAATGAATACCTATTGAAGCATAATACCTTATGCTGTGTACTAGACTTTTGATGAAATCAGATCCACTGAATACTGGCATCCATCTGCCAACCTAAGCAAACTCAACATCCAGGGTTACGCTTTAGGGAGCTCTATTGGCCCCTAGTGATGACTGGTCACCTACTCCTCTTTCTCTTTTTAAGGGATCATGAACCACTTAAAAATTCATTACAAATTTGTCAAGATGTTTTATATTCCCATGAAAATTCTGGATTCCATCTTTTTTCCTTTACAGGAAAATTTAAATACAATTTATGGTCTGAAAACCATTGACTACAATTCTTGATTCCTCAGAAATTGCTCAGTTGTTGTAGGGTCACACCTGTAGGTTCTTTCCCACAGCTGGACTGCAGTTTAAGATCGTTGGATGATGTGGGTGCAGCTAATGTGCTGCCTGTCTCTCTTACTCCTTTTAACTTAATCTCATGCATTCTAAGTCATCTTGCTGGGTGTAGGTGAAGGGCAGGAGGCAGGGTGACAGAAACATGCCAACAGATGTAAAGCACTTATCTTGTGGCAGACCCACAAGGCATTCAGAATTCATCACATCATCTCATTCTCAGTGTAGTAGAGCTCAGTGCAGTAGAGATTAGAGTTTTAGAGTTGGAGAAACTGAGGCTGAGGTAGTTCAAAGGCATAAGATGCATTGCTCAAAGTCACACAGTTGCCATGGCCATGGGATAGATGTAAAATTTATAGTCGGATCTGTTTTGACTCAAAAGCTTCTTCATCTTCCTTGGTACCAGGGAGCTGCGCTTAACTTTACGCAAGTATGATATGGCAGCTCTATCCTAGCCTTTTGGTAAGGTGCACCTTATAATTTCTTTTATGGAGGGCCTGACACCTAAAATGATAGCTTCTTATTTTAGAACATATCTGTTGTGTACAGTAGGCAGAACAGAGTGTGTTTCTCTCTGGGACAGAGAGAGGTCGAGTGATGTGTCGATTATCCTATAGCAGGATTTTTAGCCCAGGGGTGGGTCAATGATTCTGCAGCTCTAAGGGCTTCCCAGAAATAGTAGGAGGTCTGAGAGGTACTGTAGCTAGGGAGATTATCCCTACAGCTGTTAGGAGCCAGGGAAGCTCTGCCATTCCTGGGCCTGACACTTGGAAGGTGGCTCAGTGTGCTAGCTGCGTGACAGTGGGGCCAGTGAGGGTCATAATCATAGCCAAGGCAGAAGGATGGAGAGGTTGGTGGAGGGGGTTGCAGGGAGTGGTAGAAACAACAGAAGCAGATGAAGGGGTGGATGGAAAGGGTGAAGGAGAAAAAACAAAAGCAAAGATAATAGAAAGGATATGGGGTCCTGACCTCGGTTTCTGGCTCCACGTGAGCTCCTTATACTTCAAGGGGTAAGACAGGGAGGTTGTGGTAGGGGAAAAATTGCTTTGGATGTGCACGTGGGACATCCAGACAAATAACTTAAGGTTTAGAATTGATAAGAGAATTTTGGGGACTCTTGCCATGGGGGAACCCTTTCCTGAGGGTCCTGGCATCCAGAACTCCTGCAGAAACCTTTTCTGCAGGATCCGTATCTCTGCCTCCCATCCAGACTGTGGTTATGCCTGGTGTGTGCACATATGTACACTCTTACACACCATCCTAACATAGGCCACACGTTGCCTTTGCACACATACTCACACATATACCCATGCATGTATGCACACCCTCACACACCCATACATACCCTCCCCATGCACATGTGCATTTACACACTCCTATGCTCCCTATCCTTACACTTGTATGCTTGTACATTCACACCCTCAGTCAAGCACATTGATCCACACCTAGCACACCTGCATCCTTACTCATCACACACCTGCTCCTGATCAGCTCTTGCTCAGTAGAGTTGGCCTTTTTTGGCCCCCCCAGAGTGTGGCCACCCTCAGGGGGCTGATGCCTAGAAGCTGCGGCATAGCAGCAGCCAGGTGGCCCACACTGGGGATGACTCCAGCCTCTCACTGCCATTCAGCCTTTGGCACTGGCTGGGGCTGGGTGGCTGCAGTGAACCTCCAAAAGACTTGAAGCCATTGTGTTCATAATTTCAGGCCACTGGGAACCACAAGACCAGATAGCCTTGGAGTGGGACAAATGTCAGGAATGGATAAGTCCTAAGAGTGTCTTTTATCTGGTTCATTGTACAGATGAGAAGACTGAGGCTCAGAGAGGACCTGACTTCTCAGGATCTCCTGCCAGGGATAGTGACTGGGGACTGGAACACTGATGTTTGTGCCTGGGGCAGGAGCGCTCAGTGTGCCCTGGCTGCAAGTTGGACCACAGAGAATCTGACGTGGAATCTCTTCTCTCCTACCCAGAATCTTGACCCTGATGGGGACTCACAGAGACAAGGGAAGGATAGGGTGGCTGTCTCTCCTGACGCCATCCTTGTCATGTCCCAACAACCTAGTTTCCAGTAAGGATGACTATTTATGGAACTCTTATTTAAGAGTTATCTAAAAC
The DNA here is from genome assembly GCF_000276665.1 of Chinchilla lanigera. Classification (NCBI taxonomy): domain Eukaryota; kingdom Metazoa; phylum Chordata; class Mammalia; order Rodentia; family Chinchillidae; genus Chinchilla; species Chinchilla lanigera. The sequence goes on from NW_004955402.1 coordinate 31,927,982, forward strand.
CTTCTTGAACTTGACTTTTGCCCCTGCTGCTATCTCCTCTTGGAGGGAAATGAGTACTATAAATTGCATCCTACCACATAAAGTTAGATTTCCTTTCATTTGCTTTGAATTTTCATGTTTGAGACCTACCTGAGGTCTGGGATTAGCAGTTGGGGCTCCTGCCTTCCTTTCCAGGGCTGCTGCCATCTCCTCCCCATAGAGCGAGAAACCTGAGAGTCCAGCTTCCCACACTTTCAGTCATCTGGACACACCACATTTCTTTGTCTAAAACCAACCCTGACTGCCCAAGTGTGGCTGGGAATGGCTGCGTGGGGTTGACTTTCTCTCACTTGCTATTGTGTTCTCTCCCTCTCTCTGTGTGTCTCTCTGTCTGTCTGTCTTAGATTCTCTCATTCTCTCTCTCTTTTTCTGTCTCTGGTTGTTATATGGCCTTATTTCCCCCTGTTATAAAATCATGAAGTAAGAAATTGGAAAAATATAATTTCCAGTCTTAATCCTCGTCTTTTCATCCACTAGGATGTCTTCATCTGTTAGTGTTCTTCCTTCCAGATTTTCTCCCTGGTAGATGAGATCTTGTTTAGTTTGTTTTGTTTTGTTTTTTGGCCTTGGGACCAAAACACAGTGGACATTTCCAGACCCAAGGCTCCAGCAGTGCCTTGCACAGGTGAAAAAATGAGTCACACCTGTTATTCATGATTGGATTTCAAAATTAAGAGCAGTGGAGCACTTGCTGGGAGCAGGCACAGGGCTTGAAGCCTGGGGCCTACTAGGTAACTCCTACTTGTAAAGAGCTTGCATTCCAGTTGGTCAACAAGATCCTCTTGGCTAAAAAGGTGAGTGACACCAAGCTCTTACATCACACCCAGTGCGGTGAGGCTACTGGGGGCCTTGTCCACTGAGAAGCACAGAGACAGATGGTGTCTTCAGGACTTAGGGTGGCAGAGCCCCAGGGAGGTAGTCTGGGAGACTTTCTTGGGAAGATGGCAGAGCAGCTGGCTGTGCAGTCTGAGTCACTGTGGACAAGATGGGTAGGTAAGAAGGGCATTTCAGATCTAGGAGACCATTGGAGATGGGAAGGCATCAGTGTGTCTAGAGGCCCAGATGTAGCTCAGTTAGACAGGTGCGGGTTGGTGTGAGGGGTGACTGCTCAGAGAGGAGTCTATCCTGGAAGAAGTAGGGAACTACAGAAGTGGCTGATAAAGCTGCTGTGAGTAGGGCTACTCATTCAGGGGAGTGTGAGCAGGAGACATCTCTGATCTGTGATATAGAGCAGTGCAGGGGCTGCTGAGAAGGTGAGGGCTTCTGCCTAGGAGCAGGCCCTGCCTGCCACTTCTGGGTCCTACCTGCCTCCTACCCAGAACCAGAGCTGGCCTAAACACACAGAGCCAGACTTCCCAGAATCAAATGCCAGGTCTTATTTATTGAGGTCCTCTGGCCAGGTTGATACAAGTAGATGTCTTAGGCTGTGCAGTGAGTTAAGGTACACATCTAGGGGACCTGTTGGAGCAGCTCAAAAGGGACAGTAAGGAGGGCACTCACAGTTTGGGGGCTGAACCTAACTAGCACATGCACTGTCCTTGTCAGAGTTTGTAGACCAGGAGATTGTTGAAGCAGTCAGAAGGCAGAAGTTGTATATCTAGACCAATACACTGCTTACAGAATTGCTGTTGGATCTGTTTGTTTGTGGTCTTTTCTTAGAACAGACGGCTTTAAAAAAATTAGTGTCAAAAAAGCTTGGGCTCAGATAGTCTGTGGTGCACATTGGGGTTTGTCTGTCTTACGAGTCATCAAGTAGGCCTTTTCTGCAAGTTGAGGTTTGGATTGCAAGTCTCAGAATCCAGTCCATTGCCTGGCTCCCCACAGGGCCATTTTCTGCCTAAAATTTGTCCATGGGCAAGTAAATGACCTCCTTCTACCTTGATTAAGTGGGGACAGTAACAGGAGCTACACCGAAGCTTTGAGAATTAAAGGAGTTGACACATGTGGAGCAGGAGCAGTGTTTGGCATACAAAAGGTGCACACAATGTCATGAGGCAGGACTTCATGCTTTTCTTGATCAAGGAAAAGAATACCATTGCTTAAAAAAATGTGCAGTCAGGCCTAGGAGCATAGTTCAGTAGTAGAGCACTTGCCTAGCATGTATGATGTGCGAGGCCCTGGGTTCAATCCCCAGCATCGCCAAAAAAGAAAAGAGAAAGGATAGTTTGGAAGTTTATGTTGCACTTAATGGTTAAGAGGAAAAGCGGGAAACATTGCTACGACCCTGTTCTAGGGAACAGCCACTGATCGAGACGGAACAAGTCCTCGTTTGACTGATAGGAGAAAGAGAGAAGCTAGAGGATCCTTTGAGTTTGGCCTATCTGAAGGTAAACAGTGGTGACTGTCTCTTCCTTAGTTTTGCCAAGGATGGAGCAGGAAGAATTGAAGCAAAGAGATGACATGAAAGGTCTGGACTTGACAGAGGAAGAATCATCTAACTCAAGGTCGCTATGTGTTGGGAGGGAGAGGCTAGGGCTCTGGCTACCTCTGAGCTGCGCGGGACGTGGTGCAATGGAGAGACTGTTATGCTAAGAGCCAGGGAGCCTCAGGCCCAGAGCTGACTTTGCCTCTGGGTAGCAGGAGGTAGCCTGTTGCACTTTATTCCTCACTCTGGGCTGTAGGCAACTGTTAGGAAAAAAGGATTCAGAGTAGAAGCTCTGGAGGGCGCTTGCTGTCTCTTCACTTCAGGGCAACCTGGAGATGGTGGCCAGGCTTTCTCACTGCTTCCCAGCAGTCCCTGAGCACACTTCCTCTGTCAGTGGAGACGAGATTGATTCCAGTCTTGCCCATATCAGCTGCAGGGCACATTTGGTACACATCTCTTCATGGAGTTATGTGACTTTGTAGGATGCTGAGTGGAGGTGGCCAGTCATCAGGGCTTGTGCATTGGTGATTTCCATGGCCTTTGCCAAATTATTCCCTATAGAGGTTGCAGAGTCATGGTTCTACTGCCAAGCTGTGGGCCTGTGGTGAGCAGTGGTGGGTGGGGTGTCTTCGCAACTCATTTTCCATCTGTAAGCTCATATGACCTCAGGGTCCTGCTTTAGCCTTGCTTCCATTTCTAACTCAAAAACTTATCCAGGCTTGGCTTCTTAAGTCTCTCCTCTCTAAATATCTCTAATTGGAGAAAGAGAGGATAGAGAGACAGAGAGAAAGAGAGAGAGATACAGAGACAGAGACAGAGAGTGAGAGGAGAGTGGTCAGGTGTTATTTCTCCAACTATCCAACTTCTGGCAGGGCAAAAGGAGGAAGAGGAAGCCATACAGCTGTTTGTAACAGTGAAGGCCAGAACCCCTATGCAGTGAATCTGCCCAGCAGCCAGTGTTGTCCCGTGGCTTTCAACTGAAGCCTCGCTAGTGAGCTTAAGCGAGGCTCCTGACACCCCTGGATGGTGATTTTACCTATCGAAGGTACTGGCAGAGCCTAGATTTTGAATGTGACCTGAAACCATGCCCAGAAGCAAATCTATCACTAAGAACTGTCCGTGGGTTTGGAGGAAGGGACTGGCAAATGACAATGACAAACAAATGGAAATCCATCATGAAGAAAGTGTGATTAGATCTGTTGCTTGCCTGTCCTGCTCTTTTCATTGATATAGTTGGTGCATAGCAAACTAGGTAAACGCGCTTAATGCATAATTTCCTCCATTGTCCCGGCTGTGAAAGTAGCCAGCAACAACTAATCCCTGGATTCTTTTTTTTTTTTTTTTTTTTTTGGTTTTTCTCCGGTACAAGGAACCGAACTCACGACCTTGCGCTTGCCAGGCAGGCGCTTTTGCCGCTGAGCTAAATCCCCAGCCCCTAATCCCTGGATTCTTTACATGTGCCTGGGCAACATCAACAGGACCCCTCTGTTCCTTCTCCACATACTTATTTGGGATCTAGATGCCAGTGTGTGCCAGGTGCCGGCCGTGTATGATGGCAGATGACCAATACCCTGCCCCCACCCTAGGAACTTGCTTGTGACAAAACCTAGAGTGGAAAGTGACAAGTGTCATAACAAGGCAGGTAAGCCATGCCTGGTGGGTTCTGGCACTCTGTAGTGACAGCTCTGGCAGTTTGTATTTCCTGAGGATCTGATAATTTTGAGGGCTTAATGAAGCAGGACAGTCAGAGCAGAAAGGAGAGGATGGCTCTGTAGAGAAGGCAGGGCGAGCCCTTGGGGGAGGGAGCTTCAGCTCAGGGCACTTGCAGGTTTCAGGGCCACCGGCAAGTGGCTTTGTGTTGGGCAAATTTCCCGAAAGATAATTGATGTACAGTGGCGCTGGCTGGAGGAAAGAGACAGGTTTCCTAGGGAGATCTGCCCTGGGCCCTTGATGAGAAGATGCCATGAGACTGCGATTAACAGGACATGTGCTTCCGAGTGTCTTTATTTTCTGCTCTCTCAGTTGACAGGGGGTTACACGGTGTCATGTGCATTTTCTGCAAAGTCTCCTTTACTTCTGATCAACTAATTTCTGCACACATTTGGTAAATTCCTACTATGTGCCAGCCGTGAACCTGAGAGCTGAAGTCCTGCCTCATGGAGTTGACATTCTATGTGTGTGTTAGTTTTGTGTTCCCACCTGTGACCGGGAACTCATCCAAAGGAGGGCCACTTGGATCTTAGTGGGGGCTTAGAAAAGTCTCCACATTCCAGATTATAAGGCTGTCCTGGAGCAATCTCAGGCATGGGTCAGATATTTGGGGCTGCTCACCTAACGCAAACACAGGTATGGGGGCAGGGACAGAGGAAACCAGATTCTACCAAGAGGCTGGATGTGTGGGACCGATAGCCTGGGGCTGGGCATGTGTGGGTGACCTTTCCATTCCCTCAAGTCCTTTTTCCTGGGCTACTGGAGACTCAGTAGGAACAGGAGAGGCTGGGGTGCCCAGTTCCCTGGAGTGGCATCGTTGATGCCAGGCTCCCAGGGCCAAAATACCTCTTGTCAGCAGAGTAATTGGATCTGACTTGCAGCAGGCAGAGAGCAGAGGTATTCGAGTCAGTTGGGGCTATTTTTAAATGCCCTCTCTCCCCAAGTAAGCCTCTTGAGCTCAGTGTGAGAGAACGGCTCATCTCAGGCCTGGGAATCAAAGCAAAGCCCCTTCCCCTCAAGCTGAAGTTCTCTCCCCACCTCAGTCCTTCACAATCAGATCTTAATTTGGGCAGTGGGCCATGAATCCTGTCATGACAAGTCTTGGTTTGAGGAAGGGCCGACTACCAGGGGCAGTAGGATCAGGGGCATATCCTGATTTGGGCCTGCTGCCCAGTTGGCTGGAGACAGACTCACAGCCCTCTCTTGGTTGCCTGGCAGTCCCAGAGGCTCACCCATAAGTCTGCAGGCAAACATGTCCCTGCTTGCTGCCTCTCCCTTTGACTCTGGATAGCAGCTCACAGCTGTCGGTCAGGCTCTGAAGACGGAGCAGAGGGCAGCCACCTTCCTGTCACCCTTCCTGCTGGGAGCTGAGCCCCATCCTGCCTGCCACCCAGGAGGTGACGAGGGCTCCAGGGAGGCTGATGTTCTGTCAGACTGCTGCTGTGGCTACCCTGGCTGTCTGCTTCTTCTCACTTGTTTCTTCCTCTCCCCAGCTCCCACTCCAGTAGCTGCCTGGGAGATGTGAGCACAGATGCAGGGCAGACAGGAAGGGCAATCCCCGTTCCCCTCCCTACTCCGGGAGAAGGACAGGCCACCTCTGGTGGGAGCTGTCACAGCAGTGGAGGTGTTCACAGCCAGCAGGGGTGGCACACCTGTGGGCCAGGTGCCACCACATTCTGTGACAGAGGAAACAGAGGCCCAAAGGGGAGTCCTTGACTGAGGTCGCTGGCAGATCCTCCCTCTCCTCAGGACCCCCTAGAGCCCAGAATCTCTAAAGCAGTTGGATGCAAAGAATAAGGGTTGCTTTGGCCTCAAACAGTGGCCCCTCTGAGTAGATGTAAATGCTCAGGAGTCTTCCTGTCCTGGTGGGGAACTAGATTCTGTTCACATTTGTCAAGTTGGGTGACAGTTTTTGAACTCAGTTTTTGGAATTGCTTGGTTTAAATACTGCAAGCCCAGAAGCCCTGACAGGATCACTTCTCTTAGAAGAATTAGAGTAAGCCAGGTTGCTCTGGCCTATTCCAAGGGTGCTGATTCCCAAGTTTTATAAAGAGCAAGCCCAGCCCTATCAGACAGTGAACTGTGTAATGACATCCCAGGAGCCCTGGGAAGATTTCCCCCATCCCAAATACCTGTGCTCTAGCCTGTCACACATACCTGGCCCACACTCCAATGTGGCCAGCCCTCCCCTAGATTTCTTGTGGGTCCCAAGTGGGGCTGGCCATACCCTGGCTTTGGGTTGTTCAGGTCCTTTTAGGGGATCTCAGATCTGCCTCATTCTGTATTACTGGCCCTGTGGCCTGGGAACTGTGACAGCAGGATCTTTGCTTTCTTTGAGTCTCAGTTTACTTATCAAATGGGGAGAGAAGGTGGGCTGAAACTGGAGGAGAGGCAGGGGAGACACTGGTGGGGGCCTTAGCACCTGATGATGAATGGCAGAAGAACATTATCTTTTCCATTTTGTTGTGCATATGCCCTTAAAAATTCTTTTGAAAACACTACTCAGAGTATTTTATTTTTTATTTATTTTTGTCTTTTTGAGACAGGGTCTTGCTATGCAGTTCAGGCCGGCCTTGAACTTACTTTGTAGTCCAGGCTGGTCTCGAACTTGCAACGATCCTCCTGCCTCAACCGTCCAAGTGCTGGGATTACAGGCGTGCACCACCACACCCAGCTACTCAGTATTTTAAAGGTCACATAATATGTGCATATTATATACAAAATCATATTGTACAAAAGGATGTACATAAACATACATGACAGTCCACTCCTTTCCCTGCCCCAGCTGTCCAGGTTCTCTCTTCACAGAGAATCACTGTTGGCAGATTTCAGGGATCCTTCCAGAAATCACCTGCCTATTTACTTTTGCTGTGTGCACACACTATAATCCAAACCACACAACTTAATTCAAGCTACTGCAGCAGTCTCAGGTTCTTCTCTTAGAAACGTCTGTTGTTGCATCTGTAATACCAGGCCACATCTGTGTAAGATGTTTTACAATTTTCAAAGCACTTTACCCCAGCATATCTCATCTGTCTCCATGACAGTCCTGGATGAAGAGATGGTGATATCCTTGTGAGCATTTTCAGGTCCAAGCTGAGGTTCAGAGAGGCCAAGATATTTGTGAAGATCACACAGATATTAAGACTGGATTTGCCAGATTCCCCATGCAGATGCATCTCATGTCCCTGCTTCCTTCAGGGGTGACTTCACTCAGCCTGTACTGTATTGGTAAAGAGCACATAAATAATAATAAAAATCATAGCCTAGCAAACCAGGACTCTGGGTAGGTCCTGCCAGGAAGCATGCTTGGCTAGTCCCAGCAGGCCGTGGGGTAGGCAGGTGCTCCATGATAGCTGCCCTCAATGTGCGTTCGCATGCACACACACACACACACACACCAAACACACATATGCACACTCACAGCCACACATACACATGCCCCCTGCCTCCAGCACTCAGAAGGGAATCCTGATCCTCTGGGCTCCCCTTGTGCCAGTGGTGTTGGAGCAGTGGGGTGGCAGCTGAGGAGAGCTTATGAAAGGCTGTATTGGGTCTACTGGGATCCCCACCCGCCTCTGCACTGTAGTAAATATCTTTATTTTGTGTATGGCAGGATTGCAAATGGGGCTCACAAACTAATGCCCAGGGCGGCAGGAGAATTTGTGATGGGACCTCACTGAAGCCTCACCTCCTGCTGGGTCTTTATTCTCAGCTCACAGGGCACCCGATTGACTTCAGAAGATATCTGGAGCCAAACCCAGAAATGGGGTCGGGGAGGGAGCCGAAGTTAAATAAGCTTGTGGGCAGCAGCTGTTTCAGGGCCCAGGAGCGTCCCTTCCTGTGGCCTAGATGACCTTAGCCAGAGTTTGACTGATCCTTGTTAAAATGCACATGCCCAAGCTAAACCTGAGACTAAGATTGCACCAGTGATTGGGTCAGGAGCCCTTTCCTCAGTGTACCTGACTCTTCACTGAGAACGTGCTCTGACGGCGATGACAGGGAAATAAAAGCTTGGAATCAGAAAAACAGGCCCCAGATTTCCAACCTGGGCCATCTGATATGGAGCAAGTCCTCTAACTTGCAGGGACTGAGTTTCTTCATCTCTAAAATGGGAATAATCTCTATAATTCACAGCAGTGTGTAGCTGTGGGACAGAGTTTGGGAAATGCTTTGTAAGAAGTGAAGTGACATACTCAGGCCATCATAAAAGAACTGAAGTAGATTTCACAAAGAAGCTGGTGCCCTGGGTGGGAGAACAGATGAGTGGGGAGGCAGGAAACTGTGCCCAGAGCCCCGGACATGACAGCCAATTCTAGATGGGAGTGTTAGGGTGCCCAGTGTTGGACCAGCTGGCTACCCCAGTGCTACAGTTTGTCCTCAGCCTTCTTGACTTTGCTGTTGGCATTTTCGCTGCTAATTAACATGTCATGGGGGTGGAGAGGAAGAAAAACTCAAAACAATTGATTTGTCTCTTTGCCAGCACATCTGGGAAAAGGCTGGGTATGGGAGGTCAAAATTGAGGCTAAAAATTTGCTTCACGTTTTCAAGGCTACACACGAGTCTGTGGGTTCCAGTTCTCTGCTGCTGTTGCTGATGAAAGCTCTAGGAAATTAAAGTTCACCTGCAAACTCTCCAGAGCTGTGGGCAGGGAGGGAAGGCTTTGAAAGCTTTGCTGGCTGTGTCAGAAGGGCAACAGAAGGATCTGATTCATGATTAGGGAGATGATTAATAAGTCACCCACCCACCTGTCCATCCTTCTGTCTATGCAGACATCCATCTATCCATTCACTCTCTCATCCTTCCATCTATCAGCCATCCATCTACCCAGAATTCACTGATTACTCAGACTGTGCCTAGCCCTGTCCAATGGGTGCCTTGAACGTCAGAGAGAACAAAGACAGGAATTTGCCCTCTTAAGAATTTAGACTCCTGTTCAAACTAATTAGAGACTAACTCAAAATGGAGGCTCTACCTCACTAAATGGCAACACCTCTGTAAGAGGTACCTTTGTCTTTATGGCAACCATTGCGGAACTTGGCCCTGAAAAGAGCTGCCATTTATTCAGCACACAATTCTGTGGGTGGTCATTAGGGTTAGGCTCAGGTGGGAAGTCCTTTCAGTCTCCACTGGGTTCACTTGTATGTCTCTAATCAGTGGCTAGGGCAGCTGGGATAGACTGGCGTAGGGTAGCCTCTGCTAGGACAACCTCTCTCTGCTTCATATGGCCTCTCATCCTTGAGCAGGACAGCCTGGGCTGTGCTTCCAGCAGAGGCGGGAGATGGCAAAGGAGAACTGGAAAGGCTTAGAACCAGCATGATGTCATTTCCCTACATTCTATTGGCCAAAGTTAGTCTCAAGGCTAAGCCCAGACTCCACCTCTTGGTGGGAGGAGGTTGCATGGGATCACATAAAGGAGGGGCTCATTTTTGCAGACTATCAACTGCATCATTCTTCTAGCTGCTCAGGACAAAAGACCTGGGGGGTCCTCCTTGTCTCTCATTCCACATTCCATCCAAAAGCAAACTGGTCACTTTTTTTTTTTTTTAAATTTTAAAGAGAGTAGTAAAAGAAAAAAAAAAAAAAGAACAACAGCAGCATACCAACATTGCAAACATAAACAAAACAAAGCAAGAACATTAACAGTGATACAGGGTTTCAAAACAAAATGATAGGAATTAACAGTGGCTGTTATACCACATATCGTTATCTTCAACTACGTTGCTCAGATTAATCAAACTGGTCACTTCTACCCTTGAAATGAAATACATATTGGATTTGACTATTTCTTTCCCCTCCCCCAACATTACCACCCTGATCCAAGAAACCACTGCCCCTTGCTCTGTTGCTACTTCCTTTGTCCTCTAAACATAGCAGAGAGTCAAATCCTATCACTTCTCTGCTCCTAGTCTCATACAAAGGAAGAGTCAGGGGCTGGGGATTTAGCTCAGCGGCAAA
>NW_004955402.1:31939559-32001929 GCF_000276665.1 Chinchilla lanigera
CACATGGTACATGTCTGAAGAGTGAATCAAATGTAGTTTTGTGACAGGGCAGTTTGGGACCCAGAAAGAGCATGTTGGGGCATGCTTGTGCCGTAGGCTGCTGGGACAGAACTGGGAACGATAAGGCAGGCTTTCCTCTCCCAGCCCTGCTACCTCCTTCAGCTCCTCTGTGTCCTCCATTCTCGCGGGACGCAGACACTTTGCCTGTTCATCCGCTCTGAACAGCAGGGGCGGCATGCGCTGTCTTCCTCTGTGCATCTGTACTTGGGAGGTAGCAGTGAGAGGAACCATGCTGCCTCCAAAGCACCAACCGCCCCCTGGAGAGGAGCTGGCTCTTGAGGGAGTGCTGGTGCTGCACTGTGAATCCCCTGGTGCCTTTGGATTCATCCCAGAAGTAGGACACTAAACAGAGGGCTTCTGTTGGCAGGTTGCCCTTGGGGGGCCACCCTGGATACTCCCTTGCCTTTTGCTTTACTCTAGACTATGCTGGACAGGAAGGGTGGGACTTCAGAGGAACAGGTGCTGTTAAGATTTGGGAATGTCTGCAGCCAGCCCCGTGGAGTCCAGTAGAGGGTGACAGGTGTTTCCACCTTGGAGGCACTTTCATAGGTGGTACTTTGCGGGGTCGGCCTGCCACATGAGCAGGTGCAATGCTGCATGCTCATTTTGCAGATTAGAAAGCTAAAGCCTACAGATAGGAAGCTTTATGCCCCACTTGGTCTCATGAGGGCTTGCCTGGGCCTCTTCTCCATAGGAGCAGGCAGTCTTGGCTGGAGAGCCCTCTTGGTCTAGCTGGGGCAACTTGGTCAAAGGGACACTGGTCTGAAACAACTATGCAATACTCTGAGGGAAGAGTAGAGAGGGTGGGGGCACAGCGGGAGCAGGCCTGGCTAGGGAGGGCTGACAGGGTTGGAGAAGGCAGGAACAATCACAGGCTAAGCCAGGGACAACCAAGGGGCTGATGGAGTCACTTGGGTGACCTCAGATGCGCCTTTGCTGTACGTCAGAAATCTGGGATCTGCCAGTTCTGAGAAGCCCATAGACCCTGGTTTTCCCAGACACTTCCTTTCTCTCTCCCTCTGCTCCCTCGTTTTCTCTTCTGACTGCCTCTCTCCCCCTTTCGTTATCTCCCTCCTTCCCATTCTCTTTTACAACCTTATCTCTCCCCTGCCTTCCTTTCTTCTTTCTCATGGTATATTTCCACCAATGTTCTTGATCTTTCTGTCTCTGATACACATACACACATGCACACGCACATGCACATGCACACATAAGCGTCAGAGGGCTAGATGGGGTACTCTGGGGCAGTATTGTTTGGAATCCAATGTAACTGGCTCTGGCTCCCCCTAAAAGTAAGCAAATAACCTACCAACTGCTGTGGTCTGGGTTCAGGGGAATGGGGAGACCAAGAGCTGCCACAGTGCTCAGCTGTAGGCTACTGTCTGAACACCCACCACGAGAACCTCAGAACATGATCCCCTGAGCATGTCACTGCTCCCAAGTAGAGTCATGGTCCTCTCTCCTCTCCTCCCCTCTTCTCCATCACCACCCTTCAGTTGGGTTCCTGCAGAGCAGAGGCACAGGGGACCTGTTGTCAGAATTCTCCCAGGGCTGTGGAGGCCTAGGAAAGAAGATGCTGCCTGTCCTGTTCATTGTGCTCACAGGGGTGACCTGTGTGTAACCCATGCCTGCAGTCTCCATGGGAAGGGCCCTCAGACGTGGCTTTCCATACTTGCTCCCCGCTCTAGGTTCCAGGCAATGCTCATGTGAGGTGGGGCCAGGAGCCCATGCGCTTCTTGACAGGTGTGTCAGGGCTTGGGAGTTTGCTTTTTAAAATTAATTTGCTCGAGCTTGGGCTACACAGTGAGTTTAAGGCCACTGTAAACTACATGGGGAGACCATGTGTCAGAAAAAAAATCCATTCACTTGAGTCTTTATAAAGCACACAATATTAGGAGAATCTCTAATCTCCTGAGCTAAGGGGACAAGCATGTAGTTGACAATGCTGATCTGTGCATCATGGTGCAGGCCTTCTGCCCTTAGTCGGAGGCTCTGTTCTGGGTCTGGATTTGCTTTTTCTGGGTGAGTTCGTTGTGATTCACACAGACCACTCATGTCCCAAACTGATCCCCAGTTCATGTTGGACTTGCAACAGGCACTTGTGCTCATTGCAAAGAATTCTTGCTCTTTCTATGATTCTTCAAGGCTGCAGTCCCCACCCATCCCATACGGGAATTGAGCCCAGGGTCTTCACACTGAGTGACACCCCCAGCCCTTTTTTATTTTTTATTTTGAGACAGAGTTTTGCTAGTTTCTGAAGCTGGGCTTGAGTTTGTGATCTTCCTGCCTCAGCTTTCCAGAGTGCGGGGATTACAAGCGTGTACTGCCATACTGGACTCTAAGCTGGTCTTTCCACCAGCAGCTGCTTTAGTTACCTTTGCTCTTCTGCCTCTATGAAAATCCATGTGGGCTCAAATGCTGGCAGACAGAGCTTGCTCTCTACCAAGGATTTTAGCAAGAGACTGCTTCCTACATATTTAGTCCATTTCTCCAGTGAGGTCTTAACTATGTGTTAGCATCTGTGCTAGGCATCAGGGATACAAGTGAGTGAGGAGTCCCAGGCCCTATCCTCATGGAATGTAGCCTTCTCACCATTGATACCTTCCACAAAATACCCTGCTATGCCTGGGTTTTTTGATAAACCCAAGGGGCCTGTTCTCATGGGAAGGTTTACAGAGACCTTACTGGTATATTTTGAGATGGACAGCCTGGAGGACTGCCCCTTATCCGCATGACTCTTTTCCGTGATTACAGCCTGTGTCTGACCAGCCCTCCCGTCTACTTTGCTTTCCTTTACTCCTAGTCCACACACACTGACGTTTGCTGCTGACTGGAGGTTTGTGGTTTAATTGTTTCAAAACCGTGGACAAATAGGCTTCCTGAGGATACAAATTCTCCCTTCGGTGTTTGAAAGCTGGATTCTGGTACCCTGGAAGAAGCTGCTCTTCATCAGAAATCAAAGCCTGGCCCTGGGGAAGCATCAGAAACCTGCTCTGGGCTTTGAAGACCCCTTTGGGTATATCACTTCCTGGATAGGCCCTGCTTGTCCTTCACTGGAGAGGGAACCAAAATACAGAGAGAGAGAGAGAGAGAGAGAGAGAGAGAGAGAGAGAGAGAGAGAGAGAGAGAGAGAGAGAGAGAGAGAGAGAGAGAGAGAGAAGAGTAGACATCTAGTAGACCAAGGGGCTGAAAACAGGCCTCTTGGGTTGATAGACTGGAACAAAAGAGGTTAAACCAAGTTACCTGAAGGTTAGGAAATCGGGAAGAGTGGCCTGGGAAGCTGGGTTTTGGGCAGATGGCCCACTTTCATTTTCTTTGTCTTTGATTTGTCTAGTTTACCATCAAGTAGTTAGCTTCTGAAGTGTACCCCAGACTCCCAGCCCTGCCATCCATGACGTCTTGCCATTTGCACTCCCCGTTTTCCGGTGGCACCTCCCCAAGGATCCTGTATCTGAAAGAATCACAAAGGATGTGTTCCTTGGTCCGATGGTGCTTGAATGCCTCCCAGGCTGCAGAAGTCAGTATGTGCCACAGAGGGACAATGTAGAAAACGAGATTCTGAGCTGTATGTGCTGAGGGAAGAGGAGGCTGCTGGGAGGCTATGCTGAGGGGAATGTGAAGCCTGTCTCTGGACACCAGCCTGTGGCTCACCTCTCCTCTTTGCACTGTGGCTCAAGCTCCGGGCTCGGTCCCTGAGGGCTCCAGGCTTGCTCTCCTTCCTGTCAGTCTCTTTTCTCCCTCCCCCCAGCGTGGTGGCCATCCCAGGCCAGTTGTCAACTTCAACTACGATCAGCCCACCTCGTGCAGAAGTGGGAGGATGCAGTAGCCACTGCAAGGAACTTGCATCATCCCATGGAAGGGCAGAGCGGCCTGTTTCTTTGCCGGTGCTCCCTCTGCTCTGCCGGGCAGCTCGCTGGCTTCTGAGCGGGCATCTGCAATGATGAGGGCACAGCATTTTCTTTCTTTTAACATTAATTTTATTGGTATATTTTAAATATACATACTGATAACACTCATCTGATGGAATGCATACCTGTGCATGATATATCTTGATTCTTCTTTTTTTCCATTTCTCTTCCCTCCCTTCACCCTTTCTTCTCCTCCTAGCACACACGGGTGGAGAAATGGCTTCCTTGACTGCAGCTCTCACCTGACCGAGTATCCTTTCCACTGCTCATACTCATGCTGACTGTAGGTCTCTCACAACCCGCCTCTCCTTCATCAGGTCCAGTTCATAAATGTCCACCTTAACACAAGGTGCCTGCCCAGCCATCCTTGTGGTCTGTTGGGCCCTGGGAAAGGCAAGGCCTGAAGCCTTTTGTGGGGGGGACTCTCCAGTGGCCCTATGGATTTGCCTTGCCACAGGGGCTTCCACCTGCATCTGCTCTATGAAGCTGGGGCTTGTCCTTGGTCTCAGGCCAGAGGAGGCCTCAGGCTGTTGGCCTATGTGGGCTGGGCTGTGCCTGAGCTATCTCACCATAGCCTCCTCAGCATCTCTGTGGAGAGATTCAAAACCCCTCCCCACGGGTACCTGAGCTGGAGCCTTGACGGTATGAGGTCACCTCCTTAGGCAGGAACAGGCTTATTCCTAGGGGAGCTCTAGAGAGGGAAAGGAAAAGAGGAGGAGGGGTGGGACTCCCCAGGGCCATGGCATGGATTTCTGATCAGGAACCCACCTGGGCTGCTGGCTTCTCTCTGAGAGCCCCTTGTGTGGGCCTGCATGGATTTGTGAGGGTTGCATACAGGGAGGAGGGGACTCTGTTAGGCAGGACAGGGGTTACATCACACTTAGATTCAGGAGGCCTGGACTCTAGACTGACTCAACAGAAGTACGCGAGACCCTTGGGCAAGCTCCCAAGTGTCTCGGTCCAAGGTCCTCCTCCATAGGGTGAAAGCTGTCCTTCATCCTGCGGGGTCTCACATTCCCCTTTGCACATCTCAAGGCTCATTTGGGATACTTGATATTGCCATCAAGAACTGTGTTCCTTACCAGCTAGTAATACAATGCTTAACTCTGCAAGATAATGAAAGTCGTCCTTCCTTCTCCCACCCTTCTCCCTTTCTTCTCTCCTCCACTCTCTCATTCCCCATCTCCTTTTGGCACCCCCAAGTCCCTTCTAAGAACAAAGGGCATTTGCTACATGGCATTTACCCCGCAAACACTCACTTCACAGCTTACTCCTGGAGATAAAGTCTGTACACAGAGAAGAGACAGTCCTCACTTGGGAAGACCTTGGACAGTCTGTGGGGACTTGCCATCTGCCTCGGGTAGTCAAGGGTGGACAGGATGTGACAGTCTGTGATGAACAGTGGCAGGGCCTGGGGCAAAGAACAACCATCTAGGGCCCAGAAGTGGGCAAAGACCCTGAGAGCCTGAGAAAGATGAGCGGGAAGGTCACAGGGTGCGGGGAGGGGAGAAAAAGAGAAAGGGGGAGAAAGAGAAAGAAAGAGGTTGGAGGGGCTTCACGGGGAATGGAGTGCGCTTTAGGCCATTAACATGGCAGGTGCTGGGGACAGGGATGTCTCAGGTGTTCCCGCCTCTCATCAGAGGTTGAACAGCACAGGGCAGCATCACACACTCACCTCGGCAGGGGTTGGGGGCTGGAGGCGGGGGTGTGCTATACCCAGCTGTGGGACCCTGAGGGGGGCTCAGCTTTCTGTGCCATCTATTTGGCTCTCCCAGAATGAGGAGAGAGATGTAGCCAGCGGAGAGGTGTTAGCGGTATGTAGGATTAGGTACCAAGGGGACACAAGTTGAGGAAACTAAGGCCTGGAGAAGTCCGCTGTGACTGCGAGGGGTCTCTTGATGCCCTTGGAAGCTTCTTAGCACTCGGTTCTTCCTTATGGTCTCTGTGGGCAGACATCTGCTTTGCACAAGACTGGCTTTCTTGGGGCTGGTGTGTGCTTTTGAAAATGGAGTGAACGCTGAGCTCCAGTGATGGCTGAGACTGCCCATCCCCACTGGTGGCCTGCTGTCTTCTCTCCCTGCACACCACCCCAATGTCTCCAGGGAGGGTCTCCTTAGCCTTGCCCACCCCTGTGTCTGCATGGGGCCCGAACTCCAGTGCCCCTCTTTCTGCCCCACCACTCACAGGAGTGATCCTGGGTCAGTGAACTGAGGGACACCAAGAAACCAGACACCCTGGGAACTGGCTTGGGGAGGAGGGAACATGGCCTGGCTTCCCTGGGGGCCTTGAGGGTCTGGCTCCCGAAGTCCTCTTCTCCCAGGCTTCCCCGGAGGAGTGAGGGAGGTCTGGTCTCGGTTGGCTGGGCAGCCCCTGACAGGATTCTGGGCAGGCCCTGCCTGAGGATCTCACAAGTAGAAAGCGATTGTCACCAGGGCAACATGATGGGTGGCAGTCACAGACTGGGCTGGGTGTCAGGTGCCACTGTGGTGCCAGCAGCTTCACCTGCCCCTCCTCCTGCACCCCTCTTGTCTGAGGGCTGATGATGGGGCCGCTCAGCACTGGAGCCTTGAGGGTGGAGCTTTGAGGGTGAAAAGCCACTTCCTAAGAGTAGAATGAATAATACTGGGCTGTGTGGTGTGTGTGTGTGTGTGTGTGTGTGTGTGTGTGTGTGTGTGTGAGAGAGAGAGAGAGAGAGAGAGAGAGAGAGAGAGAGAGAGAGAGGGCCTTCAGTCAAGTGTGGGCCATCCTGCTTCCACTGTCTCTGCTACTCTGTAGTTTGGGCTTGACTTCTCTCTCCCACTCCAGATGCATCTCTGACCACATCTGTGGCCCAGAGGAGGCCCAGACAGCATCCAGGATGCCCTCTGGCTATCTGGCACTGTTTCTGTACCACTTTGCTCCTTAGGAGGCCCCACTTAACCCCTTTGGGGTTCTATAATAAAATACCATAAACTGGGTAGCTTAGAAACAACCAATGTTTGTTGCTCAAAGGCTGGAAGTCCACTTTCAAGGTGCTGGCAAATACAGTGTCTGCTGAGGCCCTCTCCCTCATTGATGGCACCTTCTAGCTATGTCCCCACATGGTAGAAGGGGCCACCTAGCTCTCTGGGGTCTCTTATAAGGACACTGATCCTTTTCATTAGAGTTAATCACTTTGCAAGTGCCCTACCTGCTAATAAGACCATATAGGGGGTTGGGTTTCAAGTTATGGATTTGGGAGACACAAACTTTCAGACCATAGTATCCCTGACTGCTGCCTCTGCTTTGTCAAGCTTCCCATCTCTCTGTGCTCTTCCCCTTGCCATGCTCTTCAATTTGGCTTTCAAGACATAGCTAGGTTCAAATCTCTACCCTGTCACTTACTAGATAGGTATACTGGGCAAGTCAACAAACCTTTCAGAGACTCGGACCCTCGTCTCCACCTACCTCCCCAAAGCTCTTGGCCTTGTGTCCTACCTCTCCCTTTCTTTACCTTTCCCTTCCCCTTGGGGCTGTGTGGTTACTTCTGCCCTCCAATCCACTCTCCAGCTGCCAGGATCCTTGGGCTCCTTGCCCACAGTGCATGAAGCAGCCTCTAGTTCCCAGGCCTTTGTGAAGCATCTGTTTTGTGTTCTGTGTCAGGTGGGCACCAGGTGAACTGTGCACCTGTGGGCTTTGCCATCACAGCTGTGCAGACTTGGCCTCCTGCAGCCTGTACCCTGCACCTGCCTTGCTCAGGTCGAGCCCCTGCTGTAAGCCACGGTTCCCCATCAAGTCTTGGGAGTTGCAGTTGTCAGTATCAATTTCCAGAGGCCTAAGACACACATTCTTTTTTCTTCTGAAACTAATTTGTGCTTTATAATTGATGTGTTTATTTAATGCGGTGCTTTGTTTGTTTCTGGGAGACCTTTCTTTCCCCCCACTCCTTGAAAATGTTATTTAGCTCATGATGGATCATTAAATTGGTGGCATATTAGCCTTGGGGAAGCATGGTAAATGCACAGTATAATCAGGGACATCTGGAGATTATTTTTTAACCTGAAGGAGTGACTCTAATGGGAAAAGCTGCAGGTTGTCTAGTAGTGTGTGTGTGGGGCATCTGGGAATGTCACTGTTCAGACCTCACTCAGTCATTGGCTTGTCAGGGATCCAGATATTCCCTTGAGAGTTTCATTTTCTTGGTTTCTGAGACTAAGCAGAGCAGCTGTTGCCAGGTACTGTCACAGAGTCCACACGACACAGGGCTGAGGAGCCCAGGGAGCCCGGAGTGCAGGTTTTCCAGCTTTATTTCCTATCCAAGTAGGATGATGAGGCTGAGAACCGTTCTGGAAGTGGGGTGACAGGAGAGGAGTATAGAGTCCATGAACGGAAGTTGAAAGATCTTTGCAGGTGAAAATTGCCAGCAATATTATAGAGAGATACTGTAGTCCACCTTCGTTTTGCTCCCCATCCTGGTAGGGGCACCTGCTTTCACTCCCCTGAACATCAGCTGCGGACCCAGGCTGCAGGAGCTAGGCATCCTTCCTAGGCCAGGCTGTGAGCCTCTGCCCTGTAGAGGCCACACAGCCTGCAGGGTGCTCAGGACAGGCACTGGGTGCAGAGGGCGTGGTGGGTGAGGAGGAAGGAAACTGCAGCAGGAGAGGCTGTTGCCACCGAGGGCCTGAGCGGGAGGATGCTAGCAGCCACCCTCCCCCAATCCCTGCCAGGCTTCCTCAAACCCAGGGCTCCTTGGGACCTCTTGCCCCTCTCTTTACCACTCAATTTAAGACAAATTTATCTTCAGCCAGCCTCAGCGCCTCAGGCCACTGGAGCCGTTGTTTCCCCCTCACTCCCTTCAACAACCAGGCAGACATCCAGGTGTCTCCTGAGCACCTGCTACATGGGGATCCAACTTGGTGAAGCCACAGCTTAGCCAGTGGCACATGTAGATCTCAGGGGCTGCCACGTGCCCAGTGGGTGGGAGAGGCTGGATCTTCTATAGACCTGGGGCTTGTGTGCAGTGTGAGAGTCCAGAGGTGACAGAGACCCTTAAAGACGGGTCAGGGAGCCATGTGATGTGACCAAAGTCCCGCCCCCTGTGGGAATGTGCATGGAGAGTCGACAAATATTCAGTCTGGGGAAGTGGGGCTTGGTGGAGTCCAAGGAAGACAGCTTTACTATCAGGCTAAAGGGTATGGATTTCACCAGTAAGCAATGGGTGGCTTCCCATTTGAGGATAGGCGGGTTGCCCAAAGTGCTTTGTGCTACGTATGGAACTGGCTTTTTTCCTTTCAGAGCTGCGCTGTCCCATCTGGAAGCCACTAACCACAAGGAGCTTTTGAGCGCTTAGAATGTGGCTAGTTCCAACTGATATGTGTTGTAAGAACAAAATAGGTACCAGATCTTGAAGACTTCATATAAAAAAAAAGATCGTAAAATATCTCAGTAATCTTTTTTATCAAATACATATTAAAATAACATTTTGGCTACATTGAGTTATACAGCAATATTAAAATTAATTTTGCTTGTCATGTTATCTATTTAAAGGTGACTACTAGAAAATTTAAAATTCCCTAGTGGCTCACATTATAATTCTATTGGACAGGGCAGGTGTAGTCTTTCACTGTCCTTTCTAAAACATGCATTTCTTTCCCATTATCAGGATTGTCTTCCATTCCTTTATCTTCTTACAGCTCTTCTTTCCCTTGCTTGCCCTCTTTCCCCTTTGGTCTCTCCTTTCACTGTAATGAGGGGAACCGGTGGGGCGAGGGAGAGGGATCAAGTGCCCGCTTCCTCATGCGCCCTTCCCTGGACTCATCAAAGCCAGAATTCATAAAGTAGGCACAGAGGCCCTACTTGTCCAGAGCTTGTAAGAACTAAGGTTCTAGGTAATTGTTTCTTGGCTCATTTTTATTTTCACTTCTTTTTGCAAATTTTTTAAAAAAAGAAATCTACCGACATATACATTATTTACAAACTTGAGTAGATCAATATAAGACATATTTAGTAAAATAGTTGTTATCTGCCTCTGCCCTTCCCACTAGGGTCAAATTTGCCTCAGTTCAACAGTTTCAACTCTTTTTCAGGCATTCACTTCCTATTTGCATAAGTTACTGAGTAGATTTATAACTAAACAGTTAAGAGTGCTATTTATTGATTTTTCAATTTCTGACATTGTCTGTATTCTTCATATTATGGAAGAAATGTTCTTTTCTGTTGTAATATATCAGTGATTTTATTATTAATATGCAAATATTATTTATTGCTGAGCCAAGTAGTACATAATGATTACACTTTCTTGCACAACTTTTTTTCTGAGGTGATCATTGTCTCATTTCTTTTGTTATTGTCCTGCTTCCTATGATTTTTTAAAATAAATTCTTACCAAATTATCAATGTTTAAATTCCTTCAAACTGTATTTTCAAGTGGCCAAATTTATCTGTGATCTTATTCTTTCCATCCTCCTTGCCTCCAGATACCCTCCTGAACCCCCACCCTTGTGTGGAACTTCCGCACCACTGTGCTTGAGAATACTCCAGAATACTCCACCTCTTTGGGGTGCCTCCCTGTTTCATGGCTCCTTTTTTTCTTGGTTTATGCCAGTACCTCTTTGTGAAGACAAGAAGGTTAATTTTTATCTGAAATCCTGCGTGTCTGAAATGGTTTCAGCCTACTCCCACTTTTGATTAATGGACATAGAAATCTAGATTGAAAATCATTTTTTTCTCCCCTCAGTACCTGGAAGGCACTTACTCTACAGCTGTTAAGCTTCTAGGGCCATTTTTGAAAAAAATCCGATGCTATTCTGATTTCTTCCCTTTGCACAGGAGCTGTGTACTTTCTTTCTGGGAGATGCTAGAATGTTCTCTTGGCCCCTGTTTGGAGTTCGCAGTATGATGCCGTGGAGTGGGGTTCTTGCCCCCATCTGCATTGCCGGGTACTTAGACCACTTTTTACATCGAGAATCACAGACCTTCAGTTCTGGAAAATATTTTTTGTAATTTTTTTATAATCGTCTCCCTATTTCCTCCATTTTTTTTCCTCTCTTACTAGTGCAATGTGGAGTCACGTGTTCAACCGTGTCTTATTCTGCTTCTGGGAAATGTTCCTGGCTTAATCTCTAACTCTGCTATTGAATTTCAGATTTTGCTTTGTATATTTTTAATTTCCAAGAGCTCACTTTCCATTTTTCCATTGCTCATTTAAAATAGCTTCTTATTGTTTCAAGAATTCAACATCTTATTTCTCTGAGGATACTGAAGCCCCCTGCCCCTGCCCCAACTGCCCAATCCTAACATTAGTCCTGTATCTCTGAATTCATTTTTTTTCTTTTTAAGTTTGACATGTTCTCCCTCTCTTTTTCACTTTGTAACCTTCCTCATCAGATCCGTGGACTGTCTGATCATGTCAGACAAAGCAGTCCACTAAGAGCTGTCCAGAAGCTCTGTGTGCCTGTGTGTAAGAACAGATTTACAAGTAACTGGAGGCGTTACATAGTGGCTAGGGAGACAGCCCCAGGCGTTTTATTGGCCCACTTTCAACCAGAAGAACCTACAGATCTCTTTCTAGGACCAACGATTTTCTTGAGAAAAGATCCCTCAGTTTTCATTCCAGGACAGTACGCAAAAAGCGACACATACCTGGTGACAGGATTTTTGGAACCAAGAAGTAGAAAGAGTAGGGGGTTCCAAAGTCCCATAAACAGACCCTCACTTAATTGTGTTTGACATAGGTCTACATCCCTGAGTAGTGTCTCCCACCCCACTGGGGACTTTCTGGGAGGGGCAGTGCACAGGAAAGGGAGAAGCCCTGGGAATAACTCCTCCTTGGGGAGACTTGTCCTCAGTCTCTCTCTGCTCAGCTCTCTCCCGTCTCTCCTTCTCTGAGGTAGCCACTAGCTCATTCCTGACTTCTTGCTGACCACCCCTCTGGTAGGCTCTTGGTATCTGATCTAAATTTCTCAGCTCTGCTAATTCCTCCATCTGTTTTCTGTCTTCCTAATTTCTGTTGACGTCTGTTGCCTGCTGATGTCACTCACCCTGTTCTGTCTTTGTGTCTGTTTATGGTCTCCTTCTTCTGTTGGTCTCATTTCAGTGGGGTTTGGGAAGGAGCAGACACATGTTGAATCTGCCAGGTTTAGCAGGAAGTTCTTTGCAAATCTTTCTGTACTGCATGTCTACCCCCTTACCTCACTGGAAGATTGCTCCAGTGCCCACAGCTGGCCTGGGAAGTGGAGAATTTGCAAGACTTTCTTGTCATCAAATTCAATATAGTTAGAAAAATACTGGAGCCTAAATTAAATGTGACTAGAGCCCAAGTTATACTTGGGTATGTTTGGTTTTAAATAAATTCTAGATATTATTATAAATTATTATTTACATAATAAATTATTTTATGTGACGCTCCCCCTTAAAAATCACAATGTAAACACAACTTCTGGCTTCTTTCTCTGTGGAACAGGACTTGGTCTGGATTGGGTCTTGGTTAGCCAAGGTCTCAGTGAAGTTCAGAGATTGGCTAGGCTGCCCCAAGTTTTCTCTATGTGGCACATACGAGAGTATGTGGAAGGAGTTTAATTCAAGAAAGCAGACCTGCCATCAAGGACCTCTAAACCTCTTTAATAAGTGTGTTAATTATTTTTTAAAAAGATGTTTATCTGTTCATTAAAGTAAACACCATTTCCCCTCCAACACACACGCACAAAACACTGCAACCTGAAAGATGATCATGCGCAGACAGAAGTCATGGAATTGCTATGTTCTGCAAAGGTTTGAGTTTCACCAGCTCCAAGCTGCCCGGGGTGGGGACCGGGGTCCGGGGATCATGTGGGAGCATCCTAGTGCCGGTCCTCACGGACACTTCTGTCCTTGCCTCCTCAGGTGCCCCCTTTCAAAGGTCTCAGCATCCTCACGCTACCTCCTGTCGCCACTTCCACCTGGGCCCCCCGCAGCCACAGCAACTCGCCCCCGACTTCCCGCTGGCCCATCCCGTGCAGTCGCAGCCGGGCCTCAGCGCCCACATGGCCCCGGCCCACCAGCACAGCGGCGCCCTGCACCAGTCGCTGACCCCGCTGCCCACCCTGCAGTTCCAGGACGTCACAGGTCCCTCCTTCCTACCTCAGGCCCTGCACCAGCAATACCTCCTGCAGCAGCAGCTCCTGGAAGCCCAGCACCGCAGGCTCGTCTCGCACCCCAGGTCCACTGCCTGCGCCAAGGGGCGGGGACAAGGAAGGGGCTGGGCTGGGCGGAGGCGAGGCCGGGCTAGGCCGTGAGCCGGGCTAAGGCAGGGGGTGGAGCCAGGGCGGGGGCAGGGGCAGGGGCGGGGCGGGGCAGGGGTCGGGTAGCGCTCTGATTCTTGGCTTCTTACCAGACTTGGCCAACAGTTGCCAAGGAGGTAGCTTTTTCCTTGGCATTCATTTCAGACAGTGAGCTAGACCATCACCTGATGGTTCCTTTAGAAAGCTAGCTTGTGTCTCTATCTCATCCTCCAGGTCAGGGTCTGGGGTAACGGGTGGTCTGTGGTGTCCACAGTGGAATTTTGCAAGTGTGGGGAGAAATTTAACTAGAGACCCCCACATCCTTTCCAATACCCACGAATCATAAAGAATTCCAAAGGAAACAGCTGGTTCTAGCCCTGCCCTCAAAGAAGCCAAGCCTAGTTGGAGAGTCCAGCTGCAGACCCATGAAACAGGAGAGTAAAATTAGACGGTGCTAATCAAATGGGTCTAAAGTAGCTGTACTTCTCTGAGCCTCAAGAAAACAAAAAGAAAAAGAATTGGGTTAGTGCAGTGATTCTCAAACTTTCTGGTCATGAGCCCTCTTTATCCTCTTTCAATAAATGATTACAAAGAATTTCTGTTGGTATGGGTTAGACCATCAATATTTACCATCTTAGAATTTTTTTTAAAAAGTGATCAATTCATTAAAAAATAAATCCTTATGCTAAACCAGTACAATGTTTTCGTGAAAACAACTATATTTTAGTGAGATTTGCAAATCTCTTTAAGGCACAGCTTAATAGAAGAGCTGTGTCCTTACTTCTGCTTCTGCACATAGTTTTGTAGAACGCCAAGTCACAAAGTTTCAAGAAAACCCCACTGTTCACTTGTGAGAGAATGAGGGTGGGAAGCAAACTGCATCATAATTTGATGTCTCAAACCTCCTGAAAGTTCCAGGGATTCCCAAAGGTGTGTGGAGCACTTTGAGAAACACTAGGTTAGATGATCTCTAGGGCCCTGGGCTTCAGGGACTTTAGCACTTGAGATCCCTGGGGCAGCAGAGCAGTGATGTCACAGGTCAGAGGTGAGAGGTCACCAGGATGTAGAGTGTTCAGGGAGGTCTTTCTGGAGAAGAGGGGCTTTTTAGCTGTTAAAGTTGGGAAGAACATGGAGAAGGAAGGAGGAAAGAAGAAGGTGGTGGAAACAGAGGGCTACATGGACAGGGCAGCCCACAGGAGGGGCATTTGTATGTTTTGAGGACAGCCCACCAGGAAAAGAGTGGGCGCATCTGAAGAAAGACAGAGGAAGTGACAGAGTTTAGGAGGAGGCTGGTGGCCTGCCACACACACCCAGGGAGAGGCCTGAGGTCAGCGGGCAGCCTGAAGACAGCTGGAAAGACAGAGTGACCAACTGCTATTCATCTGGGAGGTTTCCTTGGAGTTTGGGGGGTGCAGCCTGCTACCCGCTAGTCAGCGGGCTCTGTGTGAGGTATCCTCTGGGTGGCAGACATCACTCAGAGTGCTAGGAGCTCCGCTGTCCCTGGCAGGCCCTGATGCCATGGGCTCTCTCTTTCCTTTCTGGTGCAGGCGGAGTCAGGAGCGCGTTTCCGTCCACCCCCACCGCCTCCACCCCAGCTTTGACTTCGGCCACCAACTGCAGACCCCTCAGCCGAGGTATTTGGCTGAGGGCACTGACTGGTGAGTTTCTGGGATACCTGGGGGAAGGCGGTCTGTCAGTCTTGCCAGATCCATGGGATTTCTGTTTTCCTTCACTTTGAGTGATGCAGGGGGCCTAGACTTCGGTCTTGGCCTTTCTCTCTGCTTGTAATCACCCTCAGGGCCAGCTGGTCCCACCTGGCCCTGGTTCCAGCAGTTAGCTTAGATATAACTGGGTTTTGTCATGTGCCTACGCTGGGGCTCAGTATTTGTAGTCCTCCAGGGGTGGAGAGAGACAGGGATACAAAACATTTTCTAAGTTCAGTGGCTCTCTGAAGTGGTAGATACGGGGGAAGGCAGAAAGGAGAATTCTGAGGAGCTAGGGTGGTCAGGGAAACTTCCAGGAGGAAGTGGGTCTTGAGGGAGCCACAGCAAAGTGCCAAGGAGTACTGCCAAGATAGCGCAGGATGAGGCCATGGGTCCTGAAGGGTGGAGACAGAGCTGGCCAGGTTGGAGGTAAAATGGGGAGAGAAGGTGGCGAGCGAGGCTGAGGGTTTTATAACTGTCTGGTAGGCAGGGGCCCTATGCGGTCTTCCCACCATCTCCTGTGCTTGGGATGGAGGTCTTTGTCATCTTGGGAAGCAGTTTTGCTTGCCTTTGGTTCTTGGTCCCACTCAAGTCTCTGGTTCTGGTTTTGGAGAGGGCTGACTATAACCAGAGGTAGCTCAGAACACTCAAATACTTTTAAAAGATGTGCAGTCCACTGGATCTTTAGATGCAAATGGCATCATCCCTGCAATGTATTTCTAAATAGTTCAGTAAAAAATAATTATTTCTCTAGAGATATGAGGGAAATAGAAATGCAATAAAATAGTAAAATGGTAGCATTTGGGGAATCTGAATGAAGGGGGATCCAAGAATTCTTTGTGCCATTCCTGTAACTTTTAGGTCAAAAAAATATTTCTAAATTTAAAAAAATTTTCTCACTGGAAATAATGAGTAATTGAAAAAAAAATGGATTGAGTAATTTAAAAAACAAATGTATTGTGGTGTCATTTGCAGCCATTTGGCCCAGCAAACTGGCTTAGATGAGGGAGTCTTTGGAAGTCCCTTCCATAGACATCTAGGAATGATTCAAAGGGGTGGTTCTGGTTGATGGATTGCCAGGGGTCTTGTAGGTGCAAGAGAGAGGAGTTTTGGCATTTCTATTGTTTCTGGCCTTCTGCTTATTCTTAGGTACAGTCTCCATTAAATTGAACAACCCTTTAAAAGAGATCGCACTGCTGCCAACTTCAGCCCAGCCTTTTTCTAATTAGCAGATTCAAATTAGGAAGATTTAATTGCAGTTTGGATTAAATCCTCTCCCTCAGCAGTCAAGTCAATTCAATTTGATTCAGTTCAGCACACATGGAGCACCCAGGGCGCTTACCCAAGGCTGAGTGATTTGCATGCGCTCACAGGGCCCGACAAGGCCTGTGGGACTGGACGGATGACACAGGTGTCATTGCCCCGGAGAGATGTTAGAGGAGCCGTGCAGGTGTTAGCCCTGTCCCAGCTTGCTTTATTGAGCCAGCCTCTTTCTTTGTTTTCCTTTCAGCCACTCTGCAGTCTTGGTCCCTGCTGCCTGGAGGAACCCAGAGCATGAGACCCTGAGAGTCTGTCCCATGCCCCAGAGTCCTAGCTGGGTCTACGTGAGGCTTCCCTGCCTATCTTGTTTCCACTCTTCAAATAGGAAGCCATTTCTAGGGCAGGAGGTGACTGTTGCTTCTTTTATGTAGTGAGCTCTGTCCCAGCAAGGGCCATCTTAGTGTTGACAAATGGTTTTTGTAATTGCGATCCTGCTAACTGCATCCCAAACCTCTTTTCCAGAGAGGACTCTTCTACCAGGAGAAGGGAGCTTGGTAATTGGATTACAAGAAATGCATGGTTGGAGGGCCACTTTTCACCCTCTGTGAGGAGTCCTTGGGAGGGGGAGGGGGACTGCGGTAGCCCCCTCCCCCTTTTCTTTAGCCAACCATCAGAAACTGTTGAATGTTCATTAGGCCATCTGAGAATTCTGCAGCAGGTTCTTGTCCAGTCCCAGACTTGAGGCTGCCGTGGCCTTTCTTTCTCCCTCCCTTGGGGATATTTCAGCTCTACCGCAGCAGCTTTTCCAGCTGGGCATCCTGGAGCAGAAGGCCTTGGGTGATGGATTCCAAGTCTTTTTCTCTCTGGCTTATGTCCAGAGACCTGACCTTGACCTTGAGCGCTAGTCCTGATGTCTCTGTCCTTGTCTTGCTCTTTTTCTGACTCTGTTCTGGCTTCTCAGTTCCAACTCTGACCCCTAGGTTGACTGCACCCCACTTTGTCACAGCCCTACCTCTACCCAGGAAGAGGTCTCCAGATGACTAGGACCTGTGGGCAGAGGGTGGTAGAAGTGGGGAGCCTCATGTGGTGCACCCCCCCCAACCAAGCCTCTGGAGTTCCCCAGAACTTAACAGTCTGCTCAGCAACCAGGCCAAACCATGTCTTGAGCAAATGGATAAGGGAAAATAAAGTTGAGCTTGATGTTTAGGCACAAATGAAAAAAATGATATATATGGAGACAAGGTCTACAGGAAATCTCCAGAACTTATCTCTGACTTAGCCCTGTGGTTTTAGGCCCGTGTGATATTTTTGCGACTTCAATCCCTACTTCAAAACTCATTCAGGTTCTCAAGGGTTGATGGCAACAACAGAGAGTGAAGGACACTGCTTCTCCAGGGGCTGCTGTCCCTTGGGTAAATCCTATCCAGACATCTCAAGGATCAACCAAGCTCCATCCTCCACTGAGCAGACTGACGCAGGAAGGATTTTTCTGATGATTCTATTGTTCTTTTCTTCTTCCTTATATCTGCTTAAGATGGGACCTTAGGCCATGACTTAGACCTTACTTCTTTTCTGATATAAACATATTAACTATGATTTTTTCTTTTCTTTTTTTTTTATCCTTTTTCTTTTTCTTTTCTTTCTTTTTTTTTTTGGTTTTTCTCCGGTACTGGGAACCGAACTCACGACCTTGCACTTGCCAGGCAGGTGCTTTTGCCGCTGAGCTAAGTCCCCAGCCCCTTTTTTTGCCTTTTTGGAACAGGATCTCACTATGCAGTTCAGGATGGCCTTCAGCTTACCTTGTGGCCCAGGCTGGCCTTGAACTTGCAACAATCCTCCTGCCTCAGCCTCCCAAGTGCTGGGATTGCAAGCATGCACTGATTTTTTTCTTTTTTAAAGACTGAGAATTTTCTGATTTTCCTAATGACTTATTTTTGACATTGGACTCTGTAGAAGTATATTGTCCACTTTTTTGTTTGTTTGTTTGTTTGTTTTCCGGTACCGGGAACCGAACTCATGACCTTGCGCTTGCCAGGCAGGCGCTTTTGCCACTGAGCTAAATCCCCACCCCTCCACTTTTTGAATATTTGAAAATTTCTAGATTTTTTTGTTATTGATATCTAATTTAAAACCAATGTAATTAGAAAATATGGTCTGCATAATTCTAATCCTTTGAAATTTATCAATATTTGTTTTATGGTTCAGCACGTGTTCCATATGTGTATGTATTCAAAAGAATGTGTGCTCTGTTTTTGTTGAATGTTGTATGACCAGCACTGTAAACTCAAGTTATCCCAGCACTGGGAAGGCCAATGAAGTCGCATCATTTTATTTTATCCTATTTTGTGAGTGTCCTCCATTTATCATATGCATATTTAGTTTATCATTCTATCGTAGGATAGAATTATACTACTTTGTGTGTAATGTAGAACTCACTACAGTGTATTTCCATTATTACCCCTTTGCTATTCCTTTTGTAGTTTGTGTATGCACATGTTATAACATCCCAATACATTGCTATAATTTTTGCTTTCAATCAAGCATTTGGCAAAAATTTTTATGGGAACACAGCTATATCTATTTGTTTACTTGTGGCTCATGTTGCCGCTGAACTACAGCGTCTATTGCAATAATTGTAACAAAGAAATATGGGCCTTTGATGCTAAAATACTTATTCTCTGATCTTTTAAGAAAAAGGTTGCCAATTTCTGCTTTAAACAATCAAACTCCATGTTTTAAATGGAGAAAAGGAATATTTTATATTTCTCACACAACTGCTGTCCTGGCAGCCTTTATTTTTCTGCATAGCTCTAAGGTTCTATCCGGAATGATTTGCTTTCCTTCTGACTGGAGAACTTCCTTTAATGCTGTGTTTCTTGTAGTGCTGGTCTGCCGACAGCATTTCTCTCCACTTTTGTTTACCTAAAAATGTCTTATTTCACCTTTATTTTGAAAGGTGTTTTTTGCTGGCTGACAGGTTTTTGTTGTTGCTGTTCTTTAGATAAAAATGTCTTCCATTGTTTTTTGGCTTGCTTTGTTTCTGGGGAAATCTATGGTAATTCTTATGCAGGTTCTTTGGCCTCTGATGGGTCTATTTTTCTTTAATTGGTTTTAAAATTTTATCTTTAGTAATGTTTTTCAGACATTTGATTATTATGTGCCATGAGGTGATTTTCTTTGTGTTATTCTGCTTGAAGGTGGTTATGCTTTCTAAATCTATGGGTTTATAGTTTTCACCAAATTTGGAAAAATTTTCAAGCATTTTCCCTTGAAAATATTTTTTCTATCCTTTATCCTCCCTCTTCTCCCTTTGAATCATTTTTATTTTTCCAGTACTGAGGATTGAACCTAGGAGCTTAATACTGAACTGCATCTCCAGCCTTTTAAAATTTTTTAAATTTTGAAACAGAGTCTTGCTAAGTTACTGAGGCGGGTCTTGAACATGTGATCCTCTTGCCTCAGCCTCTTGGAGTGTTGGAATTACAGGTGTGCTGCCACACCCAGCTTACTTCTGAGTCTTTACTTACTCCTTTAGCTGACTGTTGTCACTGAGACTGTTAATTTTTTACTTTTCGTCTGCATACTTTATTTAGATTACTTTATTGGTATATGTTGAAGTGATTAATGATTTCTTCTATAGTGTCTAAACTGCTATTAATCTAACCCAGTGAAATTTCATTTTAAACATTGCATTTTTTATCTCTAGAAGTTCCATTTAGGTCATTTTATAAATATCATCCTTTTTTCTCCTTCTTATGTTTATATTTTTATCTACATATTTAAAATGACTACAATAGCTACTTTAGCACCTTTATTTTCTAATTCTATCATGTTTGTCATTTCTGTGTCTTGAGGGTCTATTGGCTGATTTTGACCTGATTATGGGCATGTTATCCTTTTCAAAAATTTTTTTGTTTTACTTTTTATTCTTTTATTTTTTGGCATCCGGAATTGAACTCAGGACCTTGCCCTTGCTAGGCAAGCACTTGTGCTGCTCAGCTATATTCCTGGCCCCATACCATTTTTTTTTTTTTTTAGCACATCTAGTTTTTTTATTGAATGATGAATATTGTGAATTATACATTGTTGAGTAAGTTTGTTTTACTCATTTAGAGATTGTTGAACTTTGTTCTACTAGGCAGTTCAGTTTTATTCTTTGGAGACTTGTTTTTAAGTCTTATTACTGCAGGTCTAGAATATTCCTAGATCAGAGAATACTCTAGACCTGCCCTAATAAAGCTTCTAAGCAAGCTTCAAAAGGCTCTCCGGGGTCTCTGTTGAATTCTCTGATCATCAAGGACTCTCTGTGCTGACTTCTTGTAATTTGAATGCGTCCTAACCCTATGTAACTTCTGGCAAACATTCACTATTCCTTGGGTACTCTTTGCTCAACCTTGTGGGATTTCATTCCATGCATACATTACCTTAGAATTCAGCAAAGATGCCAGGGGACTCAAATGCAGATTTCTGGGACTCTCTTTTGATGCAGCTTCATTCCCTCTGAAATACTGTATTCTGGATGCACTATCATGGGAAAAGCCAGGAAAGCTGTAGGACTCACCTTGTTTGTTTTCCTTCTCCCAGGGATCACAGCTCTGCACCACTCATTATGCAGTGTCTGAAAACAGATTTCATGTATTCTGTGCAGTTTTCTAGTAGTTTACTGTGAGAGGCTAAATCTGATTCCTGCTACCCTAACACATGGCTGGGAGTAGAAATCCCTTTATGGCCCTTTAAAAGAACCATTCAATTCCAATTCATTTTAAAAAATGAACACACTAAAGAAACAAGAGTTTACTCTTATCTGGATTTTACTTTTACACTCTGGTGGTGTCACTTAAGATGTTCCAGTTTCTTATATTCCCTACACATTGGCACTTAGATCAAGGCTCCAGCAGCGTAGTATTCAACTCTTGTTTCTTAGCAAAAGTACTTCAGAAGTGGTGTGTCTTTCCACCAGACAGCACTATACGTCTGTTGTCTCTCCTTTTGTGATGTTAGTAACAATTGATGATTTTTGCCTAGATCCTTTATTTCTTTAGGGGATGCAAAATGATAACAAATAATTTAATCCTTCTTTATTCATTTATTAACTGGAAGACATTTATAAAGAGAAATTTTTCCTCATCAAGTATTTGGTTACCCTGAAGTACATTTAATAAGGAAATGGCAAGATAAATGTTTGGTTCTTTCTTTATTTTACTAGCTTTCCAAGTGAAGAGTTGGTTCCCTACTATCCTTCAGAGAGAGTATCCTAATCATTGGTTCACTCTGATCAGTTAAACCTGTTTCCTGTGTTTCGGTCTTTATTGCAGTTGTGCTTATTTTTTCCATAATACTTCAAAAAGTCTGATTAAATTAAAATGAAAACTCATAAATAAACAGAATTCTCTTTGAATATTAAGACATTTCAGGAAATTTCTGATGTCAAATTTATTTTTAAAATTCTTTATCAGTAAATATTTGCCATACCCATGAATGCGTTCATTGTGAGGGGTTGGTGCATGTGTATATTGCATTTTAATCCTTTTTATTTTCCTTTCCCCTCCCTTGCCTTTTCCTCTCTCCATCTCTAGATCCCTTTTCCATTTGCAGAAGTTCTATCTTCTTGTTTCCTAGTACCTACTTTTTATTCTGCTCCTTAAATTATTTATAATTTGGGTTTCTCATATATGAGAAACCATGTGATATTTAAGCTTCTGTCTGATTTACTTCACTTAGCATCATGATCTCAAGGTACGTTTATTTTCCCACTAATGACTTAAATTTGTCCTTCTTGAAAGATGAGTGAAGTTATGCTTATTGCCATGCAAATTATCCTACCCATGCAAATCATCCTGTCCAGTGGGAGCCTCTTCTGGATGGCCCCTGAGCACATGGCCTTGACCCCAGCATCCTTTGATAGCTGTCTTGCTTTCAGTTATGAAGAGATGGTTTATTCTTATTTTGTGCATTTTTCCCACAGATCTGAAATAAACCTTTTTGCCAAATTAGTCATTGGTTCCTCTTCAGTGTAACTAATTAATTTATTAGATTTAAGTGAAATGAGTTTCCCTATACTTTTAGGCGTGTGTGTGTGGTGGGGTGCAGGCATGCAGGTAGGACAGTTTTCCAGCCTGTGGAGCTAAGTGTAGGTCCCTGTCCTGTGTTCTCAAGGTGTTCCTCTGCTTTCATCTGGGCCTTGTCCTTCCTTCTCTGTGTGTCCCCAGTCTGCTCTGTTTGAATACTTCTTTCAGCATTTCTCTCAGTGATGGGCTTAGTCTTGGGAGGGAGATTTGGGCTCCAGTGCTTTCAGGCTTTGCAGAGCCCTTTGCTCTGGGGTCTGAGCTTCTTCCCCTTACAGAGAGGGGCAGGGTTGAGTGAAGGAAGGTCCCTTGCAGCTCTGACAGTGTGTGGCTCTGATATCTGAGGTCCCTCCTGGAACCAGACGGTACACCTGCCACCCGTGGTTCACTGAGGTTGTGTCCCTGCAGGGATCTCAGCGTGGATGCTGGCTTGAGTCCTGCTCAGTTCCAGGTGCGGCCCATCCCTCAGCACTATCAGCATTACCTAACGACTCCTCGAATGCACCACTTTCCCAGGAACTCCTCCTCTACGCAGATGGTGAGTGAAAGGGCGCTGCTGGGAAATGAACCGCGTGTTGGGTGCAGTGGTCAGCTGAGGCCTGTAGCTTCTCTGTGTCCCTGCTCCGCTGTGTCCAGCCTGCCCTGAGTCCTGGCTCACCAGGCAGACCAACCACTGCTCTGGGCTGAGTAGGAGTGAAAGGGAAGCTGCTGGGCTAGAAGCTGGTCCTGTGGAAGGAACGCAAGTAGAAAAGGCAGTGGGACAATGCTGGGGCCTTTGGGGGAAATGCACTGGGCTGAGATCAGGTGGAACAGACTCTGTCCCTCCTATGACCTCAGAATTTCCTGTGACCATATACTCTCAGTCTTTGGTTTTACTTTTCTGTGAAATGGGAATGTAGATGTCTGCCCGGCACACCTGGTGTGAGGGTCAAGAGATCGCAGAGGCACTGTTCTGATCACTTTATGTGTCTTATTTCATTCTGTCCATAACCTCGCACAAATGAGTTTTATCCCTGTTTTACAGATTGGCAATCTGAGGCCTAGTGAGGTTGTGTAGCTGGTCCTGGGATGCACAGTAAGGGGTTAGAATGGGAGCTGTTCCTTATCTGACTCCTAGTCAGGGTGAAGAAGAAGTGAAGGAGTTAGGGTCAAGCAAATACAGGGCCAGTCTCTACCCAAACTATTGATGTTTTTCTCCACATGGACGTTTTTGCACTCATTTTGACTTTAAAAATATTTCACAACATTATTATATACTTTGATTGCTGACTGTTTTGTGCTTTGCCTTGGCTCTGGCCTGCCCTGAACCAGATAATGGACTCTGCTGCCCAACTGCCTGGTTTGAGTCCTGGCTCTGTCACTTGGTTGCATAACTTGAGCTAATTACTTAATCTTTCTGTGCCTCACTTTGCCCATCAGTAAAAGGGGGCTGTAATTGCACACACAATGTAGATCAAGTGAGGTGATTGGATTGGTTTGTCATGTGAAGTGCTTATGGCAGTGCTTGCCATGAAGTCAGTACTCAGTCAGGGTTAGTTGTCATTTAACTGATTTTGTCAGTGCTTCTTGTGCTGGTTCAGTCACAAGTTTGGTTCTTGATGAGGAGAGAGGGACCCAAGGGAAGGGAGAGACATCTCTGCTACCTGCAGTATTGCTGGGTGTGCTAGCCAGTGATCATGGGAGGAGGAGTTGCATAGGAGTCTCATGGATAAACCTGGGATCTTCCTCTATTCAAGCTTTTCTTTTCCCAACAGGTTGTCCATGAAATCCGAAACTATCCTTACCCTCAGCTTCACTTCCTTGCTCTTCAAGGACTAAATCCCAGCAGACATACCTCTGCTGTGCGGGAGAGCTATGAGGTACGTTACTATGCCTGGAACCAGCTGGGTTGGCAGAGATGCCATTACTTTCCATCATCTCCCTGCTAGTGGGTAAGTGAAATTCCAGAGCAGAGAGAGAAAAGAAGAAGAAGGAGGAAGAGGAGGAGGAGGAGAAGGAAAAGGAGGAGAAGGGGCAGAAGAGCAGAGGAGGAAGAAGAGGAAAAGGAGAAGGAGAAAGAGGAAAAAGGAGGAGAGAGGAGGAAGAGGAAGTGGAGGAGGAGGATGAAGAGGAGGGCAGGGGATGGTACAGGCTTTATGAGACAGGTCCTTCTTGTTGGCTATGTGAATGCTTTTTGCTAACATCTTGGGTACCTTCATCTTTACCATGTGTGTACATGTACATTTAAATGTGCTGACTACACATGTCCCTGTTTTCTTCCTTGCAGGAACTGCTGCAGCTTGAGGACAGGCTGGGAAATGTGACTCGGGGAGCTGTGCAGAACACCATTGAGAGGTTCACTTTCCCCCACAAATACAAGAAGGTGAGGCTGCCAGCAGCCAGTCTACAGGGTCAGGGGGTGGAAGGAAAGTGAGTTGGTTCGTCTACTTGACAAATCCTGGCCTGGTCGTCTATATGGGGAACAGCCCCAAATCCAGATCCATAAACTTCTGCTCTGGCTAGATGCTCAGAAGCTGTGAGTCTTCTTCCTTATGCCAGGGGTGGTCAGAGGGAAGATGGAGGCTTCTCATCAGCAAAGGAGGAGGGCCCTGTGTGTGTGTGTGTGTGTGTGTGTGTGTATGCATGCACATATATCTGAATGTGGTAGGCAAAAGGCTGTTGGATGGAAAGATAAGATTTGCTTTAGAAAAATAATTCCAGGGCCAATGTCACCTATGGAAGAGTTTTGACAAGGATTTTCTAAATCTGACTATTAAGAGTGAGTATCCTGACTGAGGAGCTTTTAAAGCCACAGGGTCACAGGCTATATGCTAAGTCAGTAGAAATAGAATTGTCAGGATTATTGACCAAGATCTAGATTGGGATTAGAGACCAGGAATTTGCGCTCTTAATACATTTTAAAATTAAAAAATTAAAAAATTTAGAGGCAACCAAGATGTACTTCAGTAGGTGAATGGGTAAACTATGGTACATTCATACAATATTATTTCACAATAAAATGAAATTAGCTATTAAGCCACAAAAAGATGCAGAGGAGGGCTGGAGATTTAGCTCAGCGGCAAAGCACCTGCCTGGCAAGTGCAAGGTCATGAGTTCGATTCCTGGTCCTGGAAGAAAAATGAAAAAGAAAAGATGTGGAGGAACATTAAGTGCATATTACTAAGGGAAAGAAGTGAGTCTCTGAAGGCTGAATCCTGTATGCTTTCAATTATACAACATTCTGGAAAAGGCAAAACTGCAGAGATAATAAAAAGCTCAGTGATTGCCCGCAGCAAGGGAAGGAGGAATGAACAGGTGGAGCATAGAGGATTTTTGTGGCAGTGAACTTCTTTTGTATGCTATTGTAATGGTGGACACATAACATTACACATGGTCAAAACCAATAGAATTCCATGATACAAAAAGTGAACCTTCATGTAAACTAAGGGACCTCAACTAATAATACTCCACCAATAGTTTTGACCAATTATAGTAAGAGTATCACACTACATGAGATATTAATGTTAGGGAAACTGTGTTGGGGGAATATATGGTAACAGATTTTAATTTTTGCTCAATTTTAATGTAAACTAGAACTGCTATAAAAATAAAGCCTGTTGTAAAGACAAATGAGCAATTAATTGTAAAAGCCCTCTCTTTCAGAAGAAATTAAAAACATGATAGATATTGAGAAACTTAAGAGTAGGATATGCTTATGGTGGTCCAGCCAGAGGCTGTCATCATTGGCTCATGAGCTCAAGGATGGAGTGTTTGGAACTACCTGATATTGGAGTCAGGTCACCAGCTTTGAATTTCAGTTCTACTATTTACAGCTGTGGGACTTTGGACAACACGCTTGGCTTTCCTGACCCACCTCTTTCCTTTTTTTTATTCTTTATTTGTAGTACTTTGGATTGGACCCAAGGCCTTCATACTGAGCAACATCCCTAGCCCATTTTTATTTTTTAATTTTATGCCAGGGGCTTGCTAAGTTGCCCAGGCTGGGCTTGAACTTGCCCTCTGCCTGCCTCAACCTCCCAAAGTGCTGGGATTACAGGTGTGCACCACTCTACCTGGCTTTTTCTTTCTTTCTTTCTTTCTTTCTTTCTTTCTTTCTTTCTTTCTTTCTTTCTTTCTTTCTTTCTTTCTTTCTTTCTTTCTTTCTTTCTTCTTTTTCCCTAACATGAAATGGAATGATAACATTAGTAGCTACCATACGATTCACTGGGATGATGTATGCAAACAGCCCAGTGCAGTGCCTGGTACCTACTGAGTGTTCGGGAATGGAAGGCTGCTATTACATGGGGATGAGTTACACTTTCCTAGCTTGCCCACGTGACAGTAGTTGAAGACCATAAATCTTGTTACGCACATCTTCTCACAGAGGCATTGAATTTATTCATGAATAATTTCAACCACATTTATTGAGTGCCTACTACATGTCAAACTGTAGATTACATACTAGTAGGGATCATGACAGTATGTCAGTAGCTATGGGTATCATCTATGTGGGGAAAGTGGTCCTTCTCTGAAGAGGCTTTAAGGTATTGGAGAAGAATGTGGAAGGAAATGTGTGGATGTTCAGGGACCCAGAGTAGCTTCTGTGTCCCTGACTGAAGATGTTCACTGCTAGCAGGACCACACAGCACACCTACTGTCATTTCAATAGACCACAAGAAAATAGAGAAAAGAACCAACACAGAATGAAAAGGGAAAATGGGTGAATCAGTGAGATAAAGGGCTCACGTAAAAATTAGAATCAAAGGAGAATCAAGAAAATAAAAATACCTTAAGAGAGAAATAAGAAGAATTAAAAATGAGGAATGAAAAGAGTTTAGGATCCAAATAAAATGTCAAAAAATTTGACACTATGTAGCCCAGATTGGCCTCAGACTCATGATGATCCTCCTGGCTCAGCCTCCCGAGTGCTGGGATTACAGGTGTGTGCCACCAAGGCTGCCAAAATGTCAAAAAACTTTTGAAAACTCAAACCAAGAGTAAAACAATATAAAACAAAAAGTGTATCTTAAGGGCCAGGGATATAGGTCAGCAGTACGTTGCTTGCCTGGCAAGCCCAAGGTCTGGAGTTTGATTCCTGGCACACGCCCCCCCCAATGTATCTTAAAATAATATGATACAAACAAAATTATAGCCAGGTGTGATGGTGCATGCCTGTTTGAGGTGCAGGCATGTTTGTGGCCTCCTTCCACTCCCTGATAGAAAAGAGATGTCCAATAAGCCATCCTGTTAAGACTTGACTATTTGCCTTGTTTTGATTGTTTTTTCCATCATTATTCATGATTTCCTTTTTATACTTAGTGATTTTAGCTTCATGTTACCTTGTTTTACTCAATCTCAGCACTTGAGAGCTGAGGCAGGAGAAATGCCATAATCTCAAGACCAGCCTGGGCTACTTAGCAAGACCGCATTTCCAAAGAAAAAAGAAAAAAAAAAAAAAGAACAAAATTATAAAAAAAAATATATGCAATCAGAATAGAGATGTGTAAAAGGAAAAATGAGAACTAGGGAAAGATACAAAACATAAAATTAAAATCAGGAATGTCAGAGTTAAAAGGGAATGTTCATAAAATGAGAAGTTAAGGACAAAAGGATGAGTAATATTAAAATAAATAAATACAGAGAGAAGTTAAAGTTAAAATAAAAGTTATATAGGTAATGGAAACAAAAACTGGAAGACCTGTGCAATTAAAAATACAAAATAGGAAATAGGTTAAGATTTGAAAGGGAGGAATAGGCTAGAGAAATAAAGGTTAGGTAGAGTAAACCAAGGTAATA
This sequence comes from Chinchilla lanigera, assembly GCF_000276665.1. Lineage (NCBI taxonomy): Eukaryota > Metazoa > Chordata > Mammalia > Rodentia > Chinchillidae > Chinchilla > Chinchilla lanigera. Next base: position 31,967,546 of record NW_004955402.1, read on the forward strand.
GGAAGCTAAAATCACTAAGTATAAAAAGGAAACCATGAATAATGATGGAAAAAACAATCAAAACAAGGGAAATAGTCAAGTCTTAACAGGATGGCTTATTAGACATCTCTTTTCTATCAGGGAATGGAAGGAGGCCACAAACATGCCTGAACCTCAAACAGGCAGATCTTCATGACATTATTCATGCTGAAAACTCAGAAAAAACATATAAAACAATAGATGTAATTCTAATTTTCTAGATTCTGGGTGAAGAGACCATTGCAGAAGTGTTTAGTGGTTTGCAGTGGGTATATGGGGCACAGTGAGGCAGGAAGCAGGAGTGGTACCTGTTCTTGTATGTTGCATCGAGGGCGACGCATTCTCCAGATTAAAACAGACTAAGGAAGAACAGAGCTTAGGAGCAGGATCAGAGGAAGGAGACCTGGCATCTAGGTCTGGCCCAGAAGGCATTCTCTGTGTGGTCTTCATCTTGTGACTCTGGATTTTTTTCTTTGCAAAGTAACCTTTAAATGTGTTTATCCTTGGAAAGAGGACAGAGCTGGTAGTTTTCTTCCTATGTTTGTTACCAGAGTATCTCACAGTACAGTACATAGATGGGAACATGATAGGGAGGCTGATTTCATTCCTTTATCCCAGAGTATTTATAAGTAGCAATGATACCCCTTACATTCAGCCAGTATGGGCTGGTAGGTAAAAAAGGTAATCTGATGTCTGTACTACCTGAGAACCTGAAACTTTCTATAGAATGGTTAATTATTTTTAAAAAATTAGCATAGCATTTTTTTTTGTTTGTTTGTTTTTTTGTTTTTCTCTGGTACCGGGAACTGAACTCACGACCTTGCGCTTGCCAGGCAGGCGCTTTTGCCGCTGAGCTAAATCCCCAGCCCCTAGCATAGCATTAAAAACAGAAGTATTCAAGTTGACAAGTAATGATAGCATGCCTGCACGATGTCTACCTCAGATTGAAATTGGAGCCTATTTTAATGGAACTTTCTGGATAGAAAGAGAAATCCAACAGTACAATAGTTCATTACAGCATGGTACAAGTTATAGGAGTTAATGCTGCGTGGAGTAAATTTGTCTTCATCTGGTACTGAGAGCATAAGTAAAGGGACACTAGTTGAATGAAAGAGTGAATGAATGCAAGCACGAGTGAAACAGTGAAGCCTGTTGGACCAGAAAGTGGATTGAGAGGCCTAGAAGCAAGACTTACCTTGGATAGGGTGTGAGGAGTGGGCAGTGTGAGGAAAAGAGAGGGGGACAGAGCTTATCCACAAGAAAGAGCTTTGCAAAGTAGGAATCTGATTTCTTTCCAAATTTTGGGCTGCTTGACAGTGCCTGGGTCAGGAGACAAAAGTTTATTTGGCCTTTTCCTCACTTGGCAGTAACTCCCTTTCTCTCCTACAACATGGGGGAGGGGTTGGGAAGGGAGTTTAGAAAGACACTGGCCCCCAGGGGAACAGGAAGTGCAGGGTGAAGGAGGCTGTGGGTGAAAGCCAGTGGCCACCAGGTGAGTCTGCCCCAGGTAACGAGTGCTCATCCCTTTGCTTTTTGTAGCGAAGACCCCAGGATGGCAAGGGCAAGAAGGACGAGGGGGAAGAGTCTGACACTGATGAGAAATGCACAATTTGTTTGTCTATGCTGGAAGATGGAGAAGATGTGAGGTAGGAGGCCACCTCTCTGAGTCTGTCTCCCTTCTGTCAAAGTCGCTCAATGCCCAGTCACCACACTGCATGCCCAGGGGCGAGGGTGCTTGCTTGTGTGTGCATGTGAGTGTGCCACGTGTGCCACAGTGTGCTTTGTGGTTGCACTGGGAAGGTAAGGCATGGAATGTTCTAGATGTGGTGCCCATGGTTATGGACTCATGGAAGTAAAGTGAAAAAGGGCAACATGATGTTTGGCCTGGCGGGTCTAACACAGTTGTGGCTTTGTTTCTGGCTGACCTGAAAGGGCTTCATGGAGGAGGAGGAGGGACCTTGAGGCTTACTTCCTATCCTGGCTTCCTGCCTCAGCATGGCCACACAACTGTACTCCCCGATGCAGAGTGTGTGTCTCCTGGTCCCCTCAGTGCCCATTACTTCTGCTGCAGCCCCAGCCCCTGCCTCTGCTGCCAGTCACCTGACTCTCTTCCTCTCTTCCAGACGCCTGCCCTGTATGCATCTCTTCCACCAACTGTGCGTGGACCAGTGGCTTGCCATGAGCAAGAAATGCCCCATCTGCCGAGTGGACATTGAGACACAGCTGGGAGCCGATAGCTGAGGGAGGAGTTAGCCAGTGGATACCCCATTTCCTTCACCAGGTCCCCCCACGGCCATAGCCCTTGCAGCCAAACTTTGCCTTCTGAGCCATTTGACGTAGAGGAGAAGCCTGCAAGCACATTTCGTGGAAAGAGGAGACAGTGGTATCAGTGTCTGAGGGAAGGAGTGGGTGGGGGAGGACCCACCCATCCAGATGGCGACTGCCCCATCCACCTTGCTCGCAGGAGGGAGGGAGCTGGCCGTGCCCGTGTCCGGAGCGGGGGTGGGAAGGGGGGGCCCACGCCGCTGAGAACTAGATGTGATCCTGAGGGCACTAGCGGATAGACGGCCCCTCAATCCTGACCTTTGAAGGATTGTATATATACCTCTGGACCACGTAGAAACCATGTAGGGGTCTCTAGCTATTTCTGTGGATGGCAGCCAGAGCATGTTAGCTTAAGAAAAACGTCGTGTGTGGTGCTCTAGTCATCTTGTGGTGGACATGTCGCTATTACTGAACTTGCACCAAATATTTCTCATTGAGTTTCTTGTTTTGGTGCCTGACTGAACCAACCAACGACAGCCCCAATTTTCCCGTCTTTATGAAAGAAGAGGAAAAAAGAATCAAAGGTGAAAAAAAAAAAGCCAAATCCTGTTTACGGTGAAAAAGGATGACTTTTTTTTCACCCAGGTTGGAAGGCGGGGTGGGGGGGAGGTGTTCTCGTTTTGTGGTCATTTTTGTTTTTTCCTTGGCTTTTGTTTTTCTCATGTTTACAGTGCACGGAGTATGGAAGAGGCCTCTCAGAAGGGATGACTGGGGAAGAGCAGATAGGGTCATAGTAGGGTTCTGAGGGGTTCAGGTGAGAAGAATGTATTGCCAGGGCAGGTGAGGGACTTCGTCTGGAAGTAGTGCTTCCCAGTCCTTGGCCTCATCGCTATCCCTCTGGTTCCACATAGAACTGGGGAGCACTCGGCCTTCAGCTGTAGCTGCCCCTGTGTTCCTGGGAGCCAGGAGGCCTCTGCTCCCTCCAGCTCCTTTCTTTAGGCTGGCTCTTGTCCTGTCACAAAGAGGCGATGTAGCCACTGCCTCCCTATGCAAAAAACTAGCCAGGTGATGCAGATGAGACGGCATAGGTGATGGACACTTGACCTTGGCCCGAGTGCTCTCAGCCAGCACTCAGGGCTAAAGTCCAGCTCCGTAGACCTTGAGGAGGACCTTGAGCCTCCTCTGGGTGCCTCAAGTCCAGTGAGTTCCTCAGAGGTGGTCCTGGCTCCAAGACCATGTTGTCTGGTTCCCTCCCCTCTCCCCCTCCACTTCCTCTCCCTTCTTTTGTCTTCTCTGCTCTCTCTTTTGCTTGTACTGAGGATTGAACACCAAGACACTCTAATACTGAGCTACCCTACCCCCTCAGCCCTGTGTCCCTGGGCTCTGGTTCCTTGTCTGACTCTTTGATAACTTTGGGCAAGTCCCTTTCTTTCTCTGTGCCTCAGTTTCCTTCTCCTTCCAGTGGGGAGAAACAACAGTGCGTCCCCCTTTCCACTCCCTGTGCCTCACCTAGATGTGGTGAGGCTGGGTTCTGTCTAGCACGTTCTGTGCTTTCTGTTCTCTGTGGAGCCTCTGGGTTTTAGGGATGGGGTGCTTTCCAAGATAGATCTGGAAGTTCCAAGCAACATCATATAGTGTATCTTTCTGCACCTCCCCGCTATCTTTTGACCCCAAAGGGAGTAGAGAGATGGGAGGACAGAAGACTGAAGACAGAAAAATTCACCAAATTTCAACCCACACCCAATCCCTTCTTCTAGCTGGAATTCTTCCACCTCCCTTTGCCTCTCGCCCTTCTCTTTTCCCCTTGTTTGCACTGCTCTCAAAGCCTCCCCTTCCCTTGGCCTGTAGCCAGTCTCAATGCTCTCATACCTATAAGACTGGGAACAGGACCCTTATCACATAAATGCACAAGTCCCGTGCACATAAGGAAATTTGAGTCTGTATTGCTGCTGCCAGAGTAGAACCAGGACCAATGGATGAAATTGACAGGGAGGCCAGTTTTGGTTTGAGTTAAAGCCTGCTGAGACAGCTGGCACTGTCCCAGAAGATGGCTGCTCTGGACACCTGTGGGAAGAAAGGGGGACATAGTTGCCAGTGGGGGTTACTCCAGAACCGTATTCAAATGAAGGTATCTCCCAGTGCCAATCTGGTGTTGAATAAAATCTCTGTTGAGTGCCCACCGGTGCAGGTGCTGGGAAAGTGAGAGCTAAGACAGCAGTGGAGGAGGAGATAGCGCACACCCAATAGTGCAAAAGTGGCAAGTAGTTTAACGTTCAGGGCTGGCAGTGGTGAGCATTTCATCATACAGTTTGGTGACTGCACTGTGCCAATAATGTCTGCAGGGCAAATGCTGGATAACCCACACTGGGAGAAAGACGTCTGAGTCAAGCTGGAAAGGAAGCTGCTTACTGATAGCCACAGGAAGTTGGGAATTCTCTCCCCTCCTCTCCAATGGCTTGGTCAAAACCAGGAACTCATCAGAAGATGGCTTTAGCCTGAAGGTAGCTAGGATAGTCTAGGCAGGTCACTCCTCTCTCAGATCAGCCTTCTGTTCCTTATCCCGAGGCTGTCCTGAAAGGCTAGCAGGAGAAGAGAGTCAGTGAGGAGCCAGGCTAGAAGGAGAACTGGTGTCCTGAGTTCTAGGCCTCGCTCTTCACTGATAAACTGGATGATGCTAGAACCACCTCCCCTAACCACCACTGGGCTACAGTTTCCCCAGCTATGTTACAGAAAGGTTGGGTTGGATGCTTGCTCCCAACACTCACATTTTGTGATCTTCCCTAACATCCACACATCTTTCAAGTCGTAGAGCTGTGTGCCAACCAGGCTGTGAAGAAGGACTTCTGTGGCATGAACATGTTTCCGAGGCTGAGGGCACACGTGCTGAGTGAGAATGGGACCCGATCCTCTCTTCCTTCTCATTCTCTGCAGGCTCCCTGAGTGCCCCAGGCTAGTATTAGGGACTGGGCTGGGGAGGGGGTAATTCCTGAAGTCCCCTCCCCTCCCCATCTCTCTGGGGTCCTTGTTCTCTGTGGGTAGGGACGAGCAGGGATGGCACTCAGAGCCTCCTAGCTCCCGTTTCCTTAGCAGGGCAGCTGATCGGGTGAGAAGAGTGGAGCAGGGTGTGGACTTCTGCTCCCTCAAAGTCCCCCGATGGGTCAGGGAGCCCAGCAGAGTGGAGAAGAGGCAGGGTCTGGCCTCAGCATCTCATATTCACCACCTCCAGGAGGGACACATCTGTAGTCCTCCTGCTCAACTCAAGGGACTCAGACTCTTTCCTGACTGAGACGCATGAGTGCCTTCTGGGGAGAGAGCAGCCCCAGGGTTCAAGTTGGGCCTCCTAACCGCAGGCATGACCACAGCAGGTCTGCCGAAGATGCCAATCAACCAACCCAATGCCACAAGCCCGGCTGGGCACAGGCAGAGGCGGACAAGGGCCGCAGGCTCCTCTATCTGGTGGATGCTGGCCACCTGTTACCCTTGCTCACCACCTGTGGCAGGACTCAAGCTCCTCTTCTGCAAAGGTTCCCAGCCTCCGTGCAAGTATTCTTAACTCTTTACGCCTAACGAACAAGCACAGTTTTTTCAATGGTGAAGAAAAGCACCAGACTTTTTTTTTTTCTGAAGAAATTCCCCAAGCCCCCTGCCTGCCGGCGGGATGAATACTCCCCGTGTGGGGCTGTAGCAACGTCTGTCAGGTTCCCTGTGTTTCATCTCCTGCGCGCGCGTAGAGCAAATGCTAGAGCGATTTCAGCTGATAGAAAAACAAAAATGAAAAAAAAAATCCACAAAAAACAAAAAACATGGCACGTTGCTAGTTTACAGGGTTTTGTGAGTTTAAATGCCTTATATTTAACAATCATAATTTATGACTAACTTGTAGATATTGTGGGTTCTTATTTAATTATTTTTATAGTTGTTTTGCATTTTTAATTATAATTTATTTATTTAGAAAGGATACTAATTTTTTTTATTACTCCTATTACCTCATTTTGGCGTTGTTTCTGGGAGTGGAATGCTTTGCATGCATTGGTACGATGACAAACAACTACGAATACAAAAAAAATTTTAAATAAAATTCTGCGAACTTTATTTCGTCCAAACTATCAGGGTGTGTGATTGCAAGCTGTCCTACTGTGGTGCTGGCCTCTTTGGATACATTCCATACGAAATGCAAACCTTTGATTCTGTATGCTGTGATCTAGTGAAAAACTCCAATATAGTGACTGTATTTAGCACATATATAAATATAATTTGCACTCGTCAGCAGACTGGGGTAATCCTTTCACTTGCTACCCTTGGCACCCTCCTGCCAACCCTACACCTCCACTTAACCTGCTTTTCCCTCTCTCCTTGTCCTTCCCACAACCTCAGCCCGCCCAGCCGCTGTACCCTGAGGAAGGTTCAGGGTACTAGAGGTCACTGTCTCCACCCAGGGCCCAACTCTCAATGGTTCCAGGACTGGAGCCCTTCAGACACTGCCCGCAGGAGCATCTGCAAGCCACAAAGCCTGCTTTACTAGAATGAGCCCTGGGGAGGGGCCAGGGACTGGGGTTTTCAGATCAGCACCACTGCACACTTCCCTGTGACTGTGAGTCCTTGGTCTCGTGTCTTCCTTGCTGGGAGAGGGAGGAGAAAGGGATTCTCTAGTGTCCCTCAGATTCAGCTAGAGTATGACACAGGTCTGGGGGACCACTACTGAATCTATCTCACCCTCTCAGAAGAGACAAAGAAAAGAAGGATGGAAGAGGGGAGAGGAAAGAAAGGAAGGGGGGGTTGGGCTGAGGATTTATCAAGAGGTTGCCCAGAGCAGGCATCCCCAGGGTTTTCGTCCTTTTATAGGCAGCATCCTGCAGGTGACAGGGAGGTCAGTAAGGTGGACACTTGCCTGGATGTGGGCCATGAGTTTCCATGGGGCTTGGGTGGTTATTCAGAGAGTGAGCTGGAGTCCATGCCTTGTTAGTTATGGAATGGGATGGGAAGCCCCAGACTATGGTGTTCGGGACTGGCACTCACACCCTGTCATCTCCAGGAGCCTTTGTGGTTTGAGCATTGCCCACTGACAGCAGGTTGGGACACAGAGTGTGCCTCATGGTCCCTCTTCTCTCCTGCCGCTCTAGGGAGCTATGGCAGGAGAGGTTGCCACGGAGGGTAGGGAGGCTTCAGTCTCACGGCCCCATAGGGGAGTGGGAAGGAGGCTTGGGAAAGCAGTGGCACCAAAGGCTGGCACAGGGCTTAGCCCAGGTACTTTTAAACCAGAAGAGAAGGTGCAGGCTCCCAAGAGAAGCCTTTGAACGGGCTTGACCCCAGTGCGCTGCCTCCCTCCTTCCTCTCTTCCTTCCCTTCTTGTCCAGCTCATCCCTCCTTGTTGGCTTTTGACATCACTGCCTTTGCCCGGTGGGGAGCTCCACCCTCCAAACAAGTCCCGTGGAGATGGATGGTGCTGGTGTAGGGGAGGGAAGACCTGGAGTCGCCATGCTGAGTGGCTTGTCCGAGTGGCTGGGCTGGATATGGTCCCTAAGCCCCATCTCTGCTCCAGCCTGATGATGGGTGGGGCGCTTCCTGGGGCTTCTTGCCTACGCTGCCCAGCTTCCCCTTCTGCCTCCACCCTGGAATCACCCGCCATGCTGGTGGGAGCACAACCCCCACACTACCAGGCCTGGCAGACACTGCCGCGGGGCTCCCGGATGGGCACGCCTTATGCTGCTCTGCTCCACCCTCGAGCCTGCTCCCCTGCTGTCCCCTCTCCCAGCTCCACTCCTGGCCATGGATGTGGCTCATTGCTCAGCTATGGAGCCTGCTGCACCAGGCCCTAAAGGGGGTAATTTGCTTGCCCCTGGTAAGTGAAAGGATTATCCTCAGTGTTGATTGTCCTTTTTTGTAACCCTCCTGCTGTTCTGTTCTGTTGTGCTGTGCAACATTTTGCTACATAGACTATTTTATAGCAGAAAGCTAGAAGAATATTTATTATGAATATTAAAGCAATAGTGCATCAATGAAAAAGCGGAGACGTTAGGAATTGTGTAAATGCTTAGATTCACTTTTGGTGGATTTTTTGTACTTTATTTATAACTAATAAAATGAACTGCATTGCTAACTACACTTACTGATGTCGGATGTTTATTTCTATGCATATACAGGGCGTGTCCGGGAAACAAACTTGTGTCTTTCATTTACATTCATTCACATATATCCCACCAACTTTCCAGGTCCTTTGTCTTGTTCATTTTCCCGTCTTTTCCTGCTTCCGTCTTCTCAACCCCCCCCATCTTTATACTCCCCCTTCTTGTCTGTTACCTACTTCTGATGTAGTTTGGGCCTGGAATGGCCCCCAAAAGCCTGTGTGTTAAAGGCTCCTTGGAGGTGATGGAATCTTTAGGAGGTGGAGCCTCATTACAGGAAGTGAAGTCATTAAGGGTGTGCCTGGGAAGGGGACATTGGGACTCTAGCTCCTTTCCCTCTCTCTTTGCTTCCCTGATGCCGTTAGGTGAGCAACTTCTTCTACCATGTGTTCCCATCATAATGTGCTGCCTTGCCATGGGCCCCAGAGAAATAGGCCAACCAGCCATGGACTGAAACTTATAAACTGTGAGCCAAAATAAACCTTTCCTCTTTATAAGGTAATTATCTCAGGTATTTTGTCATAGTGACAGAAAGCTGACCAACATAATTTCTTTTATCTCTCTCAGAGAACAGGTCCTATGTCTCTGGGTCAACCATTTAATTGACCTGTTTTCTAAACTTTAGTTATGGCTTTTCCTGAGGACAGTTATAATTTTCTGAACAACTTTCAAGTGAAACTTATATGTTCTATTGGAAGACTTCTTGTTTTCTCTGTAGGAGAGAAGGAACTGGATTTCAACCATTGGTATGGATTTCTGTCCTTTGTAGGACCTAAGTTCACATACTCTGTATGGTATACGGTCTGTTCTCAGAAACATTGGGCTCTGTAAACTAGAAAATGACTTTCATAAGCTGCCAAAAGAATCCATATAACAACATTTTATTTTAAAAAAGCAATGGACATTATTTTCTAGAGCAGTTTTAGGTAAATGGAAAATGAGCATAAAGTATAGAGAATTTCTCTGCACTTTCTTCACTATCCCCACCTGGTCCTACTAACATCTTGTGTTCGTGTGATGCATTTGCTATAACTGATGAGCCAATATTAGTGCACTATTATTATAGTTCATAATTTACATTATATTATGGAACCATTTAAATTCCTAGCTCATATCACAGTGAGATTGTCACCTGACAGGGTCCAAGCAGGTTCCCCAAAGTGGAGATGGAAAACTTGACCCTTGCTACCCATGGGGTAGGTTGTAGGTTTGCTAACTTCTGTCACAGAAAAAAAAAAAATTCAAGGCCAGGTGTGATGGCGCACACTGTAATCCCAGCACTTGGGAGGCTGAGGCAGGAGGATCACTGTGAGCTCGAGGCCAGCCAAGGCTACAAAGTGAGTTCAAGGCCAGCCTGAACTGCACAGCAAGATCCTATCTCAAAAAGGCCAAAAGAAAAAAAAAAATTCAAGATAGTGATAGTAAAGAGGTTTAAGAGGCAATACTTGCTTGCTTAATGGGGAGCTTTCATGAGGACGGAGGGTCAGCAATTTATAGGTAAATAACTCCTGCCCAGCCTTATTGTGTCTTTAAGACTCTTGTACCATGCCCCAGTGGTTTTCCTGGAAGTCAAAAGGATGCTTAAACTTGGGTAATGTTTGTGTTCTGAAGCTGTAGCTTTTCTTAAAAGGACACTTTTAAAGATTTTCCTTGTCTCTTTCTATACTTTTTCTATCCAACCTCCAGATGAAAAGCAATACTGCGTGTAGCTTTCCATGTGTTTCTACCTATGTTTCTTTGACCCAGGAACCAGGCATGGCCCTGTCACCACCAGCACCACATGCATGTAGGCAAATAAAGTCAAGGTCCAGCTCGGCAATTCCCAGGTCTCTGTGTCCTGCCTCCCTCCAGCATCTCCTTGTCTCTTTATTCTGTATCCAGTACAATGAAGGTGGCCCCGGGAGGCAGGGCCTGGGCCACTTTGGCAGAGGAGTAGCTTCTTTCCTTGGATTGCACACTTGCTTAGCACAAGGGAGGGTGTACTCAGCCTTCCTGGTCTCTGCCCCCTCCCACCTTCCCATGCTGGCACTCTGGAGGAGAGACTTCTTAGAAAACATCGAGGCTCGTTCTCTGCCCTGGCCTCATCACCCACTGTCACCTAATGGCCCTCCAACTAAGGAGGGAAGGAGCCTATCTTTACCTCACCCTAGGCCTCCTGAGTGCCTCCCCACCTCACCTTTTCTCCCCTGCAGCGCCCACCTGCAGCCCTGCCCTGCCTTCTCTGCCCCTCCCTAGCGCTCCAGGCCCTAGGAGGCCTTGCCCACTCCCAGCATTTTCCTGAGCTGCTCTCTGTGGGCCAGGATCGCTTGCTCTGTTCCACAGCGGTCAGCTGGCAAACAGCACGTCTTCACCCAGCTCCAAAGGCCTTCTGTCCTAGCACCTTCTCCATGTCGCCCACCCCGGCAGCCAGCCGTAGTGCTCTTTCCTCTATCTGACGGCGTATGTCAACTTCCATCTTTTCATTTGATGTCAAGCCTTACCCTGTCTGTGCACTTCCTGTGCCACTTGTGTGCTGTTTGACTTTGGGCAAGTTACTTAAACTCTCTGTGCTTCAGTTTCTTTATGAAATGAGAATAATGAATAGTATCTGCTTCAGTGTACTGTATGAGGATTTCATGTGTAAACACTTGTGCCTGTGGTATGGCAGACACTACAAATTTTGGCAGTAATGATGTCTTTTAAAAAATCCTTGCCTCTGTAATCTTTCTCTTTGATCTTTGCTTTTTTTTCCTCCTCCTTCTCCTCCTAGAGTGTTTCCAGGTCCCATCAATGTCCACATCCTGTGTGGTCAGCCACCGGCGATTGATCAGTTTTTCAGCAGGAGAGGTAGTGGCTGTGGTCTTAAAACCGAGACTTGTGGAATCGTCATTTGATAACGTCTTTGGAAACTTGAGAAGAAAACCCTCACTGAGGTCAGGAGGCTGGAGCACGGACTCACCTTCTGCTGGGTCCCAAGCGCCCCCAGCAAGCCCTCCCAAACCATGCTTGGGAGTGTAAGGTGGAATTGCTCTTTCCTTCTGAGGGGCAGCTCTTTTTCTAGGTCTTTCTGTGCTAACCCTCTTCTCCAGGCTCTACATCCTCGCTTTGCCCCAGGTTGAGTCCTCCCTCTCTCTCCGAAGCCCTCTGACCTTGCCCTTGCTCAGAGTGCGAGGGGAGGGGCCTTCTACACAGGGCTAATCTTGGTGTCTTGCTGGGCAAAGAGGCTAAGAGGGATGCGGGTGCCTATCCAGGACAGGGTCTTCAGAACGTGGGGCGCCCAGAGTACTTTCTGAACTCGTCCATTTGGACCTCACATAATCTGAATTCAGAAAGAGTATATCTGGGCCCAGCTGAGTTTACTCTTATCAAAGTCTTAGATAAAAAGATTTGTTCAGGCTAAAATCTGAGGAAGTAAGATTGGAACGTTTTTAGTTTAACCTCCTTAAAAGCGAAAGTGTTTTTAGGCTTTGTGCAACAGTTTGTATGTAAATAACTTGTGTTAATTGCAGTGGAGTCTTACCTTTTCTTTAAAGTAGACCCCAGGGATATATATGTGGAAATACTTTGTTAGCAGTTACTCGAAAGCAATACAATTATGGTTCTCTCGAAATACTCTTTAGCACAGGCTTGTTTCTAAATCAGGTGAGGAAAGATGGAGTTTGTCACTCAACCAGCTGTCCTTATAAGGAAGAACTCTGCAACAGCGGGAACTGTCAATACCCAGGGGTTGGGGGTGGGGCGGGGGTTGGCGTCTCTTGCCAGGACTGCAGGAAATGAAGTGCTGGAGAGAAAGAGACTCATCTCTTCTTTGTTTCCTTCACCCTAGCACTAGAGAGGGGCTAACTAGAGGTGAGGTGGGATTCCGGCACATGTGCCTGTCACACAGCAGCCGAATGACTCAAGACCATGTAGCATCATGGTGAGAGGGGTTGGGGGTGGGTTTCCCAGGAAAGGAGGTTGTTCTCTCTCACCAAGGCTGGCCGTTGGGCCTCACCCTCAGGATTAGGGCTGGTGGAGCACAGAGCGCTGTGGGGGTTACAGGTAGAGGAAAGTTTTTCTGTGGTGAGATGGGCAAGGTGTCCTGGGTGCAGGATTTAAGGAGGACCTTATTCTCAGACTTACCTGAGCCCAAGCTTGGGCACCTCCTTTAATTTTGCACCCTAAGCTTGACCTTGTCAGACCTAAGCTCTGTCCTTGATTCCTGCCCTGCTCAGGGGAGAGAATTACTGAAAAACAAAGCCCAGACCAGTGGCAGATTGGGTGAGACTGGAGCTTCTTACGGTCTCCCTCCCCAAGATAGAAGGCAGGAATGGGGGCAGCAGCCAGGTCTTGTACAGCACCAAGGTGAGATTAAAATGTGGCACAGAAGATCAACCCTTTCCTACTCTATGTTCAGAGGACTTGTAAGCCATTATCTTCTCTCCTGTCCTTCACATTCAACCTCAACATGGAAAAGAGAACTGTTGGCCTTGAGCAACAGACTTAGCAATATGCTGTCCCAGTGGCCCCAGGAACCCTAGGGAAGAACCAAGCAAGCAGGTGCCTTCTCTAGGATGGTGGAGATGAACCTGACAGATGATGAGTTCTGCAAGACTCTGGGCGCCTCTCCCCATCCCACCACCAGGCCGCTCCCCACCCTCCTCTCCCACTGTTGCACGCAGACTGCCATCTGGAGCCCGGCAAGTGTGGAGGCCATCGGACAGCCTGGTGCAAACCCAACTTGGCCCCTGTGTGGCCTGTGGCCCTCAGTTCCTGCTCCCAGAGAGTAAGAAGCCTGGACTAGCACGGGGTCTCCTTCTGCACAGAGCAGGCTCTCAGTCCTGTGTATTTCCATCCACAGAGCTGAGTGCCTCTGGCTTTAGGAGGTTACTCTGTTGGAAGACTAGGCTCTGGCCTGTGAAACCAGATATGCTGGAGGCACATTTTTATTTATTTGTTTCTGAATTTGTGGTTCTAAGAGTTTGAGATAGTTTATGATGACACATTAAGTAAATTATTTGTATATAGGCTGAGTATCCATTATCTAAAATACTTGGGACCAAAAGTGTTTCAGATTTTAGATCTTGAAATGTTTGCATACATAATGAGATTTCTGGGATGGAACTCAAGTCCAAACACAAAATTCATTTATGTTTCTTATACAACACACACACACACACACACACACACACACACACACACACACACAGCCTTTCAGGGCCTTATACGATATCTGTTTTGTAATGCACCCTCCCTTTGACAGTGAATTTCAAATTCACTGTGTGGAATTTCAGTGCCTGAAAAATTTCAGATTTTGGAACATTTTGGATTTTGAAATTTCAGGTTAGGGAGATGCTTCACCCATATTTATATTTATGTATTTATTTATCTAAAGCCAGAATGTAGACAATAAATGTTAGAGATAGCATCATTTAAATTCAAAGATTAAATTAATTTGTTCTGGAAGCTTTACTTAAAGGACCACAAAAGAATAAAAACAAATCACTTGCATCCACTGAGCCTGGGAGAGAAGTGTTGCCAACAAAATACTGCAAGATGAAAGAGGAAAAATGAGATGAAAGAGGAAAAATGAGATGAAAGCAATTAGCAGAGAGAAGAAAACTGACCCCCTCAGGGCTCACAGAGCCAATGTGAAGACAGCTTCCTGAGAAGGAGAGGCACCAGCAATCTCTAAAGAGGGCCTAGGAGCTGTGAACAGGGATGTTGATCAAGGCTAGTGAGCAGTTAGAGTTCTGGCCCCCATCCTAGCTGGGTGACCAGCCATGCACTCTGCACCCCATACTGCAGAAGAGGGCACGTCTACTCTAGAGAACTTCACGGGAGACTGGGCAGGGGCTAGGCTCAGGAAAGGGGATAACGAGGGGTTGCACACTGCAGTTGGCATGAAAGTCTTTGCCTGTGCCTTGAGAAGCTAGCGTGTGCCTCCTGACACTTGCTTCTCAGGGAAGCTTGTCCAGAGTCCTGAAAGATAATTTTTGTATGGGCCCTCATGGGGTAGGGAGATTTGGACGCAGGCTCACAACACTGTTTCCCACACTGAGTGGCACTAGATTGAGGCTTTGGCTTTAGGGTAGAGTAAGGCAATTCTTCAGGAGGATAGGGCATGGGATCAAAGCACTCAGCTCCGTGGGGCCCACTCGGGGCTGTGAGTGACCCGGAGAACTGGCCGAAAGCTCTGAAGCTCTCATCCGTAAATGCTGGAAGCCCAGTTTGCCATCGAACCAGCAGCTTGGACCAAGCTGGAATGTTCCTTCTCCTGGGCTTGCAGTGCAGTTACTCAGAGCTGTGATTGAGGGCATTTCCATGATGTCCTAAGGGGACACTTTCAACCTCAACAGTTACTAGAGAGAGTTGGCTCCTTGGGCTGGGGAGTCTTTGGCTAACAGCAGGGTGTAGGGCAAGAGCTAGCACTAGGAGGGCTGGAGGCATCGGAGAAGACAAGGTCAAAGCACGGGGTGGAGGGGTGTATCAGGGACACGGAAGCAGGAAAGATGTCAAAGTTATTGTCTACCTCTATAATTTAGCCCTGTCAGCCCAGATTCACCTGCTTATTTCTGATGCTGAAGTTGTTTTGACAACTGCCTGGCAACCGCTCCCTCTACAAGGCTGGGGTGCTTCCCAAAGACTCCAAGAAATGAAAGCCTCAGCTTTAGGAGCCTGTCTTTGTAAGACCCATAGTAGGACAGAAAAAGAAGAAATTTGGAGAGTATCTAGTCACTGACTTAGTAAGTGGCAGGGCTGGAACTGAGGACAATTGCACTTAACACCTCCTAATCCCTTCCCAGACACCAGGCACCATGTCGAGCAGGCTACGAGAACTGCCTCACTTACCGTTATGATAGCACTGTGGTACTGGGGTTATCTTTAGGTTTCAGGGGAAAGGGAGGAAAAGGGCTGATCCATGACTTGCTCAGGGTCACATAGCTAGGAAGAGAGGGTGAGATTTGAACTCGTACTACAGAATCCTCACGCTGCTTCCCTACAACTCTGAATCATGGTCCTTGGTCCTTGGCATCATTCCATTGGTGTCCAGGGGTGTGCAGGGAAGTGAGGGGATGGAGCGGAATCCCCTCATCCAATTGTGTCACCATAGATGCTCCATCAGTCCCCTGAACATGCAGCTTGTATTCAACTGCCTGCTTACTTCTCTATCCAAATGTCTGAGACAGCTCACCTACTTTCTCCTCACCAACAAAACAAAAGCCAGCAAACCCCAAACTAATGCTTCCCCCATAGTCTTTTCCATTTCAGGAAATGACAACTCTATCCTTCCAAGTGCATAGCTAAAACATTTTAACAATACCACTGCCTCCTTTCTTGATCTCTCATCTCATATTCAATTTCTCAGCAAATCCAGTGGCTCTGCCTTCAGAACAAACCCAGAATTTGACCACTTTGAGCTACTTTCACTACCACCACTCTATTCTGAGCCACCCACCCCTTGCTTAGACCATTGCAGTAGGCTCTTAGTCTTGGGAATTCCATTAAAGGAGTGATAGGCTGCTAGAAGCTCAGACAATACGCTTCTGGGGAAATGACCCAGACTGGCTGGGAAAGAGTTCTTGGGAAATAGTTTAGGTATCAAAAAAGGTTTGCTCTTAAAAATATTCTAACCACAAAAGTTGAGATTTGGTGATCCCAAAACCCTGAGCTATGACAAATCTCATCAGAGTTCTTTTGGGGGCCTAGAAGGCCACTTCTGCTAAAAACACTGACCCATCACTTGAACATACAGAGATATCACAAGTGACTAAGATGGCATCTTTACTTATGTCCATCCCTTTTGCTGTTTTAGGTCTTGGGTCAGATGCTGTGAATTTTGTATATACACGTACGTGTTGATCATTTGAAAAAATGTTTTGTCCAAACTAGAGAGATAATTTGCTTTATTGCCTGTTGGAGTTGGTATGTGTTTTCTTTTTCTTTCTTTTGTTCATCTTTCCTGCCCTCATCCCTGTGCTTCTTCAGCAGTGCCAACAGCCCAAGTACCTAAAGTCTTTTATCCCTATCATAAGGCCCAGCCCAAACCACAAGACCAGAATTCTCACACAGGATGATGGTACCAACTACAAGAGTAACCCAGAAATTCCTAGGACATGGTGCCCATGACTACCTAGTGGTCACAAGAAAAAAATTTCTTTTCAGATGCTTCCACTGGCCAATGGAAATGGTTGGACTTTCACCAACCACTCCCCAGGATGTCAAGACAAGCTCTCTGTTCTGTGAGTAGCTTGGTCACTCACTCTGTCAGTCAAAGCTGAATCTCTTCAGCGGAAGTTCCATTCAGCTCAACTCCCCATCCTCATAAAGCTTCACCTGTGCAAAATACTGTGTACTCGCAGTATTTGGCATGATCTCATTTCCATTGTTTCTGTGCCAAAAGATCCTGTCTGGTATCACAACCACAATGCCACACAGAATTGGAAGATTCCTCATCCTTCACTTCTGGGCCCACCCTAGGTGAGTCAGAAGCTGGGAGGCAGGTGGGGGGACAGAGGAGTAGGGCAAGGCAGGGGAAAGAGGTGAGGCTGACTCACACACTTAATGCACACATGTTCACGCACTTGCCCATGAATATACACATTCCACCCATTTATGTATGCACTCACACTCTCAGCCCTCCTTCCCTGCAGGGCTGAGCTGGAGGCTTGGAGGCTCATTTTAGGTTGATGCTTCAGTCTTTTCGCTTGCCCTGGACATTGAGTTATAGCCTGGAAACAGATTTTATAACATAAGTGTTTGTTAGACTTTCTATTACCTATTGGCATGCAGAGGAGTTTGAGACCATCACCTTTAGCAATGAAATAATGTTCCCAAGGTCTCAGGGCTGCTGGGAGGCAGAGCTGGGATGCAGGCCCAGGTAGGCTGTCCTCAGAGCCTGTGTACTTCAGCTCCCCAAGAGAGCTCTGAAAGCACTCTGAACTTGCCCCCAGAGTCACAAAGACTCACTGAGAGTATAGACCAGCCTAAGGCAGAGAGTCCAGGTAACACTGCAGGGATGCAGAAGCTGGAATTGGTACCTTACTGGAGGGAGACTTCCCACATTGATCTCCTTTCTGCTGCCCTGCTGTCTGCAGGAAATCAGAAGTCAGAGACTGAGCTCTATCTGAGTTTTTTCTGGGTCTATGACTGTTGACCAGGGAAAGTATGTGTATATATGTGAAGATGCATGTCCATCTATGTATATATATATGTGGGTGCCTGTGTGAATGTGCATGCGTGTGTGTGTACCCTTGTGCATGCACAGGTATGTGTTTCTCCTACTGTCTCTCCATCAAGGTCATGTTCTTCATGAGGGCAGAGACTATGTCTTTCTTTTGTCCCTGATTCCCTCTGCTTTCAGTTCAAGCTTGCTCTCAGAGAGCCACAGAGAGGACCAGTTATCCCAGAAAGTCATGGGTTAACTCACCCACCCAGCTCACACTAGTAGAGGTTGGGCTGCTCCAAGTGTCAGCTCCATCACCTTGTGCCTGTTCCAATTGTGTTACCATAGACTGGGCTAACCAGCAGCTCCTTGCCCATGTGTTCTCTTTACAGTGGCAGAAAAAATTGTCTACTTCCCACAGGCTCATAAATCTCCCAAAACACTTCCTCCTGATGCTTTTCTCCACTTGCCACTGGATTTATTGACTCAAGGGAAAAGCATACATTTCTCAGTGAGCAGATGCTATGATGAGGTCTTTATGGGGTGGGGTTGATAATAATTTAATTAGCCCAGCTTTTTGGGAAAAAAGTGTTAATTAGGTTTTGCTTAAAATATACCATCTTGATGGCCTCTCCTTCACCATTTCTCTCCCCTGGGAGAGAAGTCCCAATTTTCCATCTAGCCTGGCCACCACTGTTATTACAGGAAAAGGAAATGCAACAAGATATTTTTGAGCAGTCACAAATTATGACACATGCTGATTACAATTCCTATATGTTCAGCAAATTGGGAGCAGAACCCAAAGGATAATCATCCACACAAGTAGTTGCCTCTGAAGGGTCATCAGGTTCTCAGTAGACTGCTGGCCCCTGGTCCCTGCCCCTGGAAGGAAAGGGATGCTCAACACCAAAGTGCAAGCAGAAAGGTGTGGCCAAGCCCTTGCCTGTCACACAGAAGGAAAGAGGTCTCTCCAGGTAAGTCCATCCCCCCTGGACTTGTCCAGCCACCTTCCACAGGTGAAGATCGTGGCCACCCCAGTGCTGGTGTTGGTGACCTCCACCTTGTCCACCAGCCAGCCAGAGTAGTAGCCGCTGCCGTCATGTTCCAGCCGCACCTTGCGCAGCTCACCTAGCTCCAGCGTCTCCAGGAAGAAGCGGTCAGTGCTGCCCCGCTCAAAGAGGTTGCACATTTTCTGCTTCAGCTCCCGCTTGCCTGTGTCCCCATTGGCCCCAAAGATAGTCACAAAGACATTGGCATCAGTGCCTGCCCCTGGCTCATAGCCTGTCGTCACGATGACCTCATACTTGACAGGCACCAGGCTCTGGATCTTGCTGGCGAAGCTCTCTGTTGTCTTGGTAACCTCAAACACTTTGAAGTACTTCCTCTTCCTCTTGAGGGGGATGAGGCAGTCGCAGTTAAAGAAGTACCTGGCAGAAGATGGGAGAGAAGGGTGCTCAGGGGACAACAGCCAGGGTCACATCCTCCCCCACAGAGCCTGTCATCCACAAATGATTCTTTCCCAGGATTCCAGCCCAAGATATTGAGGCTGGGAACTATGGACTTTAAAATGCGAATCTGGGGTCTATCTTAAAATTTACAGTGGAGTGACAGCTCATCCTTCCTGTTGTCCCTTCATTTTTCTACTTCTTTTCTTGTCATCCACACTCTATACGCCATCTATAAGGAGAGCTCATTGATCCATCTTCAACATGGATCCAAAATCAGTCCTCTTGAAAAACCACCCAGTATCTCACTGCTTATCCTGCTCTGGTCCAAGTCATTACCATCATCTCCCTGGAGAATACTGAGGGCATCCTAAGTGGTCTCCCTGCTTCTTGCTTCCTAGGTTTGGAAGGAACACTTGCTATGGTTTCTTCCTACATTAGACTGCTAGTATATTAGCAGCACTGAAAATAGCAGTCCTACCTCAAGACCATAATCTTAAGTAAAAACTGGAAACACAAGTTTAAATATCACATTGTTTCTCTTGCGTGAGAAAACCAAAGGGTAAATAAGGGGCATAACAGAGGATAGATACTGGAAATAGGAAGAACATGTTCAAATGAGAAGGGGAACAAGGGAGAAAGAAGGGGGAAGGGAAGCAAAGGAAAAGGAATAAAAGAGGATAGAAGGGCAAAATGGAGACAAAACTTCTGCAAATGGGGAGGGGAAGAAGGGTTGAAGGATAGGAAGGGAATGAGGAAACAAAGAACACTCAAAATATGTTAGGCACAAGTATGAATTCCTTATGATGGATGTGATCAATATGTCAACAAATATGTACAATAAAAACATTTTAAAAAAAGAAAGAACATAAGTGGTCCTCGCACTGGCTAGGGCCTTCAGGAATGCAGCAATGGAAAGGTGTGCCAAATGGTAAAAAATCAAATTCTACTTTAGATGATCTTTTTCCTTTGGAACAGGGGTTAAACCAGGGTCTCAACTGCTCTTAAGCACATGCTCCACCACTGAGCTACACACCCAGCCCTAGGTGAAAAAACTGCAAAAAAAAAAAAAAATTTGGTTTCTTACCAAAGGCCAGGGTTTTGCATTCTTGGATCTCCTTAACAGCTCTGGCATCATCCTCCCATTTCATGAAAGGAGGAACTATGCTTTGGAGAAGAAAAATCATCTCCTAGGATGACCCAGAGCCAGGAGCCTGTCTGCCTCTGAAGAGCAAGCCATTTGAAGATGCTTCACAGGAAATCCTTCATCTGTTTTGAGATCTCTTTTTCCCCATTTGGTTCATTTGGATTTTTATTCCATACCAGAATTTCTTGGAGGATGATATGCTTTCATTCTTTGCTATAAAATGTTTTTAAAAATGTATTTCTTCATGCATATGCCCAGCAATATACATAACTCTATGTAAAGGCATAAGTCACATAATCACGTATACACTTCCCCAAATGCACCGTTTTTCTTTTTCCTTTTGCTCAGCTCTGTCTCTTTCTCTCCTCCTTTCTACTTCAGCACCCCACCTTTAACTCAGATAACCTGTGTGACAGTTGAGGGTACAGATCGCCAAAGTCCCTTCCATTCCATCCAATCCTGCCTGGACCCACATACACATGGACATATGGGGATGTCAGTATTCCCTCTACTAAACAGCATCACATAAGACATGTTTTCTTGTATCTTGCCTTTCTCTCTCAACAATACTTCCTGGGAATGGCTCCAAGTCGTTTGGTACATATTTAATTCAGTATTTTGAATGGTTGAAACATATTCCCTAGTGTAGATATGAGGAAATGTTTTCTAATAGACATAATTAGAAGATCACAAAAATGTGAGACTTAAGGATTTGGCAGAGTCATGGATCTAGCTGGAGATGGGGGTGAGTTAGCCAGTAAGAGTAAAGGCAAAAGCAAAAGAAGAGTAAAAAAATGATCTCACTTAAAAGAACATATACAATGTGATCACCCTTCCGTGAACATTGTGTATGTGAAATATTAGAAAAATGCCAGAGAAAAGGAAGTCAGTGCTCATGGTGGCCATCTCTGACGGGTAAGGCCTGAAGGAAATTTTACTTTCTTTTACCTACTTTTCTGTATGACTTGAATTTTTATAATAATTACAACTTAGATATGCTATTGAGATAAAACCATAAAGGTGTTTTTGGTTTAATAAATAAATAAAATCCTCTCTGGGTGCCCTTCCACCAAAATGCCAAATACAATAGTGACAAATAAGAACTGGAGAGAAAGGTAAAAAGCACACTGCAAAACAAGGGTCAAAACGGGAAAGTTTGGAGGACAGAAATTTGAGGTTATTGTGCTTACAAGGATTGTGATTAAATTCATTTGTAACTCGTGGAAGTTCAAATATGGTTAAGGCCATCGCTGGGAAGGAACTGTGACACATGCACAGTGCTAAGAGGTATTTATAGTGTAGAGTAGAAGCGGGTCCTGGAATGCTGCCACATAAATAGCTACAATGATTAAACCCACCTTCAAAGTTCCCCCACTGGATGAGGGTTCTCTTTCTGGAGAGAGATAAGTTCTTATTCTCAGAAACCACAGACTCAAGACCTGTGCAGGCAGGGGAGGGCTGGGACTTCTGAGGACACACTAGGCTGGTGCTACTGCCTTCTTTTTCCTCTGGCCAGAGTCAAAGGAGCAACAAGGAGAGTGAGGTCCGAAGAGGTGATGGGCAACTGCTTGAGGCCACATAGCTAGCTGATGACAACTTCAGCATCCAGAGGCCTGGACTCCCTCTTCACTCCAGGAAGAGCCCTCCCCATACACATTTCTTCCTCTTTCTCCAGCCCCACCCACAAGCAGACAACAGGGAAGAAAAGACACTGCTCTTGGGAGAGGCTGCAAAAATACCACAACTTGACCCAGGATTGTTGAGTGGGAAATTTCCCCTTCCTCCTGAGGCTAAAGGTACAAAAAGGTGCTGGAATCTCTCCCTCCCTCTCTCCCTCTCTCCCTCCCTCTCTCCTTCTCTCTCGGTGTCTCTCTGTCTCTTGGTCTCTCTGTCTCTCTTTCTCTGTCTCTCTCTTGGGTTTAAAGGCATTTGAAGGGATGACTATTTTACACTGCTATTTTATTTACTTATTCTGGGTGTTTACAGAGGTACAGCATCAGTAGCCACGCTCTCCAGGGTAGGGAAGCAACACCAGGCAGTCCAAGGGCCTCAAACCTGGCCCTGACTCTCTGAGAGGGTCATTAACTCTTGGAGCTACTCTCTCAGCTCTCAACCCTACAGCCATATCCAGCAACTCCTGTAGGATTTATTGTACTCAGGTTCAGATTGGTTTCTCCCGAAAAAAGCAACAGATAATGTTGCAGCTCAGGAGAGAAGTTGCTGTGGACTGAATTATGTCCCCCTCCAAATCCATATGTTGAGTCTCTAACTCCCAATGTGATGCTATCTGGAGAAAGGCTCTTTAAGAGATTGTTAGAGTCAGATGAGGTCATGAGGGTAGAGCTCTCATGATGAGATTAGCACCCTAAGAAAAAGAGGAAGAGGCACCAAAGCTTGCTATCTGCCATGCTGAAACAGCCGCTTGCTGTCTGTGTGCAAGCCTGAAAGTGTACCCTCACCAGAACCCAACCATGCTGGCATCCTAATCTTGGACTTCTAGTCCCCATCACTGTGAGAAATAAGTGTATATTGTTTAATCTTTCCAGTCTATGCTGTTTTACAGTGGCAGCCTAAATTAACTAAGACAGAAGGGCGGAGGTCAGAACCCTTTCCTGCCCAGTTCCCCAGGAGAAGCTTGGTCTAGGGGAGACAAATGCAGGGAGCCCACAGGTCACAGGATGAGCATGGACAGCTATCACTTTGAGATACTTGAGCTTCTGAAGTCAGAACCTAACAAGGGACTGGCCTGAGTCCTGAGGCCTGTGGGCTGTAGGGGTTAGGAGTGGTTCCAGTGTGTGAATGGGTAGGACCCGCCCCAGGAGGGACATGGAGGGAGAGGAGTCAGGAGTGGACCTGGGCGGGATGCCCCAGCAAGCAGAGGCAGGCTGGCCTTGTGGGCAGCACACCCAGCAATTGCTCACTCTCCCCAGGCAAGCCTTGGCCTTGGCTTCTTCTTTCTACCCCTCCCGACTGCTTCTTTGAATCTTCCTGAACTTCCACAGCCTCAGGGCCCTTTGTGGCTTCCAACATGGTTATAAAGTGGTTTTAATTAGACAAGCTGCCAGCTGTGCCTATGTTGCCTGGGTAACTAAGGCTGTTAATGCTCCAGGAATGTCCGAGTCTCCAGAAAGTGTGCCCTTCGATGGCTCTGCTTGTCTCTGGTTCCTTGCTGCCTACTAGGGAGGATCTCAGTGTGACCAGCTGAGAAGCAGGCCTCAGAGCTGTACTTCTGTGCCATTACAGAGGGAAGGGGAAAGCAAGGCAAAGCGCTGCTGGCTGGGACCATGTGACTTCCTCTGCATTATGTCAGGGTAGCCTCCCTGGATTCAAAGGCAGGACACTGAGGTCTCCTAGTCTAATCTCTCCCCTGTGGTAGAGTCACAGTGCAATCAGCTCCAGAACAGGACAGCTGCCTCTTTTCATCTTGTCTTGTGGGCCTTCTGAATGGGGTGACCTCAGCTTTGAAGGGGCCACCTCCTCATACCCTGCCCTCTTGCCCACAGTCCAGCTTCCATCCCTGCCCCACACCGTACATACACATTGTTGTACTCCATCTCTGTGATGGTGATGGTCTTGACATGCCAGACCAGCTCTCTCTTGGGGATGAACCGGTCCTCCCTGGCCAGGTGACCCACACAGATGGAGGCAATGTCCCCTAAGAAGACACTGTCAAACTCGAATGTGTCAGTAGTCCCTCTGCAATAAACAAAAGTATGTTCAGTGAACTGTCCAGGCCCAAAGAAGAAAGTAAGCATTTACTGAGTGCTTACTGCATTCCAGGGTAAGATGGCAGGCAAGGCCTGAGGTCAGTCCTGCCTTCCTTGAGGGATGCAGCCTAGTTTTTGGAACAAGACACTCAGAATGAAAAAGCCCTACTAGCTGCCTGGTTCCAGCACCAATGAGCAGCAGTACTGTTAAGTGGGCTGGAGTAGCAAGGGTAACATCACAGGTGTAGAGCTGAGGATGGTGGTGAGACCTAAAGAGCGGAAGGCGGAAGAGAAAGGAGGTGTCCCCTGGTGTGGACTGTATTATCAAATTTGTGGATGGGAACAGTGGGGTGTGGAGGCATGGCTGGCTTGCGGGAAATTTGGGTTCAGTGGGGGAAATGATACTGAGGAACGTAGACTTCGATGGAATTTGAGTTGAGGGGGGAAAGTGATGTTGAGAGGGTGGGGGTATGCATGATCTGTGCTGGTCCCAAATGCACGTATAAAGAGCTTAGACTTTGTCTCGGTGGGAAGTGAATTTGAATAAAATGTTACTATAATCTGAAAGCTTATGTTCCTCCAAAATTCATGTGTTGAAACCTAAACCCCAATGTAATCGTATTTGAGTGGGAGCCTTGGAAAATGATCAGGTGATGAGGGTGGGGCGCTCATGAATTCGATGGGAATTGGATTAGTGGCACCTCATTGAATTGGATTAGTGCCCCTAAAAAAGCGACCCTGGAGAGCTCCCTTACCCCTTCTGTCATGTGAGAACCAGTGAGGATGGCTCTATAAACTAGGAAGTGGGTCCCCACTGGACTTTGAATCTGCCTGTACCTTGATCTTCCAACCTCTAGAACTGTGAGAAAAGTCACTATTGCTTATAAGCTGCTTGACAGTGACACTCTTGGACTAAAGACAAAGGAACAGTGGTGGAACTGAGGGAAAGGTGGAAGCTCAGCAAGCAGTTTTGGAGGAAGCAGATGAACTAGGCTTAGGGGTGTCTGTGGTAGGAGGAGGTAAGGAAGTGAGCTCTGTGTCTATGTGGACACAGAATCATGTTTGCAGCAGATAGCACAGGACTGGCACAGGCACACAGTAGGTACCCAATAAATACTTGCTGATTAGGACCATCTGTACCCCTATGGCTCTCCCAAGGAAAGAGACACTTGGAGTCCCTCTCTTACCCACCCCACACCCATCCCTTATGGGCACCCCTCTTCCTACTTTCTGAAGGCCCGCTGTCTGGAAGAATTTTCCACGAGAAACTCTTTGGAGCGGTTCTTCCTGCCCTCCAGGATGAGCCAGACATTCTCCCTGGTTTCGCCCCCGTTGCCCGTTTCTATGACAATCTCGTAGGCTGCAATGGAGGAAGTGGGAGAGGGTCAGTAGGGGGAAGCAGCCACCCACCTCTGGGAGCACAACAGTCACTCTCTCCAGGCTTTTTGTCTGACCCTGGGCCATGACCTGGGAATGGAGGGGCAGGTCAGCATGGCCACACTCCGGAGCTGTAAGTAGAACTTCCCAGCTCTGTGGCTAGGGCTATCCTTCCTGCTTTATTTATAGTAGCAACCTCTTTGCTGGTGAATTTGGGAGCTGCTGGGAATAAAGCTGTAGGTGGGAATGAGTTCTTGAGAGATACTGGGGCCTGGCTCTTAGGGGTGGGCAAATAACAAGTGATGCAACCTGGAGATCATATGCTGAGAAGACAAGGGAGAAGTGGAGAGGGTGGGGCCCGGCTTGGGAAAGCAGTGGGGAAAGTCCCAGTAGGCAAAGGACCCCAGGAGACCCCTGAACTCACCCAGCATGCAACCCCATCCTGATGCCTCACAGCAACCTCCCGCCCTGCTGCTCTGCTCAGCATGTCTACACAGACACTCATTCATGCAGCCTCTTTCCAGTGGGTATCCAGTGCGAGGAATGGACCCTACTGTGGTGATACCACACTCACTTTCTAGCCCTAGGTATAAACATTGACTGTACCATGAGATATACCATAACTAGCGAAGAAGGGTGAATTGCTATGGGGTGTGAGGAAACTGGCTCCCCTGGCCTCTCCCACCTGAACCACTAGTACTTTCTTCCTTGCCCTCTCCAGACTCTTGCCTCTTCATCCCTGCCTTAGATTTCACAGTGCTCCTTCCCTCTGCATGGCATCCTTTCCCCAGAGCAGCTTGGCTCACTCTATCCTCTCCTCCTTACCCAAATGCCCCCTTCTCAGGGAGGTTCACTCTGACCACCATGATTAAAATTGCAGTCCAACTCCCCCTGCTCTGCCTTCTCACTTATCTTCTCTTGTGCTTCTCAACTTCTAACTTTCTGTGTCAGTTTTTGTTCATTATTTAAAAACTAATAAACATTATTATTTATTGTTTTGTTATTGATTTGTTTATTGCTGATACTTGAATGTAAGCTCCATGAAGGCTGGAATCATCCTTTTGCTGCCTTATAGATTCCTAAGTGCCTAGAACAGCCCCTGGCACATTTTAGGCCCTCAAATATTTATTAAGTGAAGGAGTGGATGAGAGGGCTAGGCAGCTTCAGGAAGGTGGGGCATTTGGGCATGGCCTTGGAGAAGAACCAAGATTATGGTCAGTAAAAGATGGAGGAATATTCCCAGCAGAGGGAAGAATACGGGCAAAGATTCTGAGGTGGTATAGCCCCTGTCCCAGGATCCAGGCTAGGAATGCAGTTTACACACAGGAGAAAAAAATAAATAGTTGTCTGGAGTAGCCCTGTAGATGTGGTTCTTGGTGAAGCCAATGAATCCTTTTGGGTTTGGGATTCTGGATCCAAAGGAATCACTTTAATTGTCTGCTTACCTCTCAGAGACAAGATTGAAACATTGGAGGTGAGGGATGCTAAGCCCGTAGCCCAGTATTACATCAGTCCTGACCCCTCAGCAATCCTTTTGTCCTTATGACTCCTCTCAAGGAGAATCCCTGCTCTCTGAAACAAGTAGAATGTACCAGGCAAAGAGGCAGGTAGCCAGTGATAGAGAAAGAGATCCACACAATCCTGTAGCAGGAAGGGGCTCGGCAGTAACAGATTCCCATCCAGAGACTAAAGCCATTACAGCAACAGGGCTGTCCCACTGCTGCTCTGTTTTCCTAGCAGAAGCTAAAATATGCTCTGCAAATGGATCCTGGTGACTTCAAGCTGGACCTTGGGTTCTGTGAAGGAAATGATTTGTCAGCACCTAGGAGAGGAAGCAGGAAGCACTAGGAAACTTCATGCTAATCATAATGAACTCAAATAGGAGATGCAGGAGACAAGGTGCTGGTGGAATGCATATGCAGTCTAGCCATTCGTTCTTCTGGTGATCCTGAGAGTCGGGCTTGTAAGTGAGCAAACGTATGAAGGTTAGAAACAAAGGTCACTACCTGCATCAAAAGTCCCCGTGGAGGAATATTCAATCAGTGTATTTTTTACCTTGCCTTCTTACCCATGTCATCAATGGCTTGATAAAAATGTGGAATTTCTGACTCTCAACTTGAATGACAGGTTGCTGAGAGAAAACAGACAGAAGATTCCCATGGACTTGAAAGCATGGGGCACGTGAAAATGACAAGTGCCACAAGGCTGGGGTCTTTGTTTTATTCACACGTGTCCCCTGAAGTCAGAATAGGGCCTGGCTTCTGGGTGTTTAATATGGGTTTGTCACACGGGTTGTGGTTTGGGATGTTTGGCTCAAGCTGAGCCCATGGCACTCCCCGGGGCAAGCCTCCAGAAATGCAGGTATGGCTGCCTATCTCCAAGAGCAGTCCAGAATGTGCTGTGCTGCCCCCTGCAGGCTGGTGGCAGTGACACATCTATCCAGGCCCTCTCCTGGCTGATGCTTTTGCCCTCCTGTCTCCCATACCCGCGCATCTTTCCAGAGCAAACACCTCCCTCTGCAACCTCCTGGCCAACCTAAATCCCAAGGGGCTCAGCAGCTATTTGGTTGTTTGGAAATCTGAGAAGGTGACTCAGCGATTTTGCTCCAAGCCTTGCAAATCTTCTCTCCTTATAACACTAATGGTCTGAGGAGCCTCTATTGCTTATTCTGGCTCTTGTGTGAGGGGTGTGAAGTTCTCCCTCTCACTGCATTGTGAAGCGCTGTGGAAAAGGACCACATCTTCTACTCACTGGGCAACAACTCACTGAGCATTTATTAAGCCCCAAACCTAACTCCGTAGGAAGTGCAATGCTGAAGCTGTGGGCCCACCCTCTGAATTCCCCTATAGAAAATTTGACAAATATGTGGTCAGCCTTGATTTGAACAGTCCTAGGGACTCAGGGGTGGCTGCCTCTCAAGACAGCTAAGTTCATCAGTGCACAGTTTGGATAACCTGGCAGAGATAGATAGGTGTCTTCAACAACCATGCACACACACTTTCTTTCCATGGTGGAAGGTGGTTCTGCACAAGGGCTGACAGTCAGGGACCGCAGCTCCCAGGGGCTCCTGTACCTGGCAGAACCATGTGACTAGTATTCACCAGTAGAATGTGAGTTATTGTGTTAAGATGGCAGGGGAGGGCCTTCTCCAGGATCTCTTCCCTTCTGCAAGAAATGTGGAAGCCACAGATATGTAGGAAAATGGAAATGGCAGATATGTAGATGGGAAGAGCTTTAGTCTTTAAGTCACACTATGGAAGACCTCCCATCAAAACCCCACAGTCGGTTATGTATTATAGAAGTAAGCAAGAAATTCTGCTGTGCTGAGACACTGAGATTTGGGGGGCTTACTTCTTAGTTGGAAAGGTTGGAAAATAATTAAGGTTGGAAAAAAATCCCCTCTTCGCATGCATTGGTTCTGCCTTTTGTGAGCCTTCTTCCAGTCGGCTAGACCCAGATTCTGGCATGTGTATTAAGAACACACTTCCCGAGGCCTTAATGCTATTCGCCTTAGGGATATCTTTCCCTTTAGGTATCCCCTGAAGCTGGGACAAAGAGAGTGACCAATGGAAGTACTTGCTCCTCTTGTGTTCTGTTTCTAGGAAGGCTGGATTCAGCAGCCATTGCCACAAGCATCGATTGAATTTAGTTCATGTTATAAAAATAAACCAGGGAGGACTTCACACTGAACTGCACAGCCCAGCACAGCCTGCAGGTCAGGGTGAACTTGTCCCCAGTGAGTTTCCTGCTACCTAATTAGTTCCTGTGATTCAGGGCCATAAATTGACACCAGTATTTTTGCAGTTCTAAACTCACCAAGCAACACTGAGGCATTTACAAGGCACCCGCCCGCAGTATCTCCCTCATCGAGTGTCTGACTACCCCCGGCTGTGCCGTGTCTTCTCACTGCCACACTACTTCCCACCTCCTCCCAAGCCACCCTCCTCTAACTTGGGGACTCAGCCCAGGCATCACTGGGCAGCTGGGCCCACATAGTCTCCACATACTGGTCTCCTCCAGCTCTTCTCGGATCTCATTGTTGGCACATGGAATGTCACGAACTGTCTGCCGGTCACCCTCACTCTTGGAGAGCCAGCGGTCACACTGGAAGCGGAAGGTCTCATCGCGGGAGTTGTCCTTTACATCCACATAGCTCAGGTGCCAGCCAGGAAATATCCCTGTGGGGAAGACATCATTGAGTCTGGGGTCTACAGTACCCTTCCTCCTTTGCTAGGCCTCCCTCCCCATGAACTGCGGGTTGTGCCTCCCTAGACAGGTTTTTTGCTCTGGCCTCTTCAGGCCTTGGTTAACTCATTGGTGAAGGCCTAGGTTAGTTTAGGTGGTCTCTGAGGGCTCTTCCAGCTTGTCAGGTGTAATTCTCTTGGCAAAACCTTTAACCTGGGGCTCATAAATGCCTAGAGAATTTGTGCAAGGGGTTTAAGAGCCCATGGGCCTAAGAAATTGTGCTATAATTATAGATGGGTGTTTTACTAAGGAGAAGGCTCATACCATTCATCAGATACACAGTGGAGGTCTTCGCCTGATCATGAACACAGAGTTGCTGCTTTTCTAAAATATAGCCTTTGTTGGAGTTTCCAAAGCTGAAAGATGGTGTTTGTTATTTCCTGGCTCCAGTAGTCACCAAGTGTACACCCACTTTCCATTTAGAATCAGTTCAGATACCAACTCTTTGAGGACGTTTTACCGAATGTCCTCTAGCGACCATGAGGCTGCATCAGATGTCTTTCTCCAAGCTCCTATGATGTCCTACACATCTGCCTTGATCACACCCTGACCACCTTGGATTGTCATTGTTTACCCTGGACTCCTCCTCCAAAACAGGAGTATGGACAGGAAGGACTGAGTCTTACTGGTTTCTATTTCTTTAATACCTAGCATTACAACTCGGGTAAGTATTTACTCCATGAAAGATGGATAACTACTTTATGATTTTGGGGTCCTTGTCTAAGCTGTTCAGTCACAGAAGAATTCAGAAGCTGCCATTTCTTTAGGATATGTTGCTAAATTTGCAAAGGCTTTGCCTGATCATGAACACAAAGCTGCTGCTTTTCTAATCGTCAGGGCTTCCTTCTCAGAAGTGGCCCACCACGGTCTGGCAAGCAAATATGAACTGATGCACATTTGTTGGGACAGCTATATGATGTTACATCATGCACTGCTTCCGCTGCTCTCCACTCTTCAAAGTCCTGGAGAACTCTGCATGTCAAAGAGCCCCATGTAGGGATAAATCCCAGTGCTCTGGCGGATTGCAGCAATGACATTTACTCTTCATATATCTGCAAGATAACCCCACAAGCAACATATGGATATGTTCTATTCCCATCCATCATCCTTTCCTGTCTCTGTCATCTTCTCCAGCCACACTGTCCCCACCAAAAAGCTTTTTCTAGGACCAGACACTGCTCAAATCAACAACTGTTGATAGATCCTGCCTCTGGTCTCAGGGGCCTTATAAACACAGACACACAAAGATGGACAAATATTTCCAGTCACCCAGACTGCCGGGGGCAGATGTTAAGAGTCACAGGCAGAGGATACATGTTGGCAGCACTCCAGATTCTAAAAGTGCTTCTTATTTTTTGTAAACACACATCTTCACTGAGTGGGGAACAGTGAGTGCTGAAACAATTAAGTTAAACTTTAAAACACTTCTGTTGAGTTAAACAGTGATGAGTTATTTCATGAAGCAACTTGTTCTCTTAACTCAATAAATCCCTTTTACTTTTCCACATTGTATCAGTCCCATCTGTAAGTTTGCAAATTGGTTGCTTCCTGAGATGTTTCCTGATAGTATTCTGAAACCGATGAAAGTACTTAGCAAGCTTCAGTGCATCCCATCTGGAAATGAGGCAGATGAGACTGATTGAAGCCTTTTTCTCAAAGGACTCAAGGGGGGGAACACAGAAAGAAAGAGTCGGGTAAAGAGGAAGGCAGAACAGAAGAAGATGCACCATTGACCCTACTGCAGGATGTCCCAACGGAAGAGATATTTTTGGTCCCTCATTCTCCATCCTTCACCCCATGTGTGTGTTGTTCCACTCCATCCCAATTCTCTTCTCAAGTTAGAAAATTCAGCAAAGAAACTCCTTCCTTGGTAAGTACCAGGCTAATGCCAGTACCTCTCATGTGAAAGAAGCCTAATGCTCAGCTTCATGCTCACAGCTGATTTACTTGCCCTGTTTTGGAAACGTCGGGTGTGACTGACAGGGTCCTCACCACAAGTCTGTTCTACTAAGAACCCATCAAGCATTCAGGGACAAACAGCGCTGGAAGACTGATGCCCTACGGCTGGTTTTTGCGGTGAAGACATCATGAATGTAGATAGAGCCACAGTTACAATATGGTACCTGTGTGGCCAGCACTAGCCTGACCCTTGCAGAACAATTAGGAAAGTCTCTGAAACTGAGTCTTAGAATTTTTATACAGTCTTCTCTTTTAGGGTTTTACTCTATTTTTTCCCCTCACTGTTTAGCACCTGGTTTTAACTTGCAGAAAACCCATAGCAGAATGTAGATGCCTGCCCGGTCTACATCACAACTACTTGGCATTCTATTGCATTCACACATCACACATTGTTTACCTTGATCTTGTTGATGGTTAACTAGTTACTCTTGAGACCTTCACTCCCACACACAGCGCTATAGTCAAAATCTTTCTATGCGAATCATAGTGGTCTTTTAAAATCATTATTCAGACTTTGTCATTTCTCCATATAAAACCCTCCAGTGTCACCTTTAGAATCAAATACAAACTGCTTACCAACAACTACATGGATCGACATGATATCATCCCTTTCCACTCCTCTGATTTCATTCCGTACTAGTCACAACTTCACTGACTATATCCCACCTACACTGAGCTTCGTCTTATGCCTTGACACATGAAGCCCTGTCTCGCCTGGGGAACTTTGCATTCACTGTTCTCTCTGGAGTGATGTTCCCAAGGCTCTGATTGCCAACACTGTCTCATCACTGAGGTGTCAGATCAAGTGTCCTCTCTTTGGGGAAGCCCCTGTTAATGGCCCTATTTGTAGGAGTTTACTCATGCTCAATTACTTCCTATCAATCACCATATACCCATTTGACAATCTGAAATAATTTTGTTTTTATTTCCTCATATATTGTGTTGTCTGTGTCTTTCTGCTAGATTGTAAGTCCAGGGAAGAGGAGGTTTGCCTGATCTATCTACTACTATGTTCCAGTGCTTTGCATGGTGCTTGGTATATTATCCAGTAAATGTTTATTGACTGCATGGGTGCGCAGTAGGATTGAATAGGGAAGAACAGGGAAAATTGGCACTGGAGATAGGGATTTAGGGTGGAGGGGAAGAATTTAAAACACGATCCAGGACAAATGGCCTGTGCAAGTAGAATTATTTTATTCCAAATAGTC
This sequence comes from Chinchilla lanigera, assembly GCF_000276665.1. Classification (NCBI taxonomy): domain Eukaryota; kingdom Metazoa; phylum Chordata; class Mammalia; order Rodentia; family Chinchillidae; genus Chinchilla; species Chinchilla lanigera. Next base: position 32,000,163 of record NW_004955402.1, read on the forward strand.
CAAAGTTTACTTTCACAAAAAGGGTTAGAAACTCTGAACCAGGGTGGGGTCCCAATCTTCCCAGGAAAGAGATGGCAGACCCTGAGTGGGAGTGAGGCTGGAAGATGGATGACCTGGGAGTTCTGTATGTCATCTACTGACTGTGGCTCCTCAGTGGCTTTCCACATCTGGTAGAATAAAGTGCTCTGTGTTTAGGGCCTTTAAAAAATGAATCTCTTATCCCAATGAGAGGGATTTATTAGGCACTCCTTTGGTATTTCCTCCCTCCTCATCATGACTCCAAGCTATTGTCTAGCCCCAAATGCTTGCGTATCCTTGTGACAACCTACCTCTCCCTCCTCTGTGAGGCCCACACTCTTCTTTGCCTACCCAATCTTGTGGCCATGAACTTAACTGTCTTGGGAAATCTTTGCTATTGAGCCAGAATTGTGTCCTAATTCTTTTATGACTATTTTTATATGGATGCCTGACTTTTCCAGTTACATTCTAGGGTGTAGGAACCATGTCTGATGACCTCTTAATTATAGTACAGGATTATGGACTTAGGATTCAATAGACATAGAAGTGACATATTTTTACTTTCAAAAGTGAACTGTCGGTTCTTTATTCCACTGCAAACTATCAAGAATTCTTCAGTAGAAAGATTCCCTTCACCAAGAAATCCTTCTATTTAAAACAACCTATGGCAAGCTAACAATTCATCTGGATAACTCACATTTCATCTTGGTTTGAAGTGAGATAGTCATCACATTGCCCTACCTGTGGAAGAATAGAAGAATGTAGCTATTATCTTTCCAAAAACACTTTCACAGGTGAATCATCTAAGAGGCCACCGAGTGAGACTCTTAAATTTGGCAGATCCAGGTTCTAGTCTCAATATACCCACCAAACTGAGTGCAGTATAACATCACCATGCCTTAGTTTCCACACATGTTCACTGTGGGGGTTAAAATAGGTGATCTCTGAGGTCCTTTATATTTCTATGAATTTGTATTATTTGAATGGAAACATATCAATTCCTTTTATGGTTTAAAAAGCCTTCACCTCACCAGAGCTTTAATTTAACCAGAAGAAGCAGGAAGAGCAAGATGAATTAGAAAACAAACTCTTGGCTTATAATTTGTTTGCTATTGTTAAAGCTATCTAGGTACTTGGAATTAAGGGGAAGAATTAATTATTTATCTTGATTTTTTCTATAAATTATATTTCATGGTGATCAAACAGCCTTTGGAGTGATATTTTGTGAAGAAAAATTCTAGCCAGTAAGTGGCTAAAAAATGACAGAATTATAAAATCTTATTTGTAACTCTAATTGGTCATCACTGGATGAAGCCATTCAATAAAGAGTCATAAAGGAATTTTACAACGGAGCAGCCAGGCTGGCAGCTCATCTATTTGCTGTTTGATGTTAGAATCAGTGAGTGTGACATGTCTGCCTACTTCATATTACACGAGTACACAATATTTCATTAGTATACACTATGGAAGAGATGTATATATATCCTGTGTACTTCCTACAGTTTGAGGAAATTTGCATATTATATGCACCAGAAAATTTTGTTATGAAATGGAAATTTAATGATAGAAAGAAATCACTGTTAAGTGTAACAATGGTAGTGTGATTTTGTAAAAATATATCCATTTTTAAAAGAGAACTGTGGTGGCACACACCTGTAATTCCAGTGCTTGGGAGGCTGAGGCAGGAGGATTGAGTTCAAGACCAGGCTGGGCTGCAAAGTGAGCTCAAGGCCAGCCTGAACTGCATAG
>NW_004955402.1:32002162-32091827 GCF_000276665.1 Chinchilla lanigera
TGTTTATATTTATATGTATATATGAATATATAATGACACAAAGCTTAGGATTTAATTTCTATCCTCTAGCCAACAAAATAAAAGTCAAGAAAGAAAAAAGTAAAGCTGATGTGATAAATCCTGATAGTTGTTGAACTTGGGAGATGGGGACACAGAAGTGCATTACACTATTTCCATCCTTTTTGTGCATGCTTAAACTTTCTCAAAAAAATGAATCATTTGTTAAACAACAACCCCAAACAGAAAGACAGATTCTGGGATAGAGAAGATTGCTGGGCTTTAACTGAACATTTGTAACCTTCCTTATTTGATATTTGTTTAGGGTTTATCAGCTTTTTTGTGGAAGGCTCTTAAACAAAATATATTTGTCTTTATAAATCTCTATACAGGGAAGCACAATGTAGCTGAAAATTTTTAAAAACTAAATAGGAAAAGAATGTGGTACACAGCTTAAAGAGCATGTATAGCGATCTTGGCCGGTATTAACATTTAAACCTTCATTCCTGGAAAAGAAAGTTACTATGAAGAAGTTGGCCACAGTACCTAGGCTTCTGTGTTTCTCTTATGGCCCCACTATCTTAACCATGCGGTCTCCGTGAAGATACAGAAATCTTCCTTTTGCTGCTGAGCCTCAAGACCTACCAAGGGTATCTTGCTTTCAGACCTAAAGCCTGGCCGGAGAGAGACAGGCCTGTGTCTCTGCCTACAAAAGAAAGAGGGTCACATGAATGACTCAGGACTTCATTAAGTCCAAGAGGTGTTATGGGGTCAAGGTCATTAGATAAGCTTTGACTGTGTAAGGTGGGTTTGGTGTGAGGTGCTAACCTTCAGGGGAGTCTGGCATCTAAATAATAATAGCAAGTAGCTACCCAGTGGAGCTGTTTAGAGCTGTCCACGATGCTGCACATCCTCCCTCTTCTTTCATGGTTTTGACTGTGATGAGATAGAAGGAATTAGCTAATTGGTTGTCAGGTTTTACAGCACAGTAGACAAATGTATCCAGCAAACTGAGACAGTCTAGCCATGTGCACAAGCAGTGTCATGGAGAAGGCGCAGCTGGTACTGGAAGACTTAGTCACGGGTCTAGGATTTGTGGCCAGGACTCAGTTTCTGAAAGCACCAACACATAGGAGAACTCTGACTTTGGGGAAAACAGAGTTCCCTATGACTCAGGCATGAAAAGACAGGAAGGAATCTGAGAACCCAAAACAGGAATACAATTAAATTCTATTAAAATATATTAAATTCATTTTATAACACAGGCGATGTGGTAGGCATCGGGGAAAGAGCAGTGCACAAGACAATGGCACTTGTGGAATTGATAGTGGAGGAGAGAGAAGGTAGTTACAGAGAGGCTGACTGTTCAGGGCAGGGATTAGAGGAAGGCAGGGCAATAAGAAGAATGTTCAATGAGAGGGTGAGGACATAAGGGGGTTTTCTACCCATAGGCCCGGAGATACAAGCATGGGAGGATGCACAGTGGGAGTTGGGTCACAAGACAGAAGTGCCAGTGGCTAGAATTAAATTGGAAGCCCAGAGTGGGATTGGAAGCTAGTCTATGATGCCAATTAGCTCTAGGCTTTTCCTCCTTTTCATGTCTAAAATAGTTTGTTTCTGTGTCCCAGTTACCACCAAAGTCATTTCTGGGCTATGGAGACCCCAGCTGTGAGAGCTGGGAGCAGCATGTTTGCCAAACAGGTCATTAATTGACACTCCATTGAATGTTAGGACACTGGGCTGCCAGTCTCATCGTGTTTTAAGCTGCTGTACTTAACCTCACTGACATCAGACTTTTTGACAGAACTGCATTCTAACTGGGTGTGTTTTACCTTGGCAAAGTGGCTTTGAATATCTTCCTACCCAGCAGTGAATACTGAGGTAGATTCTGTTTTGCAGAGACGGACTTGAGACCCCGGGCAAGTTTGTATTACTCTCCAAAAGTTCTTCCTTGAGTTAACAATTTCTTAGGGCAGCTATAAAAATTACCACATACTGGGCAGCTTAAAACAAAATGACCTTATAATTCTGGAGACTAGAAATCTGATATCAAGATGTCAGAAGGGCTATTCTTTCCCTGGATGATCCAGAGAAGGATTCTCTTCCTGACTTTGAGAGCTCCAGCAATCTTTGGGTTTCCTGAGCTGGTAACTGCTGTCTCCCATCTAATCTCTGACTCCTTCACATGATCTCCTTTCTCCGTCTTTGCATGTTCTGTCACATTCTTATGTGGGTGCAAGTCATCTTTGAGTTTAGGATACAGCCTAAATCTAGAACAATTTATTTCATCTCAATATCCTTAACGAATCCTATTTGTCAAAACCCTATTTCCAAGTTTGATCACATTCTGAGGTTCTTAGTAAGCAAGAGTTTGGGGATGAGGTGGATTGTTTACCTGCTGTTGGAGAATTACACATGCTTTAACTAAGAGTATCAGATATGATGTGCTGCATCTGGAGACTGCTTAAACATCTAAAAAGAGATCTCCATGAAATTCTAGAAAATTCCAGGAAGTTCTGATTCAGAGCTGCTATGAGCTGATATTTGGTATCAGTTTATTAATTACATTATTATTAAAGACTTAGCCATGTACAAGGCACTGGAACTACATTTGTCAATCAAATAAGTTTCTACTCTAGAGAGACTTAAAGTCTACCAGATGTACCTGGCAAGACATGACCATTCAGCACTGTCAGTGCTACAAACAGGTGTGAGCAGAAAAGTTTAGGAGCACAGAGTATGAAGCATCTAACCTCATTTGGGATAATCAGGGAGCTTCCTTAAGAAGGCAGTAGGTAGTCTGGATTTTTAAGGATGCACAAGATTTAGCATAATAAGAGAATTGCAGGAGTACATTTATCTCTTGGGTGTGTACTTATGAATAACTGTTAACTTGGCTAAAAGATGTGTGATTTCATGTACAGCAAAATTTAAACAAGGGCTGTCTTCAAAGTTAAGGTAGCTGCTAAAGGGAAGAGAGTGAATAAAAGAAAATCTTTTGAAGGGAAATAGTTCATCTTAGAGAATCCCTATTGCTCAAACTTGGATGTACCTCACTATTCCCTGGATGGATTGAAATATTAGGAATCAAAAGACAATTTTGCATTAAAGGAAGGATTCAGAAAGCAGAGAGGGTGAGGCTAGTTGAGAAAGGTTCCTTGACATTGTGTGTGTGTGTGTGTGTGTGTGTGTGTGTGTGTGTGTGTGTGTGTGCCTGCCTAAGGGGCAGTAAAGAGCACTTTTGTCTGATAAACACCACTCCAGGAATGATGAAAGGTCATTCATCTCCCCCTTCTCTCTCTGTGACAGTGACTTGAATGGTTAGCTATGTAACCAAGTTTTTCATCAAGGAACTCTAAGAATTTGCTAGGAAGAAATCTTCATTTTAAATATTTTGAATTGCTTTGCTATTTGAAAACAAACGTGGCTTAATGTTTCCTCTACTAAATTTATGTCCAGGAAACTTTGGAGTTGGGCAACATCATACCGCATCTTGGGATTCATGACCAGTGAACAGTCCTTGGCATTACAGTCCGCACATTCTTCTCCTCAAGCACATTTCAGTTTGGAAGTATATAATGTAGAGATAATTCTACTCCCCTCTTTCTTCCCTTTCATTATCTAACCTTAAATGATGGAGTTCTTGGGAATCTGCTCTGGGCAGCCCTTGTCTTCCTTAAGTTACACTTTTACATAGACTCTAATTTGCTCTTATTTGTGGCTTCAATACCATGTCTGCACTAATGACTCTTAGATTAACATCTCAGATCAGTATCTCCCACTACTTTTCCTGCTCAAGTCTTCACCCCACTGTTGCTGGACACCCATTGGATATCTCTGAGGGCCTTTAAATTAAACTTATTAAGATGAAGAAAGACTAGAAGTATCCTCACCTCTGCCTTAAATATTTTTCAAATCTTCCTATCTTTTTCTCCATTCTCATCATTACCATCATATTGCAAGACACTGTCTTCTCTCAGCAATCTTTTACGCATCTTCTGGCTACAAGATGGTTCATTTTTCTTCTCTAACTTATTCCCCATAGTTTGTACAATGATCTTCCCTAAGGGATTCCTGTTCTTAAATTCTTTGATGTTTCTCAGTAGAGTTGGGATAAAAAGCCAATCTTTGACATGACTTACCTTATTATGCATGGCCTGCTCCTGTCTATGCCTTAGCTTACAACTCCATTCCCTATTTTGTAATCATTCTAGATTTTTCTTGAGTTTGTGGCATTTGTCAAGGTTTCTTCTATTTCAGGGCTTTTCTGTTTGCTATTCACTCCACCTCAGAGGTGCTCCCCCCTTTTTAGCAGTCACCACACTTCACCGAGTACCTTTTCACGTTAATTCCTCAAGTCTCAGTTTAAAGATTGTTTCTTCAGAGAGGCTTTCTTTGAGTCCTCAGTCTAGCACCCCAGGACCTCCATTTTAGAGACTCAGAATTATTTAAATCAGTTACTTTAGTAAATGTACTCTTCTGCTACAAGCTTGGCTCAGGATAACAGGAAACTTGCCTACTGCTTACTGCTCTGTCCTCAGAACTGGACACAATGCCTGACGGTAAGAGATTAATACATAGAGTTGATTCTCTGTATGTTACCAATTTGCAGATTTTCCTGTTCGCTAAAATTTATTTGTAATCCTCAAATTCCCATGCATGTGCTTATTCATGAATACATGTAGCATGGCGAAAAGTTTGAGTCACCTGGTGCACGTGTTCCCAGGTGAGGCCACGGGAGGCAAGCTGGCCTTTTGGGTTCAGCTCTTACACTGTGAGCCTATGTCCTTTTCCTGTCTTGTTAGCACCGAGATTTTCACTTTTTTTGTGCTTTTTTGTTAGTGAATTCTTTGTTTAAAAATGGCCTCCAAACATCGCACTTAGCCCCAAGCTGAAGAGCTGCTTAGTGCTTCTAAGTGCAAAAAGTGTGGGATGTACCTTACAGAGAAAACATGTGTTAGGTAAGTTTCCTTCAGATCGAGTTACAGCGCTGTTGGCTCTGAGTTCAGTGTTAACAAATAAACAATATATATTAAATAAGATACCTTTAAACAGGCACACATATAAAACAAGGTTATGTATTGCAGTTGTTTTAACCAGAGGCTCACAGGAACCCAACCCTGTGTGTCCTCTGGGAGACATGGTTCAATATTTGCTAATTCAGTACTCACAGCAATTTTATAGTTCATGACTATAATGAGAACCAACTGCACTTGACTTTTTAAGTGATGTCAATATGAACACTGTGGGGATTGTTAGGGTTGCAGTCATAAAGGACTTGGACTGTTCATTTTTTCTAAGGAGAGGTCATGTTAGCAAGGAGAAAAAAATAAGAAAGGAAAAAACTTAGACATCACTAGAAAGAAATAATATCCCTGAGTGCTGAAATGTTACTGCATGACCTTTTAAACTCCTTCACAAATACATAAGGATCTACTTTCCTAGATGGGGAGGAAGGGATGGTGTGGAGGCAGGAATACCTCAGAGGACTCTGGAAGGTTTTTCATGGGAAACAGTCTGAGATGGAAGGTGAGGGCAACCATGAAGGTGTGGCGGCTCCAGAAGAAATCAGTGGAGGAGCAAAGGGCTTAGTTAGGAGAGGCTCAGGATTGGAAAAGATGGAGCTGAAGCTGGAGCTGGAGGCTTTTGTAGGTGGGACTCAAGGAAATGAGTTCTAATCTTAAATCAGCATCGCTCTACCATTTATGAATCCAGGGTGGAATACATGGTAAGCTGGACTACCTTGCCAAGCATCTAGATGTCTATAGCAGCCCAAGCTGAAAATAATCAGCCCTCAAGGTAGGAACTCAGGATCAGGCTGTAGAGTCCAGAGGCAACAGAAAGCAGAGGAGGAGTCAGAACCCCGGACAGTTCCACAGAGCCTGAAGACTGTTAAATGACGTCTCCAAAAGCGTAGTCTTTAACACGGATGTCCTGGCCAGTCTCTCCACCCTCACCTTGAATGAATGAAAGTTTCCTTCAGATCGAGTTACAGTGCTGTTGAATCAAACAATCATACTGTAAGTGACCCTGGCATGGTCTTCCTTCTTGGAAAAGGGAGATTATCTAGCCTACGTGAAATTCTTGCCTACAAACTTTTGCAGCCTGATTGGGAGGTTGGTCACAAGGCTGGGAAACGCAGTACCGTCTGTGGTTGAACCTCATGGAATGCCTTAGACTGCCTGGGAATACTATTTCTTCCTTCTCAGCACTTTAGTTTCTTTTGTTCTGTTGCCTCTAAGGCAGAGATTAAAAGATGTGGTATTTCTTAGTTCTCTGTGGGCTGGGGAGCTGACAACATTTGAGTCCCAACTCTGCTCCCCACTGTGCTCCAACCCCAAACCCTTTGCTCAGCTTCATCCATTTAGTCTATCAAGTTTCTCTAATTAGACCAGTGGTGTCACACATGCAGGGCTTGGTGCACTCACACTTGTCTTGACTGAGAGATCCACTGTGGAGTGCCATTGGCAGAGGCTCACCCTGCCCTTGGGAAGTGTCTGGGGCATAAGACAATCTCCATGAATGTGATGATTATTGTTCTGTCAGACTTTCAGCCACCAGCTACTCTGTCACTGGTCCTAAGATGATCATGATGAACAATGGGAGGGCAGGGGGGAAGCTCAGGGCTCTTTGTTTTGTTTCCTCCTTCATGAAGGACAATTGAGAATTTCTACAGGTATGGTTCTTTGACCACACTCAAGATGCCATTTAAATGGGCAGGTGAGGAAGAGGAGTCTCATTTCACTGTATCTTTTCTGAACAAGACTATTTCGCACTCCTTATGCTCTCTGACAGCAAACATACTGGGGAGCCTAGCAAACACCGACAGAGAGCGCTGTCCATCATCTTCCTGCTTGAGCCTCTGGCACAGTGGCAGGTAACTGTGTGCCAGCTGTGGCTGCCAGGACGGGCCATGCACAACACAGGGTGTCACAACAGGCTCTAGAAGACTTGCAGCTAGCAGTGCCTCTGCCCTTTCTTCCCGCGAGATCCCAAGACATTCCACTCACCCCAGGCCTCCACATTCTTTGGTTGTAGAAGAAGGATAATAATGTAATAATGTGATGTTGTGTCTTGTTAAAACACAAAGTGTTTTTAAAAAAATCAAATGTTTGTGACTTCCACAAGTTCCAGGCACAACAGGACACTTTTGGTGTATGGAAGCCTGAACGCATGTACAGGTAATCAGAAAACTGGAATGCTGTGCAAGTATTCATTATTTTACTGCTTTGAAGAATGGCTATTTTATCTGTATTTAGTCTGAGCATATTCAGTGTTAGGGGAAACATTTTAACTACTTCCCCCACGTTAGAGCAAAACAGTGAAGCCTCTTTAAGAAAGTGGTTGCCAACTGGAGTTGGGTTTGTTGTGACATGAGGGGTGGGCTCATCTGCAGTGGGAATGTGCAAGAAGTGGGGAGAAACCCAGCATCAGCGAAGCTCTGTAAGCTGGAGGGGGACACGGAGCACAGCCTACAGAAGACCTTGACTTCACAGCGGGGCAGAGGCTGCCTCAGCACAAGTCAAGAGAGAGAGAGGAGTTAGGGAAGTAGTCTGCATGGCAGAAGTGAAATTTGGTATATAACAAACCATTCAATTCTCATACATCAAATAGAACTTACAGGCAGAAAGCCAGAGAACATAGAGAGAGCTGAAGACAGCTAAGTGCTAATCAAAGAAATGTTGAGAACATAAACGTCATCACAGTTACAGATATGACAATGTATTCCTTATGTACTTTGAAGTTAAGAAATGAATTTCTCACTTGGTTTATATCCTGTTTCATACTTTATAAGTGAATTTAGCCATTTTTAGGCTTACTATTATAAACAAACAAGCATAATCCTTTATAGAAAATCCATGGGATGTGAATTTGGAAGATAGTTCTTTTTACTTTTTCTTTCCTTTCTTCCTTTCTTCCTCCCCTTCCTCCTTTTTGCAGTGCTAGGGGTTGAACCTAGAGCCTCATGCGCGTGAGGTAAGACCACTACCCCAGCCCAGCCCCTTTTCCTTAATTTTTATGACTAAACTAAGTAGAATTTATGCTGTGACATCATAAAAGTGAAAAACCATGAGTTGCCCAGGAGGAAGCAGGAAGAGTTAAGCTTCACCCCTGTGATCTGCCCAGAGACCTTAGTCCTAACTGACGGCACTGCCAGGATGATGGTAATCAGCTGTTTTGAGCTGCCTGCCTCCTGGAGTAGGTAGAGTCACCTTGGGGCCTGGGAGGCAGGGAGAGTCCCTGAGGAGAGCCAAGGGCTGCTCCCCCCCACCCCCGCCACCCTGGCCAGAAGCAGGAGCTACCTTTATTGTCATGCCAGATCCGCAGCTTGCAGAGGTGGCCTAGGCTCAGCATGTCGGAGAAATTGAATGTGTCCGTGTTGTTCCGCTCAAATTTGTTCCAGTTGGCCGACTGCTTCAGGGCCAGGGTTCCGCTGTCTCCGTTCTCCCCAAAGATGATGATGAACACGTTGGCATCGGTGCCTGCTCCTGGGGTGCACAGGAGAAGGCTCTGGGTGCCAGTCTCAGACACAGAGCCCCCTTGCTCTGGCCCTGCTCCTGGCTCCTCAGAGGAGCCAGGGGACAGATATGCAGTGTGGAGTTGACAGGCCAGAAGAGAGGTCACAAGGGACTGGTGAATGTCCTGGAACTGAAAGTCTCCAGTTCTATAATGTGCCTTTTCTTTGTGCCTTCCAAATGCTGTTGGTTTATTGCAGTCATACAGCTGTGAATATTTTAGCAGAAAATGCACTTATTTGGCAGGGTCAGGGGGGAAGGCATGCCATGCAGCCTGGCTTTACAGTTAAACACACAGGCTTTCTTCTGCTTGAACCGGGTTCAGGAAAAAACATGAAGGTTTGTACTCCCTCAAGTCTACCTCTGATTGACACTCCTAGAGTATCATCTCATTCGATTAAGCCAAATGGAGGTATATAAAGTCTTCAGCTACAAAGCAAATGTTAGCATGGTGTGGTGGTGCATGCCTGTAATCCCAGCTACTCAGGATGATGAGGCAGGAGGACAGTGAGTTTGAGCCCAGCCTCAGTAGATTAGTGACTTAGCAAAACCCTATCTCAAAATTTTAGAAAAGGGCCGAGGATGTAGTTCAATGCAAACTCACTGGGTTCAATCCCCAGTACCACTAAATAAATAAATGCAAATGTCTTTGGAAGAGGGACCCTGTGAGGCTTGTCTGACTCACACTTGATGTTATTGTGAATTTAGCGATTATTTTCTGAAAGCACACTGTGCGGGACAGAAAGGCATGAAAACACGTGGAGTTTGAACTTTTAATATGAAGAAGGAAGGGTCTGTTGTGAGGAGAAAGGGGAGGAGATGAAAGCGAATTTCACCAGATTTACTGACCCACCATTTATGCCCGAGAATCTCTCATGAGACCTCCATTTCTTTGGTTAAGTGCTTCTGTGAAAATCATAAGCTACCATGGCCAACAAGGTAATCCTTCACAAGTCATTTACAACCAGGATGAGTTTGCCAGATTTCCTGCAATGGCTCTTAGAGAGGCTTGGCATAGAGGGAGGTAGGTAGGAGGCCTTGCCTTGGTGGCTACACATAAGTGGGTTTCCGAAGACGGGGAGCTCTTGTCTTTGACCCTGGATTTTAATTTTTTCTTCCTGGATTTGCTTGGAAGCCTTTCCTCTGAGTGTTCCATCTGCCTAAGTAGCTTCTGTTTGTCTTTCTGGACTTGGCTCTGACATCACCTCTTGGAAGTTCCCATGACCCTAACTTCTGTCCTGCTCTGGGTTCCCTGGTAGAATCCTGGGCTGGCACCTGTCAGAGCCTGGCCACTCAGTGCTGAATTTCTCACACCCAAGTGTCAGACCTGTAAGGTTCTGTGATAGTCACACTCTATCCTTAGACTGCAGATGAGAGCTGGCACACAGGAGAGGGTTGCCCAGCACCTGGGTGTAAGAAGGACCCTGAGCATGCCCAAAATGCACAGCCCTGGGTAAGGGGTGGCTGGCAGCAGCAGGAAGACAGAGCGCTCTGGATCCCAAGCCCTTTGGCCCTTCTAAAAGTGCAGACCAGACACCCAAATACATTCTCCCTCACTTCTCTGAGGGGTAGGGAAGGAGCCGTTTTGGTCCCTGGATGGAGATACTTTGTCCAGGCAGAAATGACACACTGTGGACTGGCTAGCTTTCAGATGGCTATGTGAGAAGAAATGCCCTAGCTGGAAACCAGGTACTGAGCCAGAATTTGAGGGTGGGGGACAAGGATGGTAGGGTGTGGGCAGGGAGCAACCCACCCAGGACATCGCTGGTCTTCACCGTGACGGTATAGGATGTCCACTCCATCATCTCCTCCTCATCAATGACAGCACACATCTCGCACACCAGTGTCTTCTTGCCCTTCCGCTGTGACAGCCAGTCTCCGTAGTAGAACATGGTCAGGTCTCCGGTGCTCATGTTCTTCAGCAGGATCTGGGGAGGGACCCACGCAGGAACATGCTTCCTTTTCCCAGCTGGCCCACTGAGTGCAGCTCCTCCTGAACCCCAGTGACCCAAGGTCCCAGACCTGAGGGGAGTTCTGTGACCCAGACTTCAGGGTCTAAAAGTCCGTAGTGACTCCTCCACCTGGAGGGTGTAGGAAGTGACAATGCCTCTGAAAGATGCCTGTCATGGTACACCAGAAGTGTCTGCTGAGTGAGGGACAGAAAAACAGACCAACCAAGCCACTGCTGGCCACAAACACCAGGGAGCGTGAACTGATGACATTTGCCAGATTGTCCTGAGTATGGCACCATATTGTCAGTGCAAGAGAAATCTGTTAAAGTCTGAACAGGAGAGGAAGAGCCTGAGGGGACAGAGGACAGATGGCCTTTGGTGGATGAGGTATGATTAACTACTCAGGTAGGAGAGTGGAAGGCTGTGTTATGGGTGAAATAGTGTTCCCCGACCCACCCAATTGTGTCTGCAGGAGTCCTAACCCACAGGCCCCCTGGAATGTGACCTCATTGAGAAAGTGGTTGTCACAGGTGTGATCACTTCAGGTGAGGTCAGTAGAGTGGGCCCTAATTTAATATCACCCGTGTTTCTCTGCCCTACAAGAGGGGAAAGGTAGACACAGGAGAGTGCCCTGGGAAGGCTGGTGCAGTGCTGCCACTGTGCACGGGCAGGCATGGGCTAGAGCAGATCCTTCCTCATGCCTCCCAAGGGAGCGCCCCCCACTTCCATCTTGGACTTTCAGCCTCCAGAACTGTGAGATAATAAAGGCCTGCTGTCCCCAGCCCATGGTCTTTTGTCATGGCAGCCCAAGGACACTACTGTCTAAGGAAGGCAACCTCACTCACACCAGTACCACACATGTTGTAGAGCTCACAGCTCATGTGACACTGAGGTTACGTTTTCAGGACTTTCATCTTTGTCATCTTAGTCTTTGTCCTTGCTGCAACTGGAGGGTTACAGGTCAGGTTCCTCTTGGTGGCCATGGCCTCCAGCTTTGAGCCACATAGAAAGCACAGTGGACCCCTTGTATCATGTTAGTTCCCATCAAAACATAGTCTTGTTGGCCCAGGCTTTGGGGACCCTCATCTCTGTTCCAGGGTAGTAAGGGTTAGTGCCTCCCCCTGGGCAGCCTGCAGCCCAAGACTCCACGAGGCTGGGAGAGGCAAGCAAACTGCAAAATGTAGATTGCAAGGAGCAGCAGCCTGCTTCCCTTGGGGGAAACAGTCGGTGGCACACATGTGCCAGGGACGGGCAAGTGGAGATGGGACTGAGAACCCCCGGCTGTTGTGGGGGAGGTCTTGGTACCCTGGCACCAAGAATCCACAGACTGGGATCCAGTGGCGCTGCTGATGGACAGCCTCAGGCTTCTCCTGTGGCAGGGGCAAAGATGGAAAGAGGCAGCCACTGACCTGGGGGAGCACAGGAAGCCCCCTGTCTGGAGGCCTGGAAGGCCACCTGTTCCCACCCCTGTGACAACCTCCTTATGTCTCAGTTATGTCTCCTTTCTTAACCTTCCCAACTCGCATCCCAGAGGAAGCCCATCACAGGGCTCCCTGACTCCAGGGTGTCCAGCTTGCCATGACAGCTCAAGCCATGGGCTCCAGCAGCCCATTCCACTCTCTCTGGACACAAACTCCATTCTGATGAATTTATGCCAAGGGCAAGTTGGATCAGTGAGGCTCATGAAACAGCCCTCCTCAAAAGCACTGGCATTTTAATGAGAGGCACTGATAACCCAGCAGAGCAGGGAGGCGAGGTGGGTGGGGCCTGGACACTCACCCTCTCCAGGAACCACTCAGGTCGGCTGCCCAGGCCGTCGATGCGGATCCGCATCTTGGTGAATGGAGCGATGTCCAGTATCTCCATGATGAAGGTGTCATTCTGCTCCCGCTCAAACCTGGGGACCAGGAGCAGGAGCATAAAGAGGGGAAGCTGGGCATAGCCAGAGCAGGTGTAGGGTAAGGAGAGATGATGAGGTCTCTACACAGCCCTAGTCTGCTCCCAGCAACTTCCCAAGAGCCTGGCTCTTGCACTCAAATGTGTTCCCAAAGGACCGGGCTTGGTGGGTTTGGCTGGTAGAAAAGGCCCTGAGTCAAGAGTTACTGCTTCTGGGTTCTAAACTCATTCTGAGAGACTGAGTGAATGAGTGATTGATTGAGTGAACTGTTCAGTCATTTTGAACAGTTGCAGCCCTTTCTGGAAGTGGGTTTCCTCACCTGTAATCTGGAGAGCCTGACACTAACTGCAATTCTGCAAAACTAACTTGGAGACCAGATGGATATAAAATCAACTCCAGAGGCAAAAAAGAATTTCATACTTGAAAAGCTTTAAATGAGACTCTATGAGTGACAGGGCCACCATGAATGGTGGGGCAGGTTGTACACTGTACAACTCTAGAAAGTATCACTTACATTTTTCTATGTGCAATCTGCATGACTGAGCCTAGCAGCCCCAGCTTAGGTAACGCTGCTGACAACTGTAAAATGCTAGCAAATAGAAGGTAATGTTTCATTTGTTGCTATTATTATTTTTCTGCAGAATGACTTCATCATTGCAGAGATGCTCTATCTTTATTCCTTCCAGTTCTTCCACCTATATTCATCTGGAGAGAAGGGCTGAGAGAATTTCTTTGGTTAGTGTTGAGCTCTGGCCTCTGGGTACAGCATCTGACCACAGGGGTACTGCAGTGGCCAGACTGTCATGCTGTCTCTCTCTGTGTACTCCATCTTGGCCCTGCAGCCTTTCCTGGGGGAAAGCATTGCCTTGCACAGCAACAAGCTGTGTCCATGACACTTGCCCTGTGGGCCTTTCTATACAAGTCCCCCAGGCAAGGTGCAGACACCGTAATAAGGACCCCAAGACACAGGTGCACCATCCAGCCACACAGAAATGCAATAAAACCAAGCATTCCCTGAGGGTTCTGGGCATGCAGGCTAGGGTACCTGAGAAATGCTGGCTCTACTTACAAAATAAATCTGCATTCAGAAAAACATCTTTTAAGGAACAAGGTGCCTGGAAGCATTTACAATATGGTTGTGTTTATAATGATGAGCAACATTCCAAGCACCATGTTTTGGGACTTAGACACTCCCAGAGAGGAGAGGTCTGCCTCTCTCACCAGCATTTAACATCTTGGGTATCTACAAATTAAGGTGGAAGGCAAGTGTGACATAATGATCCAAAAGGGCCAGGAACCAGGACTGGGTGGAGATTAGAGGGGGAGGCTATCAGGGTCTGATGCACAGAGGCTCAGTAGCCAGACCATGCATGATAATAGAGGCCCTAAAACCATGACCTGTATGGCAATGGGCTCAGGATGATTAGGACCTAGTCTGTGTCTGCTAGGCCTTCTTATGTTGTCCCTGCTCTCAAGTCAGTACCAGCCGGAGAGACCCAAATCTGCTAATACACTCACAGGATGACCGATTCTCCCCTGTGCGCCTGTAGCCTCACTATGCCACAAATAATCCTTCAGTGTGAATGGTTTGCCCTCTTCCGACAGCCTTTGAGCCCCTGCCATGCCTGGCGATGGTGACTGACTTCTTGCTACAGCAAGCTCCAAATAAACAACCGCTATTCTCAGTGGACCTCCATTTACTCCTCCAACTGCCTGAGTTCAAATCTCAGTTCTCCCACTTACTAGCTGTGTGATCTTGGGTAAGTTATTTCACCTCTCTGTGTCCCCAGCACCTTATTATAAAGTGGAGATGATAACAGTGCAGACTGCAGAGGCTGTTGAAAATTAATGTTGATTAAAAAGCACTGACAACACCGCCAGTTCTGTAATCTCAGTAGGTGTCAGCCATTGTCATGGTCATCACCACTGCTGATTGCTCTAGGGAAGAATCCCAGGAGGTGCATAGCAGAAGGGCGGAAGTGCTAAGAGGAAGTAGATAAAACTATTCCCATGAGACCCTGGGATGAGCTGTGGAGGAAGGACAAAGATCAGGCCCTCATGGGCTAATCTGTCCATGGGAAGAAATCCTTGCCTGGTCCCCAAGAGCTTCAGAGTCCTCATTCTGTCACCCACTTCACCACCATCATCATCCTCACCATCACTATCATCACCACCTCCAGTCTCATCCTCAGCACCACCTCAGTGAGTGTCCGCAGTGGGAGGGCAAAGCAGGAAGAGCAAGGGACTCAGAAGGAAAGAAGCTGGCTTGGACCCTGCTATCCAGCTAGGGGAGGGGCACAGGTAATTTGATGGAAAGTGGCTGTGGGTGGGTTTTAAAAATCTTAGGATTGGGCCCCGAGTCTCTCTCTTCTGGCATTTAGATTGCAGGGGCCGGGGATATTGGGGTTATGATGCTTGCACTTGGAAAAACAACACAAACCCTGGACTGTCTACACTGAGGAGCCAATGACAGGGACAGATAGTAAGTATTCTAGGAGGTCCACCTTACTGTCACTTCTAACCACTGTTTAACAGAACCCAAAGCTTAGGACTGGGGACCACCAGGGTGACTCGGGTTATGGGACTGGTGCATTAAGACTCCACCTTGCTGTACCTGAGTTTCTTACCTGTGGACATGGGGTGACAGCAACAGCCCTCCTGGGGTGAGGGAAGGACAAAGTGGGTTGCTTTCCTTCGCTGGTGAGTCATGCGGGTTGAGGGCCCTTGCCTCTCCTGGTCCTCCTCCTTCTCTACCACCGGAGTCAGTGCCTGGCCTGACTAGGTGTTCAACTGCTCTTTAACATTTTGAAAATTGATTACTTTTGATTTGACAATCATTTTACACCCAAAAAGTTGCAAAATAGAAGATTTCTGTGTATCCTTCACCCTAATGTCAATGTAATGAAACAAATACTACCACAGCACAATGAAACAAACTAAGAAATTAACCATGCAACACCATCATCTATCCAATGTGCAGACCTTACAGTGAACACCTTTGCATGACTGGATGAAAGACAGAAGGAAGAGAGGAAGACAGAAGGAAGAGTCACTCTGGACTGTGGTGACCGAGGAGGGCCTCCTGGAGGAGGTAGGTTTGGGCTGGGTCTTGAAAGAGAAAGGTGTTGAGACAGAATGAGTAGTGGCTGGAAGGCCCCACAGGTGTGACAGAACCAGTGTGGTTGAAGGCAGGGTGGGGCAGGGATCAGGGAGTTGGATGTGTTGGGGGATGCGAGTAGGCTTCTTCCAGGTACCTGGCCTTCTTTTTGTCCAGCTGCACCTCTTCTGTGCTCCCGTTGATGCCATAGAGGGTCATGAAGATGTTGGAGTCAGTGCCCCCGCCGACCACATCACCTGTCCACACTGTCATTTCATAAAGCACCTGCCGTGAGAAGGATGTGGCCCTGGGCTTAAGCCTCCCCTACCAAGTGACCCAACAGGTCTCCGTCCCCCTGGGGAAAGAAGGTATACTTTCCAAACCTCCTGGCTCTGAAAAGGGCTCTCCCCGCAGCCAGTGCGCATGCCTGGAGAGCCAGGGTCAAGACTGCCATTCTTTGAGGCCACCCTGTGCCCAGTCTAGCGCTGGAAAGGAGTCCAGTTCCAGCAGAGGGCGCTGTGCAGTGGGAACATGGCCGAGTCACTGTTAACTGATTCAGTCAGTCCCTACATGCTAGCAGGGCACCGTGGCAAGACAGTGGCTTTGAGGGGCCAGGTACCAGAGGTCCACTTAAATCTGCGATCTGCCTCCTACTAGCCTTTGACCTTGAGCAGATGTCCCCCTCTTCAGCCTCTGCATCCCTTGTGGGAAACAGGGGCACAGTTCTGGCAGAGTTGAGAGAGCTTCAGGTAGTTTGTGTTAGGGCCTAGTGCCTGGTCTGCTACGTGCAAGGTCTCGAGAAGCAGCAGCAGTTCTGGTGTCCCCACTTCCTGCCACAGCCAGCTCATACCCCAAGGTCTGTGAGCAAGGCTGGCTGCTGCAGGTGAGGGTAACATTTGAGAGAATCCCGTCTCAGCCCACCTGGAAAGTGGAACCATTGTCTATTTACTTAATCTTTACGTTTAGATTGGGATTTTGCTCTTTTGCTTAAGATTGGCTCAAAAAAAATTGAACTCCCTTTGTTTGTCTCCACTGGAGGGTAAGGAGAGCTGCCCTTCCCAGGGAGGGGCTGTCTTCCCTGAGGCCCTGCCTTGGTCTTGCTCTGAGGGAAGCACTGGGACAAGAGGTAGCACAAGAAAACACTCTGGAGTCTTCTCTGGCCCTGGATCTTTACTCTGCTCCTCTCATTAGGTGGTCACGGACTATCCATTTAGGCTACAAGTTCAGGAAAGGAGGCAAGACCCTTCTGACTCTCTCCTTGGAACATCACTGGCCCTTGCCTGCCTTCATTGGCTGCCGTGTCCTATCTCGCCTAGGTGAGTGTCTGGCTTCACTGCCTAGAAAGCCTATCTCAGAACCCCAGGTAGTGACCACAGCGGCTATGCCCTCACCACTGGGCCTAGTAGGTGGGTACCTTCCTGGCAGCATCTGAAGTCTCCACCATGATGCCTCCAGATCAGAAGTGCCCTGTGCAGGGCGGACCCCCAGGCCAGCTCCCACTAGACAACCCCCTGGCTGCTCACCAAGGGCACTTGTGATGGGCAGGAGGGGCTCCTGGGAACACAGACAGAGCCGGGCACTTTTTGGTCTTATCCAGACAGTTATAAACTATAGAGTAATTGGGGCTGGGGAGATAGCTCAGCTGCATAGCACCTGCCTAACAAGTTGCACAAAGTCCTGAGTTCAATTCCTGGTACCACCCCCCCTCCAAAGAGAGTAATAAAATGAATGCCTTGGTGGCCGGGTGGTGAACCCCTGCCCTTGAATTTCTCACGTCCATCTGTCTCTTCTTTACACAGGCACATCCCTTTTTATGTAGTTGGTGAGTTTCCAAGAAGAGGCAGAAGCAGGGCTCCTGTAATTTCAGCGTGCTATCAGGTGTCGTGGGGAGAGGGCCAGTCCAAAGGGCCCATGGTGCTTTGTATAGTGACATGCTTGCGTTCTTTTGTTCCAGGAATAGCAGGAGCGTGGGGTGGATTTTCTGCCATGGGTGGGGTGTGTTGTGTGCTAGGGGTGGCCACAGGCTGGGAAGTGGATCAGAGGCCTGTGATGAGTGGTGTGCTCACCTACACCATAGTCCTACTGTAGATGGACAGGTCTGGGAGGGGAAGCTGTCTGTGCTGTAGACTTCAGCTCCACTCCCTGGGATAGAAGAGCGAGGGCAGCACCCACACTCTGCCCAAGAGGAGTTTGGTGTCCAGAACAACACAGCCCTTCCTGCTGCTCCCACGAAGGGAAGTCCGGCCTTTGAGACCTGAGCCACTGGCTTGGATTTAGAGACAAAGGTAAGAGCCAGGTCATCTGTTGATTCCACAATTTATGAGAGAGAAAGAGAAGCCCACAGAGTCAGGTAACGGAAGGCCCTTGGCCTCTAGACATTCTACCACCCTGCTTCCTGCCTGGCCCTCACCTGTGAGCTCACACAACCTGTCCCATATCCAGTTAGATGTGGAGCATGTTCCTCAGAACTGTCTTCTCAAGAAGAAGGGACTTGTGTAGAAACATTCACCACATCATGAGATCTAGAGGCTCAGAGTACCCCAAGTGCCATCATTCCCTATGCCCATGCCATGGTGTAGGTGAGTACCCTGGGAAGACAGTGACCCTGCATGACCATGTGGGCCTGTCACTTTCTGAAGCTTTCCCTGGAGAGTTTATGCTCACCAAGATCTGAAACAGGATAGGCAATGAAGGGAAGTACTATTTCCATGTGGTATACGAGAAGAGCAAAACTCGGAGAGGCCAGGTGACTTTCCCAAGACCACACAATAGTAGACCAAAAGGAAGTAGAGTCACCTGACTCCTAACACAGTGAGCCTAGCCAGCATACCAGGCTGCTGCTTCTGCCAGTGGCTTGGTGATGAGTCTCCTGTCTCCCTCTCTCCCGCCCATGTCCTTGCTGTCCCCGCTAGCAATATACACCCAGCTCCCCCATACCTTCACTCCAATGTTCACTACCAAGGCATCCAGGAGGTCAAAGACTCTGGAGGTGACACCGTCACCTCGGTCCTTGGCGAGCCAGCAGTTGCAGCGCACAGTGTACTTGGTGCCCTGGGTTGGCACTGCCAGACACAGCTCCTCCACCAGCCAGCAGCTCTCAGGGGAGGCACCATCATGGCCCAGCTGACAGGGGACACAAGAGTTGCATGAGGATCTGGGCATGACTGGGAAGAAAGTGTCCCCTCCCTGTCCTGCACCCCATCCCTATCTACAACTACAACTACAACTACAACTACAACTACACGGACAACTAGATGCTGGGGAATGGCAGATAGCCTGTGGGAATGAGGGCCTCTGTCCTATAAGCCCTAGGAAGTGGATTTGGCCAATAACCAGTGGATTTGGGAGAGGCCCCAAGCCTCAGACAAGATCACAGCACTGATGCAGTTGGCTTTTATTTCAGTAAAACCTTGAGAGGTGGACAGAGCTAACTTATATTTGGACTACTGATCCAGGAACAATCATACACTTACGTTGCTTTGAGTTACTAAGTTGGTGAGAATCTTTTACACAGCAATAGCAAACCAATACATAGGGTGTCCCCATTGGATGGGCAGAAAATGGGGATGCAGAGAAGCAGGCGACTAACCCAAGGCCACCTAGCTCTTTGATGGTGGAGTGATCTTCCTCTATTGCCTGCTCTGAGAGGCTCCAGGTCATTGCCTTCCACTTCCTACCCCAAGTAGTGGCCAGTTCCTTTTCTGTGGGCAGTTCACCATTGCAGAACCCCAAAGACCAGTACCTCTATTTTCTTGATGGTGCCCACATCCAAGCCTCCAACGTAGAACTCCTCCACGGAGCCACAGGCAAAGCCCCTCTTCCCCTGGGGGTAGTCCAGCCAGATGCGGTTGCTGCACTCGTCCTCCTCCCCAATCAGTATGATGTAGGCCCGGCTGTCGGTGGCCGCATCCTTGTGCTTCCCAGTGGTGACAGACACATAGTAGGGAATAACTGCAAGAGATCGTGGGGGCCAGCCTCTTAAGGGGCCAGCTGGACAAGGGTGCTGCCCTGTGGGATGTTGGACTTGGAAATGACCGCTGGAGGGCGCCAACCTCAGCCTTCTGCTCAGAGAACACCTGCGATGAGATTTCCCAGACTGCTCTGTGCACTGTGGGGTCTACTCTCCAGGAGTGAGGAAGTCCATAACTCCTGGTGTGAAGACCCAAGAGGACGTCCTTGTCACTCGTGTCCAGTGTCAAGTTTTCAAAAGCCCTTTGCCTAGTGATCTTACTTGAACCTAGCACCACCTGGTGAGGAAGGTAAGAGCAATACCCTCTCCCCAAGTTCAGAAGTTATATGCCTGAAAACCTTCAGCAAAAATGAGATCTCAGACAAAAAGCAAGAGCAAAGTCTCAGAGGAAGTAAGAATTGGAGAAAGAATAACAAAACTATCATACGTGTAACATGGTAGGTGAGAGTCTAGAAGATATCTATTTCCAAATTGAATCAGACTAGATAGAATAAAAGCTTGCTCAGGGAGAGTGGTGTAGATGTTAGTCATCCACTCAGTATTCATGCTTCTCATAGCTAGGGATGGTTATAATATGTAAGTAGATATTGTTGAGTGGGTTAGTGGGAAATCTTTTTTGAAGGGTCTGAGTCTCCTGGAAAGAGTACTCTTTTGATTCTTTCCTTTCCATTCATTTTGCTTGCAATGTGAATGTGATGGCTGGAGCTCCAACAGTCACCTTGGAATAATGAATATTTAGGATGCAAGCTATTTATTTATAAGGTTTCTGGAGTGACTAAGTCTTTGACTTCAGTGGAGCTGCTGTATTAGTTGCAGATGGTCTATCTTTGAGCTTTTATGTAAGAGAAAAGAACAATTCTGAATTTGTTTAGGCCACTAGACTCCAGGCCTCTGTCATTTGCAGTTAGTAATTGATACACGTTGGAAACCCTTTTTCTGGCTTATCTTCTTCAATAGACTGGGAGATACTGCCCTGGCATAGTGCCTTTCTGTTATGCAATGTGCATCTGTTTGGAAAGTTTCCAAATGATACCCTCCTGGCTGCAATTATATACAGCACTTTCTGCACCTATACATGGACTTTCTCTATCTTTGCAAAGAGAATGCTACTGGACTTTCTGATCACAGGCTTAATGAAGGACAAGCACATTTTTGGTCCTGTCATTTATTCACAGAGTGACAAGGTGAAGTGTAAATAGATCAGCTCTCTGCCTGACCCCACAACCCACCACATAGTCTCCTGGAGAGCAATATTGCAGTTGTCACACTGTTACGCTTAAGAGCACTGAATAGAAGGCAGGACACTGAAATGTTCAATAGACAAATATAGAACTGCCTTATCTCAGAAATCTGTTTGGTGAAATGAACTTGCCAGAGAATTGTAATATCATTTTATGAAGGAAAAATAAACTGAAGCCAAGGGCAGAGTTTGCAAAGATATCTTCCTGGTGGAAAATCAGTGGATTAAGGACATCATTATTCTAACATCTTTAGCCTTTGCTTCTCTATATAATAATGGGGGCTCTCTCTCTCTGCCCTCTCACCTCACAGGGCCTACATGGGGGTGAAAATAGGCAATACATATGAAGACGTGGTAAATCACAAAGCAGTAGATCTGAGTCATCAGTGATGATGAGACTAATGGATGGCCTGTCCAAAAATGGTTTAAAAGTATTTCCACATGCCTGCTCTTCCTTTAAAGAGCCTCTGTTGCTCAACTTACCTGGGCCCTCCTGAACATAGTCAACCATGGGCCCTGTCACTGTGGCAATGTCCACGTCGGCCATCTTGGAGCTCAGAGCAATCTCCCAGAAGTCAGCAGGGCTGCTGCAATTGCTACTGCGGTCCCCAGTGTACTCCTGTCCAGAAAAGCATGATCCTGGCTCTTTAGAGTTCCACAACTTTTTGCCCCATGGAATTCCCTAAAAGATGGCAACAAGCCATGGCTTAGCCAAGGTCCTGAACATCTGTGTCTGTACCTTCTCATAAAAGAGTCTCTCCAACCGCCCATCCTCTTTCTTCAGGGACAGCCAGCGCCCACACAGGAATAGGAACTCGTCCTCGTTGGTGTCATTCCAGATCTCCACCTTCTCCACATACCAGTCTGCATACCACTTGCTGTTGTCATGGCGGAGCTTGATCTTGTAGATGACACCCAGGTCAGCAGCCTCGATTATGAAGGTGTCGGCCTGCAGGGCCCAGATGTGGAGACTGGTGAGGCAGCACTCATTTCAACCCACTCCAGCCCCATCCTTCCAGGATCTCCCGTCCTCCTCCAGTATTGGTCTGAACAGGTCTTCCTTGCTAGGGAATTTTTCAGGCCCAAATTCCTAGGTCTGAATTCATGACCTCAATTCCACAATGTCCCCATTTTACAGTTCACTCATACATGCAAAGCTGCCTTCATCCAAATTTCTCTTGGGATGAGCCTGTAGGAGTTTGGAAGGTGGACGATGATGAGCTGTGTGAGTGGGGGATGGGACCTGAAGGGTGTGGCACAGACAGAGGAGGGGCACTTGGCACAGTCCTGTTAATCTGAGGCACTGGCAATTGACCGAATTTATTAGAATAAAAATGGAACATTCAAAAATTCCACTTCTCTGCATCTGTCAAAGGCTTTTATATGTGCACAAGGATGTTTATTGCACAACAACTTTTACAGTGAGAAACTGGAAGCTACCGGGGGCCAGCACTTCTGGAACAGCTAAATAGCCTGGGCACAGCCTTTCCTGTAGAATGGATGCATGTGGTAGCTCAAAGGAGAGCTGGTTCCCTCTGCATGTGAATATCCTGCTGCTGAAAGATTCCCAGGGCATCCTACTGAATGATGATGGCAAGTGGAAGAAGTGTTTAAAACTGTGATGCCTTTCACGGAAAAAAGTGCAAGCAGAGAGTAACACCGTCTACTCTCTCTGGGCACATGCACAGGCAAGCAGAGTAAATTCTGGAAAGGTGTGGGGACAGGAGAAAGCATGGACATTCTGGAAACTGGGCCCAGTGGCCCCTAGGGGACACTGCAGGCAGGCTGAGCAGTGGGGGATCATGAAGATATTTGCAAATCTTGTGAAGAACTCAGGTGGGGTCTGCGACCCATGGGACCCCTGAAAGACTGATGCAAGAGGGGCCTCCATCTGTTCTTCGTGGGTTAATGAGGAAGCTGGAGGATGGGCTGGCCTTTGAGGGCTGAAGGAGGAAAACCAGGCCAGTATACTAAGCAAGGCCAGTGGAGAAAGGGCTAAATGTGAGAGGCTAGTGAGGCTGATCTGAGACAGTGACAGGAAGAATCTCCTGGGCAGGTGACTGGGTGTGGGTGGGGAGAGGGTGCTGATAGGGAGCGGGTGTCAAGGATAATTCTTGGATTCCAGAACAAGTGAGTGAGGAAATGAAACTTTGAGATGCTTGGTAGTCAACTTGAAGTCACAAAAATATTACCTGAGCCGGCTGTATCTCCAGCTCTCCTGGTGGAGCGCTAAAGCCAGATGGAAAGAAGAGAGTGATGGGAAGAATGAGCAAAAATATTTCTTGTGATGAAAGAATTAGAGAGAGAGAGAGAGAGAGAAAGAGAGCCTGAATCTGACACAGAGGAGAATAGATTGCATCTTCTTCGTTTATATTTTCATTCATTTATTCCCTCAACACATATTTATTATCTATGTTTTTTGACCAGGCTCTGTAAATATATCCACAAACAGAAATCCATCTAACAGCAGTATACCACACATTGCTGCTCTGCCAATGCATTTACCAGGCAGGCATCAGTGCAGGCCGGGGACAGGTTAGATAATTGTGTTCCAGGCGTGGTTCTGGTAACTCACATGTTGTAGTTCAGTTGACTTTTACATTGACTCAAAATTAACTCTATTTTATGGTCAAGGACACTGAGACACAGATGTGACACAACTTTCCCAGGATCATATAGCTAGTGAGTATTAAACCGGAACCTGAAGTTAGGTGATCTGGCCCCCACGTCTGTACACCTGGATAACCAGGTCCCTAGTAGAGTCAGGGGCATCACACAAATCTACTTGATCTCTTTGGCTTTCCATTTTCCAAAATGGAAAGAAGAAGATAGGTCTTCTAGCTACCGTACATGGGCAGTGAACAACTGTGTCTCTGCGTGGGGTTGAGGTGACTTTTACATTATTTCTCCTTGTTACAAGGTCCTGTTTTTCAGTCTTCGGGTCCAATTAGCAGTCACATGACTATTACCACTTCAAAAGTAGAAAAGTGAAGTTAAAGGTGAATGGCTTCTATCCGGTTAACAGACCAAATGAATGGGAGTGCTGGGGCTTGTCTTCCAGGGACCTGGTGACCAGGCTGGGGCTGTGAGGCCTGGCTCATGGGGTTACTGGCTACTGCACATCCATGTGGATGACACCATTTTTCTCTTCCTAGAGTTAGCTTCCTCCCCTCCAATGTCAAGTGCCATAACACTGAGGCTCATGCCTGGCTGAGGGTCAGGCTTAAGGACATCCTTAATGAATACTCATTGATTGACATGAAGTGCCCACAGACATGGTCATGGGCAAGACCACCATTTGTGATAGGAGCCAAGTCCCTAACCTGATCTCCTTGGAGAAAGTCTGGTCTGTCGAGGTTTCAGGCAGACTTAGATGAAAGGGGAGAAAGAAGAGAGACTGTGGATCAAGTGAAAGTGTATGGCAGAAAAGGAATGGGAAGAGGGTCTGTGGCAGGGAGAGGACACTGAGTTGGTTGGAAGGGAAGTCTGGCAATGCCCACCGTTGAGCCTTTCTGGACAGACTTCTTCTTTGTTGTGAAATTGCTGTATCTCAGAGCTGGAAGGACCTTAGGTACTCTCATGATTTATGTCTAGATGTCTCCCCAAAGCCTCATGGGTTCACAGGGCTTTTTCAGAGATGATTGAATTTAGAGTGTGTGATGCTGGAATTAAGGGCGTATGACTAATAGTAAATCAGTCCAGTGATTGGTTTGGCATAGTTCTGGCTAGGATCAAGGGTGTGAGCGCTACACTTGCCCTAGGGCCAGTAGCCTGCATACAATATAAGGGGCAGAAAGTCGCTGTTAAGGTCTCTTGCTACTTTGCTACCTTCTGGCAACCATGAACTGTTTCTGTGCTTAGCCACTTTGCTTTGGAGCCAACCAATGATGGACTGAAATCTCAGCAAACTATGAACTGAATAAACATTTCCTCTCTTAACTTTGGGTGTTGGGTATTTTGTATCAGCAACAAATAATTAGGACAGATACTTTCTGGTCATGTGGTTTTCAAGCTTTTTTTATAGCCATAGAGGCCTTTGCTTAATAGAGGGTCTGTGTGGCACCCCAACAGAGAGGCCGGGTCAAAATGCTTCTACCTGGGTGGTCATGGGGAGCCCATCAGTTCCCCCATGCCCCACTGTCCCCATGTTCCCAAGCGCATCAGTGCTGCCCAGGGCTCTGTATACCACATTTTAGCCAGTTCATATCTGACCCCTCGCTCTACAGATAAGAAAACTGAGGGTAAAGAAGTTGCATCAGACAAGGAGCAGATGGCAGCATCAGCCTTCCTGACCTCCAGCCCCAGGTACTCCATAGCCTTCACCTCCACATGCCAGAACACCCCCTACCGCCACCATGTTGAACTGGATTTGCTGTTGAGGATGAGCCGTTCCCACATAGCCAGAAACCTGGAATCAGGCCCTCCTTGGCCTCCCAACCCATTTGTAGGACCAAGGGTGGGTGCATCAGCTGGGAATGGGGAGACGGTTGTGCTTGCAGGGTAAGGGCAAGGGGAAAAGCCCAGTGAGGGTGTATAACTCCATGAAAAGTTGCTGGGCATCCTGGGACCAAGGAGAGGCAGTGGCCAGATAGCTGGAGTGAAGGAGAGAAGGGAAATGGGGCAAACTCAGTGCACCTCTTACCGTTCCTCTCTCGAACTTGTTGGTGCGGTTCTCGGACTTGCCAAGGTACCGCTCCCCGGTGTCCCCCAGGTCCCCGTAGATGGTGATGTAGACCTTGGCATCTGTGCCTGCCCCAGGAACATTCCCTGTGAAAATCTGCACCGAGTACAGCACAACTGGACAGGAAGTTGGAGAGACAGACAAGGGAAAAAAAGGATGACAGCAATTTAGGAATTTAGGTCTGAGACTGGGATTGTAGGAGCTATGGGGATCTGTCTGGACCCGGAGGAAGCAGGGCCTTCCTGTCATTTGCTCAGTGATACATGTTTGGCTACACTCTGTGTAGACTCCCCAGTGGTGGTAGGTGGCGGAGTTGCCCATCCGGTCTGGACTACAGAGCTCCCAGAGAACGAAAGGACGGCGACTTTTGACCACCCCTCCAACCATCCAGCCACACAATGACCTACGGTGTCCAGGGAGAAAGATCCAGGAAGCTACTTCAAGTGTGTGCACACTGTAGTCACTAAGTCTGCCTGCCGTGACACAGCAGCAATGATAGCCTTTCCATCCTGGCATCAATGCCAGATCCTCACCTGCACAGAGCCCCAGGAGAGAGATGGCTGCCAAGTTCAGTGCGTGACTTAAAGTGTTTCCTGCCACCCAGAGAAATGATGACTGAGTGTTGGTAGCCGTGGTGGCACTGTGTAGCAGGAGAGCACAGGGAGGAGCGGGAGCCTGGACTAAGGGCCGGGCCACTCCTGTGAGCTCAGGCTGTTTATAGAGCCTAGGAAAGGGGCTCCTCCCCTAAAGTGGCGGAGCTGGGTTTCCTCACTGGCCTTTGTGAGTAGGCTCCCAGCTGCCTCGAATTCAGTTTCAGAGGGCAAGGTGCTGTGGCCTGCTCACAGGTACACCCTGTTATGGACACACTCACACCCATGGCATGGTTCTCACTGTTCCTCTCCTTTTGCTTGGTCCACAGCATTATGCCTCCTTCTGCCTCTCTGGACACTCCTACTTGAATTGCTTCTTGGATTCTTCATCTACTGTACCTAGGAGACGCCCTTATGTGGCATCCCTAGGCCCTCATTTGCACAGCCTGGCATTGTCTTCCTTGAGTTCCTGAGTCTGTATCTTCAACCCAGGCCCTTCCTGAGTTTCAGACCCCCACTTCCATCACCTCATGGTCATTTCCACCTTGACTAGACTTCAGCCCCACAAATTCATATGTCCAAACTGAGCTCTACCCCTTCTGTACCCTTACCTCCTTTCCAAACCTCCCAACCCACCTCCCTGTCCCCATAGCTTGCTGTCCAGAGCCCCTGGGTGATAGCCCCTGGGTGATAGTAACCAGGGGCTACTCCTGTCTGCCTTCACCCCTACCCCATTAGCTCAGTGCAGAACCCAGCGGCATTTTATGTGCTACATTAACAAATGAAATCCTTTTGTTGCTTCAAAGAGCCAACATTCCCCGAGTCTGCCAGGCTCACACCAATGTGAGGTAACATTAGGAATCTTGTCACAGCTCAGACACAACAGTCGGCTGTCCTCCTTCCTTGCTCCCCCTCTTCTTCTTGGCTGTCTTCAAGCTTGCTCCCCACGTAGAATAATCACAGGTGGGTGGGCCTGTGAGATACCTTCCTAGGAATCTGTGTCCCAAAGTGGGATGCATTGCGCCCAGGGGCTATGACTAAACTGCCTGCCCACTCCCCCACTGCTTTCACCAGCCCTTTGGGGACTCGGAAGCCTGATTCAGCCGCTGGGTGCTGAGCAATGTGGTTGTGCAGGATCCAGCTATTTCTGGATCCTCCTCCCTCCCAGTCCCACCCAGGCAACATAGCTCCTCCGTGGAAGGATGTTTCCTTAGAAACATCACCAAGTTCCGAGTAGGTTGTGTGGCATGTGACTCATACAGAGCACCCAAATGCACCTCTGGGACAGCTTTCCAGGGCCTCCTCTGGGGTTCCGGTAGAAAAGAGAGCCATTTCCCCGGTTTAATAGCACAGAAAACACGGAGATGGGATAAGGGTAAGGAGAGGCCCATTCAGTACCACAGCACACGTGCTGCTCTTTCTAAGTGAGTGGCAGCTCAGATTAAAGTAGGGCAGGAACTATGGCTGCTTTACTTCCAGTGGTAAAAAAAGAAATAGTGTTTGTCTTTTGTCTTTTGGCTGTCTCATCAGTTTAGCAGGCAGGAAGATCTGCTCCCCTAGCTCCATATGTGAATCCTGGGTTTTACTGGAATCTTGAGCTTAATCCAGTTTCTCCAAGAAGGTGGCACCACAAATTCAAGCTGGATTTCCAAACTCTTGGAGCTCCTCAGGTGTGTTTAGACACCCTGCTGGAGAGGCCTAGAGGAGATTTTGGTATATTATTAGAAATTCTAGCCTTTGCAAGTGAGTTGATTTTTGAAATAGTTGAAGTTTATTCAGAGTTGAATGGTAGGTGAATAATATAGGGATTGACATGGACAATGTCATCATGCATCAAAACAGAGGTATGACTCTGCCCGTGTGCTCTAGGAAGAGGGTGTACACACACACATGCACACACACACCCCCCAGTAGATATAGGGGAAGGCTGTGGAATGAGCCTTAAAGGACAACCTGGCCCAAGAGAGGAAACTTGCACTTAATAGGCTATTTGGAGAGGTAGAAAGAGTATCAAAATATGATGGTGTCACCACAAGTAAAGGAGGAGGCAGCAGAAGTGAGTAGTCAGGTCAGTGCAAGTCCCTATGGAAAAAAAAACACATCCGTGAAGAAAGGACAAGGGACAAAGGGCCTGGCTCATGCAGAAAACAAGCCCATCACCTAGACACTCTCAGCTGCACCCAAATACACCATGGCTCCAATTACATGTCAACCCATCTGACCTCTCTCCCTCCTCCCCTCCCTCCCTTGCTCCCTTTCTTTTGCTTCTTTGTGGTGTTGGGGAGGGAGCATAGAAATTTATCATTGAGCTATAATCTAGCACCAGGCTGTTTAATTCATACTTATTTGGATCCAATAAAAGCAGAGAGGACCAAATCACACACCAAACCAAATAGGCAGAGCAGGGAGAAAACCGGGAACAGGGTAATTCAGGCACAGGACAGCCCTAGTTGGGATGCATTGTCACAATGGCAAAACCAAGAAGGGATTTGAGCACAACCTTTGGAATGAAACAGGCAGACTCTGCAGACTAGCTCTGCTGTGTACTAGTTGTGTGACCTTGGACAACCGTGTAACCTCTGCAATCTTTTTGCTCTCTCTACAGAACAGAGGTGACCATAGATCCTCCTCTTGAGTAAGAAGTCTCAGGCTGGCATGGGGCAGATGCTCCACAAAGAGGACCATGGTCCAGGAGCTGCTTATGGGAATGACAGTGACCTCCTACACTTACTGTCTAGAGGCTCCTCCACTTCTTTGTAGACTTGCCGTAAGGACCCATCTTTCATGTATTTCTCAGTGAAGATGTCATACGGGACCAGTTCTCGAATGGTCTTCTTATCATCCTCAGAGGTGGCAAGCCATCGATCGCATGGGAAAGTCAAGGTCTCTGCACCCTGGGGTGTAGGGGAGAGGAACATTAACTCTTGATATGGAAACTGACAACTTCAGTGTGTCATCAACATGTTAATACCCATCAGGACCAAGTTTAGGGTTCTGGGTTTTCACTGGTAGTGCAAAAACTGCAAGGGAGAGTTTCTGCTGCAATTTTAGCAGATCTGATTTTACTTAAAGGCTTTCATAACTATACCAGGAATTGGATCTCGAAGGCTGGGCTTCCCAAGTTTTCTTAAATATATATATCTGAGACCCACTTCAGGAACTCACAACCAGTGAGTGGGTGGAGCTCTATACTTTTAAATTGCTCCTAAGTCATTCATACCCATAGTTGTGACTGAGAGATTTTTCAAGATTTATAATTTTGTGGTTTCAAAATGTTTTCCAAGTTGTTCAGGGTAGATTTTCTTTTATTAGTTGGCCTTGGGTAGCAGGAAAGATAAGCTGGTCACTTACTAATAATATAGGCTTGGTAGTGGGGAGCAGAGACATGGATGCCCAGCCCATCCTCCTTGACAACTAAACCAGGTTGTAGAAAATTCTACTTTGGACCTGAGCTAGTTCCTATACTTGAGTGAATGGGGTGAATTGTTCTCAGAAGACTTTATCTCAACGTAATAATGCTGAAGCATCCAGCAAGGGATCTGCCTGGAAGACAGCAAGAGAACAGCAGGGCGGACCGGACAGAAACTTACATCTTTGTCTGGGAGGAGCCTGCGGATGTCCACGTGGGAGCAGTGCCACCCAGGATTTATGCCCGTGTTATCATGGCCAATCCGAATTTTTTCAATGATTTCTCCCACATCTTCTAACTTTGGAAGGAGAAAAGATACCAGATATTAGCAGAGAGGCCTCAGAAACAGTCTGCTCCCTGGGGCATCTCCCTTGAGTGCCCTTGAATTCTGGGGGTCACTTTTGCTGAATACTTCTGCACTATCCAGGAGGCCATTCCCTCTTCTCTGCACATTCCACGCTCACACGTCACTTTGCTGCTCCCCGTTTATAGTCAGACTTGATGCAAGCATTCAGTTCAGTACCCTCCCTGAGAGGTGTCTCCTCTTCAGGGTGGAGCCCAGCACCATCTCCTATCACTTGCTGTGGTAGTTTGGGAACTGAACTGGATACCAGAAGAGGAGTTCTGATTTTGCCCTTGCTCCTGTCTTGCCAGGCAGACCTATTCAAGGCCTCAAACCTCTCTAAGAGCTCCTCAATTTCTGCCATTCCTTTTCTAGGCCTTTACAGATTCTAGTCCCTCAGACTTGACATTCTTTGGCTACTAGACCTTTGCTCATATTCTGCCACCCCCTTTTCTCTTTTTACCTAATCCAGTCCCTGCTCAGTCACATAACTCAGATCACAGAGCATGGATCATGTCTTCTCATTTCCTCAGGAAGACCCTTTGTACCTCCCCCAAGAAAGTCAGATTGGTTCCCAAAGGATCTTGTGGCTCAGTGTCACTCCTCTTCTGAGCACTTCCCATGGTGCTAAGTTTACATTTATTTACATGACACCTACAGTCTCCATGCCCACTTTCTCCTCCACTAAGGAGAGCCTCAAAGGCAGACACCATGTTGGTCTCCAAAGCCTAGAATGATGCCTGTGACATAAGTACTCAGAAAGTATGGGCTGAAAGGTTGAAAGAATGAGTGTTTTCTAATCTGCAAGGGGATGATAAAGTCAGCCAGAAGTCTCCCCCTCATAACGTGAGGGTGAACTTTGCCCACAATGCCAGGTGGAAAAGCTGACTTACGTATGCTCTGATGAGCCCCTGAGCTGAGGCACTGAGAATCCGATCTTTTCTCTGCTGCACAGAGCCCACAGGACAGGGTGAGGGGCTTAGTCAGGACAGATGGATTCCCTGACCCTCACAGGCTCTCTAAAGAGGCAGTGAGATGGTCAGACACAGACAAGGCCATCTGCTTACCTGGCACATGCCGGAGGTCCTCTGTGCCAAGCTGCCTTCCAAAACCCTATCAGCCTCAACTCAAGCCCTAGGAGCCTCTTGGGCCTCTTTATGTTCTCATATATCACCTTCTCCTTGGAAATGACGCTTTATGACCCACACCCAGATTCATCTGTAAGATCTGGCTCAATAACAGGGTAAGAAATAGATGAGGAAATAGGGCACAGGGAAAAGAATGCAAGGAGATACAATAATACCAGGATGCCCTGGCCCATGGCTGGTTTACGGAATTCATATCACAAGGTTAGTATGACCGGTGGAGGTGGTGGTGGGGTGGTATCTGCAGACTTATGTTTCCTGGCCTCCTCTCTGTGGAGGTGGTCACACATCCTGCTCCCTCAAGATCTTAGATGTCACAAAAAAGTGACATCATCAGCTTTGGTGTGAATGGAGAGCTTGCCAAGAAAGAATAGTGTCTGAGTGATTGACTGAGTCATTCACCAAATGCAAAGCCTTCATACCATAGACACAAGCAACCTCTGAATGAACAGGTCTGCTTCCAGCCCCTGGCTTCCTTCCTCTCTGGCTTTGCCTCCTTCCTATCAGCAGTGCTTGAGGTCTTTCTCCCTTGCCCTGCCCTCACCCTTTCCATCTAGCCCTGACTCTGTATGATTTTACACAAGCCACCAGGACCTAACCTCTTCATCTGTAAAATGTCAAGACTGGTGTCTTACACAATTGAAGACGTGTGTGGGACAACTCCTTGAGGTCGTGTCTAGGTCCAAGACCACAGACATGATTCTTTTTTCACCTATTCTCCCATTAGTTCTAAGCCCCCCACACAGCGCCACTCTGCTATAAACCCTGCGGACTGGCAAGAATGCTGCAGCGTCTACCACCAACACCTGTTACCTTCAGAGTACTGGGACTCCATGACCACAAGGATCTTGTGACCCTCTAGAGGTCTTGTGAGCCCCTGAGGGCTCCAAATCATCAGAAAAGATCAGTGTCTTCAGGCTGATGTTGTAAACAGAGCGTTTGAAACAGGCTTTGTTCTTCCCCATCTGAGAGGCACAGATGCCATAGGTAAAAACCTTCATCCACAAGAGCTGCACTGAAAATCCAGCTGCCCAGCAGAACCAGGAAGTGAATAGTCATCTGCCTCTCCTTCTGTCCACTGGCCTCTTTTCCTCTTGCCCTGTCTCATCATTTTGAGGTTTGAGATGTGTGGACCTGTGGCTTCAATTGTACTTCTATGACCTTAATCCTCCAACCACCCCCAGTTGCCTGTACCAGGGTTACATCTTAGCTGCAATGCTTTGATCATGGTTGGTGGCCTTTGGGGATTGGCTGAGAGGACAGAAACATCAAAAAGGACCTGACATTCTCCAGGGGGATGAAAGCATTAAGCAGGGTGGGCACTGCAGCTGACTGTTCAGTGTAGAACTCAGCTCTAGTGCTTGATCACTTTGAACAAGTTTCTAACTTTCCTGTGCTGTTTGCCCATCTGTAAAATGGGAGGATTCCATGGACAACATCTCCACAATGTCATGAGTTGATCCACATCAAGTGTTTAGAACAAGACTGGTCCATGGGCAGAGCTCAAGGACCCTTAGCTCTTTTTTTTTTTTTCCAAGACAACCACTGTCTTAGGTGGGGCACAGAGAGGGGCTGTGACTTGCTCATAGATTAGCAACTGAGCTAGAGTCAGAACTCAGGGCTATGGACTCGCAACTCAGTGCTCTAGCTCTCACATGAAGATTTATCAGGAGAGAGAAATAAAGAGGGACACAGACAGGAGGAGAGACAGAGGCCTGGAGACACACCCTCTCCTTTGTTTCCCTCAAGACCAGATAGATTGGAAAAGAAAAAAGAAAAAAAAAGGCAATAAATTACTAGCAAATTATAGCTGTCTGTGAGTGAGGACTTCATTAATAAAAGTTCCCAGAGGTCCTGCCAAGTGTAACCACAGCTTCAGCCACTGATGGCGGCAGGCTCGATGATTCACGAACCACGACATCTTGGCTGGGGAGACGCCAGCTTCATGGATAAGTGAATAAGCCTTGAAGTCTCCTTGATAAAAGATGCAACAAAGACAAAACACCTTCCCACAGTGTTGACTGCTCCCACGGGGAGAAAGGGGCAGGGACCTAGGCGAGTGACTGGCCAAGGATGGAGAGATGCACTGGACTTTGTTTCCCACCAGGAAAAACAAGGGGGAACCCTGCACAGGTCCGTACTACCCGACAGTCCTGGCTCCCGAGGCTCCTAGCTCTTATTCCAGTCTCACTTCATCCCTGTCCTCACCCCAAGTCACATCATGCTCTCCATGCCCTCTGACCAGACCTCAAGCTGCATGCTGAACTTACTTCCACCTCTTGGCTACAGGACATGCCGTTCCCCTCACCAAAAATGTCTTTCTGTTTTGTTCTGTTTATGCCCACTTTCATGCCAAGCTCAAAGCCACCAACCCAGTGAGCCTTTTCCCTCTCCACACACCTACAATACTCTCAGTCCACCTGCCAGAATTCTGCAATGGCTAAAAGCACGTATTCTCAAGCCAGTCCCCATCGGTTTAGATCCTGCTTCCCTGTGTCCTGGCCATATGGTTGTAGGCCACTAAACTCTCTGGGTCTCAGTTTACTTTCTTTATGCAGGGATGGTTACAGCACAGAGTCACTCACTGAACTGATAGATAAACTCCTCAGGTTAGTGACCTATAGGGTCAGTGATGATGATGATCACCTAACTCTCATTAATTCTGTGTAGGTGTCTGGAGTCTTTACTACACTGCAAGCCCCTTTCCAGGTGGTCCCTGGGATGTTTCCTCCTCTCCTGTCTCCCACCCACCTTAGTACACAACGGGGAGCATACAGGCGCCATATGCACTGAGTGGAGGGGTGTATGATATCAATTTGCTGGGACTAACACTCACAGCAAAACATCAAACACTAAAGGCACTTGCTTGGCTGGAATCCACTGTGTCCCCCAGAAAGGCTCGCTGTGTTGAAGACATGGCTGCTGATGGGCTTTTAGGAAGCTATTGGATCTAGTGGATTCACTCATTGATGAGACCATAACTTGATGGCATTACTTGGAAATAATGGAAAGAGGAGATGGCATCCACTTCAAAAGACTGGATCATGGGGGTGTGGTCTTGAGGACTACATCTAGTCCCTACCTCTCTTTCTATGACTCAACTCTCATGTTCTCTCTCTTCCTCCCTCTCTCTCCCCTCCCCCTTCCCTCCCCCCTCCCCTCCCTTCCTGGCTGCCATGAGGTGAGCAGCTTTTCCTCCACCACACCGTTCCACCGTGACATTTCTGCCTCACCACAGACCCAGCAGCAATGGAGCCTGCTGACCAGCGGAAACCTCTGAAACCACGGGCCAAAATAAACCTTTCTTCTTCTAAGTTTACTTTCCCAGCTATTTCATCACAGGGACACACAAAAAAGTTGACTTTCCTATCTCCATTGCCTGTACTTATAACATACAGGGCATCCTTCTGTACCAGATTGTTTACCCACAACTTGAAAGCTGAGCATCACATGACCACTGGTGATAGAATCCCAGCTGCCCCGGCACCCCTGAACCAGCCAGCCCAGAAACCTCACCCCACCTGTGGGTATGTGTCTGGTGGTGCAAGCACTGGCAAGGCTCATAGATATTATGCCTTTCGTTTGCTCAAGTCCTCCTCACTTGTCATTGCCTTTGACCTTGACACCATTTGTGAAGAGACAGGCAAGCTTTACCATCCTCCTGGTTGGGCGTCCGTGCGGAGGCCCAGAGAGGATGGGTGAGTTGCCCATCTTCCGCTAACAGTGGCCCAGGCCTCAGGGATGAAGGGATGAAGCCTTGCCCTCAAGGCAGGGCTGCTCTCCCTGCTCTCTGACGCTGCCCTCCAGGGTGGTCCGCAGGGCCAGCTACCTCTACAATGAAGCGCGAGGCAGACTTTCTCTCAAAGAACAGCTTCTGCTCCCTCTTGTTGGTGCACAGGAGCTTCTCTCGAGTGCACACGGCATCGCAGCCATAGATGACAATGAAGATGTTGGCGTCTGTTCCAGCAGCAAAGACGTCACTTGTGTAGAGGGTGATCTCATAAGGGACAACTGAGCAGAGCGG
Source organism: Chinchilla lanigera (assembly GCF_000276665.1). Classification (NCBI taxonomy): domain Eukaryota; kingdom Metazoa; phylum Chordata; class Mammalia; order Rodentia; family Chinchillidae; genus Chinchilla; species Chinchilla lanigera. The sequence continues at coordinate 32,037,024 of NW_004955402.1, forward strand.
CCAGAAGTCATGGTCAGAGGGATGAGAAAACAGAAGGCAAATGCAGGTGAGATCAAGTTCTTTACTAGTGCATCTGCCCAGACCCTGCTGCGGGACTTGATCCTTCCTAGGCAACTACAGATGGGGTCCTATCATGCTCAGTGCCCACTGAAAACCCTAATCCCTCAGGTAAGAGTTTCCGGGCCTCACACAGCACAGGGCTGGTGCAGTACACTGGCTGAAGACACAGACTATGGAATTTGACAAACTCAAGTGGGACCTGGCCCTAACTTGATTATCAGAATTACCTGGGAAAGTTACTTGTGGGCCTTGGATTCCACTGTCTGTAAAGTGCTCACAACATGGTGCTTAGCTGGACACTAGTTAACCGGAAGCACTAGGTTGCAGGGGAATATCAGCAGTAAGATATGCAGTGGTAGAATGTCTCCTCTCTCTCCATCCCTATCGCAGCCCCTCACTTGCTCCAGGCTTGGTGTGCCGTCCCCAGCCCATCCGTGCCATGTCTGACCCCTCATTCAAGCCCCCATTTTTAAGAAGCTCCTTCAGGGGAGGGAACAGGAGGAGGGGAGGGATGCAGCAGAGTTTACTCACACCCCACCCCAGGACTGTCCCCCCTTAAGACAGTTGACCCATCAGTGCTGTTAGCACCAGCTCACAGAGGGACCATCGTGTCCCCACAAGTGTGAGCTGGGGGCCGTTCCCTTCAGGAACTCTTGAGGAACTACAGGTTGCAAACCACTCTCAGTTTGCCTATGGGAGGCAATGCATACTTTACGCTGAAGTTTGAAACCAGTTGTCTGGAACAACATATTGCCAACTACCGGTTGAGATTCATTAGCAGGTTATAAGTTCAGCGAGTCATCCAAATGTTCTAAAACATATGGAGTTGAACAGAATTGAATGGAAAGTATCCGTGTACCTCACATAGGGTGAGGGTAAATTTTTTGTTTGCTGCATATATATATATATATGAATGTGTATGCTTGCTCTGGCAGGAAGGAGGGGAAGGAGGAGGAAGGCAATGAAGCTTCAGAGAAATAGTTCAAGGGAAAGTCTACCCTAGTCTGTGATCTTTACCTCTAAAAGGAATCACATTGGGAGCTACCTTCTCTCTGGTGACACCATCGTGCTCTAGATGAGGAGTTTGCTTTTTGTCTATCATCAGAAGTACTTTGCTGTAGCATTGCAGTGACAATACTTGCAATCGTAATAGCTACCACTGACTTACTGACCATTTAGTATGTGCCAGATTCAACACTCAGCATTCTGTGGTCTTTATATTTTTTCATCCTCACCATGATCTCATAGAGTAGGCATTCTTAGACCCATTTTATTATATGAGCAGGCACAGAGAGAAGCAACTTGCCCAAGATCAGTTAATGGAATATGAACTTGAACCCAGACTTGTCTGATCTCAGAGCTTGTTAGTCTACCTCTCGAGGAAACTGGGAGAAAATGTTGCTGCTGACCCAAAAGCTACAGGGAGGGGTGATTCATGGAGGTGACTGTAGCCCCATGGTGGCCTGAAATGGTCCCCACTTATGGGTAGCTGAGAAACAGAAGTCTCAGCCGTGCCAGGCCCTCGACCAATAGCAGAGGCACTGTCTCTGCATCGTGCCACTCCTCCCCCTGAGGCCTCATAGGTTTCTCCCCAGCCTGAGGCTGTGAGGCCTGAGAGACATTTGGCAATAGGATTTGAGCTTCCCTGAGACTAGCAGCAGTAGAAGCCCTGGGCGTTTCTGAGTGGAAACAGCCCACCCTTGTGCCCTCATTGCTCCAGCCCTGGGTCCAGAGTTGGTTCCTGGTTTCTAGTTCTGTCTTTGCCATTGGTAGCTATGTGTCCTTGGGCCTCCATTTCTTTACCTATACAGCAAAGAGGTTTAACTAAATCATGGTTCCAGCTTCCTTAACTGCAGGATTCTTATAAACACATGTATGAGGAATGTTCAGGAAGAAACTTCACTTTTTAAAGCTGAGTCGCTGCTCTGGGTGGCATAGGAGGTGCTTTCCCCTATCCTCTCCTCAGCCAGCTGCTCTGAAACAGCTCCTTCCCCTGCTATGGCCCTTCAGACCATATGCGCAAGCTGGAGGTCCCCATCAGTTGTGATATGGCACGATTGTGACATTTAGAACTCTTTTCAGTGCCCCACCTCCTTCTGGGACTTGCATGCTCAGACCATCCTGGGGACTTGCATGCTCAGACCATCCTGGTGGCCGCTTCTGGATGCACTGGGGTCTCCTGTGTGCCTGCCACAGGGCTCAGTCAGTGAGCAGCTCCCCCGGTCTGTTCTTCCTGCTTTCACGTTATTGGACAGCCTTGACCATATCTAGCCTTCACATGCTTTCTAGTCCCCTGACTGGGACAGCTGGCCACTGTCTCCTGCCACTCTTGGGACCAAAGCTCCCTCGTTTCTTACAACTCCCCGGCTTTGAGACCCTTGAGACTTTCTCCAGAATTATGTTCTGAACGGTAGAACATCTCTGCTCTCAACTCTCTCCTCTCTGCTCCCTTGAGAGTGCATGTTTAGGCTACATCTCAGATCTGCAGGCTGAAAGCCAAGTCTTTCCTGAACAGTTTCTCCCCTCCCTCCCTCCCTGCCTCCTTCCCTCCCTCCTCCTTTCCTTCTTCCTCCCTCGTTCCTTTTTTTTTTTTTTTTTTTTTTTTTTTTTTTTGGCAAATAAGACAAAGGCCAAAAGATTAGCTTTAATATCAGGCTAGAGCTGAACACAAATAGCCCTCTGTCTTCATGGATTCGACCAACCATGTGCCAAAAATATTCAAAAAATTATGCCCGATTAATCTGTACAGACTTTCTGTTATCATTCCTGAGGCAATATAACAACTATTTACATAGCATGCACATAGGTTTATAAGCCACCAGGGGATGATTTAAAGTATATGGGAAGAGGTGTGTAGGTTTGGTTATGCCGTTTCACACAAGGAACTTGAACATCTGCAGACGTTGTATCCATGGGGGTCCTGGAACCACTCCCTAGGGAGAGTGAGGGGTGACTGTAGATGCAAAGTCAGGCCATACAAACTTAAGCTTTTGGTGAAGTACAGAGTAAGGCCTTGTAGGACATGAAGGGAGACAGGACTTATTTCTGCCTTCCAACGTGCCACCCAATCCTGCCACCAGCCCTGTGTGCACTTGTTCACCCAGTCTCTCCTGAGCTGCAGCTGGCTTCTCCAGGCAGGAGACGGGCTCATGGTTTGCTTTGTACATGCTGGGCCAGTGACCTCACCTAGGGAACTGTCATTTTATTTCAGACTTTGGACATAAAATATTTTGATGATCTGTTCATGTCCACTTTAATTGCTTTAGGGGGAAAATCCATCACTGATTTATGCTGTTTGAGTGTGAAATTTTAAGGGGAAATCTTTTAATATTGTTCATCATTTAGGCAGAAAAATTTAGCTAGAAACATTTTATGTGCTAGATTCAGATTTCACCAAATTCAGACAGATTTTAACAGTTTGGTTGCTTTAACTTTGATTCGCATTTCCTAAAATGCATTTATATATTTATAAACATTTAATATATACTCAAATGAGAACAGTGATGAGTGAGTGTCCACACTTAATCAAATTATTCACTTTTCTCATCACCTTTATCCAATAAAAGCAATTACAGTTACCTTCTTTTTGAGTTCTCCACCCCCCATCAGCAATCTGAGTGAGATTTCTTTGACATGTTAATGCCTGGAATAAGAATTGGTAATGGGGTCTGATCATGAGTTCTCAGTTAGACCTTTTTCTTTTTTCTTTTTATCCTGTATTGGAAGTTGAATACAGGGCTTTCACACTGAGCTATACCCTCAGCCTTTTAAAATTTTTTTTTGAGACAGAGTCTTGCTAAGTTTCCCAGGCTGGATTTGAACTTGAATCCTCCTCCTTTAGCTTCCCAGAGTGCTGGGATTACAAGTGCGCACCATCATGCCCAGCTAGATCATTCTTTTTTGATATTGCACCACACGGCATTGTTCTCTCTCTTTTGCAAGTGAGGAAGCTGAATCCTAGAGAGGTAAGGCTGTCTACACATTGTCACTAGATAGTTTGGAATAAATCCTATATTTTCTTTCCCTTGATTCAGGACTATGCCCACCACTCCACACTCCCTTCCTTACCTGCTACCCCAAGCTTAGGAAATTTGGCACCGGAAGGAGATAGGAAAAGAACCAAATCTCTAAAGTGTCCCTGCCCAGAGTTAACTCTGGATAAGGCACTGGGGTGGCAGGTGATAAAATTCTGGAGGTTCCTACATGGTGTGTAGTGCCTTGTCTGAAGCTCCGCATGGAAGAGGTCCCTGATGATTGCCCCATCGTCTTCATTCTTGGCCAGCCATCGGCCACAGGGAAATGTCACACACTTTCCAAGAGATGGGGCATCCACCTCCACCCAGTCTACAAACCAGCCTGGGGCTTTCCCTGGAGAGAGAGGAGACACAGAGCCCATCAAAGACTTGCACAGAGATGGTTTCCTGTGTGTGACTTCAAGGACTCCAAACATCTTTTACTACTCGATGGCTGACACTTAGAGTTCTACCATTCATATGTCACCCTTTTGCTGATAGGATTATTAAGAGGATCCTGTTGAAATATGCACACAGCTGGAGCTGGATTGTAGTCCAGGCTCTGCCAGTGAAATCAGAAACAATGAAGGAACACAGCAAGGGAATGAAGGAGGGGATGGGTAGTCCAGGGGGAGGGAGGTGAGGATGCTGTCCAGAGTGCAGACTCCAAACAGGACACCAAAGACAGCCAGTGCCCACAAAGAATTTATTGTTTCACCCGATGGTGGGGATGACACGCAGCACTCCCTGGCTGCTTATGGTGGATGGGGAGGGTAAATGAATGGGAGAGGGGGGCTCCTCCCTGTGAAAGTGGTGCTTAAACTGAAAGAAAAAAATGGAAGTCAGGCACAAAACCCTTCCCCTACAGTCCTGACAGTCTTGGGTTCTAGGGCAAGGGTCTCTTTTTTGGGCTTAGAATATATGGTTTTTGGACCAAGAAAAAGAACCCCACTTTACTCAGTGAGGACAGAGATGAGTCCATCCTCTGTCTGGCTGCAGTGTCAGTGGGTTCCATGATAGGCTGGCTAGATCAGTGGTTCTCAAAGTGGGATCCCTAGATCAGTGGCCTCTGTGTGACTCAGGGACTTGGGAGACATGCGTATTCTCAGACCTCACCCAGACCTACTGCACCAAATCTCTGGAGGTGGGGCCCAGAAGGCTATGTTTTATTATCTCACCCACCTCCCGGTGATTCTGATACATAGTCAAGTTAGAGAGCCACTGAGTAAGATTAAGGATTTTCAAATTTGGCTGCACGTTAAAATTACTGAGGCTGGGGGATGTGTAAAGGCTTTAAAAATCGCCAGTGCACAGACCAATTACACCAGAATCTCTGTGTGCAGCCAGGCAAGAGAGGTTGAGAAACTATGTTGTTAAGAAAGGCAGATGGCATTCAATCCAAGCTTCTTTACTGGAGGCCCCCAGAGACCTGTCCATGGTCCTTACAGTTGTAGCCAAAAAAGGAGGGAAGGGAAGCAGACCTGAGTTGTCATGGCCGATCCTGACTTTCCACAGATCCCCCAGCTCCAGCGTCTCCACCGTGAAGATTTCAATGCTGTCCCTCTCAAACTTGTCACTGTTTACCTTGGAGGACTTCATGAGAGTTATTCCTGTCAACCAGATGATCCCAACCTGACTGGCTGGTCAAGACCTTTCTAACCTGGTCTCCCACCCTTTTTAAAAATTAAATTTAGACTACACAGTTATCACCCACCAAGCACCTTTGCACATTGGACTTGTGTCCTTGTGCATATCTATGTATATGTGTGTGTGTGTGTGTGTGTGTGTGTGTGTGTGTGTGTGTGTGTGTGTTCTTTTATTGAGCTTTACAATAATCCTTTCAGGTATGCATTTTTAATTTTCAGTTCATACCTAAAGAGAGGCCTTATTCAAGATCAACCAGGAGAAGGTGGTGAGGCTCTTACTGAGCATGTGCTCTCTTTCCATGCCCCTCACAGCTCTCCACCTGGGGGAGGAGCAGATGACAAAGCCACCCTCCCTCCCCAATCAAGGCCCCTGTGTGGATGAGGCATGTTGGAATACTCAGGACATTCTTATCTGGATGCCAAAGGGAGAGATGCTTCAAGGGCCTCCTACCAGCCATTTCACACATGGAATCTGTCCTAGGACTCCTGCATGGTAGTCTGAAATTTCAGAAACACTGTCATTCCTTCCTGCCCTTTCCAGCACTGTCTCCTTACCCACCAGGTTCCAGCTTTGGTGCCACCTTGTGTAGAAAGTCTCCTGATATTTACAGTCCCATTGAAGACTGGATTAAGAGTAGAGAGAGACAGACAGACTTTGGTCCGATACCTGACTCTGCTTCTTACCATCTGTGTGGAGCTGGGCAAGTTACTTAACATCTCTGAGATTTGGTTTCCTTAAATGTCAAAAAGAGGTAGTTTTCATACCTTCCCTGAAGAGTTGAGAAAACTTCGGAAGATGATTGGTGAGTGCTCAAGAATGTGTCCAAAACATAGGAAGCCAGAGGCAAATAAACAGTTGTTAAGGCTTACCAATTAGTTTAACTATGGTTCCAGGACTACATCTATATTACCTTGAGTGTGCCTGATCTCATCTGACTGTGGTTCAGAGACTATCATAATATAGTTCTAGTTATAAGTTTGACCTAATTATTTCATAATATACCATTTACTTTATATAAATAATAGTGATTAATGTTTATTAAGTGCCACTTTGACCAAATACTGTATTGTAATGTTCAATTTCATTAAAGCCCTAACTCTATGAGGCACATAAGAATTTTATATCTACTTTACAAATGGAGAAAACTAAAGCACAGAAAGGTTAAATAACTTGCCCAAGGTCATACAATCAATGGTGAAGTGGAAATTTGAACCAGTCAAGCTCCAGAGCTGTGTTCTCTGCTAGCACACCAAACTATTAGAATATATCCCTTCCAAGGCCAGGGATTGTTAGGTCCATTCATTCTTCCGTTATGCCTGGCACAGGGCTCTGGATCTGCAGGGTTTTGAGCTGATGTGTACTGTCTGCTTGAAGGACTGACCCTTGTTTACACTCAGACAGAATGGCTGGATGGGACATCAGTGGATGTGATGCCTTCACTAGATGCTACCTTCTCAGAGTTCCTGCAGAGGCTCAAGAACAATCCTAAGGGTTCCTGAGCATTTCCTCCTGGAGGACCATGGGGCCCATGGGTTGAATGTTACTGGTGGTTGGAGAAGCCATCCTTTCCCAGGTTGTTATGAGGATGAAGTTAGGGACAGGAGGAGAAAATGGGCACACAGGGGAAGGGATCTTTCAGAACAAAAGAAACGGTCTTTCCCTGATGGGGTTAAGTATCTGCAGTCTTCCAGGAGATGGAAGCTTGATCAGGGTGTCTTTGGACACTTCTGCTCAGTGTGCCTCTCCCCTAGGAGGAAAGTGGGTGAACTTTGGCCCTCATCACTTTCTTACCAGTGTCATCTTGCATGCCAAAGAGTGTGATGAAGACATTGGCATCTGTGCCTGCATTCTTCTTGTCCCCAGTCTTTATGGTCACTGAGAATGTGGTCAATTTATCTGCCAGGAGGAGAGTATGGAAAAGAGATCTGTAGATTGCTCCAAAAATCAATGAAGGGAGGAAGGATGAGGGTACATCTTCTGGAAGGGCTTCCTCTATTGGTTTGCTCTGGGTCTAGCTCTCCAACACTTCCTGTACTCTTTCTACACCTGGGATCCCTGTGGTCAAAGTATGTTTCTGTGTTCACATCTGCCATTTGCATGAATCACTTTACTGACAGTATGTATTGTTCTGCAGTTAGCTTTAATCTGGAAACTTCCAGAGAGTGGAGTTGATGTCCCCTGACCCTGGCTCACAGAGGAAGCTCTCAATCAATAGAGGTGGTAAAACAGTGAGGGAGTAGGTGAGGTGACTGTGAAAGTCAGAGGCTCAGTCAGAAGCTCTGGTCTGACTCTAGGCTAGGAGGAGTTTTAGGGTGCAAGTTTCAGGGAAGGAGTGAGTACAAGCATCATGGACTCTTTCATGAGGAACCTAAAGTGGGTCTGGAGGGAATGACAAAAGATGTTCAGAACTAACTGCAGTAGATCCACCCTAAGCCATCTTCCATGTAGCAAGCCTTGTTCTAGACATATGGGAACATGCTCCCACTCTGACTTCTACACATTCTTGCTGTGGAGGAGAGAGACTGTCAGACTAGGTGCCCAGAACCCAGAGGGAGGGAAGGAAGATGGAGGTCTAGAGTAAAGAGGGATTGATGCTGGGGTAGGGGAAGAAATATCTTCTAGTTTCAAAAACCTTTTTGTTCCAGGGCCAGGTTGTCAAGGGGGTTATTGTCACCATGTCCTCCACCTTCCTCATCCTCGCTGGGAAATATATAAGACTCATCCACTGGTAACAGCTCCCTGGACAGCTGGCCATCATCCTCTTCCACTGCCAGCCAGCGTTGGCATGGAAAGTAATACCTGTGAGGGAGGGGTGGAAAGTTTTGAAAAGTTCTCATGCAGAAGCAGTCACAGGCTAGAAGTGAAGGGCGCTTCATGGAGCCTAAATTCTTCCTTGTCTACCCTCCATAGGATTATTCTCCCATCTTACTCAGCCTAGGAATTACCCAATGAATCACTTTCCTGGGCTAGAGAGTGAGTATAGGGACACCGTCTTCAGATGCCCCACTGGAGATGGCTGTGTACATGACCTTCAGTCAGGGGCATTTTGAGTAGAAGAATCTAGGCAAGGAAGTTATGGGGATTGCTCCCGCACTTTCTGAAACCAATGTATTTGCCCACAGGTACTTTAGCAGAGAGTTGTACATAGCAGATTCCCAAACATGTGTACTAAGTTAATGGATTTTGATGGAATGAACCAGTTGTGCTTTTGGAAGGTACAAACAGCATGGCTAAGGAGCTAACCTGGTGACAGTTGGGCCATCTAGGGAAGGAAGGTCCAGTTCTTCATCTCCATGGAGAGGCCTGGCAGTGTGGTGGAGTGCCTGGTGGACTGAAGGAAGGTGGGGCCAGGACAAGAGAAGCAGCAGAGGGGGCAACCAAGAACTCACCATCACAGTGAGGCTATCCTGTCTAAATCCTGGCTCTTCCATTAACTGTTGTGTGACCCTAAACCAATCCCTTTACCCCTCTATGCCAAGGTTACCAGATTTAGCCCATAGCATAAGAGAACTACCAATTATCTTTGGGTTTTAGATAAGCAGTGAATCCTGTTTTCATGTACATCCTACTTAGTTTTTGGACACACTTCTGTGAGTTAAGGCAGGTTCTCAGTAAGAACTTGCTAATGCTGTTTTCAATATTATTATTTTCCTTTCTTTCCTCTCAACCTAGTCTCCAAAGGCTGTGAACTTGGCAGTTTTTCTCTAGTCTCTGAGCTCCAGAACAGCTCAGAGCATCAGAGAGTGTCGCCCATCTCTAAGATGGGGCTACAGCACCCTGTTTTGCCTTCTTCCCTCCCTTTGTCCTGGTGTATAAGGCCAGTTCAGGGGCTGATTCAGGTCTGGGAGGTGGTTGGATTCCAAGGGCTTTGTTTCTGCCTGGGCACCATGTTATCCTGTGGTCCTCAGGACCTCCAAATGTTACCATGCCAGAGGAACAGCCAGTTCCTGAGCTTGGATGGTAGGAAGAGGGTAATTTTATGCTGATAGGCAATACCTTTAAGGACAGGAGGATCTCAACCTGGAGTCATATAAGTTAAATGGCAATTAAAGTAGTGTTTAATGTAAAATGTTAAAATGCATACTGTTCCATTTCTCAGTCTTTAAATATATGAATGGGAAAGCTAACATTTTATTCAATCAAATACAGCAACTGAGGAATAATAGGCCTCAGTTCTAAATCATGACTCCCTAATGGGAGAGAAAGGAAGGGGTGGATTGGGGCAAAGGCAGGGACAATAGGAGTAGGAAGTCAGTGAGGACAAGGACAGAAAGAGGGGAGCACACAAAGAAAGAGCCCAGCAGGTTACCCAGGGAGAGAGAGAACAAAGTCAGAAAGACAGAATGAAGAGCACAAGGCCGCTCATGTTCCATGTGTGAATGCATACAGAGAAGCCGAGCCTGGCTCCCATGAGGCTTGAGCATCATTATCCCCTAGACATCTGCAACAGAGCACTGAAGGTCCTTAGCACACTCACAGATGCAGCCCAAGCCAGCAGAGCTCATGTGGAGTTTGCTCCCTACACGGAGTTACAGCTTGGCTGGTGCTGGGAGCTGGACATTTAGACTCCTTGTCCAGAGCCAACCAACACTTGGAGGACACGAGGAGATTGTGCCTGCTGACCCCTTCCTGTCCCGCCCTCCCTCAGGAATAAGTCCCCTTGGGCCGGTCTCTGGGCCTAGGGAAGGAGCAGGTAGGCAATGTAAGGGACAAAGAAAATGAGATGTGTGCAGGCGGTCAGACAAGATTTGCACCACGTTGCTTAACAAAGGCAGAGAAGGAAAACACAAGGAACTGAGTGAGCAAAAGCTTTAAATCAGGTGTCAAACCAAAGCTTGGGACCATTAAAAAATCTCACTTGCAAGTGTAAGTTGATTGAGGAAATTACAAAGCTGAGTGTTGTAAAATGTAAATAGTTTCATGTGCAATTTCTCACTTTTGTGTATAAGCTAAAGGCAGGACAACATCAAGTATAAATAAGCTGGAGATGCAAGTAATGCCAAGAAGAAGCATCTGGAACTCAAACACTTTGGTCTGTGTGTACTCTGCCAGGTTCTCTTCTAGGTCCTGAGGAGCACACAGCAGTGACAATGGAGAGGAAGTCATTACTTCCACATTGTGCTGCAGGGAGGTGAGTGAGGACCCAACACACCAGTTTACTGGAGGTCAGATGATAAGTGATACAGAGAAAAAGAGGGGGCAGACAGCATGCTAGTCCTCCCGGAGAAGATGACATCTGGGCAGAGATCCAGCTGAAAAAGTACAAAAGTGAGCCACTGGGGAGAGGGGTGCCAGGGAGAGGGGCAGAAGATGCAAAGGCCTGGTGGTGCTACCGTGCTTGTGGGGCTCAAGGAACAGCAGGAGATGGAAGGGAAGGGACCAGAAAGGAGACTTAGGAGAGGATGTGGGACTGACCTCAGAGGTCAGGGAGGCCACTGGGAGGGCATGGAGCTCCTTGTGGATGAAATGGCGCCTCTTCAGGTGTTTGAGCAGTGATGTGCCATGATGCTGGTCACTGGGCTGCTGTAGACAGTAACAGAGGCGGAAGGAAGCAGAGGGAGAAGTCAGGAGGCTTTGGAGAGGGGATAGAGAGTGAAGATGGGGTCCAATTCATGTTCTCCTGAGGAAAGAGCCACCATGCTCTGCCAATGGGCTGGGGGTGGGCTGTGAGAGGCAGGGAGGGGTTGAGAGCATGTCCAGGGTGCATGGGGGCTGGAGACTTGGTCCAGGGCATTTGGAGAATGATGTCAGGATCCCTAAACCTCTGGGCTGCAAAGCCCTTCTTCCTGAGCTACAAAGGCTGGGAGAGCCTGAAGACATGCATACTGCTGGGAAAAGCACTGTTTCTCCAAGAAATGGAGAGACTTTCTTTTGAACATCTGTAATTTCATGTCTATCTCCCAAAGTGGGCTGTGCTCTGACTTGCTCTTGGGGTGAAAGGTTGTTGAAGCCAGCTCATCACAGAGTCCTTAATCAGAGAGAACTTCTTATTAAAGAAGCGTGAACTAATGACACACAGGAAAGAATGGGAAGAAAGAGGAGGAGATGCAGCAGGGAGAGTAGAAGTTGGAAGAGAGAAAAGGAAGGCAGAGGCAGGGAGGGAGGATGGAAAGAAGGGGCCCAAAGAAAGAAAAAAATTTCATTCCCAAGAGTGACAAAAATTATATCTGGGCATAAACGTAACAAGAAAGGGTACCAGTCATGTGCAGAAATTGTAAAGCATTACGGAGAGTCATAAAGGAACAGTTGGATAAGTGGAAAATGTAGCTGCGGGTGGCACTTAATATTCTAAATATGCAATTCTTCACACATGTATTTAACGGCAGAACAATCAAAATTCCAGCCAGATTTTTTTCAAATCACTTAATGCCTTGATTTGAAAAAGGTAAGAATAGGTAATATTTTTAAATAATGAAAGAGGACAAATACTGATGTATTAAAATAGATTACAAAGCTACAATAATTTTTAAATTGTTGGGCTGGACCAGAAATGTCAAATCAGTGGAACAGAGTAACCCTGCCAGAACCATAAGGGGAAGCCAGGGAGGTTCACAGTTTGTTTTAAGACTAAGTTTAGCAGTACTTTATCCTTTTCAAGTTTAAATGCCTTAGATTTTCAGAACTCTGTGTGCGTGCATGTGCATGCATGCATGCATATGCCCATATATGTTACTGGGGATTGAACCCAGGTCCTTCTCATTGAGCTACATCTCCAGTTGTTTTTATTTTTTTAATTTTGAGGCAGGGTCTCACTAAGTTACTAAACTGCCCAGGCAGGCTTTGAATTGGTAATCCCCCTGCCTGAACCTTCCAGAGTGCTGGGATTGCAGGTGCACACCACCACACCTAGCCAGAACATTTTGAGAAGTAAGTTGGGCTGGCATCACTAAGCCTATTTATCAGAAGAGGAAATGAGAGCCATAATTATGCAGCTTCTTGTCTATGGTAATCTGGAAGTTTCTGGCAGAGATGAGACTCTAATCAAGGCCCTGGTTTCCAGCTACGGGGTTGTCTTATGGTTCTTATGTGCCACTACCACAACCCCATGGAGACTGTAACACTGGGTCATCTATGAGCTGTACCTGTGTCCCCTTGGGGTAGTGGGACAGGATGAGGTGAGAGATGGGGTGAGTCCCCCTACCCCTGTCCTGCACAGTGGGAGCCTGTGTGCTCCAAGAGACTGAAGGCTTCAGGCAGGAGGTGATTTAATTTAACAAATATTTACTAGGTGTCCACTAAATTTTAGGTGCTGGGAGGCCCACAGCAGTTCCAATGCCCACTCAGGAGTTACAAACTTCCATCTACCCCCTCTACCCTGTACAGAGGGGCCTTCTTTAGCCTTATTGCCCCTGGGTCTCTCTCACTCAAGAGGCAGCATGGAATAATGGTAGGAAACACAGCAGAGCCACACTGAGAGTCTGCAGTTCAGGTCCTGCTCTGACACTCCCTGGCCCTGAGTCCAGGGCTTTACCTCCCCAGGGCAGGGCTCCTTTACCAGGGAAGGACCTAATGCCTGTTTTTCAGTCCAGCTCAGATGGTGGCTGCATCTCTAGCAGGGCCATGTTTGGTCCATTGTCTACCTATGTCTACCCCCATCCCACAAGCTGACAATGGGTTTTGCACTCTATGGTTAGCGCAGAAAATGCTAATGAAGGCTAATATTTTGTGATGTGAAAATTATAAGAAATTCAAATTTCAGCATCAAGTTATATTGAGACATAGCCACACCCACCCACTTAGATATTATCTGCACTCAGTCAGCGGCGAGGTTGCTGCGAAGACCAAATGGCCCACAAAGCCAGAAAAGAATTCTGTGTGGTCTTTGGAGGAAAGGTTGCTGAGCCCTGGTCTACAACTTTAAAACAAGATGCTGGAAGTTGCTTTTCCCATGGAGAGTCCCTGGGTGAGTGAAGCCTGGGCATGGAGGCTAGGCCAGGAGAAGGCTGAAGGGATTGAAGATCTGACCTCTCACAGTGGGTGGACAAGAGCTCCTGGAGTGGATGCACTACCAAACTGTTATCTGATGGGGCAAAATGCTCTGGGAAGGCTGTCCATTGAGAGGGAAAGGGAATGGGCAATGCCCACTCGGCCTGCCACACGAGCCAAACCCATCCTTGTATCTGGGACAGATGTCACAGCCAACCCACCTTTGCCCTCAGATATCGCTTTACCCACCCTCAGTCTCCTCTCTAGGGCAATCTCTGTGGCAGGTAAGTCCTTCTCCCCTCCCCTCCAGCCTCACTCACGTGGTCTCTTCGTTCATGTCGGTGATGTCTATCCTGTCCAGGAACCAGCCTGGTCTGTTGCCTGTATTGTCATGGCGAATCCGTATCTTGGTCAGAGCCCCCAGATCAATAGCATAGAGGGTGAAGGTGTCTGTCTAGAAAAGGCAAGAGTAGCATTCAGAGGGGTGAGACCACCCCCTCCTTCCCTTACCATCAGCTCAATCTTCCCAGGACCTGAGCACCCAGAGGTGGACAATAAGACCCAAAATAGCCAGGATGGGGAGGATGGACAATGTATCTCACTGGTCTAGTGTTCTGTGCTATTGTTTTTTCAATCTGTCCCTGCCAGGAGATCTTCTTACCCTCATTGTTTCCAGGGAGGTAGAGGGACAAAGTGAGGGAGAAGAAGAGGAGAGAGAGAGGGAGGAGAGAGGGACAAAGTGAGGGAGAGGGAGAGGAGAGAGAGAGGGAGGAGAGAGGGAGAGGAGAGACAAGTGAGGGAGAGGGAGAGGAGAGGGAGAGGAGAGACAGTTGTGTGTGTTTATGTGTGTGTGTTGGGGTAAGGTGCACTGAGAATGTAGGCTTGTGTGAGGACATGTACATCATCTCCTTCAACCACAAATTGTTATTAAGCACTTACTATGAGTCAGTCCTGTGCAAATTCCAGGGTGACTGACAGAAACAGAAGATTTGAATTTGCTCCCCACATAGGTGGGAAGGTGTATGGTGTGAACCATACACACATTCGCGATATCCACTGGAGGAAGCAGACCACACTGTGATCCCATAAATGAATGGAATTTTTTTGGGTATACAATTTGTACTCTTTGCTTTGAAAAAAGATTTCAAATCTTCAGAAAACTTGCAGAAATAGTACTGTACAAATAGTACAATGAAAGTTCTCACACCTTCACTTAGATTTTTGCATTTATGTGCAATATTTGCTATGCTACTCTCTCTTCTCTCTCTTTTCCCCCCTTCCTCTCCCCGCCCTGTCACCCCTCCCTCTCTCTCTCTCCTTTTTAAAAAATCAGTTCAAAGTAAGTGGCAGATACCATGATCTTTCACCCCTAAATATTCTAGCATGGATTTGCAAAGAAAAAGGACGCTCATATAATCCCTGAGCAATGATCAAATTCAGGAAACTTAACATCCTAAACATCTACACAACACAGTATGTTCACATCAACACAATATGGGCATTCATCACATAATGATGGGGATATGTTCTGAGAAATATGTTGCTAGGTGATGTCTGTCATTATGCAAACATCATATAATGTACTTACACAAACCAAGATGACTACAGTGTTACTAGGTGTCATAAACTTATGGGATTACTATGATAGATGCTATTTGTTGTTGACTGAACTGCTATGCCACGTGTGACTGTACTAACCCATAATATACAGTCCATATTAAAATTTCACCAATTGTACCACTTTTGTTCTTTACAACAATTTTTTTCCCAACCTCCTAATAAAGTGGCTATGGTTTTTCATGGAGAGCAATGAAATGCAGACATAATCCCCGATCCCCAAGTCACAGAAATGAGGCTAAAAGAAAGTTGGTGGGGGGGAGTATAAAACAAGTAATGTGCCTATAAATATTTTAATGGACTTGGTTTATTGCTTTTCTTCCTCCGGGTTGAAAGGAGAACCTGCCTTTGGGATATGCAAAATCTTAAAGGACAAAAATGGAAGCTTTATTTTTCATTCTTTTCTCTTTGCCTGGAATTTATTTCATAGCTTCCTACTGATTCAGGATATAGTTAAGGCTTTCTAGCCTGTCCAACCACCATGTACTATTGGTCTTGTCTAAGCTTATACACTGTGAGGCATCATCCACTGCTCAGGGGCAGACACACTGTTCTCAAACTGGCTCTCCACAGTTCCACTTCCGTATCTTTGCTTCTGCAATCCTGTCTTCTGCAAACATCCTTACTGTCATCTTTATACATTGCCCACCATGTCTTCCCCACAGCACCATCTTAAAGAGAGCTTGCTCAGCAGCTGAGCACCTGCTGCCAGATACTGCTCTTGAGTTGCTCCCAAGGGTCAGCTAGCCTATAGGCTCCATGTATTGGACCCCTGCCTGTACTTTTCTTACCCTCCCACCCCCACAGAGCATTAGTGCTTACAGAAGAGGCACTGCCATCAGACCTAGTTGGACTGAAGGAAGCACCTGGATAGACACACAGTAGACACCATGCAGGGTGGAGCTGTCATAGAGCGCACCATGACCCATATCTGAGCCTTCTCCTCCCACAGACCCAGAGACCAGGGAGCACGCATTCACTCTACCTGCCCCTGTTCAAACTTGTTGGACTTGTCTGACTTCTTTAGGGGCCGCTCGCCTGTGTCCCCGTACTCTTCACCGTAGATGGTCAAATAGACATTGGCATCAGTGCCAGCCTTGGGCACATTCCCTGTGATCACCTGGACCTCGTAGGTGTTGGCTAGAGACAAAGATGAAGCATTGAGGACACAGGGTTCTGAGGTGAGTTGAAGCCCAGCCTCACAGATTCACACAGATCTTTGTAGCAGGACAGATCTACCATATATCTACACTGAATTGGCCTGAACTTGCCTCCCGCAATCCAAGACTTCCTTTGACCATGAGACCAAGAGCAATATTTGGCCTCAGCAACCCTCCAACCTTATGTCCCCCACATTTGGTTATAAGGAATTGTATCAGAGCTCCTCCCAAAGTCATTGATTTCTCCTGAGAGCCTGGGGACAAGGGCAACCTTTAGCTCCAAACAGAACTCTGTGGTGGCTTCTCAGATGCCACTCAGGAGAGCTATTTGGGAACCACAATGAGGTACCACCTATGTGGCCTTCCTGTGAAGGAAATGGAGTTACCCTTGCCCCTCCCTGGTCCCTTTAGGGGATGCACGGCCCCTCCTTAGGCTTACGCTCAGGACCTGGCCGGCCTGCTGGCACCAGCTCCACGACAAGCTCGTTGTCTTCCTTGTCCCGGGCCAGCCAGCGGTGGACGTCAAACTTGTACTGCTCAATCACCTCCTGCATCCCTGGCCCAAACTCCTCCTCTTCCTCCTCCTCCTCAGTCTCTTCCTCTTCCTCCTCTTCAGATGAGGACTCCTCCGATGAGGACTCCTCTTCCTCGTCCTCCTCCTCCTCATCACTGCCCCTCTTCTTCTTCTTCTTCTTCTTCCTCTGTAGCTTGGCCTTTAGCCGCTCCTTCTTGAGCAGCTGCCGCAGTTTGTCCTTTTCCTTCTTCCTCCGGGCCTCTTCCTCAGGCGTCAGGTCCTCCTCTCGCACCACCAGGTGCCGCAGCCAAACCATGTCCACAAACCAGCTGGGCCCAAAGCCATCGCCTGTGTGCCACAGCCGAATCTTGTAGATTTCACCCACGTCTGCTGCCTCCAGCTGGGCAAAGTGCAAGGAAGTGGTTGGGGTCACCCCTGATATCCTCCCTGCCTCCCCAACAGAGCCAGGCCCAGGGCCTGGAGCTGGGCTGCAGCACAGAGAGGCTGAGGCCTCTGCCCTTAGAAGCAACCCCTGGCTGCCTCTCTCCAAACACACTCAACCTGGCCTGACTCCCAAACTTATTCCTTTCTACCCACTACAGTGCTCAAGCTGGTCTCCCTGTTTCTGTCTTCCTGTTGATCATGCATGCATGCTCGCGCGCGCGCACACACACACACACACATACCCCAGCACTCATTCCTAGGATTCCTAGTTCCATGTCTTTGTTTGCACAGTTCCCTCACCTGCCTGCATTTATTCCCTCCTTAGCTCCAACCAAAGTAGTCCATTCTGTCCTCTATTATTACTTTCATATAAAAACTTTGTGCTATTTTGTGCTCTCACTCCAAATTTTTTCAGTATTAGCCATATATGACCTGTGTAACAAACTACAAAATAAGTATTCTTTAAGAAAAAAAATCTTACCCATGACCCTAGAATTCCCAGGCTCTTCCTCAGCACACAGCCTTTTTATCTGCCTGTCTCCTCCTAACTGTTCAGTAGGAGCCCAGAACATGTCTCTGGTCCTGGCCTAACCTGGATGCCCTCTTTGTTCTCTCAAGATGTGAGTTCCTTAAGAGAAGCATCATTTTGTGTCTCTCTCTACTGGTCAGAGTGAATACTGGCTCAAAGGGTAGTGTGATGGATCCTCAGCCTCAGATCACACTGTCACTCTGTCCTGAATGCCATACTGTCAGGAAGGACCTGAACTCAGATGAGGTCTGTTCCCCGCAGACCTCCAGGGGAAGGCTCTTACGAGGTTCTTGCTAGTGGGATTCCTCTTAAGCATCCTGCTGCTGATGAACCACTGTTTGTGCATCTGACCCTTCAAACCTGGTCTCACCAGTTAAGCACCTGAGTTCCAGAGAAAACAGAGCCCAAGGCTGTTCCATAGTTACTCAACATCCCATAATTCAATTCCAGACCTAGAGAATATTCAGGTCTTCTGACCTCATGTTTATGAGTCCACAATGTGGTCAAGCCACTTTTGTGAGAAAATTCCCAGTCAAGATAGATACCAGGGCCCAGCAAAAGCAGAATTTATCTTCAGCTACTTGGGAGATGAGTGCTAGACCTGGTAAGTCACCTCTTTAGCCCATTAACTGCCATGCCCCATGTTTCCTGGGTCACAGCACCTCATGACTACCTTCCTCAAAGAGGCTTGCTTCTTACACCACATCCTGGCATCTGTCTGCCTAGCTAGGGTTGCATCTCCCACACCCAGTGAGCTGGCCTCTGAAAGGTACACTGCTAGATTGCATCACCATAACATTCTCTGACATTGACTCTTTTGATCATTATAAGGGTGGTGAATCCAGCCAGGTATTACAAAGTTAGGTTTTAACCAAAGCTCAGGAAGTCAAATACATGGGGCTTAGCCTTCTCAGCAGTGTATGAGGGCATTCATGCCCATACTCAATGGGGCACCTCCAGCTGTAACATTCAGACACCTGTGACCCTGGCCTGGCCCCAGGTCAGCCAAGACCTCTTCTGGGGGTGGAGTAAGGACTCTCTGCTAAAGGCCAACATGCCTGTGGCACATAAACACACATAGAGCACCCAGCATGAACATGCTCCCTGCACACACGCTGCTGCAGATGCACACTCGTGTATGCACACATACATGCTATCATGTCTAACATAAAATATGTATGCACCACTCAGGGGGCACTTCCCTTGCATCATCTTGTATTGCCAACATCATGCTCACATGCACACCATTCTTCCTTTGATAAAGAATTTTATGGAAGGAAATGAAGAGGTCTGGGACACTCAGAACACAATATGAAACTCCACTATCTCCCAGGTTCTGCCTGAGAAGCATAATGAGTTACAAACTGGGGAGCAGATGGAGGGACCCCAGCCCTCGTGACATCTTGGGTTAAATGAGAATTGCCTACTCCAGAAATCTCAGCATTGGCAACATGTTAGTATGACTAGTAGAATTTAAAATGGAAGACATGCCAGAAAATACATCCCATATCCCCAGATGCTGATTTAACTGGCCTAGATGAGGGCTAAGCAGTACCTTTTCTTAGTTTCCCAGGTGACTTGAATATGAGGCCAAGGATGAGAACCCCTATTGTAACCCAATCCCTTCATTGCAAGCCCAAAACTCAGGTACAGAGAGGGGGTGTTACTGTTCAAGTTTACAAGGTAGAAATTGGCCAAAAAAACCCAGGTGCTCTCAATTCCAGTTAAAAACTCTACACCCATGTCAGCTGTGCCTAGGAAATCTCAGGAAGCCAAGAGAATCCCTGTCCAACGTGTTCCCAACCAGCTGGATGGTAGTCCATTCTCCAGTGAGTGTTAGCTTGGGGAAGAAGAACACCTAGGGAACCACCTTGGTGTCTTCTGGGCCCTCCATTGGCACCCTGTCGCCTCTCCCCCTACACACCTGGAACACATCCTTGGATGCTCGATCAAACACTTTTGAGCGACTGGAGAGGAAGAGCACTTCGGTCTTGCCTTCTTCACCATAGATCTGCATGTAGACTCTGGCAGTGGTGCCTGCACCACCCACATCCCCCGTCCAAATCTCAACCTCATAGTGGATCACTGGGTGGGCACATGTGAGAAAAATGGGACATTTATTAATATTGATAATAACAAAATACACATTTCCAGAGTCTCTTCCACATGTCTGGTGCTTCTTGGTCATCATCTTGTCTGACCATCTCCCCAGCACATAAGTATAATCATTTCCATTTTACAAATGGACAAGTGAGACCTTGAGGAATTGTATAGGTAGTGGACATGGTAAACCTAAACAAACAGTCTGGCCATCCACTTGTGTACCTCATGTGTCTTTGGTAGGAATAAGGAGGACTCAATACACCAGCCGGCAGTCCCTGTTTTCTATCTACCTGCTGTGGTTTGAATGCTTGTCCACTCCAAAACTCATGTTGAAGGAGATGTTGTAGGAGCTAGAGCCTTTCAGATTTGATTAGGTAATGAGGGCTCCACCCTAGCCGGTGGGGTTGGTGACATTGTAAAAGGATGAGTTTGGCTCCCTCTTTCTCATCTTCTCATCTTTGAAGGAATCCTACTTCTCACAGCATCAGAGGGCGGAAATGAGTTACAGGCATGCACCAGAAGAAGGCACATCTCATGGGAGCGCGAAGTGTCTCCTAGAACAACTATGGTACCATATTGTCTGTCACTGTGACTGTTGGAGGACTGGCCTGCTCAACAATGTTATAAGACAACATCATGATTTCTTGTCAAGAAAAGAGTGTTACTTTCAATAAGATGATCTTTATTTCCATGGCAATGGAAGACACTGGGGGCTGGAGAGGACTGGCTGAGATATTAGATTCAGCTAAGAGTAAGGTGGGAGGGTGTGTGGACAACGAGGCACTCTGTGGAAGCTAGCAATCCTCATGGAGAGGAGCTCTGACTCCGTTTCCTCCCTCAGGTCTCGGCACCACAGACTGTTACCATCATACAAAATGAGGAAGAAGAAACATGGGCATTCAGAGAACAAGACTAAATTGTTGGGAATTGAAATACAGCAGCATGAAATAAAATGTTCAGCAGCAAGGATAAAGTCAAGGACATTTCCTAAAAGCAGAAAGGAAATTTCCCAAGGACAAAAGGACAAATGGCAGAGAAAAGGTAAAAAGTCTGAGAAAATTTAAGGTCTAAATAAGAGTTCCGTTCTAGAGACAACAGAGGAAATAGGGTTGGAAGCTGTTGGACACATGACCCTAAAAACTAAAAAAGCAAAAATACGTCAAGACTGAGGATCCCATTAGTTTCTAGAATAATGGATGGAATTAAAATCACAAAAGCCACTCTGACAATTTAGAGTGTCAGAAATAAAGATGTGATTAGAGTGGATTTAGAGATGGAAAGACCAGAATCAGATAGCAAACTGGCATCAGACTTCTCACTGCAACTATGGGAGCTAGAAGATGGTAGGCTGATTTTTTCTAAACTCCAAGGAAATGAGTTCTCATTCAACATTCTGTGATGAGTCAAAGTATGAATTTACTGTAAAAGCCCACAAAGGATATATGTAGATATGTCAGGTCTCAATAATCATCTGCCATACACTCAGAAGACTGTGAGTGGAGAATGTGTGCTGCTAAAATAGAATAAGTCAAAGGAGAGAAAGACATGAAATCCAAGAAATGGGAGATCCAACTGGGAAAAAAATTAAAGGAGGAAATTTTCAAAAAGCTGGGAGGAAGGAGGTCCCCGAAGGATAGCTGCCTGGGAGCCTACAGAGAAGGACAGAAGGCCCAGAAGGATATCCAGAGGGAGAGAAAAGGCAGAAAGTCATTAGAGTATCCACTGGTCTTGGACATGTGGAAACAACTTTGGTTCTACTAGATATCTGGAAATTAGACGGTCTTATAGGATGAATAGTGAGCTCCTCATTCTTAACACCTAACACCTGAGAAATAATCATGTTTGGAGATAAAGATCTTAAAGCGGTGATAAAGTTTAAATATGACTCTTAAGGTGGGCTGTAATCCAGTGAGAGTGGTGTCCTTTTAAGAGGAGAAAATTTGGACATATGGAGAGATACAAAGTATGTGGGCACAATGAAAAGAAACCTTGTGTGGACACAGCAAGAAGGTGGCCATCCGCAAGCCAAGGAGGGCTGTTTGTGTTACAGCAGTCACAGCAAACTATCACAGATAGGGGCAGGTATAGAGAAAATGACACAACTGATGGAATGCAATCATCATACATCATGGGACTGAGTAGCAGATAGTATTATTTACATAGTCATAATAATGTGAAAAAAGGATATTGGAAGAACAGATGTATGTGTATGTGTACTTGTGTGTAAGTGTGTGTGTGTGCGCCCGTGTGTGTGTGTGTGTGTGTGTGTGTGTGTGTGTTAAGAGAACAAAATCCTCTTCTGTAATAGAAAACCAATAGATAAAAAAAGAAAGCCAATAGATAATGTCAGAGACAGAAAATTTTAAAAATAGATAGACATATTAAAAAGTATGGAGCGAAGTTTTGGAAGAATACCCTAAAGTGATTCAAATTTTCACTTCTGAATAATAAAGGAAATGGGATAGGATGAAAAGGAAGAAAGCTATTGCTTTTTAATATATATCTTTTTTTTTTTTTTTGGTAGCAGGAATTGAACTCAGGACCTTGAGCTTGCCAGGCAGGCACTGTGCTGCTGAGCTATGACCCCAGGTCCCTATATACATCTTTTTTGACTAGTAACTGAACTACTGTCTAGGAAATCAAGTACTAACTCACAAAAGAGGGAAGGAATTGAGTTTTGCATTGACAGATGCCTTTTCCACGCATGTGTGTATGACAGCTTTCAGGGACTTTCTGGGTTGATTGGGGAGAAGAACTGCAAATGTGCAAAAGCACAAAGAGTCCCAGGAGAGGGAAAAGGAGAGCCACTTGGTGTGGGCTTCCTTCTCAGGAAGCTTCCTGTGGAAATGAGCCATGGGCAGCTGCTCTCATGCTGGCCATGAACATACAGGGGTGAAGAAGGGGACATTCTCATGCTAGCCTTTGATATTTCTACCCTCTAGATAACCTCAGGAGTCTCAGACCTGTCACAATCTATGCAAAGGGGCCCAGACCACCTTGAACTTCAGCTTTTTGGGAAAACCACCACCCTGTCTGGAGAGCTCCTAAATCCATACTCCTGCCAACCCCTCAGAATGCTTCATCTGTCTCAGAGCTCTTGCTTTAGCTTTTCTGCTTATTTTCTCCCTGGTGGAGTGTAAAGCCACAAGGACCATGGTTTTGGCTCTTGCTCATGGCTGTCTCCACAGAGCTCAGAGCAAGGCTGGCACAGCGATACCACAATAGATGTCTAATGAATAAACAAATGAAAAATTTTATCTCTCTAGCCAGTCTTTCTTCTCCACAGGGCTCAAATTATGCATTTCCTAGTAATATCATTTGCTGCCTTTATTCCAGAAAAAAAAGTTCCAGACAGTCTCCCCATCTGTAAAATGAGCCTTAATTATCTCTTGGAACCATGGTATAAGAGGCAAATGAAGGCTCCATTATTTCCCCACAGGATCCCCATACCCCTACCACTTGGAGAAAGACCCAGTTGCCGCATGGTCCCCTCCATCCCACCATCCCCAGCTGTACTGCACACGTTTCCACCGGCCTCCTCCATACATTTCTGGATCTCCGTGACCTCACTGGGGTAGAGCTCCACCTCCAGACGCCCATCAGCCCGATTCTTGTCCAGCCAGCGGTTTGCGGGGAAGATGTACTGCTTGCCTTGGCGGGGCACACGGATCTGGACACTGCCCAGGAACCAGCTCGCATGCAGGCCTGTGCTGTCGTGCCCAATGACCAGCCGGTTGATCTAGAATGGAACTCTTATGAGTGTGACCAAGAAGCAGTGCCCAGAAACTTCCAAGCCTCGTTCGCCCTCTCCCTAGGCATTGGCACAAATAGCTCCCTGAAACTAGGCTTCCAGTTTCTCAGAAGAGGAAAGCTCACAGGAGAGTTTGGGTCCCAGGCCAGATCAGCAGCCAACGGAGGGACCAGGGCATCACCTCTCCTGCCTGGGCCTCCACCCGCTCTGCTTATTCTAGCTTGCCTCCGGCAGCTGTTAGAAGCAAGCAGGAAGCAGATGTGGCATGAACTTTAAAAGCTTGAGTAGGTATTTAAAGATGCTAGATTGTGACTGAAGGAGAAAGCCATTCTCAACATTTGCCACCTCCTTCTGACAGCTGTCTTACAACTTGGTTTGACTTTGTTTTGAATACACTGTTGTACACATGTCTGCATTTCTTCTCTGATATTCCCATTCTGTAGGTGACAGAATTTGCGGACAATCTCCTGAGGCTCTGTGGTTTTGTGTCCAACTCTTACCTTCAGTCTTGGACCTGAGAAATACTGGTCTTTTCCCAAAAACACTCTGTAGCAACCTGATTGATCTTATTGCCATTGATGTATGCATGTGGTCTTTCAATGTTCAGGCTGATTTTATGTTTTGTGGAAATGTTGTGTACGGGGCATTTTTAATGTGAGGTGGAATTATCAGGTGCTCTTTGAAAACCCTTCCCAACCTGATATTCTCTCTACGGTGGTTGGTGGGGTGACACAAACCATGTCCAGTGCCAAAAGACCGGCTTTAGGAAACTGCCCATGTGAGCCCTGCTCTCACTGTCCCAAATACTAAGTGCCTCTTTGCAGCTGGTAATGAAAACACCATCACAGCCAGGGGCACAGGGCCTGGTCCCCCAAAAGCATTGGAAAGAAAGTAAGAGCCCTTTACTTGCATACCAAGAGACACAGGAGAGTTTCCTTGTTTTACTGTGGCGATGAGACTATGGAGGTCCCAAAGAGAGGCTGAAAGAGTAAAGACAGAACAGGTGTCTCTATCTGACATGATTGGAAGTTCCCTAAGAGCAGGGACTGTCATTTCATTACACCTGGCACCTAAGTTAGAGGAACTGTGCAGTAGTGTAGTCTGAGCACTTAGTACATGCTTGCAAGTGTTATTAACATATTCAATGCTAATAACCCCATTAGGAGCCTCTGTCATCCTGAATGGGAAAACTAAAGCAAAAAAGGGTAAGTAATACATGTCTGGTAAATAAGTGGCAATGTTGGGCCTCAGACCAGGCAGTTGGCAGCCAAGGTGCAGTTCCCAGTGTGACCTCTTGGCCACACTGCTGGTTGAAGTGTTTTAGCAGTACAAGTCCTACCTGTTCCCTCAGCTCTGTCACTGAACACGACTTTCCATGCCTTCCCCTCAGTTATGTCAGTGAACTGCTGTCTTCAATCCTTTTAGTAAAGGGAACAGAATTTTCACTCTGGAATTACTGCTTCAGCTTAAAATGTGAATACATTTTTTTTTCCCGCTCCGGTACCGGGAACCGAACTCACGACCTTGCACTTGCCAGGCAGGTGCTTTTGCCGCTGAGCTAAATCCCCAGCCCCAATGTGAATACATTTGATCAAGGAAAATTTGGATTGAAGTTCATTAGCCTCAAGCGAGAAATGACTGACATGAGGTTGTTCCCCAGAGTGCATCTTGATGGGAGGAGAGAGTTCCAGGGCACAAAGCACCTGAAATAGGGTGGGGACCCAGAGACGGGAGATGAGATTGCAGACAGAGGGCTTCCAGTCTCCTCAGTGTCCACCCTGGAACTCTGGAGATGTCTCAGAGCTCCGGTCCTGGTTTTATACCTGTGCTTCCCCAGGTGAAGTCAAGAGTCTCGCCTTGACCAAGCCCTAGCCAGGTTCTGGAGAGCTTTGCATGACTAAGCTTCCATCTTGGTCTGTAAAGACTTAAACAAAACACCAGAAAAGTTCCAATGGCTCAAGGCCATGCCCCCAGGATGACCCTACCCTCCTTTCAGTGCCTGTATGAGAAAATTCCAGGTGATCAAAGGAATATAGTATTGGTTCCAGCCAATACCTGAGGATGACTCCTGTCTCCAGGTTCTGAAAGAGAAGCAACCTAACTCTAAGAGGCACAGGTTAGCAAACCAGATGGGTTTCCCAGGACCCTACTTAGCCCTTATCATTTCTTGTCATTTTCTACTTTCCTGGTTCTACTGAGCCCCTATTTACCTTGCTCCTAGTCTCTTTCTCCCTTTAAAATATGTGGAAATCTCTACAAATCAAAGTTGAGTTCAGTTTATGTGAGCCTCTTTTCCCTGTCACTGTAGTATACTGTTAATTAAAGTTGGGCTCATCACTTTAATGGCCAGCTTTATCTATGAAGAACTGCTCAGATCATTTATGGCAAAGCCACTTAGAACTTCGAAAGAGGTAGACTCCTGGATCCCATGCCTTACAGCAGCATTCCTAAGGATGCCCAGTGTGTGCACCGAATATAATTCTGATGTGCACTCAGATATGGAGTTGGGGAGTACTTTAGATCCACTTTCAAGTCTTTCTTGTAGGTGGTATCCCTTTCTCCAGCGTGTTTGACTCAAGTACACTGGTTCTGGCCACATAAGTAAAATTTTGGGGATAAAGCTACTAAAAATATACATCCATCCCCAAAGAGGCATGAGGACCTTCACATGGTTCATGTTATCTCCATCTGCTCTAGTCACAGCTGGGAAACAACATACATCACTAACAGCCCCCAAGTGGGCATTTCTTTTCCTTCAAAATGGCCTCACCCATGACTACCTGAATGCATGCATGTACACAGGCAAGTGGACACATATGGATGTATGTAGAGGAATGGGGGAGATGATTTCACACAACTGTGGAAGGACACTCACAGTTCCAATGTTCAGGGTCTCAAGGGTGAACTCATCCACCCGGCCACGTTCAAAATAGTCTTTGAGGTTGTTGTCAGAGACAAGAAGAATTTGCTTGATGGTGTCGGATTTGTCCCCATAGAGCTTGATGTACACCTGAGAATCTGTGCTGGCCCCAGGAACATCCCCCGTCTTCACACTGATGTGATAGCGGAAGTCTGAACAGTCCAAGGCAGGAGGAGAGAAAGGAGGTTAGTGCAGGTTGAGAGGCAAGGAGCAGGTGCCTGGGACAGGAGGGTGGTCTGCATCCAGGGGAGGGCACTGCTGAAGTCAATGGCCTGGGCCCTGTGACTTGGGCAGGGGATTCTTCCATCTCTCTGGAGTCCTCTCACCTACAAAGCCAGAATTCTGCCTGCTCCAAAGGGTGGAATGTGCTGAGGGAAAGCAAATCCAGAGCTGCAGGCAAGAATGCTAAAGACTGAAAAGACCTTCAGCAATCACCTGGTCCACTGTCTCCTCTGATGGATGAGTAAACTGAGGCAAAGGGCTCATTAGCCTGTCCAGACTGTGTTTAGCATACCATGCATGCAGTGTTACTGCTAAGTTTTTGATTTTGGTTTTACAGACAAAGAATCTGAGACTCAGAAGGTCACATGTCTGGCACAATATGGTGACAGTTAAGAAGTCACCAATCAGAAGTAAAATCCTGCTATAGACCTGAAGCCCCCTGCTCTTAACTGGCCACTATGTGGATGTCATTCCATCACTTCAGAAGGTCTGCATTGCCTGTATGCAAGAACAAAAACACCCAACGAAAAGGCAAGCCTGGGATAGCATAAGCCCAGATGCAAAGTCCTCCATGCTTGTTCCAGGCCATGTCCTGGGGAAGGAAAAGGACTGAGGAGCAAGTGATACAAATTTCAAGGCATGCCAGTCACTCCTACCTTAGGGTCTTCTGCCTGGAAAAGTTTGGAGAAAGTGAGCTGAGCACACTTTTCCTGGGGTGAGCCCTGCAAACCACCCAGACCTGGGCCAGATCAGCCCCACCAGGGATATCCAAGGGCACTTGAGAAAATGGCTCTGTCCTTCTTGCTAAAAGATGTAGCAGAAGCTAGAAAATCTCTTTCTTATACTGGTTTGCATCTGCAACCTTTCAAAAGGTTCTGCCGAGGAAAGGAAGGCCCTGGGGCTCTGACCACTTGGCAAGTCAGGAGCCTGCAGGGTGAGGAGAGCGGTAGCGTAAGACAGGGTCGCGGTTCGAGCACTTAGGAACCGGTGTGTAGGTGACGTGTCCCTGACCACAGGCACGGGTCACCTCCTCTCCTGAGGTCCTTCCCAGCTCTTAGTTTTGCTGAGGCCAGACACTGAATACTAGTGTGACTTTGTGATCTGACCCTAGGAAAGGTCAGATATAAATATCTAGCTTGTCCAAACCTCAGTGTCCCCATCAGACGAACGGATGACATCAGCCCTGGCTCACTTCTAGGCTATGACAGGGGTTAACTGAGATAGAACTTATAAACATGAGGTGCTGATGTGGTTGGGATCCTGGAGATAAGTTTCTATTAAATTGTATCTAAAGCTCAATAGTCAATGGACTTGAAGAAATATTACCAGTAAAGTAAAACTATAAGGCTCCAGGATACTGTTCAGCATTTTAAAAGTTTTCTCATCTTATAGTCCTTTCAAATGTGTTTCTTCTCACAAGGGACTGTAAATCCCCCCATTCTTGGCACCATTAACTGAAGCTATCATTTTTGTCAGTCTGTTGATCATATGCATTCAGGGCTTCATACCCATGGCCACACAGGCTTTATGCTTATAGCACTGCACAAAAGAAATACCCAGACCCTCCCTGAAGGCCTCCCATCTACACCTCCAAGTGTTCTCTCCATGAAATGAAGTAAAGAGCACATGTTCCCTTGAAGGGCTTGCTTCAGTTTAGGTAAAGAAGTCACCTGTCCCACCAAAGTGTCCCATCACCTGGTTGTCAGGACAACTCACTCTTCAGTGTAGCATTGCTGTCACTCGGCAGCAGCTCTCGGACCAGCTGCCCATCATCCTTATCCTTGTCCAGCCACCTAGTGAGCAAAAGGGGATATTAACTGAGTGGGGCAGCACACTCTAAACCCTCACACCATTCATAAGAGTAGCCACAGTGCCCACAGCTTTGACTTCAGCAAAGGAAAATGGGTCTATGAGAGCTCCGAGAAAAGCACCCCACCCCAGCCTAGGTAAGGAGGACTTACTGGAGCAAGTGAGAGCTGGCTGAGGGTGGAAGGATGATGATAAGGAGTGACCAGGAGAGGAGGAGGAGCATCCCAGGGGGAACAAGTCCAGGAGCAGAGAGGAGGCCCACACGGGTGGA
The DNA here is from genome assembly GCF_000276665.1 of Chinchilla lanigera. Taxonomy (NCBI): domain Eukaryota; kingdom Metazoa; phylum Chordata; class Mammalia; order Rodentia; family Chinchillidae; genus Chinchilla; species Chinchilla lanigera. Next base: position 32,066,010 of record NW_004955402.1, read on the forward strand.
AAGCAAGGAGGGAGGGGCAAGGTGCTGGCAGAGGAGGCTGGATGGGGACAGGCACAGGATATAGGCTGTGGTGATCATGGTAAAAAACCATTGTTATCATCAGAAACCACCACCATTTTTGCCAAAAGCCTCCGTGTGCATGGCGGTACGCCAAGGGGTCTGGCGGAGGGAAGGCGGAGAGGACACTGACATAAATAAGACATAGCCCAGGCTGCCTGGAGCCTACAGTCTGCTAAGAAGACAGGTTAGGCTGAATGATGCACTGAGGACCAAGAAAAAGATAGGGTTAGATCAGAGTAAGTGCTCAAGGATTTAGGAGAAGGAGAAGGGCGCTCAGAGAAAGGGCTTGGGTCTATTCCTCAGAGATGAAAAGGATTTGCCTTGAAGAAGCTGGCTCTGTATCCTGCAGATCTGGGGTTTGTTAGCTGTGACATATCGGTATCCCACAGTGAGCTGCAGCTTGGCTCTCTACTGGTCATTCCCAGGGGAAAAACAGTGCCCTAGTCACCTGAAAGCACCTTTTCCACTGAGCATAAAGACCCTGCCTGAGAAATGAGACCATCATGCTAGCACATGTTATCTCAGTCCCATACTCAGGCTGGCTTGTGATTGGGACCAATGGCAGGATAGCTGGTAGCTTCAGTGTCCTGCAGGGGACGGCAGAAGTAAAGACATTTGCCTCTTAACCAAAGAATCTCTCTGCTTGATGTCTTAGTGCTTGCCTTTGCAGCCACCCTTACTACACTGCCAAGAGGGAGGTAATTCCCCAGGCCACCCAGCCATGAAGCAAGGAAAGGTGCTCCTTTCTCCCTGCCCCTCCTTACTTGCAGCTCAGACCTCTGAGCTCACTCACAAATGACCCCTTCTAGGTCATATGTGACCGCCCCCATTCCCTTCCCAATCCTGTGGTCTTACATTCTCACAGGGCCTTGCTCTCGGTGACTGCTAGCTAACATTAAAATGCTGGCCAGCAACTCAGCTCTGGCCCTTCTGTGTGCTTTGATGCTATGAACCCCGAACACCAGAAAAGTGTCGAGACTCATAGACATGAAGACATGGTGGAATCCTGAGCATCTAAGACAGGGGATTTGGGAACAGAAGACTGTTGCTAGAGCTACTCAAATCCACCAATGGGGCCTCCCCTTCGGTCTGTCCTGCTGAGGTCAGCCTGGAACCTCCCAGTCACAGAGCCTGTGGAGAAGATGGGGATGTAGCCAAGGATGGAATGGAAGGGCAGCAGGCTCTCAGCCACCAGAAATCCTGCTTTCCTTCCTTCTCTCCTCCACTCACCCAGTCCCATCCCCACCAGTAAAAGGAAATCATGACTTGTCAGTTCATTTCCACCTAAATACTTGCAGGATATTAATAGATATTGCCCAAAAAGGCTTCAAATGCTCCAGCCTGGTTTCACAGTGAGATGTTGCTAAATGGGTAAGTCAGTCTGCTGGTGACTTCATTACTGTTTCCCTGGGTGCACAGGACACACACACACACACACACACACACACACACGCTTCCCATAGCCAAATGCTTGCTGATCCTGGCAGAGAAGGATCAGATCCTGCTCTGTCCTCCTCAACAGGGGAGATAATGTAACAGCTCAGACCCCAGTCAGTCATTCTGTGTTCAACTCTCAGACATTGCCACAGGTGAGTGTAAGGGCCACCTTGATGGCACAAAGACACTGATACTCCTCCTGGTTCTAAAATGCCTCTGCCAGGGACTTCTAGAGGTCAGTGGAAGGCCAGGATGGCTGGGTAAGAAATCCAAATGCTTTATAGGAAAGAACTTTCACCTCATTCAAAAGTTGGGAAAGGGAAATGCAAAGTAAGATGCTTTGAAAAGATGCATCAGAAGGTTACTGTAATAAAACTTCACCTTTAATTCAGCATGTAACATTCTCTGAGGGGGCTCCTGGTTAAATTCAGAAATTGTGAGATGCTATCTGAGAAAACATCCACATTTTAGTACTTGAATAGAGGAAATAGCAAATACACTTAGGGGATGGGGAGGGAATGTGAGGCACAGGTCTAAGTGCCACCAGCAAAGCCACCTTTTTCTTGCACTAACTGCAGCCTTAAGCCACTATTTTGCTCACTGGTCCTGGTATTAGGAACCCATCTCCCTCCAACTCAGGGGCTGCGACCTAAGCTGGAGAAAGTGAAAGCAAGTGGGACTCATGTACCTGAGACATGGAAACTCCACGTTGTCACTCTCTGGTTGCCCCTCCTCTCGCACGAGCACCCGGTCCAGGTACCAGCCGCTGCCTGAGCCTTTGCCATCATGTCGGATCCTTACCCGCCTTACCTTCCGCAAGGTGACGGACTCAATGGTGAACTCATCTGCCTTTAGGGAGGGAAAGACAGCAAGGTCAGGTGGTGGCAGCTACCCCAGAACCCAAAGACCAAGGGAAGACATACACCCATAAATTGGAGAAGTCTGAGCTAACAGGTTGGATTAAGATCCCAGGAGTTTTGGTAGGTACCATGCATGTTGGCGAGTCTTTCGCAGGTGGGACAAGGCCACCAACGGAGAACAGACTTTAGTCTGCTCCCAATTTCTCCTGCTGGGATATCACTCATTGTTAGGTTTCCAATAATTGGTATTTGTATTTTTTAGTTAAACACCTCCATTCCCTATGACCTCTGTTTAAAAGGCAGCTTCTCATGGGAATATGAACATGTCAAACTAACTGCTTACATGAATTAACTCCCTGGCTAATTTCTCTTCCTCCTTGCTGTATAGAGGAACAGTGGTCCACTTCTGAAGAGAGGAACCATTGGAATTGTTGGGGAAACCGAGTGGTCTTGCTAACTTTGCAGTTTTGTCCACCAATGAGGCAGCAAACATGCAGTAGGGGCTGGAGAATTTCAAGTGTACATGAATGTGCCCAGGAGCCTCCATGGGTTAGAGCACTGGGGGTGGAAGGGATGGACGAAGATTTCAGAGGGTGTAGCAGCAAGGGTAGGAAAGGGTGGATAAAAAGATGGATGGGTAGGTGGGAGGGCAGGAAGGAGAGGACATACACACAGGCATGTGAGGTAAAGGCAGCCTTACCTTCTCTCCCCAATGCACTGGAGCCCACCACAGCATCTACTTGGATGACCTTTGCCCTACAATGTTCAAATGCCCGTCCTCTAAGAACCAGGGCAGCTTAGATTGGCCTCAGAGAGAGGCCTCTATTGACTTTCTGGGGCCAAACTTGCCCTCACCAAGGAATGGGTGGCAGAAGAAAGAGACAGAGCAAAGACATCTGCAAATCTCCTTCATCTGGGTGCTCCCTTGAGCTTCACACATTATCAAAGTGACCTTTTACTGAGCATCTACTGTATGCTGCAGCTGTACACCAACCAACCCTAATTTGCACAGCATCCAGCTACAGGCAAGTATGCTTCCCCCATTTCAGACATGAGGAAAATGAGACACAAAGGAACAGAGTGGCGGGCTCAAGGACTTGTTTTCCTCAGAGGTGGGCCATTGTTCTACAGGTTCTCCCCAGGAAACGCATTTGCTGGTTTGGGTGACAGAAGGGAACACCTTGCACATTTGCATTGAGGCCAGTAACAGAACCCTATACTCCCACCCTTGTGTTTAATGTCTTTCTTAGTTTCTCTCTGAAAAAGGATAGGAACGAGATGCACCTAGGGTCCTGCCTAGCAGAGAATGCAATGTTCCCATGTCAGCCTCAGGTGACCAGCTTTCCTCCAGCCCAAGTGCTCTTGTGCATAGTTAGGACCCCAGCATTCTTCTCCCTCCACCCACCCCAAGGTACCAAAGGTGTTGCTCCTCCCTCTCCCTTTCCCAAAGTTTTGGGTTTTGAGGGGACCATGACCCCTTAGGATGGCTCCCCACTCTTAGCTCCCTGGTTTTGAGAGCTTTGGCAGATACCATACCTGTTGGTGAGTCAGAGAGTTAAATGTTCAGGTACCAGATAAACAGGCCATACCCCTCCATACCCCTCCAGTGGTTCCTATCAGGATTCTCTGGACCTTTATTCCTCTCACCCAGAAAGTTATTCACTGACTAAGGCTCCATTACCAGCCCTCAGCTCGACTGCATAAGAGCAAGAAAGATAAGGGAACAAGCAAGCGGAGTTTGGGGAGTGGCAGACTGTTGCAACTTACATTGCCCTTCTCAAACAGGTCAGTGTTATTCCTGCAGTTGTAGAGCAGCCGCTCCCCTGTGTCCCCCACGTCACCATAAAGGCAGAGATAGACGTTGGCGTCTGTTCCCGCACCTTCAAGCTCCCCCGTGCACACCGTCACACGATACCGGGCCACTGGCAGGAGAAGAGAGAAATCCTGTTGGCTGATAGTCCCCTGCTCCCATTGCTAACCTCTGCCCCCTCCTCTCTCCAAGCTCTTACCCGGGCTTACTGTGCCCCCTACCCCCCAGCTAGTCAAGTCCACTGCAATGAGCCAGTCAAGAGATGGCTTGTCTCTAAGATCCTGGGCCTAAACCAGGGGTGGCAAACCTGTGGCATGCGTGCTGCAGAGGCCATGTAGGACCCCTGTCGGCACATGAGTCAGGTCGCTGAGCAGGGCCCCGGCAGCCAAACAGCGGATAGTCAGGTTTATTTGCAACATTGGCACTTTGAGGCAAATAAGTGGGTTTGGGGTTGCAGTTTGGGCACTCAGTCTCTTTAAAAGGTTCGTCGTCACTGGCTGAGGCAAATCAAGGGTTCTCTGTCCTAGTCAATCATCAGAATCTCTTGGGAAACTTTTGTAAGAATCCAGGTTCCTGATCTCCACTTCAGACCTCCCAACTCTCAATTTCTAGATACAGGACCGCTCCAAACTGAATTATTTGTGAACTCCCTCAGAGGCCTCTGCTGAAAATGGCCAGTGTTCAAGGACCATTTATCTAATCCAAATGTGTTTGGCCCTTGATTCCACTGAACCCAGTAAACTCTTTGGCTTTAGGTTGTTCTCCAATTGGTATGTGTTCTGCTTTCTGAAAGAAGAGAAATTTTCTTTATGAAACATAGCTGAGCCTTTCCCTTCTCTTCAGAACTCCCCAGTGCAAAGGAAATGCCAGGAGGTGAAGTAGAGAGAAAGATACAAAATGGAGCCACTGTGGAAGGACAATGGCTTCTTCCTGTGTTGAAAATGTACCGTGAAGATGTACCTGCATCCCATATACTGCAACCTTCTTCAATTAAAATTAGCTGGCAGTAAAATTTATTTATTATTTAATCACACACTCATTCATTTACCCCACATCTGCTCACAGAGGGCTGGGGGGTGTTACACACCATTACAGATGTGGGGACTCGGCAGTGACCAAGACATACAGCTATTTCCACAGTTTACTTTAGAGTCAAGAGTAAATGAGTAGGTGACAATAAAGTTGCAAACAAATCATACAGTATGATTTATGCAACTACAAATAATTATACAATTTTTAAACTATGAATTATATAATTCCACAAATTATGATGTGAAAATTTTCCAAGTTATAGCCAAGTTATTTCCAAGTTATATAAAAAGGATAATACAATGGAGGGATGTCCCAGATTGGAGAGGAATGAGGTGAGGAGATGAAGATGATTTAGTTACACCAAACAGATTGCTGCGAGGAGGTAATGTTTGAACTACAAAGTAGTGATAGGAGACACCCACCTAAAATCCTGAGGACAGAGTTTGAGTATGTGCAAAAGTCTCAATGTGGGGTGACCAGTATATGTCCCCAGAACAGAGAGAACACTAATACGGTTGCGGTGGGGTGAGATGGAGGTTGTAAGAAGGCCCACAGGTGGACAGGATAGAGGAGGAAGGGTGTGGTAAATGGGCACATGTATGGCTGGCTGGGGAAATGGGCTGGGCCTGTCAATTGCAAAATCCCAGGGTGGTGCCAGATGATTCTCAGGGCCCCATATGTAGAACTTCTCTCAGGCTCCCACAAAATGTGGACAGCATAAAGGAGACCAGATGCCGTGAAGATCCCACAGAGTGCACTTTTATTTTTGCTTTTATCCTTTCTTTTGTTCAGCCTAAGTTTGCACTACAGACCCAATTCCTTCCTTACCCCTTTAACCCTCACTTTTCAAATAAAATTTTGGCATTATTTTTGGCTTGTCTCATTTAGTTCTCTGAGGTAAGAAGGACCGGGAATAACTTAATTGGTGAGTCATTTTTAAAGGAACTACCTGAAAACAGAGGACAGACACATGAGGTGTGACAGATCAAGGTAAGAAGTGTGACTTCTTTTTCTAAAGCAGGAAGTCATTAGAAAGTCCTAAGTAAGGAAGCAATCTGATCTGATCTATCTTTTAAATTGTATGGAGCACTCTAACTTCTATGTGGAGAACTGATTATAGAAGAAGGAGGAATGGAATCAGAGAAGTCAGTAAACAGAGTAAATACAAAAATCTAGAAAAGAAAAGATGGTGTTTAGGACTGGAGGTACAGTGGTGATGGAGAGAATTTAATAGCTTAGTAATATGTTTTAAAGGCAGTTCTTGGTAACAGTCTAGATGGGTAATTGAGAGAAAGAGAGAAATTAGGGACACTCCTAGGCTTATGCCTGGGTAACTAGGTGGATAGAATTGCCAATAGGATGAGGGGAGCCTGAGATTGGGGGAAAAGATGGGCTTGAAAATGGAAATCAATGGCTCCATTCTATTTATTATAAATTTGAGACACTTATTAGATCAAGATGACAGCATGTCGGGAGAGTCCTGGTGACAAGACTTCAGTCATCATAGGTATATGGGATATATTTAAAGCTATGAAACCAAGTGATTTATTATAGTGAAGATATACAAAAGGATTGAAAGGTTATTCAAAAATATAATAGTCCAAAACTCCTCAAATCTAATATAAAACATTAATATGCACATCCAGTATACTCACTGAACTCCAACCAGGATAAGTTCAAAGAGATCTATACTTAAACACATCACAGTCAAACTGCTGGGAGTGAAAGACAAAGAGAAATTCTGAAAAGGAGCAACTGAAAAGTTTAACATGTTCATCACATACAAGGTATCCCCAGTGCAATTAATAGCTGACTTATCATTGGAAACTATGGAAGCCAGAAGGCAGTGGGATGATATTCAATGTTCTGAAAGAAAAACCATTAATTAAGCATTACAGCTGGTAAAAAACTAACTTTTAAGAATGAAGAATAAGTTAAGACATTCCCAGATGAACAAACACTTCAAGAATTTATCACTAAAATACCTTCCCTCCAAGAAATATTAACAGGTGAACTTCACATTACATATTAGATTGTAATTAAGAGTTCACTTACTGGAATAAAGACAACCAGAAAATATAATATGATTAGGACAGAGAATGTACATTTATTTTTGTTTGTAACTGTTTTCTTCTCATATTTTATAAAAAGGCAACTGCATTGGTTATATAGATATAATTTATATGACAATAATAATAATAAAGCAGGAAGAAAAGGAACAGACTAGTAATGGAGAAAAGTTTGTGTATATTAATGAAATTAAGCTGATATTAATCTAAACTACATTGCTGTAGCTTACATTGTTCACTATAATTTCCTGGGCAACCACTAAGAAAATAATTCAAAGAATACATAATAAAAGAAACAACAAAAAAGAGAGATGGTACTTTATAAAATATCTATTTAATATAAAAGCAGTAACGTAAGAATCACGGAACAAAAAAAGATAAAACATATAGAAAACAGCAAGATGCATTTGTAAATTCTAACATATTGGTAATTATATTAAATGTGTAGCATTAAAAGTAAATGGACTTAACATTTCAACAAAAAGGCAGACCCACACTCTCCTCTCCTAGAAAGAGGTTATTCACTGGCTAAGGCTGCAATACCAGTCATCAGCTCTACTTTTAAGAGCAAGGAAGATAAAGGAACAAGGAAGGGGAGTTCCCAGGGTAGCATACTGTTGCAACTTACATTGCCCTTCTCAAACAGGTCAGTGTTACTCCCACAGCTGTAGAGCAGCCGCTGCCCTGTATCCCCCATGGCACCATAAAGGGAGAGATAGATGTTGACATCAGTCCCTGCACCTTCAAATTCTCCTGTGCACACAGTCATGCATACTGGTCCCGCAGAGTTGACAGAGGTCTGCCCTCCCCAAATTTGCTCAGACATCAAAGCTGATGAAGCTAGACACCAGTAACCAAGAGCACATGTAACATGTATTATTCACATAGTGAGGAGTTCTTGAGAGTACTTGACAGGTCCTCAAGAAGGACCAAATATAGCTTTAGGCAGCAGAGAGATTGGGATTTTATTATAATTAGGTGGTAAAATTGAAGTGAAGGATACCATGTATAGGTCAGGGCTTGCATGATTTGAACTTTCCACCAATGCCAAAAGACAGGGCATCCAGGCTTATCAACTTGCCTAGATGAAAGGCAGAAAATAAGAGAGGAATGTTGTGGTTTGAAAGCTGTCAGTAGTCTCACATCAAACAGAAATCAGACTATTTATTATACAGAGATTGGCAAAATGGATAATGGATCTAACTATCTTCTGTCAACAAGAGACATACTTTGGGCTTAAAAACACAAGTAGGTGGAAAGTTAAAGGATGATTACTAAAACTTGATCAAGAAAAAAGACAATCCGAGTAGACTAATAACAAATGAAAAGACTAAATCAGTAATTCAAAACCTGCCCACAAAAAGTCTGTGCACAAATGTGTCCAGAACTGAATCCTGTACACATTCAAAGAAGAAATAATACCAATTCTCAAACTCTTACTAAAATAGAATTAGAAACACTTCCTAACTCATTTTATGAGGCCAGCACTATCTTCATATCAAAACTCATAAGGACGTCACAAGAAAACTACAGATTAATATATTTTTATGAATTTGGATGCAAACGTCCTTAATAAGTTACCAGCAAACAAAATGCAGCAATATACAAAAAGAGTTATACTCTGTGACAACAGAATTTATCAAAAATAAAATTAAACTACTGAGAATCAATTACATTAATATATCATACTAATAGATTAAAAATGAATATTACATGATCATCTCAATAGATGCAGGAAAATGATTTGAGAAAATCTCATATACTTTCATGATGAAAATCATCAATAAAATGGGAACAAAAGGGAACTTCAGTTTACAAGTGAAACACCAATAGCCAACATCAAATTCAATGGGGAAAGATTGGATGCTGTCCCCCAAAGATCAAAAACATGACAAGGATGTCCCCTTTCACTGATTCTATTCGATATGGCACTGAAGGTTTTAGGCAAGGTAATAAATGGATGCATTATGCAAGGATCCAGATTGGAAAGAAAACTGTAAAACCACCCCTACCCATGAATAACATAATTGTGTATTTAGAAATTCATGAAGAATCCACTAAAAAACTGTTAGAACTAAAAACCTCTGCAAAATGGTAGAATATAAGACCAATTTATTAAAATCAATTGTATTTTTATCCTCTTGCAATGAAAAATATGAAAATGAAATTTAGAAAACATTTCCATTCACAACAGCATCAAAGAATAAAATATTTAGGGATAAATTTGATAAATAAGTGGAAAAACTGTACTTTAAAAACTACAAAGTATCATTTAATTAAATTAAAGATCTCAATAAATAAACACAGAAGCATCACATTTCCATGGATTAGAGGAACTAACATGGTTAAGAGAGCAATACTTCCAAAACTGACCTATAGACTCAACATGCTTTCTTTTAGAATCACAGCTGATTTCTTTATAGAAATTGACAAGTTGACTCTAAAATTCGTACAACACTTCAAGGTACTAAGAGTATCCCAGAAAATCTTTAAGATTGTTGAAATCCTGAAAAACTGTAGATATATACCAAACAAAATTGAAAACATATCCACACAAAAGTTTATATATGAATGTTCATAGCACCATTGTTTACAACTATAAATAGAAGCAATCTAAATGCTTATGAATAATTATATATGGTACATCCATATAATGGAATATTATTACTCAATAAAAAGAAATGAAGTGCTACTACACTCTAAAATATGGATGAACCTTTCATGTTAAATGAGATACCAAATCCAAAAGGTTGTATTGTGTGATTCCATTTATAGGAAATATCAGGTATGAACAAATCTATGGAGACCAAACGTAGCTTAGTGGTTGACAGAGACTGACATTAGCTTTCCTGTCAGTAAGACAAAATATCTGACACTTCAAAAGGAGAAAATGCCTATTTTGGCTTACAATTTCAGAAGTTTCAGTTCATGGTTATCTGGCTGTAAGGCAGGAACACCATAGTGGAAGGGTTTGGCAAAGCAAATCTGCTCAATTCATAGTGGCTAGGAAAGACAGCACAAGACAAACAGCACCAGAGAGGAAGGAACCAGGGACCAAATATAGTCCCCAAGGTCCAGACACACCCAGAAGTGTGTATTATTAATCTCCTAGGCATCTCTCAAGCCAGTCAAACTGACAATCAAGATTAACTGCTACAAAGAATAAGGTGGGTAAATAAATATGACTGTTGATGGGTTTGGGATTTCTTTGGGGGAGATGAAAATGTTCTGGAATTTGAGAGTGGTGACAGATGTATGATTTTGCTAATAGTCTAAAAGCCATTGACTCTTTAAATGGGTGAATTGAATGACACATGAATTATAGCTCAATAAATTATTTTTTTAAATGGACACCATTTTTTGGCAGTCCATCCAAAATAAATATCAGGAATGAGACAAACCACCAGAAAGTTTAATCCAGTATATAAATTACTTTTTTCAATAACACACCCATTCCTATTTGGAGATATGAAGACATTTGAAAACAAATTTGACAGTGGGTACTTAAAGATACAGTGTCTGTAACAAAAGCTCTCATTTTAAAAAAATATAAAGAATCACTGTACACAGAGACTTGCCTTGAATAGAGCTGGCACTGGTAGACACTGAAACATTAATACTGAGGGAAAAGTTTCCTGGCCCCAACCTTGTCTCCACAGGACCACAGTACCCGAAATTCTTAATCAACTCTTTCTATAATTCAAGTGCCCCGTGCTCTAAATCTTCAGCCTTTGTGTAAGTGAGGTTGGCTCTGTGTTACACTCTCAATGATATTAGCATTCGCAGTAGGAGGAACACACAGCACCGACCAGAGTGAGAACAGAAAAAATGGAGACATGAAGCACAAAAGGGAAGTCGAGGACCTAAACATCAGCCTCACTGCCCTCTGAACTTTGATGAAGGCCTGTTGTGCTTTTATAGCTGTGATGAATAATCAATCCCCAGAAGCCAAATGATGAGGGAATTTAGAAATCCCTTTGTCTGGGAATTCCAGTCCCCTTTGCTCAGGAACTCTAAGGTCCATTCAGTTGAATGTCCTTAAGGGTGGTCACTCTTTTAGGGGTTCCTATGAGCCAAACAGCCACTGAGGTCCCACACTCTTCTTGGTAAGAAGTCTGTGGACAATTAGAAATAATAATATTGCTAGACATCAACAGCAAAAAACTTTAAACAGATGGGTAAGTACCAGAGCCTCTTGTACTTTAATGTAAAAATTACAGCTCAGTCTGATTAATGAGAAGTAACAATGCTCAGCACTCAAGTCCAATGGACTCTTGCCCACTCATCAGTGGTATGTAATCACAGTGGAGAATGTTGATTTCATTTATTTTACTATCTCATATAGCTCCTGAGGGAAAGGCAAGGTGGAAATAAATTGTGAGCTGGTATGTATTTTGTCTGTCTCTCAATCTGTGTTAATCAATGTGATCACTCCCCAAGGCTCTCAGCTTCCAGACATGGCATTAATTGTTGATTTGGCTGGCCATTATTTTGTAACTAAACTCAGGTCAGGGCACACAACTTCAAATTCAGAGAATTGATTTTAAATTCGTATTTACTCATTGTATGTGAATAAAGGACTTTTCACTAAAAGGATCTTTAGGAAGCTATGCACATTATTCACTACACACTGGTACCCACTGGGGAAGCAGAACATTGCCATCAGCTCTGTTTAGTATGTAAGAAGTATTTAGACCAGAAAAGGAGATCTGAGTGAGGACACAGATGTGCTCAAAGCACAAGAGAAATATTTGGGGAGAAAGAAATTTAAGGTGGTAGTGGTTCTAAAGAGTAGCCACAGACCTCAAGAGACCTCAAACTACGCTTATAGCCAGGACAGACAGCCCTTGCATCCAGGCCAATTACCAGAATTTTTTTCTTTCTGAAATGCTTCTTTAATAGAATCACAGAAAACAAAAATGAATGACAGCTATGACGGCCCTATACTCCACATTTTCAAATGTTACAAGCACATCGTGTGTAACCTGTATGTAACCTGCTCTTCCTCCCCTGATCTCTCCTTGCCTGTCAAAGCCCTCTGTAGAAGACCTGACTCCAGTGTTATTTCATCTGCAAAGTTTCTCCCAACTGCTATTCCCACAGCATTCGTGGGCCTTGCTGTGCCAGTTCCACTTCCAAAAAGTAGTTCTTGAATGTACCAGCTACTCTCAAGTCTGTTTATCTCCTGCCTGATTTCAGGCCTCTTTTTTTCTCCCTTGGATAACTGTTTGTAGGTTTGTACCTCAAATTCACACTCCACATACTCATTAGGGGACAGCCCCAAGAGACCAAGAGAAGTGTGGAGAGGAAGGAGCTGGGAGGACTTCAAGGGTGGAATGAAGTGGACCAGAGTGAGGAGGGCTGGAAGGACAGGGGCTCCATCCGAGGATATGGAGTTCACAGTAGGGGCAGCTTATGAGTTGAGCCTGAGTGAGGTGGTTAGATGGGAGAGGCGTTAGGTGGGATGGGGGTAGATGTCAACATGGTGGATGAGCACCAGTATGTTGGCGGTGGTGGTGGTTCCATGTGGACACTGAAAGAAGCAGACAAAAGCTCTTAAGTCTAAGTTGGCATAAACATTAGTAGGCATGCTTGATAAAGTACGAGTTACTAGGCATAGTCCTCAAAGAGTCTACTCAGCATAGCTGAGATTAGGCCCAGGAATCTACATTTTAGTAAATATTGCAGGAGATTTTTAATATAGATGGGCCCTGGACCAGGCTTTGAGAGCTGTTGTCTGTAATAGGCTGAAGTGTTATCCACATCCCAAATTCATATGTTGAGTTCCTAACCTCCTCTGCCTCAAAATGTGACTGTGTTTGGAGACAGGGCATTTAGGAGGTAATTAAGGAAAGTTTAGGTCACATAGGTGGACGCTGATCCATTATGACTGGTGTCCTTATAAGAGGGAAACAGGACTCAGGCATGTACACACTGGAAGGAGCTAGTACATTGTCCTAAGACTGTGTTAGGGACTGGCATCTAGAAAATAGCCAAGGGGCTCCTCACACTGTCTTGAGTAAGAACGGGAAGTGACTGGAAGACAGTTAGTGCCCCTCACCCCACCCAACCCCACAGGTTATGAGAAGGAAAAATAAGATTCTTGGGGCAAGTCATGCTTCAGCCAAGGCAAAGAGGGATTGCAGGTAAAGAATATTCTGAGCATTTTAGATAAAAATGGTAGACTTCTCTTTGGAAAAACCTCACTAAAAATAATCCATAGGTTTATTATTAACAATAAGGTTTATTATTATAAACATAGGTTTATTATTAACAATAAGGTCTCGCCAAGGCTATAAGGAGGGAACAAGTATGGAAACAACAACACAGAATTGACTTTGGAAGAGGGCTGTGGATTTAGCTCAGCAACAAAGCACCTGCCTGGCAAGCTCAAGGTTGTGAGTTCGATTCCTGGTACTGGAAGAAAAACAAAAACAAAAAACAAAAACAAAAGAAGAATTGACTTTGGAAGGTGAAGAGCATTTAGAAGTGATAGATACATTAACCTGGAAGTTCTAGAAGTGTGGTTCTCAAATGGTAGTACTAATATTACCCAGGAACTTGTTGGATAAGCTGATTTTTGGGTCTCAATGGTGAACTGCTAAATTAGAGACTCTGCAGTGGGGTCCAGCAACTGAGCTCACTACCTTGTGCTTGCCAGGCAAGCGCTTTGCCGCTGAGCTAAATCCCCAGCCCCTAGCAACCTATGTTTTAATTGGATCTCCAGATGATAATGTAAAATTTGAGAATACTCGATCTACTAGATCAGAGAGGATTGATCAGAGCTATTGGTTGTGAAATTTTGAGAAGCAATCTACAAAAACCCTCAGGAATGAAAAAAACAGGTAATTTTAGAAGCACAGGATGAGGAGCTAAAGTGATTAGAATTGGTAAGAAGAATTCAAAAAGCAGTTGGGTCCCGAGACCCTCTTCTTAGTTTTTATACCTGTACACAATTCTGGCCCACAAAATGGACATACCAAGTAGGAACAGGTGTATTTCTTCCAATAAGAGGGGTCAGATAATGTTATCATATTTACAAGGAGATAATAGCTTTGCTTCCAAAGCCAGTATTATTGAATGTGAAAAGGAAGGGGTAGTGTCTTAGGATAGTCTTAGCTGTTTCAGGGTAGAGTAGTGAGAGGGCTGGAAGGGCCAGGGATTTGTCAGAGGATACGGAGTCCACAGTAAGGGCAGCTTGTGAGATGAGCCTGAAACTGAACCAGGAAACAAAATATTTGTTCAAGGCCTAACTGTGTCTCTAACCAAGGTCTAGTCCTGTCTGTAATTAACTGTGTTATTATGACAGAAATTACTCAGTTCTTCATTGAGCTATTGTAAGGGTCCTTGAATAGAAATATCTTATAGTCGTATATTTAACCCTGAATGAAGATTAACCATAAGATAGAGACACAGCACTAGTTGCAAGCACTGGCTAATTAGACTAACAGACTAGGTGATCTCATTTTAGATATTTGCTATTTGCTATATAATTTAACCCTAATCAAGTCTTTTATATATATACATATATATATATAGAGAGAGAGACAGACAGACAGACAGAGACAGAGAGAGAGACAGAGAGAGAGAGACAGAGAGAGACAGATTCTACAGGGTGTGCAGATGCAAAGTATCACACTCATAAGCATCACCTGTAAAATTGACATTATTGAACTATATAATAGCTACTAGAACCATGAGTGACATTATTTTCTATTGCAGTAGTCTTTATTATTATTGGAAAAACTAAGTACTTTCATGAAAATAGCAAACAGGTTAATTATCTTAAATGCCAATTCCAGTCAATTGGAAATGTCTATTGCAGTGCAATATTGAGGGCTACAAAGCTTATTTTAGATTCAGTGGGAGAGAATGTTGTGCTCACTTAATGTCCGCCATGGAAAAGGATGGAACATGTGCTATGTACTTGCAAACACTCTGCTACTATAACCTAGAAGCAAAATGTCCTCCCTTTGGCTCTTCAAATGTGAATGTTAGATGCCAGATCTCCCTCTCCTTCTCCTGCCAGCCTAACATAGAGACAGAGCACTCATTAGGTGAAAGCCAAGTGTGACTACGAAAACCCAGATCCAGCCTTCCTTGTAAGGGAGCCTTTCCCAAATATCATAGTTTTGGGGGTCAAAAAGATTTTTTCTTTAATTTCATGGAGCGCCAAAGAACCATCGTTTAGTGTGCATCCTTCTCAACCTCTCATGACCAATCTGGAGACCCATAAATCTCAATCCCTCCCCAACACACCCATTATGGTACAGTGCTAGCATAATGCCTTGGAGGGGATTCATTTAAGCTGGCTTTGAGGCTGAGACCTTTTGGATCCACTTTGCCACACAGAGGGGGCCTGATGAGGTACAGCTCCTGGGCCAGGCCCCATTGCCTCCCATAGAATGGAGAGCTACTCAGTACTTACTGCCCATTATCCTCCGCACTGTTGGGCCCTCTGCAGTCATTTCCCTCACAATCTCATTGTCATCCTCATTGGCATCCAGCCAGCGATTGCAATTGAAGTTATATTTGTCCTTATTCAGAGTGTTCATCAGGGTCATCTGAAATGCAGGTGAGTGTACTAGAGGTCTTCAGCCATGCCCTGCAGCCCCCATTCTGCTATCTCATCTCCAGGAGGTTCATTCTGGAGATGGCCCTTGTGGAAGGCTGAAGGCCAGATTAACAATTCTCCCTTGAACCCATAGAGACCTGCACTTTGCCTAGCACGCAGGTGATGGGGCAGAATGCACACCCTTTGAACACTTGAGCACTTTCTTCAGTCTATTTTGGAAAGCTTCTCCCCATCAGGAAGTATCTATGGCCCATATCCAGCCCCCCTCACTTCCATTCCCAATAAATTCAGAAGTAAATTTATGTGACACAGTTCTGGTTCCTCTCCCAACCTCCACAGTTGTGCATCTCACCCTTTCTAAATGCCATCCAGAACCAGGATTCCTTCTATCATGCCATGCTCGAATCTTATAAAACCTGCCCAGATCTGGGAGCTCAATCTATAACGAGAAATAAAAAGTCTGAGTGGGCATCACCAAGGAAACACATTTATTCTCACAACTGACACAGCCAGGAGGGTGCCTGGGTTGGACTGTTTCTTCACAGCCAGGATGGGTTTGCTTGAAGCCACCTTCACACACTCTATCCTCTCATGTTCCTGACAACCAGTGGAACATGGGGCCAAGACAGCCATGTGAAGCTAGGGTTCAGTCTGAGTTGGCAAAACTGAGCAAAAATAACTGACCCACAGTGGGATGCAGCCTAAAGAAGATCTTCCAAGCAATAAACTTCCAGTAACAAAATCTGCATGACAGCCCTGCAAATTAGCACAGGTCCACAGCCCCAGGACTCTGCTGGGCACTGAAACAGACAAAAAGATCAATACAGCAGCCGTGCTCTTTCCCTGGGGGCTCAGGTCTGGCGGAGAAGACAAATACATAAAGAGCAATGAACTGAGTGCTAGAACAGAGGGCCAATGGGGTGCTCTGAGAGGGCGGCAGCAAATTACCAAGTATTCCTACCTAAAGGTCAAAGCAGCAGTTTTATGGGAAAAAAGGCTTGTTCTAGTTATATACACACTCTAAAGTTTTAAAGCTGGATCTCTTTCAAATGCTCTAAAGTTAATACTTTCTCTAAAATTTGGTCTTTACTTTCTAATTCAGTCCGGATCAGGCAGTCTAACACGACCTGTGCCCAGGGTCTCTGATGTACATAGGTGCCCTGGCCACGTGACTCCTGGATGTCTGAAACAATTTCTCACTGGCTTCTTCCCTCAGGTTCGGTTCTGGATTGTTCATTTCAGATGAAGGTCCAGGTCTGGACTGCATCTCTTTCAATACATTCTGTGCAAATGATCAGATTTGTTCCCCTTGTAGAAGCCTAACAACTCCATTGTACCTTTTTGTCTCCAAACTTGGTCCAAACCCTGGCTTTGGAAACCAAAATCCCCGTAACAAATACCCCTTAAATCCCTTCCTCCTTTCTCCCTCCCACCCCATCATGTTTTTTTCCTACCCTGAACTTCTCAGTTATGCCTGGTTTGAGCCACTTGTTGTTGGGATTCAGGAGAATCTCATCCGTCCGCCCCTTCTGCCCATAAATCTGGATGAAGATGGGTGAGTTGGTACCAGCTTTCTTCAGGTCAGTTGTCCAGACCCACAGAGACCAAGGAAATTCTATAAGACAGGGCAAGTTGTGAGGTAAATTTCAAGAAGTGAATAGATTTCCATGTTAACAGTGGAAACAATCAAGAGTGACCAGGACTGAAGGGCAGGTTATATACAAACATTCCCCCTCAGAAACTCATTATAAAGGTGCCAAATTTAGAAAGCTAAGGATTCCTTTATATTAAAGTAGAGAGCCTTAATGTTCTATTTAATTAATATTTTAAATGGGGAGAAGCATTGATTCCATGCACTGTGGGCCTGGTATATTCAGAACGCACTTAATGAATCACTCAGTTTAATCCCCAGCTCATCACAGCAGCTTCTTCAGTTTGGGGACAGGAGAGTGAATCTTGCTGCCAGCTATGAAACTGTGTGTGGCTACACCTTAAAGAACTGAATTCCCTGGCAGGTTCTTTCCCATTCTTTCTGGACAACTGGGAAGCAGGAGTGGACTGATCCTGCTTTTCCCATCAAGGTCTGACAGCCTAGCTTTGCTGGCCTGTTCAAGAGGTTCCCTAGGTCCCGGATCCCTTGCACTTACTTTTCAGCCGCTTCTTCCTCAGAGATACCATCTCATAGAGCTGCCTCTCAATCAGCCCATCCACTTTCTTCTCATCTAGCCAGTTGCTGCAGGGGAAGGTCTGCTGAATGCCAGTGAAGGGACACAGAATCACCACCTAGGAGGGCAGACACAGGTGGCTCCTGCTTTGGGTCTCCGGGTGGGACCTGCTTACAGTACTCGGACCCACAGGAAGGGACTTCTGTGTTAGGATCCTTAAAGAATGGCATTTCTGTTACCTGGTTCATTAAATCTTATATCAAGAAATGACTACTCCAAGAAATCTTTTTCTTTTTTCCTCTCAGTACCGGGAATTGAACTCACGACCTCACACTTACCAGGCAGGTGCTGTGCCGCTGAGCTAAATCCCCAGCACTATTCCAAGAAATCTTCCAAAGCAGGTGTCATCCATGCTCTAAGTTACTCACTCAAATCTCAGACTCTTTCCTTTATACATAACACCTTCTTTGAACACATTTCCTTAAGCAAAGCATAAAATCTTACTTAAGCTGAGCCAAATGAACTAGAGTATCAAATTAATTCTCTAGAATTCTCTTGTAGAAAGCAGGTTAATCACATGAAATCTAATTAATATCTAGAATTTAATACAAAAATGTTGTATTCTTCTAGACCTGATCCTCATTCAGCCCTCCCTCCATTTCTTCTTCATCTCTTTCCTCATCACTACCCACATTCTGAAGCTATGGATTTAGAACACAAAAGTCTACTGGTCCAGGCCACTCATATTATGGCTGTTCAAAAGAATGTTCCTGACATACTGTAGATTCTTCTCTCAACAGAGAAATTTTGACTATTCACATTACCCAATTTGAAGCTTTACCTTCCTTAAACTTGAAAATTAATCTGATGTTCTCATAAGTCAAGCATTTTGACAATTGCCTTAATGGGTATTTCTCATTGTTAGTTGTTCATAGTGACTAAAATTGACTGTCACTTCCTTAACTTGAATGATTGTCCTTCCAAATACCCAGGTGTCTCTGGGAACTCACCTAAAGTTCATTATCTGACCAAGGAGAGAGGAGCTAAGATAGAGGAAGCAAGTGTGTACACCTTCAAGCTCCCAGAGAAACACTCTTCTCCACAGATAAATGATGGCACAACATTAAAGGCAACAACTCCCTTAAACATTTTACCAATGAATTGGGAATTAACATAACACAGTCCTACATTCACTCAATATATAGAAAACGGAAGGCCAGAAAGGAGAATGAAGTACACACATTTGTAGTTAGTGACAGAACCAGAAATATAAAAGCTCCTGGCCCTGATTTTGCAACAGTAAGTAAAAACAACACCCAGGATTTGGGGGCAGATTTATTTGCATTGATGGGCACTGATCGGGATCACTCCCAGAATATCAGGCCCTGATCTCAGTGGTCTAGGGCTTATATGGGATAAGCAAGCAGGAAGTACAGAGGCAAAATGGCTTGTCAATTTGGGTACTGGTTTATACAATGTACATCATAGTGACCAGCTATGCATCACAGTCACCAGCTGTTTCTAAGAGACTGGAGCAACTAGAACTGGAACAGGAACTATTATCTGGGCAACTAAGACAATGAAGTATACTGGCGAGGTGCGGGGGTGTGCATTTTCTATTACAATTTCAGTGTGGGTCTCTTTATCCATTAATAAAAAGTCTCAGGATTTCTATTTATGACTGAGGTCCACTGTGATCCATCATTCATGCTAAAGATTCTATGTGGCCACATATTCAGAGCTGTAACTAGTTTCAGGCAAAGTTGGAGGGCAATTATGCAGGGTAATCTGGGAGCACAGGAAAGTCTAACTACCAACAGTGTATTTACAAGTCTTTCTTTTCCCTGAACAAATCCTGCAGTTTCATCCTCCTAGTTTATTTTTGAATTGTTTTCTAATTGTTACCTGTGTACTAGTTTTGTCTTTTGACAAGAAAGCAAAATTCTGAAAGCCTGGAATATGGTCCTACCCCTTCTGGTTCCTCTGAACATGTGGTTGTAGCCATGTAACAACACCTAAAAATAATAAAAATTTAAGTACTATATGTACTTTTAAATATTTGCTAAGAGATCTGTTTCTAAATTAGTTAGTTCAGAAAAGTAGGTAGCCTGAAAAGCCCTTACCACCACATAATACCTATATGCTAGATAAAGAATAGGAAATATCCTTTTATACACTATGTACCGTTGAGCTGCAGGGCCTTACAAAGAAGTCATAAGAGCCAGTAAGATTCAGAATGAGCAGAAACTCAGAAAATGGGAAAATGGGAATGGTAAAATTTGTACTGTCCTGAAACAAAAGACAATCCAAAGCACTTCAAGGCTAGGAAATTCACAGCCATGTGAGGAAGCAGGACACTGGGACACAGGACTTGCAAACTTCAGTATCTAAACTGGAAACACTTGAATAAAGAGAAACTCTTCATGGAGCTGGTTCCTCATCCAAAATATAGGTACTGGAAATCAGCAAAGAAAGCCTATTTTTTTCTGCCTTTGCTCCAGCCAGAAAGTAATAATAGCCTCTCCCTAAGAATTGGTTGCCCTGAGCCTGGTTATAGGCAGATGGTAATAATATCTACATAGGCATATTGAAGAGAAGCATCTGAGTGTCAAGACAAAGAGAAGATCTTCAGAGCATGAGCAGAGAAAAGACAGATAATGGAATTAGATTACTAGAAGCCAGAAAATATTGGTGGAGGGGATGCAATCTAGAATTCTGTATCCTAAAATTATCTTTAAAGAATGAGGATGAAATAGAAACATTTTTCAAGTGAACAAAATCACAGTTTACCAATAGTCAAACTTTGTCAAAGGAATTTCTAAAGGATGTATTTTCAAGAAAGAGAAAATTGACACCAGGAATAAGGGTTGAAATGCAAGAAGTGACAAATAAACATGCAGACAGGTAGGTAGATCTAAACCAATAATGACTCTATAAAACAACAATATCTGTAATGTGCTTTCAAAATAATTCAAAATAGAAGTAAAATGCTAGGTAAAAAGAGCATGCAGCTATCCTTAGAGGTTTCTAAGGCACTTGTACTTTCCAAAAGAGTAGAGATATTAATTAAATTTAGGGCCACATTAAATATGCCTGGTAGGGTCACAGGAGCAATGCTTAGTCCTGGGTAGACTTGGGAGCTTCAGTGAGCTGCCTGGGAGGGGAGACACTACACTCTGCCCCCACCCCACTTTTTCGGGAGTGATGTTGAGCCCCAGGGAACCTTGGGAGCTTCAAAAATGACAGAATGAAGGAGCAAAATGCAATCTTAATAAAATCTGAAAGGTACAATAGATATTGTGAAAGGGGAAAGAAACTACTCAAATAGGCAAGAGCAACTGGGATGAAGGAGGGGAGAGGAAAAAGAAAGAAGGAAAAGAAAAAATATATAGATGTATACACAAGATCATTGTACTACTAATGTCTGTTGATTTATTGAAAAGAACTGTTAATGTGTAAATGTTTGATCAGTCTTGCATGCCTATATCTGGTTATATGTGCAACCATTTTGAAGATGACATTATGTAGTATAGCAACCATTATTAATATCCTATCACCACGTTTTGACATTCTGTATCATTTTTACTGTTCTCTATGCTGTTTTATTTACATATTTGTTATTTTGGGATTTTTAAATGAAAAACATAATTTATATGTATATATAAAGATATCTGGAGTACGTGTATTGCTGATGTCTGTGGTTTATTGAAAGGAACAGTCAATGCTTAAAATTTTCTTTTTTCTTGACCAATTTTGCATGCTTGAATTTGGTAATCAGAATGACTGGTCTGAAAACAACGATATGCAGTATAAGAACCATTGTTGAACTCCTACCATCTTGTATGGTGAAGCTCTGCATCATTTGCAATTTTTTTTGTTACTTATTACTATCTTTGATTGTTTGATCAATCTTACATTCTTCTTTTTTTATATTCCTCTGTCTGGTGAACTTAGCAACTTTGCTGAAGGTAACAGTATGTAATATAGCAACTATTGTCAATTCCTATCATTTTGTTTTGAAGTCATGTATCATTTTTGTGTTGTTTTGATTTTGTCTTTATTGTTGTTTTGTTATTTTTTTTTAATTTTTAAAATAAAAAAGTGTAAAAAAATGCAATCTTAGACCTTTAGCCCACCCAGAACAAGTCCAGGAGACACTAATATAGAAGGACATGGAAGTCACACATCTGAAATAATAGCAACTGAAGTAAAGAAACTACTCCAGGTGATAGAAGACATCAGATCAGAAATAATCTTTCAGATAAATAAGGAAATGACAATCATAATAAAAGAATTGTTCAGCACATCAAAAGAAGACATAGATAAAAAAGTAGAGGAGCATAGCAAAATGATGCAAATCTTGAATGAACAATATAGGAAAGAATTAGAATGCATGAAACAGATTCAAAGAGATATCCAGGAAATAAAATATTCCACTGAAAGCTGGAAATACTGCTTGAATGAAACTGAAGATAGACTTTCAGATTTTGAAGACAGCATTGCAGCTAGTGATTGCAAAAAGAAAGAGCTCCTAACAGTGACAAGGAACTAGAAAATAATTCAACAACTGCAAGATGAAGCAAAGAAAAACAATATATGACTGATGGGTGTCAGCAAAAAAGTAGGAGTCAACATGAATGACATAAAAAGACTACTTGCAGAAGTAATAGCAGAAAATTTCCCAAGCATGGGAAAAGAATATGACATACATGTAAGTGAGGTATATAGAACTCCAATTTGCCATAACCAAAATAAATCTACAATCAGACACACAATAATCAAGATCCCCCAAATTCAGTAAAAGAATAGAGTATTAAAAGCTGTTAGAGACCAGACATGGTGGTGCATGCCTGTAATCCCAGCATTTGGGAGGCTGAAGCAGGAGAATTGTTGCAAGTTCGAGACAAGCCTGGGCCACAAAGTGAGCTTAAGGCCAGACTGAACTGCACAGCAAGACCTTGTCTAAAAAGAAAAAAAAGCTGTTAGAGAAAAGAAACAGACCATCTACAAAGGAAAACCCATCAGGATCATAGAAGATTTCTCAACACAAACCATCAAGTCATGAAGTGCTTGGAGTGAAGTATTTCAGGTGCTGAAAGAAAACAACATCCAACCCAGATTGATATACCCTGCAAAACTATCTTTCAAAATTAATGGAGAAATAGTATACTTGCACAATAAAGAACAACTGAAGAAATTCATGGCCACCAAACCAACCCTACAAAGAGTACTGAAAGATATTCTAGAAAGAGATAAAAATGACCACAATCCCAAGAACAACAACAGAAAGAAACCACCAGCAGGCAAGCAATTAAACAGAGGAGGAAAATAGGGAACCAACACCTGGATAATACCATGACACAGCTAAGCCAATACATATCAGTAATAGCCATTAACATAAATGGCCTCAGTTAACCAATTAAAAGAAACAGACTGGCAGAGTGGATCAAGACATAAAATCCAACAATATGCTGTATACAAGAAACACATTTAACTCAAAAAGATATTCATAGACTGAAAGTCAAAGGAGGGTGGAAAACAATACTCCATGCACCAGGAACCCAGAAAAAAGTACTGGTAGCCGTTCTGGTTGCAGACAATGTGAACTTCAAACCAAGATTGATAAAAAGAGATAAAGAAGGTCATTACACACTTGTTAGGGGAAAACTGTGTGAGGAAGAGATACCAATCATAAATATATATGCACTAAGTGCAGGAGCACCCAGCTATATAAGACAGATTTTAACAGACATGAAGAATCAAAGAAGCAATAACACAATAGAAACAGGGGACTTCAATATCACAGTGTCATAAAGAGATAGATCAAC
Organism: Chinchilla lanigera; assembly: GCF_000276665.1. Lineage (NCBI taxonomy): Eukaryota > Metazoa > Chordata > Mammalia > Rodentia > Chinchillidae > Chinchilla > Chinchilla lanigera. The sequence goes on from NW_004955402.1 coordinate 32,089,846, forward strand.
TAGACAAAATATCAACAAAGAAATAACAGAACTAAACCAAACTTGTGAACAAACAGACTTTGTAGACCTTTACAGGGTGTTCCACCTAACAGCATCAGAATACACATTCTTCTCAGCTGCACATGGGATGTTCTCTAAAATAGGCCATACACTAGCACATAGAATATGCTTAAGTAAATGCGAAGGAATTGAAATTATCCCATGCATGTTATCGGACCATAGTGCAATGAAATTGGAAATTATTGACTAAAGAAATCATTAAAACTCCATAAACACATGGAAATTAAATAAAACCCTCCTGAATAACCAATGGATCATAGATGAAATTAAACAATGTTTACAATCAAACAAAATTGCAGGCACAATTTACCAGAACCTGTGGGACACAGTGAAAGCAGTCCTCAGAAGGAAATTCACAGTGGTGAATTCTCACATCAGGAAAACAGAATGAGCACAAGTAAACAACATTATGGTACATCTCAAGCTTCTAGAAAATGAAGAGCAAGTCAAGCCCAAAGCCCAAAGAAGGAGGGAAATCATAAAGATCTGAGCAGAAATCAACACAAGAGACTAAGAAAACAATACAAAGAATTAATGAGTTGAAAAACTGATTCTTTGAAAGAATAAAATTGATTAACCCCTAGCCTGCCTTATCAAAAAAGGAAAGAAAAAACTCAAATCCATGCAATAAAGAATGAAAAGGTGAAATCACTACAGATCCTATAAAAATTCAGAAGATCATCAATACTTACTTTGAAAACTTTTACTCTCATAGGATGGAAAACACAGAAGAAATAGACAAGCCAAGTGTGGTGGCACACACCTGTAATCCCAGCACTTGGAAGCCTGAGGTAGAGGGATCATTGTGAGTTCAAGGCCATCCTGGGCTACAAAGTGAGCTCAAGGTCAGCCTGAACTGCATAGCGAGACCCTGTCTCTAAAAGAAGAAGAAGAAATAGACAGATACCTAGATACATATGAATATGAATTACCAAAGCTTAACCAAGAAGATATAAAAATCCTGAATAACCCAATATCAGTGAATGAAATTGAAAACATAATAAAAAACTTACCAACAAAGAAAAGCTCAGGTCCTGATGGATTCACAGCTGAATTCTATAAGAAATTTAGAGAAGATGTAATACCAATTCTTCTCAAATTCTTTAATGAAATAGAAGGGGAAGTATTTCCCCCTAACTCATTCCTGGAGGCAAGCATCACCAATACCAAAAACAGAGAAAGATCCAACCAAAAAAAAGAATTACAGGCCCATCTCCCTAATGAACACAGATGCAAAAATTCTCAATAAAATACTAGCAAATAGAATGCAACAAATCATCAAGAAGATTATATACCATGACCAAGTGAGATTCATCCCAGGAATGCAGGGATGGTCCAATACATGCAAATCAATTAATGTAATATACAATATCAACATAATCAAAGATAAAAGCTGCATGATTATCTCAATAGATGCAGAAAAGCTTTTGATAAAGTCCAACACACATTCATGATAAAAACCCTACAGAAAAGCAGAATAGATGGCCTTTACTCACTCTGATAAAAGCCATTTATGACAAACCAACAGCCAGCATCATACTAAATGGACAAAAACTGAAAGCTTTCACTTTAAAATCAGGAACAAGACAAGGATGTTCACCACTCCTATTCAACATAGTCTGGAAACATTAGCCAGAGCAATTAGACAAGAGAGAGAAATAAAAGGAATAAGGATAGCAGAAGAAGTGAAATTATCATTATTCACAGATGACATGATACTCTACATAGAAGACCCCAAAAACTCCACCAAAGGCTCTTAGAATTAATAAACAAATTCAGTAGTATAGCTTGATACAAAGCCAACACTCAAAAATCAATAGCGTTCCTGTACACAAACCATAAACAGACTGAGAGAGAAACTAAGGAAACCACACCTTTCACAATAACATCCAAAAAACTGAAATACTTAGGAATCAATCTAA